>NC_050068.2:80232711-80834179 GCF_009764565.3 Dermochelys coriacea
GGTGCCGAGGAAGGCGGATGCCTGCTGATAGAATTGCAGCAGCTCCGGGCTCGATGCTGGGGCATAGATGTTGACGAGGTGAGTACGAGCCCCTACATGTGGACCCGGAGGTGCAGCAGGCGAAACCGGCCACAGCCCGGCGACCCCCAGCCCTCGGGCCGTAGGTCGGGGGAGAACAGGGTCGCCACTCCACCGTATGAACTGTGAGGTGGCTAAAGTAGACCCTGTCCCCCAATCCAGCGCCAGCTGTCTTCGCGGCGGATCGTATGGGTCTCTGCAGGAAAACCACAGAGTACCTCCCCTCTCGAAGGAAGGAAGCACCTGGGACCTGCGGAGACCCATCTTACAGCCACGGGTGTTCAATGTTGCGATGGTAAAGGGTGCCATGAGGAGGGCTGGGGGGATCCTCGCCGGCAGGGAGCTCGTGGCTCCCGGCGGGCCGCGTAGCAGTCCGTGACCCACCCCGTAGGTGAGTAAGGAGTCACGGAGTGGCGGACCCGCTGGTAGGCCGCGGCGCCCTGTCTCCCGGTCCTTTTCCCCTCCCCCATGAGGGCCCTTGCGGCCCGGAGGATTTGATTAAAGTCCCCCATCGCTGGAGGGCAAGCTGGACTTTGTTGCGGGGAGCCACGGACGTCTTCTAGGAACTCCGCAACTCCTCTCGCAGCGCATGGGGGGCTGGGGTTATGGTCTGGTTGCTTCCGATGGGGCCCTTGGTACAGCCCCCTGGCCCAGCGTGACGGGCAGACAGGGTGCGGACCCTCGACGGGGCTCTTGATGGGTTGACCTGAATGTGGGGCGATAGGGGGCGGCGGAGGGAGGATAGCAGCCCTGGTGGGTCGGGACGGGCAAACACAAAGGCCATTCCCTGGGAGTCATCTGTTGGAAAGGGGAAGGAGACTGTCCCAGGGGTGGCAAAATATCTCGGGAGGTGGGCGGGAGAAGGGCAGGGGCCGGGGTAGAGGTGAGTTCTGGGTCGGGAGAGGGCTCTCACCGATGCCGGGCGCAAGCTGTCGGGTGGATTTGGCAGCCACGGCATCAGGAGGTGGACTTTCTTCTGTAGGGTCTCTCCGGAAAGGAGGTCGAATGCTCTCACCAGCGAGGGATGCCCCTGGTGGCTCAGGTTCCAGCGCGTGGCACTGGCCGTCGCCTCAACTGGCTCGGCGGCTCTCAGCGGGGTGCCCTCGCGCCGGGTTGATGGAGGAGTCCAGGGGCTCCTCGGAGGTGGGAGCAGAAGCAACGGTTAGGGGGAGGGAGTATGGGGAAAGGGGGGCTGGAAAGAAGTCGCCCAGATCCAGGCCCGCTGGCATAGGATCGTCCTCCCCCTGGGGACCGGGGTCAGACCCAGGGCCTCGATCTCCTCATATATAGAGGGGAAATTATTTTCCGCTACCCGGGATTCTCCCGCCGGCACCTGACGCGATGGTTACTTTGGGGACACTGGGGTTTCAGATGGTGCCTCGGGGTCTTGGAGGGGAGGGGACTCCGTGGAGGGGAGATACCGCTTCCAGTGCTGCCACGTCTTCCCAGCCGGCTCTGGTGGGTGGAACACACCGTGGGTAGAGCGGAAGGCTCAGCATCGGTGCCCCCTTCCTGGTCTTCCGGGGGGCCTCGCGTCACATGGGAGGAGCGGAGCTCGAGCCTTCCGCTTGCCCCGCTTCCCATGGACTAGGGCCCAGCCCTCCATGGCATCATCCGGGGGCTGGCTAGCAGGGGTTGTGTCAGGGGGCAGAGGCGATGGCTCAGGGACTCGAGGGGGTAACGGGTGGGCAGCACAAGGGAGGGAAGATTCCCCTTGGCGGGCCCTCTCCCATGCTTGGCGGTGTCCCTGCCGCACCCTCCTCCACAGGCCCGCCAGATTGCAAGCAGCGGTGGCGGGGTTCTCCCGCTCGTCTGAGCATAGTGGGGGAAGTGCCCCTGGGCCTGAGCGGGAGCAATGGTGGATTGTGAAGGAGGAGGGGCGGTTTCAGGTGCCGGGCAGCCAGGGGCGTCGGCGATGACGGGGCCGGTGCCCTGCCGGGGCTCGGGGGTCCTGGATGGCCCTTCTTCCGGGCCAGGGGGCAGTCCCTCCAGACGTGCCCCATCGCCGGCAGAGGTAGCACGGGCCTCCCCGGTGGAATAATGCACCCTGTAACGGGATCCCTGGTAGGGGACTAGGAAGGACCCCTCCAGTGCCTCTTGTCGCGCGCCGCCGGCGGCAGTTGAAGCTGCACTTGCCGGCGGAAGGAGAGGACGTGACGGAGGGCGGGTCTTGCAGCCCAAAGGGAGAGGGCTGATGACAGAGATGGGCTTTCCCAAGGTAGAAAGGGTGGGTAAAGGGCGGCATTGGGCAGAAAGGGAGGGACGGAGGTCAGAACCAGGCGGACGCCCAGGTCCTCTAGTGGCTCTAAGGGGACGAAACACGCCCCCCACCGCCAGGCCCTTCTCCACCGCCTCCTGGGCGGCGGCCTCCGATGCTAAGAAGAAGACGACCTTGCCATACATTTGGAGGCCGCCACAATGGCCGTTGGCCCCACCACCCTCGCCAACGCCCGCACATAGGTCTCCAGTGGGGTGATGCGGGCACCAGGAGGCAACGGACGCCGTGCTTCTGGTCATGGTGGGAAAGGGGCCCCGGCCGCTATAGATGGTAGCGGAGGCGGTGGGCTGGAGAAATGATGTAGCGGCAGGCGGGGGGGGCTGCCGCCACCTGGGCGTATGCTCTGGGGGCCGGGGGAGGGACACCTGCAGAGCTGGTGGAGGGAACAGCGGGAGATGGGGCCGGGGCATCGGGGACAGCCCCTGCCATGGAGGGCCTGGTCTTTTTAGCGGGGCCCTTCCCCTTCTTCTTCCCCTGGCCCTTCCCGCCGGCTGGGAGGACTACCCCCAAATCTGAGGGGGTGATAGACGTTGGCAGCAGTGGAGGTCACCCCGGTGCCCGTCGCTGCTGGTTGCCCCAGCGGGGGCGATGGCAGATGGTTTGGCAGCGGAGGTAGAAGCTTGGGGGGGTGACAGAGGGGCAGGCGGGGGAGGGGGAGCTCGGGCTACTGGAGAGGTCTCACCGTCTCATCCCCCGCCATCATGAGCAAGGAGGAAAGGGAGGACATCAAAGGAGGAGGGGAGAGGGGAAGCAGGTCGACCACTCCTCCCCGCTAGGCTGCAGGCAGGGGAGGAGGGCGCCAAAAGGGGTGGGCTGGACGGGGGGCAATCAGGGGTTAGGGGTCAGTCACCGACACAAGGTGGAAATTCCGGCTCCTCTTGGTGCACTATGGGGGGCGGGATTCAACACATCGAAGGTGCAGTGAAGAGGGTTGCAACTGAAATGGGGAGTTGCACAAGCGCATGGGAGGGGGCATGGGCACACGGAGCGAGGGGCTAAGCGGTCTGGGGGTAGAACAGGGAGACCAAGGGGCTAGCTTCAGAGGCTGGGGCGGGGCAAACAAACAAAGGCTGCAGAGGGAAATGGGCGGGGCAGGCAAACAAACTGAAGCTAGTAAGGGGGGGCTGGAGCAAAGAGGAGGCAAAGCAAGTGGCAAATGGGGCAGGTAGTAAAGGGCAAAGCTGGGGGGTAGGCAGTCCGGGGGGGCACATGTGCCCATGTGCACTTGCACAAGTCTTTTTAGCTTGCTGCTGCTTCTGGCCCAATGGGTGGAAATAGGGCGTGGCAAGCCAAGCAAGCAGCTGAGTCCAGAGGCAGGAGCTGAGGCAGATGGTATACAGCCAGTGGGGGTGGTGGAGGGGGCAGCGGTGGTAGTAATAGTGGTGGGGGTTGGGGGGGGACACAGATGGATCGGGGGGCAGCTCCACGCCACACCCCCGGTGTCCCTACAAACACAGTCAAAACCCCCACCGCAAGAGCACAGTTTGAAAATTACTCAGTCTTAGGGCCCCCTCCACGGTGGTCTGCAAAGTCTCTAGGTGCTGCCCCACTGGCAGATGATCCTCTTCTTCTCCTCCTCGGGCTTCAGCAGCTCCAGGCAGCGGCCTCTGCAGCAGCAGCAGCTCCAGGAACTCCAGGTGGTGGTCCAGGCAGGTAGAAAGGACCCCTCTCAGGTGGTGGTGGTGGTGGTGGTGGTATCCACAACAGCAGTGGCTGGGGTCCCTCACTCCTCCTCTCTGGGGAGTGGGCTAGCAGCCCCCTCCCCACCCCAGGGCTGCAGTTGGAGCAGTAGCAGCACCCAAGAGTGGGGGGTCCAGCAAGCAGGTAGCAAAGAATGGGGGGTGTCTGGCCCAGCCAGGGGAGCAGCTGGAGCAGCAGGGAGAGCTTAGGGCCTAGCAGCAGGAGTAGCAGCTTCCCACCTCCCTCCAAGCTAGAAGGCTATGGGAGAGCAGTCTTATTGGGATCCGGGAAGTGGGCGGGCGAAGCCCGTCCACTGCTAAAGGGTCCCCCCCAGCCTAAAAGGGGGATCCACAGGACCTAGATACCCAAATAATTCCGGGGGACAACTAATAAAGAACAGGGACAGGAGTGCGGTCAAAGGGTCAAAAGAAGGGAACCGGACGGGGACACCGAGCAGAGAACCCCGGACAGAGCCCACTGCTCCTCAAAGGTGTCAAGGGAGTCAGAGGACGCCGCCCAGAGGAACTCTGCCCGGATACGTGAACGGACCGAGGATCGGAAATAGGCCCCACAGTCACAGGAGACTCCATCGGCCAACCTCCTCACTCTGGTTTTGTAGATGGCCATTTTAGCTAGGGCCAGGAGGAGGTTGACCAGGAGATCCCGGGACTTTGTGGGGCCACGGATAGGGAGTGCATAAATGAGAAGGTGAGGGGAGAAGTGCAACCAAAAACGTAATAAGATATTGGTGAGGAGCCGGAATAGGGGCTGCAGCCTGGCACACTCCAGGTAGACATGTGCCAGGGTATCCCTCACGCCGCAAAAGGGGCAGGTGTCTGGGATTGTGGTGAACCGCGCCAAGTACACGCCCGTGCTCACGGCTCCGTGAAGGAGCCGCCAACTGACATCCCCGGCGGGCTTTGGGACTAAGATGGAATATAGGCTGCCCCACCGGGGTTCTGCACCCTCCAAAGGTGGCAGGAGGTCCCGCCATTTTGTATCGGGGCGGGACACGAGGGTGCGGGCGTGAAGGGTGTGGAGCACGAGCGTGTAGAGATGTTTTCTTGGCGCGGTTTGAAAACAGACCGGCTGCATCTTGTGCAGCCGGCTTCTAGTGAAGGGGTGAAGGGATCGGTTGGGTCCACGGGGGAGGGGTCCAATTAAAAGGTCCGGCGGGCCTGGGGTAGTGGGTGGGCGGGGCGTGCCCTCGTGCAGGACCCGGTCGAGATAAACCCGAGCAGCGGGCGGCAAAGCGGCCTTCACCTCCTGAAGTATGCATCGGGGAGTACAAGGTCTGGAAAGCCCCATGCGCTGAGCGAAGGTTAGGGGATCCAGCCAATCTCCCCGGTCATAGTCCAGGAGGTCTCCGACTCTTGTGACCTCTGCCAGGACCAACCTCTGGCGCACCGAGCGGGACTCCGCCACCTGCAAACGGAGCTGGGGGTTGTGTAGCAGGGGCTCCGCGAGGAGATCTGCCCCCTCGGTGGCCGCCACGGACCTGCTCGTTGTAAAGAGTTTCCAGGTCCGGAGGAGGTCCTGGTAGAAGACCGGCAGCCCGGAGAGGTCTCGCGGAAGACCTCTCGGATGGAGATAAAGGAGCTGCCGGTCGTATCGGAGCCCTCGGAAGCGGCGCAGGAAGGCGTGCGCCAGTATGCTCAACGCCGGACTACCTGCACCATAAAGGAGCCTCTGCAGGGTCTGGAGGCGGAAGACATGGACCTGAGTAAGCAAACATTTGAGGCCCTGCCCTCCCTCCTCCACAGGTAGATGGAGAACCCCTGCAGGGACCCAGTGCAGTCCTGACCAAAAGAACTCCAGAATCGATGTCCGCAGGTTGGTCAGGAAAGCCGGGGCTGGGACCAGGGTGTTGAGCCGGTACCAAAGCATGGACAGGACTAGTTGATTAAGCACTAACGCTCTCCCTCGAAGGGAGAGGCACCGGAGCAGTCCTGTCCATTTCCGGAGCCGCTCTATCACCCCGCCCTCTAAATTCTGCCAGTTCTCCGGCGGAGAGGGATGCGTGGCAGAAAGGTAAACGCCCAGATAGAGCAGCGGACCCGTGCTCCACCGGATGGCTTGAAGCGCGGGTGGGCGGGGGCTCGCCTGCCGCCAGTCCCCTACCACCAAGCCAGAGCTCTTGACCCAGTTGACCCGCGCGGAGGAGGCTGCTGAATAGATGGCCTGGCAAGCCTCCACTCGCACCAAGTCGCCCGGGTCCTGGACCATGAGGAGCACGTCATCAGCGTACGCCGACAGGACCAGCCGCAGCTCCGGCTCCCTCAGCACCAACCCTGTCAACCTCCTTCGGAGGAGACAGAGGAAGGGCTCGATCGCCAGAGCGTAGAGCTGGCCTGAGAGGGGGCACCCCTGCCGTACTCCTCGCCCGAAGTTGACCGGTTCGGTCAGGGTCCAGTTGAGTCTTACCAGACACTCTGCGGAAGCGTACAGCACCCGGAGAAAGTTCACAAATCTGGGTCCGAAGCCAAATGCCTGCAGAGTGCTCAGAAGATACCCGTGATCCATCCTGTCGAACGCCTTCTCTTGATCTAAGGACAGGAGGGCGAACGACAGACCATCCCTACACCCAAGTTCCAATAGGTCCCGGACCAGATATAGGTTGTCGAAGATACTGCGGCCCGGGACGGTGTAGGTCTGGTCTGGGTGGACCACGTCCGCCAGCACGGACCCTAGCCTCAGGGAGATGGCTTTTGCCACGATTTTGTAGTCCGTGCTGAGGAGCGAGACGGGACGCCAATTTCGTAAATCGCGGAGGTCCCCCTTCTTCGGCAATAAGGCGAGCACGGCTCGCCTGCACGAAAGAGGGAGGACCCCGCTCTGCAAAGACTCGGCCCAGACAGTGACTAGGTCTGGGCCCAGGACATCCCAGAACACGCGGTAGAACTCCACGGTCAGCCCGTCCATGCCCGGAGATTTATTGGTGGGCATGCGACGGAGGGCTTCCGAGAACTCGGCCAGAGTGAGAGGCAGCTCTAGCCGGTCTCGGTCGCCCACGCTGACCGTCGGGAGCTCCTCCCACAGCACTCTGCAAGCGTTAGGATTTCGGTCGGCTCCGGGGAGAAAAGGCTTGCGTAGAAGGCTCTCGCCCTCTCGCACATCTCCACCGGATCCGTGAGGGGGGTGCCATCCTCAGTCAGTAGGCAGATGATATGCTTCTTAGCCCCCCTCTTTTTTTCCAGGGCGTAGAAGAAGCGGGAGCCGCAATCCATCTCCCGAAGGAGACGGATGCGGGATCGAACAAAGGCACCCCGGGCCGATGGTCCTCGAGGCTCCGGAGCTCCTCCCGCTTCTCCCGGCACGCTCCGCAGAGGGGTGGATCCTCGGGGCTGGCGGCCAGACGCCTCTCCAGCTCTAAGACCTCCCGTTCCAACTGCTCTATCGCTGCATCCCTCCGTCGGCTGGTTCCCCCGGGTGTAGTCACGGCAGAAGAGCCGGGCGCGCACCTTCCCTACGTCCCACCACCGCCGTGCCGAGGGAAAGGCACGCCGCTGCCCTCGCCAGGCCAGCCAGAACTCCCGGAAGGACGCCACGAAGCCCGCATCCTCCAGCAAGCTGTTGTTAAAATGCCAATAGGCCGGCCCCGGCCTCTCCGCGCAGAGGGAGGCTGTCACGGTGGCTATGTGATGGTCCGAAAAAGGGGCCGGCCGGATGCTGGAGGAGTGGGCTAGTGTAAGATGAAAGCGTGATAAATAATGCGGTCCAACCGGGAGTGGCGCGACCCGATGGGCCTCCACCCGGACAAAGGTGACGTGGAAGTGTCATCCGGGTGGTGGTCGCGCCAGACGTCTACCAGGAGTGGTGTTCGACTATCTCCTGGAGGACGGCGACGGCGGCCGGCTCTTCTCGGTCCCCGAGCGGTCCCGTTCCTCAAGGGTGATGTTAAAGTCCCCTCCAGGACCAGGCACCTCCTGAGGATCCAAGGTGCCGAGGAAGGCGGATGCCCTGCTGATAGAATTGCAGCCGCTCCGGGCTCGCTGCTGGGGCATAGATGTTGACGAGGTTGATTACGAGCCCCTCCATGTGGACCCGGAGGTGCAGCAGGCGACCCGGCACAGCCTCGGGGACCCCCAGCACCTCGGGCCGTAGGTCGGGGGAGAAACAGGGGTCGCCACCTCCACCCGTATGAACTGTGAGGTGGCTAAAGTAGACCCTGTCTCCCCAATCCAGCGCCAGCTGTCTTCGGCGGTCGGATCCGTATGGGTCTCCTGCAGGAAAACCACAGAGTACCTCCCCTCTCGAAGGAAGGAGAGCACCTGGGACCTGCGGAGACCCATCTTACAGCCACGGGTGTTCAATGTTGCGATGGTAAAGGGTGCCATGAGGAGGGCTGGGGGGGATCCTCGCCGGCAGGGATGCTCGTGGCTCCCGGCGGGCCGCGTAGCAGTCCGTGACCCACCCCGTAGGTGAGTAAGGAGTCACGGAAGTGGCGGACCCGCTGGTAGGCCGCGGCGCCCTGTCTCCCGGTCCTTTTCCCCTCCCCCATGAGGGCCCTTGCGGCCCGGAGGATTTGATTAAAGTCCCCCCATCGCTGGAGGGCAAGCTGGACTTTGTTGCGGGAGCCACGGACGTCTTCTAGGAACTCCCGCAACTCCTCTCGCAGCGCATGGGGGCTGGGGTTATGGTCTGGTTGCTTCCGATGGGGCCCTTGGTACAGCCCCCTGGCCCCAGCGTGACGGGCAGACAGGGTGCGGACCCCCGACGGGGCTCTTGATGGGTTGACCTGAATGCTGGGGCGATAGGGGGCGGCGGAGGGAGGATAGCAGCCCTGGTGGGTCGGGACGGGCAAACACAAAGGCCATTCCCTGGGAGTCATCTGTTGGAAAGGGGAAGGAGACTGTCCCAGGGGTGGCAATAATATCTCGGGAGGTGGGCGGGAGAAGGGCAGGGGCAGGGGTAGAGGTGAGAGTCTGGGTCGGGAGAGGGCTCTCACCGATGCCGGGCGCAAGCTGTCTGGTGGATTTGGCAGCCACGGCATCAGGAGGTGGACTTTCTTCTGTAGGGTCCTCTCCCGGAAAGGAGGTCGAATGCTCCTCACCAGCGAGGGATGCCCCTGGTGGCTCAGGTTCCAGCCGCGTGGCACTGGCCGTCGCCTCAACTGGCTCGGTGGCTCTCAGCAGGGTGCCTTCTGCAGCCGGGTTGATGGAGGAGTCCAGGGGCTCCTCGGAGGTGGGAGCAGAAGCGACGGTTACGGGGAGGGAGTATGGGGAAAGGGGGGCTGGAAAGAAGTCGCCCAGATCGAGGCCCGCTGGCATAGGATCGTCCTCCCCCTGGGTGACCGGGGTCAGACCCAGGGCCTCGATCTCCTCATATATAGAGGGGAAATTATTTTCCGCTACCCCGGGATTCTCCCCGCCGGCACCTGACGCGATGGTTACTTTGGGGCACACTGGGGTTTCAGATGGTGCCTCGGGGGTCTTGGAGGGGAGGGACTCCCGTGGAGGGGAGATACCGTCTTCCAGTGCTGCCACGTCTTCCCCAGCCGGCTCTGGTGGGTGGAACACACCCGTGGGTAGAGCGGAAGGCTCGGCATCGGTGCCCCCCTTCCTGGTCTTCCGGGGGGCCTCCGCATCAGATGGGAGGAGCGGAGCTCGAGCCTTCCGCTTGCCCCGCTTCCCCTGGACTAGGGCCCAGCCCTCCATGGCATCATCCGGGGGCTGGCTAGCAGGGGTTGTGTCAGGGGGCAGAGGCCATGGCTCAGGGACTCGAGGGGGTAACGGTGGGGCAGCACAAGGGAGGGAAGATTCCCCTTGGGGCGGGCCCTCTCCCATGCTTGGCGCTTGTCCCTGCCGCACCCTCCTCCACAGGCCCCGCCAGATTGCAAGCAGCGGGGGCGGGGTTCTCCCGCTCGTCTGGGCATAGTGGGGGAGGTGCCCTTTGGGCCTGAGCGGGAGCAATGGTGGATTGTGAAGGAGGAGGGGCGGTTTCAGGTGCCGGGCAGCCAGGGGCGTCGGCGATGACGGGGCCGGTGCCCTGACGGGGCTCGGGGGTCCTGGATGGCCCTTCTTCCCGGGCCAGGGGGCAGTCCCTCCGGACGTGCCCCATCGCCCGGCAGAGGTAGCACCGGGCCTCCCCGGTGGAATAATGCACCCTGTAATGGGTCCCCTGGTAGGGGACTAGGAAGGACCCCTCCAGTGCCTCTCCGTCGCGCGCCGCCGGCAGCAGTTGAAGCTGCACTTGCCGGCGGAAGGAGAGGACGTGACGGAGGGCGGGGTCTTTGCAGCCCAACGGGAGAGGGCTGATGACAGAGATGGGCTTTCCCAAGGTAGAAAGGGTGGGTAACAGGGCTGCATTGGGGAGAAAGGGAGGGACGGAGGTCAGGACCAGGCGGACGCCCAGATCCTCTAGCGGCTCTAAGGGGACGAACACGCCCCCCACCGCCAGGCCCTTCTCCACCGCCTCCTGGGCGGCGGCCTCCGATGCTAAGAAGAAGACGACCTTGCCATACATTTTGGAGGCCGCCACAATGGCCGTGGGCCCCACCACCCTCGCCAATGCTCGCACATAGGTCTCCACGTGGGGTGAGGCGGGCACCAGGAGGCAACGGACGCCGTGCTTCCTGGTCATGGTGGGAAAGGGGCCCCGGCCGCTATAGATGGTAGCGGAGGCGGTGGGCTGGAGAAATGATGTAGCGGCAGGCGAAGGGGCTGCCGCCACCTGGGCGTATGCTCTGGGGGCCGGGGGAGGGACACCTGCAGAGCTGGTGGAGGGAACAGCGGGGAGGGGCGCCCCAGCTGGAGATGGGGCCGGGGCATTGGGGGCAGCCCCTGCCATGGAGGGCCTGGTCTTTTTAGCGGGGCCCTTCCCCTTCTTCTTCCCCTGGCCCTTCCCGCCGGCTGGGAGGACTCCCCCCAAATCTGAGGGGGTGATAGACGTGGCAGCAGTGGAGGTCACCCCGGTGCCCGTCGCTGCTGGTGCCCCAGCGGGGGCGATGGCAGATGGTTTGGCAGCGGACGTAGAAGCTTGGGGGGGTGACAGAGGGGCAGGCGGGGGAGGGGGAGCTCGGGCTACTGGAGAGGTCTCACCCGTCTCATCCCCCGCCATCATGAGCAAGGAGGAAAGGGAGGACATCAAAAGGAGGAGGGGAGAGGGGAAGCAGGTCGACCACTCCTCCCCGCTAGGCTGCAGGCAGGGGAGGAGGGCGCCAAAAGGGGTGGGCTGGACGGGGGGCAATCAGGGGTTAGGGGTCAGTCACCGACACAAGGTGGAAATTCCGGCTCCTCTTGGTGCACTATGTGGGAAGGGGATTCAACAACATTGAAGGTGCAGTGAAGAGGGTTGCAACTGAAATGGGGAGTTGCACAAGTGCATGGGAGGGGGCATGGGCACATGGAGCGAGGGGCTAAGCGGTCTGGGGGTAGAACAGGGAAACCAAGGGGCTAGCTTCAGAGGCTGGGGCGGGGCAAACAAACAAAGGCTGCAGAAGGAAATGGGTGGGGCAGGCAAACAAACTGAAGCTAGTAAGGGGGGCTGGAGCAAAAGAGGAGGCAAAGCAAGTGGCAAATGGGGCAGGTAGTAAAAGGCAAAGCTGGGGGTTAGGCAGTCCAGGGGGGGCACATGTGCCCATGTGCACTTGCACAAGTCTTTTTTAGCTTGCTGCTGCTTCTGGCCCAAAGGGTGGAAATAGGGCGTGGCAAGCCAAGTAAGCAGCTGAGTCCAGAGGCAGGAGCTGAGGCAGATGGTATACAGCCAGTGGGGGTGGTGGAGGGGGCAGCGGTGGTGGTAATAGTGGTGGGGGTTGGGGGGGACACACAGATGGATCAGGGGGCAGCTCCACGCCACACCCCCTGTGTCCCTACAAACACAGTCAAAACCCCCACCACAAGAGCACAGTTTGAAAATTACTCAGTCTTAGGGCCCCCTCCACGGTGGTCTGCAAAGTCTCTAGGTGCTGCCCCACTGGCAGATGATCCTCTTCTTCTCCTCCTCGGGCTTCAGCAGCTCCAGGCAGCGGCCTCTGCAGCAGCAGCAGCTCCAGGAGCTCCAGGTGGTGGTCCAGGCAGGCAGAAAGGACCCCTCTCAGGTGGTGGTGGTGGTGGTGGTATCCATAACAGCAGTGGCTGGGGTCCCTCACTCCTCCTCTCTGGGGAGTGGGCTAGCAGCCCCCTCCCCACCCCAGGGTTGCAGTTGCAGCAGTAGCAGCACCCAAGAGTGGGGGGTCCAGCAGCCAAGTAGCAGAGAATGGGGGGTGTTTGGCCCAGCCAGGGGAGCAGCTGGAGCAGCAGGGAGAGCTTAGGGCCTAGTAGCAGCAGCTTCCCACCTCCCTCCAAGCTAGAAGGCTATGGGAGAGCAGTGGGAGAGAGAGAGAGAAATTCGCTCCAGGTTCAACAAATCCCTGGTGCCAGGATAAGGGAAATGGCAGCTGCTCCAGGTCAGTTAAGACACCTGGGGCCAATTAAGAACTTTCCAGAGGCAGGAAGAAGGCTAGGTTGATTGGGACACATGAAGCCAATCAGGGGCTGGCTGAAACTAGTTGAAAGCCCCCCAGTCAGTCAGATGGGTGCGCATGTCAGGAGCTGTAGGAGGAACTTGTGTTGTTGGAGAGACTGAGCAGTACACACCATATCAGGCATAAGGAAGGAGGCCCTGAGGTAAGGGTGAAATGGAACTTGAGGAAGTGGGGGCTGCTGTGGGGAAGTAGCCCAGAAAATTGTTCGTGTCCTGTTTCTGAAAGGTCAGCTACCATACCTGATACTATTAGGGTCCCTGGGCTGGAGTAGAGGGTAGGCCTTGGCTCCCCCATTTGCCCTCCCCCCCAATTAATCACTGAGACTGGGAGACAACAGAAACTGTGCAAGGGAGCCAGAGTAGCAGCCATGTTAGTCTGTATTTGCAAAAAGAAAAGGAGTACCGGTGGCACCTTAGAGACTAACAAATTTATTAGAGCATAAGCTTTCGTGAGCTACAGCTCACTTCATCGGATTCTCCTCACCTCCCTTGCTGGCTTATGATAAAAATGGCTCAGTAGACTGTGACCCTTCTCTCTCTAGAGAGAGAAGGGTTACATGGAGGGTCACAGTGAGCCTCTGAGGCTAGCGAAATCTGCCAGGAAATGCGAGACCCACGGAGACAAGGACAGAGCTTTGTCACAGTGCTCAATAGTGTTTTGAAAAGATTTTGGATATTAGCAATGGTTTCTGTGTCCTTTATCCTCCTTTTTACGCTGAGTAGCCTTAAATCATGACTTGCATTATCTGTATGCTTGTAGTGTCGAGAGACCCTATTGTGGGGTAAGAGAAACACTCTTTGGGGCAGAGACCACGTTCTACACAGATTAGAGAAAGAAAGGCTAGGAGAAAGGTAGTATTATCATCCCTACCTTATGGATGGGGAAACAGATCACAGAGAGAGAAAGTGACTTGCACAGGAAAACAGAGCTGGAAATTAAATCTATTTCTTCTGAGATCCAGTCCAGTGCCTTAAGCACAAGAACATCCTTCTTCTAAATTTGCTATCCAATGTTTTTACTTTCATATTAAAATAATGCAGCCAAAGCTGCAAAATATCTGGCAGTTTCAAAATACATCAGAAAATCCAATGCTCTGTTCACTCCCAGTTTGGAGCGGTTTTCCTTGGGCTTGTACATCCTGCTCTAGTTTAGATAGTCAAGAAGCTGATGCTTCATATTTTAAAGATTTAATATTAGTGATAACAGTATGAAGTGAAACTACCAGGGAGAGATCAAACTCTGCCCAAAATTTTTTGTAGGAAATTGCAGCAGTATTTCTGATTGAAAATCTAGAGTTGCTGTAGTGTAATAACTTTTTTCAGCCTTCTGTGCTAAAACAACTGTTCTGGGACACCCACAGCTTTCCAGCAATTTTTGCTTGGTTCAAGCTTTTTCATGTGCCTCATTTTTTTTTCCCCATTTAGAATGTTTAAAAGCACCACCGTGAAGCTCAGCAATGCCAGCAACACTGGAAAACTTGCAAAGAATGTAAAACAACTCAACACAACAATGAGCTGACAGAGAGAGAGTTGGGAAACAACTATTAAAGAGGTTCTGTCATGATCTATCTTCCAGCTGCCACCTTTCTTCCCTCACTATTTTTCTGTTCCCAGTACTTTGTTAGCGGGTCACTGGTCACAATTTCACAGTTAAGATGAGTCTGAAGTTTTCAGTTTAATGGAGCTTTAAACCTTCATTTTGTTAAAAAAAATCTCAAGAAAATTGAACTTAGAAAGGTGCAACCCCAGCAATTTTAAGGCAGAGTAACTTAGTACTAAGTGGTCTTCTTATAAAGAGAGCTGTTTATAGAGGTTACAGTTACTATTCTAGCCATGTGCAAACAGACTGACTTCCTGCTGCCTCCTCCAAACTCTTCCCTTTTGCAACCTATGATTCTCTCTCCAGGTTCCATGCCGGTTGCTACAGTATAAACTAGGGGTGGGCAAACTTTTTGGCCCGAGGGCCACATCAGGGTTGCGAAACAGTACGGAGGGCCGGGTAGGGAAGGCTGTGCCTCCGCAAACAGCCTGGCCCCTGCCCCCTCCCACTTCCTGCCCCCTGACTGCAGCTTAAGTATATATGTAAAAAGACTGAGTACAAATCATAGGCATGTGTAAAATAAAACTAAACTTTCATGATGGTGAAGCACGCTATGTCCTCCCCTTTTCTCTCTCATAATATTTCATGTTGTTGTGACTATTTTGGCCCCCCCTTCAAGCTTTAGATAAGATTTTATTAATGAGATTGCTTATATGCATTTTTGTACAGTAATAAGCATTCAGAAAATGGAAATGTCAGCTATCCAGAATTCTCTTCTGAAGCCAGTTACAATACAAATATAGTTCCATGCAAATCCTTGTGAACTGTGACACTTCTGACTGACTGTAACTACTTAAATCTATTGTATACATTGGAAAATAAGAATCATGCTTATTTATATTATGATTATTTATATCTGGGAATGAAGCCACAAACCCTAGACTCCAGTTAGCTCAAAAGGCAGTTGCCTGTCTCCTTAGCAACACAGGTTGCCGTGAACACATCAACCCATCGCTCTGCTCTCTCAGAATGCAGAATACAGTTCAAGGACAATGGTCATGTCTACACTGCTGCTCGGTTAACAACATAACATAAGAATAGCCAAACTAGGTCAGACCAAAGGTCCCTCTAGTCCAATATCCTGTCTTCCGACAGGGGCCAATGCCCTAGGAAGGGAATGAACAGAACAGGTGATCATCAAGTGATCCATTCCTTGTTGCCCATTCCAGTCAGTCCAGTCCTACTCAGTTTGGAGTAGGGATATGTGTACAGCAGTGCACACCAGAACACTGCCCCATAACTCCCCCATGTGGGCACTGCAGGTGCAAATTAAAAGATTATTCCATTAATGTAGTCCTGCTTGGAGAGGACTAGATTAGATTAAAGCAGACTAGGAACCTTTTAGTTTGCATCCACATGGGGGAGTTACAGTGCAGCATTTAGTGGTGGACTTCTGTTTCCACACTGCAGTCTACAGTGGAGGGTAGTGTAGACATGACTCCCCATTTTAAATCCCTTTATGGGATTGATTGGCCTTAGTTCCCTTAAAAATAATTTCTCTCTGTATAACCAGGACTTCTATGACAGCTACATCCCAGTGGCAAAGAATTGGAGTACAGAAGACAGGAGACTCTCACAGGAGCTTGACTTAGGCTATGGAACTCACTCCCACAAATGATAATGAAGACTACAGCACTAAGCATTTTTAAGACTGAATGCAAAACTAATTGCTTCAACTCAGCTTTCCCTCAGCAATTTCTTATCATACATGTACAATACACCAACTCATTCACATACATAAACATCAGCAAAACAAAAAAACCTTATTAACTAATCAAGCTATTCTTTTACAGGCTGGGAAGGGAAACTGGGAGTGGGGACAAGGAGAGATACTGTTAGGAAACTCAAACTAATACAGAACACTGCAGCACATCTCTTCAGCAACCTGGGTTACTGTGAACACACCACACCTGTCCTCTGTTCCCTACATTCGTTTTCCCCTAGAATATTGACTCAAGTTCAAGTTGGTCCTTATTTTCTAGTCCCAGGCCATTGAATGCCTTGGATATCTAAATGTCATCTAAAGTTATGGGATGAAGACAGTGGTCAACAATTTCTACCGCCCCCCCCACTTCCCGCCGCCCCTCTTGCACAATGGAACCTTTTAACAATAAGGGTAAAACTCATCTCTACAGGAGACAGAAATTCTCAGGAGTCAGCTCAAGACTATGGAATGAACTCCACCAGGAACAATCATGAACATCACTATCTTCCACTCCAAGAACAAGCTGCATTCCTTTCATCTTGCATTCACTAACAAACATATGGCAACATGGGTGTGTGTATATATAAATATCAATACACATACCCATGTTGCAAAATGTGTTAGAGAACACAAGGTCAAAGAAATGTACTTTGTACTTAGAGCAAAAGTTGTGAGGTTTATGATGGTATATGATAGATATAGACCCCCCCCCAAACACTCCACTGGGGCGAGGATGAAAGAACAACAACCCATGACAGATGTTAATCACATTGCTTAATGCACTAGTGGAAGGCACTCAGATGCTATGGTGATGAGTGACATAAGAACCTCTATAGAGTAGAATTGTTTTTATTTTTAAATAAGTGGACAATGATCAGATGAGGGGGCCATATAAGTCCCTTCATAAATATATAGAATTCTTTATTCTAAAGGTGTTAGTTGATTTTTTTTTGTTTCATGCCAAACTCAAATCACCCAGTGATCTGTCATTCACATAATAAAAGCCTGTAAATGAAAGCAAATGTTACCTTTAATCACAGGATAGAATATGTGCAATATACTGCTGATTTCTTGGTGTTTGCAACCAACCATATGTTAGTGTTAGAATCCCTCCAACAGTTATCTTTGATAAGATTTAACTGGAATTTGATTAATTGGCTGAATGATAGCTCCCAGACAATTAGCATTTCAAAGGAAATTAAGAGAATTGTTTAATATGGCATAGTGGGGTTAGGTTGCCCCTTAATGGTGGTAAGGCCTAAGGGTTAGCTTATCCATCACCTGCAGGTGTGGCCCTTTAAGAGCTAGGGAGGTCTGAATAGGCAAGGATCTGGGAAATAAGTGATATAGGTAGCAGGAAGCAGTCCTGCGAGTAAATAGTATTTAGGGGAGAGAAACCTGTTACTGTTCCTTTAAAGGCCTGAGATCAGGAGCTTCTTCAGGGTGGGGTAAAGTTTCCCTCTCACCCAACAAATTGGGAACGAGTGGGGGAAGTAGACAAGTATTTATGCTGCCTTCTCCAGCACAGAAAAAGATCTGACTGCTGCACTCTCTAGCCTTAAGGTGAAAGGATTGATCGGGAGAGGGGAAAGGGCCAGCTAGAAGAGGAACGGGCTGAGTGCCTGCAGATGGTCTCAATGAGACCCCAGTTCCAGGGGAGGAGCTGGGGGAATGCCTGTATTAAGGAGAGATGGAGAAGCTGCCTGAGATGCCGCCCAGCTCCACAAGAAAGGGCTGCAATTCCTGCCCTACAGAGATATAGCTAACACCATGGATCAGAGCCCAGTGGCCAGAAAGGCTGGGAGTGGATTTCAAGAAGCTCCTCCTCAGTATCCAGATGGGAAAGAGACATATGAGGTGATTGAATCATAGCAGGAACAGACTCTACAGCCTGACAAGAGATGGTGATGAACAAGGAAAGACAGGAGCCACCCAGGGAGTTGCGAAGGGACTTGAAAGAGCAATCCTTAACTGCCTAAGACAGGGTCCTAGATCTGCAACCCAGAAGAAAGGGTGGGCCTTGGTTCCGTGACCTCTTCCCAGCAAAGGAGACAATAGGAGCCTCAGAACTGAGAGAGGAAAAGACTGACAGTCCTGAAAGGGGACTGAAGGTTTGACATAAAGGCCTATAGATGGTGGGCTTGCCCTGCTTGGACTTGTGTTACCCCATAAGGGAACTGGGTTTGAAAGGCAACCTGGCCAGAGGGCCAGGACACAAAAACCACAGACCATAATAAGGCTAGAATGCTAGACAAACTGGGGGGCCATGATGGAAAAACCTCTGCAACACACCACATCCTCACACCAGGGGGCACTCCAGCAGTGAGCACACACCATAATACATGCTTTTGCCTTCCTCTGCAGCATGGGGCATGGGTCGCTTGCTAGGATCATGTAGGTATATTTCACTAAATCATTCCCTGCCACTGCAGGGGCCCCATGCATTGGTGCACCTCAGTCCTTCCTGTTCTCTGCTGGTGGTACATAATAGTTTCCAGAGGGCTGTAATACTTTGGTCTAATTCTGGTTCTTGGCTTGGTTTGGGGATGACTGAGTGGTGTTTAGTGGCCTGTGATATATAGGAAGTCAGACTAGATCATCTGGTGGTCTTCTGACCTTAAATGCTATACCTCTGTTATTTCTAAAATAGTAGCAGCTTGGGTCACAGTAGCCTAAGTATTTCAATTTATCACTTTCACTGCAACTTTTGTTATCTTACTAAGGGCCTGAATATGCTACACTTTGAGCAATAATACTTCACTCTTCAACGAGACTACTTACAACGAGGCTACATGCAATCAAAATAAGATACTTTTCCATCACAAGAGTGGTAGAACTGGACCAGATATGAGAGAGTGGGAATTTTCCTGCTTCTTTCATCTGTTGGCAATGTGGAAAAAAATGAAAACATTATTTGACTGCAAAAAAAAAAATCATGCCTCTTATTTGTAAAGAGCAGGATAATCAAGTCATGTTTTATTATTCAAATCTGAGAACCTTTTAGATTCCCCGCACAGAAACCTTTCCTCCATTGTTTGCTACAGCAAAGAAAGGGGAATACATTTGTCTAGAAATACTGCTTCTGATGCTGATGTCTCTGGAGTTTCACAGTGGTAAGTGAGAACATAATTTAGTCCTTAAGTTTTGCCTTTTTACTGCATGCACCATCTCAGGATCTTAAGTTTTTGCTTACCAAACATCATTTGCACATGCCATTATTTGGATAGACATCCTCTGTCCAATATGCCTGCTGGCTTTGAAGTGTTGCATGAAGCTTTAAGAACTAGTGGATGTCTGGTTACTTCATTTCTATGTTCCTAAACCCTGCAAGCCCTGAGAGTTCAAAACATTTTTCATTTTTGAAGCAACTACACCTGAAGTTCGCAAAAAGAAAAGGAGTACTGGTGGCACCTTAGAGACTAACAAATTTATTAGAGCATAAGCTTTCGTGAGCTACAGCTCACTTCATCGGATGAAGTGAGCTGTAGCTCACGAAAGCTTATGCTCTAATAAATTTGTTAGTCTCTAAGGTGCCACCAGTACTCCTTTTCTTTTTGCAAATACAGACTAACACGGCTGCTACTCTGACACCTGAAGTTGAAATTGGCAATTGAACCCAAGAAAGAAGTGGTGCTGGATGTGGTTTGTAACAAAGACTCACTTGCTGTGTTAAACTAATTATCTTTGTTACTCCATTTTCATTGTTAGTTTGATTCAATTAAAGTTGCTGTAGCTACATTACAAAGCACGACTGGCTGACAGGATTTTGAGAGACATTACATGCTTCTTGTACAAATTCAAAATTTTAAGAAGACCAAATGCTGTGTCTGCACTTGTTGGTATGCAAACTTGGATGCTAATTTAGAATTTGGCTCTATGAACTTATCAGAAAAGGTCATTTGCCTAATGAAACATTAACAAATGATAAGTGTATGGAAGTAGAATATTCGTCAGTGGAACAATCAGAACATGGCCATCCAGAATGTGGTGAGGTGAAACAGCTCAGCTACTAGCTAGCTATTATAAAAGATGAAATCATGGTTGTTAAACATGAACTGCGTCAGCATAAGCGCTCACTCTCCCTTCCTCTTTTACACTGAGGTAAAAATTAAAGGCAACACTGAGCCTTGGAACTGGCAAATGTCAGCAGTAATTACAATATGTAGGAACAAAATTCATATTCGCAAAGCAAGATAAGAGCACACAAGAATAGTGAATGAACCAACCAAGAAAATGGAGAGCTTTACCTCAGGAGCATTTATTATTATTACATTGTCATGTAAGAGGCAGTGGTATGTAAATTAAATTTGCTATATTTAAAGGCCAGACTTTCACAATATTGAATTATGATTTGAAAGGTCACCCTAAAGGATCATCAACCATTTAAAATTAATTTGATAAACATGTGCTGTTGGAAAATTGTGACTGTTATAAATGTGTATATTTGGTAAAGATCTGTTGCTTCACAGTAGAAATAGCAGAAAGTCTGACCATGACTCTTGTTAAAATCACAGATTATTGCATAAGAAAATATGATTTAATAGCAAGGCAGAAGGAATACTCAGTGTGTATAATCTTTAAAATAACCCCAAATTTGTGCTGAGCCACTGGATGTTTAGGGGGGGATAATGAAGTAACTTAAAGTATGCAGATTATAACCTCTTGAGATCTTGTTATGTTTCTATTTTACACACTTTGTGCAATGCTGGGGCCTCAATTCTGCAAATACAGTAGGACTCCCTACAGGTGCAGGATCCTCACTAACGCAACTGTTTTAGAATTAGGCCACAAGTCTCTATGTTGCAAAGGCCCTGCGCCTGTAATAGCTAAACTAAACTGTTGCTCCACCAGCCAGGTTTTACCATACCATCACAAGAGAACAGTACTCAGTAAATTCATGATTAGAGCTGGTCAGTGTTTCATGGTCAGTGGAACTGGAGTCAGATGCCCCATGTTTCCTGGGGGGACTGTTATGGGCAGGATACCAGGAGAATTAGGGAATGAGTGGAGTTAGGCTGGAAGCAATTCAGCGACATGGATAGAGCTGTGCACAGAGTTTAATAAAGATTCACTTGTTCAATTTAGCCTGCATTCAGCTTCACTGTGGAGCAACACAGGATTTTCACTAGAGACCAATCTGAAGGGAGCGGATAGACTTAGACTTAGACCCCTATGTTACTGCCTTAAGCATACTGGCTGCTACATGCAGTTTTGGGAACCTGATAAACTCCCTGAGTCAGGACTGAATAGTTGTGGCACTTGGGATCACCACCTGTGGGAACAGCTGCTCTGGGAAGGCAATCTCCTATTAGACAGCTGCTTAGACATGGTATGTGCAGTGAAGACTCAAAAGACGAATGAAAGCTCTAGGAGACATGCCATCACCAGAAGTACATGCAGAGAGACAACAGCAAAGGAGAGCAGGTACCAAGGGTTCCATACCCAGAGTTAGATACAGTTACTGGGGGAGACAGCATGAGTAGGTAAAGAAAAGGTGCCCAATGCTAGGAGAACATTGCAAGGAATGTGGCAAGTTGAACAATGTGTGCAAGAGCAGAGGAAAGACCCTGAAAGATTCAGTCATACTTGTACAAGAAGGGGAAGGCACATAAGACAATGATGACATTGGACTCTCTCCTTGAGTCCTAGATCATATCAGGTTCAGGCTGCCAGGGCCAGAAAGTTGCAAGGTGCAATACCAACTTCTCTGCATGCAATAATCTTAATATGGAAATTGCCTGTGCGATTTCCCCTGGATAGCAGGGCCTCCAATAATGTGGTTCCTTGGGGTGAACTGGATTTCAACACACCATTATAAAGAGCAGGCACACTCTTATAATATACAATGAGAGCATAATGCAGCCTGTAGGAACATGTGACCTCATAATAACTAACCTGAAAAACAATAGATAATGCCAACTTAAGTTTGTGAATAGTAAGTGCCATATAGCCATATAAGCAATGGATCTGATCAGGGTGCAGCATCAGAATGCTATAGTTGCAGTGCAAGAAGCCAAAGGGGAGTCCCATGGACAATGGAGACAATTTTAAAACCATACAGGAATATTTTCAAAGGTGCTGGGTGCCTCACGTGAAAGCTGTGAACCTACAGTGGAACCTGTGCACTAATCATTATGTAATCCAGTATGTAAGGAGTTCAAAAGACTGCAGAGCAGTAGTATCACAACACCTGTAGTGGCCATAGCCTGAGTCATAGCATGGTGGTGGTAAAGAAGCCATCAGTCAAACTATGCATCGGCATAGACCCCAAGCCACTGAACCAGGCACTAAGATGATGCCATTATCTATTGTCCACAAGTGGTAGCATCCTGCAAGAACTTTCTAAAGCCAGAATCTTTATGGTCTGTGATTTGAGTAACGGGTTTGGCATACAAGCCTGCATAAAGAGTCTGGCATACTGACAACCTTTGCAATACCATTTGATTGCTACACATGGCACTGCATGCCAATGGGCATACGCCCAACACCAGAGGTGTTCCAGAGAAGACTCATCCAAGCACAGGAAGGACTGCCTGGGGTGAAAATAATTGCAGATGATATCCTCATTGTAGGTGTAGGAAGTAATGATACAGAAGCCATACTAGATCATGACAGAAAACTATAAGATTTTCTACAGCAATGCAGGGACAAGAACAGAAAACTGAACTCATAAAAAATGCAACTCAAACAGGGTAAGGTGACATATCTTGGACATCTGCTCATGGCAGAGGAACTGAAAGCGGATCCTAACAAGATCAAGGCAGTCAGCGACATGTCAGCTCCAGAGGATTTGAAAGGGGTACAGCACTTCATTGGAATTATCAATTTTCTGTCAACACCTGGCTGCAGTAGCAAAACCCATAAATCAACTCAGAAGGCAGGATGTTGCCTGAGACTGAGCAAGTCCCTAATACAGAGAATTTGACATGCTGAAACAACAACCTCGGATTCATAGCTTAATGCAATCTGCTGATTCTTTGGGGATTTTTTTTTCAAATTGAGTTTAGATGGTCAGCAGTAACAAGGATGGACTAAGCCTATAACGGACATATATCCGTCAAAACTTCAAAATCCTCCTACCAGAAAAACAAAAGACACTTCTTCTCAGTCTAACTCTCTCTTCACTCCCCATTGTCTCTTCCTATTTGCTCCCTGGATGAATTATCTTCATCCAGCTTTTGAGTCCTTGCTGTTCCCTTCAAGTGCAGTAACCCAGCCAGCGTCTTCCACTGTAGTTGACTGGCTGTAATTAGCTATTATGATGCATCACTACTTGGTACAGTAATCTGCTTCGGACATGTCTCTTTAGCAATTAATGTAAGACCAGTAATCATTTTTACTCTCTCACAAAAGTCAACTAGCTCTATGTAAATAGCAGAAATATTCTTCTTTTCTGCTTTCTCCTTCCTTAAATCAGATTTCTATCCCCACCCTGCCCTCAAACTAGCAAAAGCTGGGTTTTAGTGCAGTCAAATTCCTTCTTTCCCTTTCCCCAAAGTTGTTCACTATCCCTCAGTTCTTCTAAAGATCCTGTTTCTTAGTGTATGAAGATCCTCGTGAATTTCCCTCTGTGAGCATAGTTTTAATTGATGAGGATTCCTTCATGTGTCTTACCAGCTGTGAATTTATTTGATCCATGTTGTTCTCCATCAACAGCCTTGTCCATTCCTGGTCAACTGTGAGGAAAGAAAGAAGCAATTGTTCAATGAAGGGTAGGTGTGCTAGTTCTCATCCATTCCAAGGCTTCCTCTAGTAAACATGTTCCTTTTGGCTTCTGTCAGAACAGTAAAAAAGAAAAGGAGTACTTGTGGCACTAACAAGTTAGAGACTAACAAATTTATTTGAGCATAAGCATACCATGCATCTGATGACGTGAGCTGTAGCTCACAAAAGCTTATACTCAAATAAATTTGTTAGTTTCTAAGGTGCCACAAGTACTCCTTTTTCTTTTTTGCGAATACAGACTAACATGGCTGCTACTCTGAAACCTGTCAGAACAGTGAACCTTATGTCTCAGGCTCCCACCCTCACCACATCTGCCTCCTCACTCTGTGTTTACATGCCTTCTCAACACCCACTTCTTCAAGAAAGATTACGAACTTAAAATTACAGAGAAAGAGAAATATAAAGCTAAATACAATAATTTAGAATTTTCTTTGATTTGGTCTAAATAACCCTGACACGTCACCATTAATCATATTGTCCTTTTCCATCATCTTTCTGTTCTTCTAGCCCTCTCTGTTTTCATCTTACATTCACACAATAAGAGAAGTCCTGATCTTGCAAACCCTTATATACATGAGTAGCTTTACACAGTTGAATACTCCCATTGCATGAATGAATGAGTGTATACAACCTTAAACTGTCAGCTCTTTGAGGTAGGGACCGTCTCTTTGATATGGGTATGTACAGTGCCTGATACAAAGTAGGCACTACCTACCACAAATAATGATATTGAAGCATGTACATATCTCAATGCCTGGTACAGTGTAGGCACTACTGTTTTACAAATAATGAGGCATGTACATCTAGCTAAATAATAGTCATTAATAGCATCTGCAGCATGAGAGGAAAAGATACTGTGCTCTTAGGTGAACTAGCACACCTACAGAAATGCAGAAAAAATATCAAACCATAAGGCACATATAATACAAGTGTACTCTGAAATGTAAGCAGAAAAATCAGCAACCACTATTTTAACTAGGTTTGCCAGATTTAGTCTCATATTCTCAGATACTTAGAAAGGTTAGCAACAAATTATTACTTTAAAATTCTAACTTTTTATAGGTTGCTATAATTACTAGAATCATGCTTCGCAAAATAACTGTACAGTTACTAAAACACTGTTTCACAAATGCAGCTCTGCAAAAATTCTCGACATTAAAGCAATCAAAATCTAAATCCATTTTTAAATGCAAATATGGGCTCACTTCTAAGTTGCAGCATAATGCCTTCCATTTGGACTCACACTTTTGGACAACACAAATTGGCCAGACGTGTCAATCAAAATCTTACAGTTCAAATATCATCCAGAATAACCCCAAAATATAGTTTACAATCTCTAAACACAACCTTAAGTGAAGCTAAATAAATTACTCCTGTCCAGTAACTTTTTCACCATAGAGCAGCCAAGCATCACATAGACCATTGCAAATATCAAGATCAGGATTCTTGAATCCTCCACAAAAATTCTGTAAAGACTACGCCCACATTAAGGTCCCTATAGGGAAGGCCTGGGTTCAATTCCCATCTCCCACAAGAGTGCCCTAAACTCTGGGCTATGGGATGATCTGGGGCAGGAATCTCTATCTCTTTTTAAGATGTTCTAGTTTTTAATAAATAATTCAATATTCACTGAAACAGAGCAATGCAACAACTGACTCCATAGCCCAGGGCTTAGGGCACTCTACTGAGAGGTTGCCTTAAGCAGAAGGGGACTTGGACCCAGTTCTCCCATCTCATGGAGTGATGCCACTGGCCAGCGGACTAATGGATAGCACAGCAGTAGCAGCCAATCTTCCTCCTGCCATTTTGTGTGGGTTTAGATATGCTCTCAGCATGACTACTGGACTGGGCCCTAAATACAAGCTAGGCAGCAGAGTGCCTAGTTAGTGGATCTCAATGGGGCGTAAGTGTGAGGCACTGCACTGTTGGGCAGCTGCTTCAGGACTTCAACAGCAGAAACTTAGGTGCATACGGGCTTAGGTGGCAGCTGAGTGGGAGTCTGTGAATGCCAGTGATACCTAAGTCCTGGACTTAGGTGCCTAAGTCATCCTTATGAATCTCATCTTTAGAATTGAATGATTACAATAAAACCTTGGCATGAACAATAGCCACATTTTCAAAACTAGCTCAGAAATCACTGTCACAGAAGCTCTCTTTTTAGCTGCATTGAAAGTAGCATTTGATATACTGTAGTTTCAGGAAAAAAACACTTATAATCCATTATTCAGTCAAATAACATTGTTGTATATGAAATCCTAGGGTGATGGGAAAACATTTTTTTAACCCGTGCACATGGTAATTTCAAACTAGTTTAAGGAAATAACAATTTAGTCATTTTCACTGTGATCATTATTGAACAAGTGATTATTAATCATTTACAGTTATAAAGGGGAAACTGCAAATGCCTTCGTTCTAGCATTGTTTTGCCTCAGTATTACGATCTGTAGTTTATTTACTTCTCTAGGCACAAAGCACAAGAGAATGTGCTTGAGTATCAAATTCCATAATAGATATTCACTTTGTAGTCATCATTAGTTCCCTTTCCCCTCTCAAACACTGCTGTGCGCATGTGTGAAGCAAAAACAAAAAAAAAGTTTGGTTTTTATTTGGAGTTCATGCTTCCATCACAAGGGGACATCCTATATGGGGACAGAGGGAAGTACTTAGAAACCGGTGACATTCATCATGCTGAAGCCTGGTCTACACAGCATTGCACATTAACTACAGGTGTGGGGTTAAACCAGTGCAACTTTTAATTGATTTAAACCTGGTTTCTATCTATTAGGTGCAAGCTAAATTGCTATTAGCCAGGTTTAAAGTGTGTGTGTTTGCACTCTATATTACAAGTGCAAGCTAAACTAAGGTTAAAATTGATTTATGAACAGGCACACATGAAGTTGCATGCATTTAACTGGATTGGTTTACAATATCTTATGGTATTTTTCAGATACAAGCATTACCAATAAAACTGTGTCCACAAAGGGATTTGCTCTGGTTTAACAAATTCATTTTTTAACCAGTTTAAGTTAACCAGTGTGACTTCTGTGTGTACACAAAGCCCACTGAGTTTCCTCAATACTGTATATTCTCCTCAAACTGGAAATGTTAGATTGTAAGAGGGGTATGATCTGGACACTCCACAGACACTAAGGCCCTATTTTTATTTAATTCACACCAGTGTAAATCAGGAGTAACTTTTGAATCTGGCCCTAGAGCTCTGCAGGGAAATCAGATAGTATCAAGTTCAGGTAGTGCTGGCACCGGCTTCCCGCAGCCTGTATTGGCCTGGAGCGGTGAACCGTGGCCAGTGGGAACCGTGATCAGCCAAACCTGCAGGCGCGGCAGGTAAACAAACCGGCCTGGCCTGCCAGGGAGCTTACCCTGGGGGACCATGTGCCAATGGTTGCTGATCCCTGCTCTATTCTTTTGTTAAACAAATTTATAAAATAAACCTAAGTGCTGTGAGATGAGCGGAGTGGTGATCCTAAAGTGTCACTGGTAAGCTGGGGGTGTTGTTCCTTCGGGAGCAGGGGATCTGTGAATTCTCTGGGTGTCCAGCAAAATAGGTTCCAGACACTCCAAGGAGACACTCAGAGTGCTCAGGGGCTGGAGTTTGGCCTATCACAAACCTGCAGTGGGACAACAGAGCATGTGTAGATTGAGAGTGGAGTGCCTGTGTTACAGGTGGCTGCTGGAGTCAGGGAGGTGACTTCTGGCAGGCACAGACAAGGCTTCTTAACACACAGGGCAGGTGGCAGCCAGGTGCTTCACACAAATGTTGAATCCCTTTTTGAATCCTACTAAGGTCTTGATCCGAATGGTATCTTGGGAAAAGGAGTTCCACAGATTATGTGCTGTAGGGAGGGAGTGTCATCCATTTTAAATGTCTTGCCTTTCAGTTTCACTGGATGTCACCTTGTCTTTGTATAATGAGGAAGATAATTAGGACCACTGAACAGACCTTCTTTTTACCATTAGTTGTTTTGTATATATCTATCATCCCCTCTAATTCGTTTTCTGTGTAAACTAAACAATTCTAATCTCTTCAGTCTGTCTTCACATGGAAGTCCTTCATGCTTCTAATCATTTCAATTGTCTATCTGTAGACTCTTTCTACTTCCGTTAGGGGTATGAGTGCATTCACATGCGTGCTTGTGTGTGTGTTTAAACATAACAGTGCTAGTGTAATGACTAACAGATCACTGACAAGCAAGAGGGAATGACTCATTTTATTCCTCCAAAATGAAAGCAACCCCCTCCAGTTTTTCATGTCTGACTAGCTTATTGTATGAAGGAAGTATCTGTAGACAAGATATTGTAGATAATGATATATTTTCTGGTTCAACAACAAATCGTTTATATTATACGAGCTATTAGGCTAAAATTGCAAATGAGAGAGAAAATACACAGGGGGAGGAGTGGTTGTCTCTCCCTTCTGTATTTGACTACTTACTCTTCTCTTCCGTGTCATATACATAGGAATATGAGATTGCTCCCAACACTTTGTAATCATTCAATATAGCAAAAATAAGGCACGTATCTAAATCCCCCATTCCAGTGGAGTTTTGTAATTTGCAGCATCACCAACAAAGTGCATGATGGGCAGAGGTGAGCAAACTACTCAATGCTTGATATTCAAACTTCAGGCTTATTGGCAAAAACCTCGTTGTTTTTTGCTGCTACAGCCTAACACGGCTACCACTCTGAAACCTGTCTTCAAGCTTATTGGTGACTACTTTGTTAGTTAGTATTCAACATCAATGAAAACACTATCCACTGCTTTATTACACTGTGAAAATGATCTTATTCTTCTTGCCAAGTGGATTGAAGTAGAGGGTGGGGCTATTCTGAATTTAATGACAGCATTCTTACATATGGATTATGATATCATTCCTATTTGTCACCTACCTGGTATTTGGATAGGCTATCAGAGTTGAGATTTAATTCATTTCTTTCTGATTATGCCTTTAGCCTTGCTGCATTTGCTGTGTTTTGCTCTCAGGTGCTTTTGATACCACTTGGATAATATCAGTAGACAATTGGGACAATCTGGTATAAAAAGTCACCTTGCTTGAGACAAGGAGCAATCTCCCTTTCAGGAGGGGCCTTGGTTGCTCTGTTTGTTTTGATTACTCAAATTTCCAGTTTGTTTGTTTGTTTGGACTTTGCCACCAGTAAAGAGTCTGGCTCGCCAGAAAAGAAGACATCATGTTGTTCAGTTTTTGAAAATAACTCCATAGAGATGAGGCCTTCTGAAATAGTTGGCCTGCTGCTGAAGATTTGATCATCAGAATCAGAAAAACATGCACCATGAAAATACAACTGTAAAATAGGTCCAGTGTTGGACTATAACTATTGTACTAAATGGTAGATTTCTAAGAGCTAGAGGTATTGCTTAATTTAATATTACTGAGGGGCATCCAGAAAAATGCTTTATTCTCTCTTCATTTTTACATAGCTGATAATGAACCTAAGTCTTGGAAACTAAGAATACAGGTGGAAATGGGAAATGTTTGATTGGCCCTTAAAACAAGGAGGGGCTGTGTTTGTTTTTTCTGTTGTTGAGGATTATTGTACAGTTCAAAAATACTGTAAGTATAATTTTCCAAAAATAATAAATATCATATAACAACAACATTCTTGGTGTGCATTTAACAGATCTGATACGAAGGCAGTAAAAAAAAAAAATTGCTTGTACAGTTTGAAAATATTCATTTGTACTGAAACCATGAAGAGTTTGCAAAATAGGGATTTTTTCCCCCCCAAGAACAATTTCCCTTAGTTTTTAAAATGGTCTCCCATGAAGAAAAAATAACTGACAAAATTTTTTGCTGTCTGAACACACTGTGATTAGAAAATACCTAAAGGGACATAGAAAGCATTTGAACATTTTGTACCAGATCCTTTCTCTAGTTTTATTTTGGTCAAGATGTTGTTGAACTATACTTGAACATCTGATCTAATCTCATGATTATTCTTAATAAGTGACACTGTCTCAGTAGCTCTCCATACACAAGACTCAAACTGCAGGGGTGAAGTGATACTTTTCTTGGGTATGGTACATTAGGGAAAAAAATTAAAAAGTTCTCAATTAAAGGCTTTTTGAAAAAAAGAATCATGTAAAGGATACATTGTAATGGTTGTACAATCATGATTTCCTTTTGCTAGGAAGTGCAAAAAGGTAAAGCAATAAAAAGGTGAACAAAATCAAAATCTCAAAAATGCAATTGTATTTCAATTAACATCTGAGGGATCATATTGAAAAGAACATTCTAGCACCTGCTGCCCTGGCCTTGAATTAGGGTTGCCTTCTGGCAGGCTTTTAACCATCCTGGATGAGTTTTTATATTGCCTTGCTGAATCAAAGAGTTAACATGCTGATGTTTTGTTTTTTCACTTGGGACACTGCAGTGCCATGTTGATTTAAGCAAGGTCTAAAGGAGCTCTCCTCTGACAGCTAGTGATGAGCTTCAGGACCAGACTGTATTTACATGAACACACCTACTCTGCCTAGGTATCCAACAGACAGAGTTGTGTTGCTCAAGTGATCAATTTTGGTTGGTGTTGGATTACAACTCATGTCTTGTATAGCCCCATTCTAGACCCTGGCAACTGCACCACAATTCCATCCAAGATTGTCTAATCAGAGCCATCCTGCCATCTGTGAGAAAGGTTGCCATGAACTCCACCATCCCTGGAATGGACAGCCAACTGTGACCAGATATTGCCATCACCAACGAGGAACAGAAGAAGATAATCATGGCAGATGTTAGGATATAGATATTCAGGCCTGTCTGCAAAGGCCTATACTTTAAGAATTTAGGTGTATTCTTATCACTTAGCTAGTTATAGAGGTATAAAAGAAAGAATCAAAAATCACAGTCTGCCTGTTTATGGGCCTTCTCTTACAGTGACAGTCTGAGGCCCTGTTCTTAGGCTAAGATCTTTGGCTAAACAGTAGAGGCAGCCATGAACTAGGAAGCGTATGGTCACATCCTCACATTCCAAACTAGTCACATTGAAATAAGGCAATCTGGGGCTGTTAGAAAGGTGATCTGATGTATTATCTCCAGAAAAAGGGAAGAGCCTAGAGGATGTAATTGGAAGTTTAGTCTGATAGTTTTCTGTTCAGTAAGAACTCACTTGTCAATAGATACAGCTGGGAAACCCTTATGTCTTTTTATAGATGTAGTTGTGAAATCCTCACTTCTGTATTGTTTTGTCATTATAGTTTCTACTTGCTATTGTTTATTTGCATGGTCTCTGTCTGGTTCTGTGATTGTTTCTGTCTGCTGTATAACTAATTTTGCTGAGTGTAGACTAAGGTGGTCGGTTAAATAATCATGTTACAATATGTTAGGATTGGTTAGTTAAATTTCAGTAAAATGATTGGTTAAGGTATAGCTAAGCAGAACTCAAGTTTTACTATATAGTCTGCAGTCAATCAGGAAGTAATGGTGGGAGGAAATGGAAACAGGGAATGGGGTGGAGAAATTGGAATCATGTTTTGCTAAGGGGGGGAATGGGAACAGGGACACAGGGTAAGGCTCTGTGGTGTCAGAGCTGGGAAGGAGGACACTGAGGAAGGAAACTGGAATCAGGCTTGCTGGAAGTTCACCCCAATAAACATCAAATTGTTTGCACCTTTGGACTTCGGGTATTGTTGCTCTGTTCATGCAAGGAGGACCAGGGAAGTAAGCGGGTGAAGGAATAAGCCCTCTAACAGCGGACGTCACAGTTCTTTGAGAACAGGACTACGGGCTTCTTCGATGACCCAGCTTGAAAGGTGGAGAAATATGCCCCTCTGGCCGATGCCTTGAGAGCTAAGGATTACAAGGTTCAAACACACGTGCTGATCATCAGAGCCCTGGGCGCATGGGACCTGAGTAATGAGCAAGTGTTGTGGGAATGCGGAATCAGTCAGCACTACATGCAACTGATGTGTCAACTCATGGTATCAGATGCCATCAGGTGGCTGAGGGACATCTATTTAAAATATATCATCAGACATCAGCAATACCAGGAGAAATGAACTGGAGTGCCACTGAGAAGCAAAGTTGGGATAGTAACTGAAATACTTCTTTGAATGCAGGAGTAATGAAATGTTGTTATCCTCACTGTATTAGTAAAGGGCAGCAAAACTGTGCTGAGCCTGTCCTGACTGAGGAAGTCACCCTCAACTGAATGGAACTCACTAAGCCTGGGGTTCAGATGCTTAGACATTTACATGAGATGAGGTGGGAAAGAGGCAATTGTGCTTGCCTTCAGAAATTCAGGTACGTAGTGAAAAATGCAGTTTCAGTAAGAACCCTTTTTAACTATCTTTTTACTAAATTAAAAAATACCATACATATGTGGTTGTTTTAATCAATGATGAATTCATCAATAATTTAGATAATGGTATAGAGAGTACACATTAAAGTTTGTGGACAATATCAAGCTGGGAGGGGTTGCAAGTGCTTTAGAGGATAGGATTAAAATTCAAAATGATCTGGTCAAACTGGAGAAATGGTCTGCAGTAAATAGGATGAAATTCAATAAGGACAAATGCAAAGTACTCCACTTTGGAAGGAACAATCAGTTGCATATATACAAAATGGGAAATGACTGCGTAAGAAGGAATATTGTGGAAAGGGATCTGGGGGTCATAGTGGACCATGTGCTAATCTGAGTCAACAGTATAACACTGTTGCAAAAAAAAAAAAACGAACATCATTCTGGGTTGTATTAGCAGGACTGTTGTAAGACATGAGAAGTAATTCTTCTGCTCTACTCCACACTGATTAAGCCTCAATTGGAGTATTGTGTCCAGTTCTGGGCACCACATTTCAGAAAAGATGTGGACAAATTGGAGAAAGTCCAGAGAAGAGCAACAAAAACGATTAAAGGTCTAGAAAATATGACCTATGAGGTAAGATTGAAAAAAAACTGGGTTTGTTTAGTCTGGAAAAGAGAAGACTAAGAGTGGACATGATAATAGTTTTCAAGTACATAAAAGGTACATAAAAGGTTGTTACAAGGAGGAGGGAGAAAAATTGTTCTTAACCTCTGAGGATAGGACAAGAAGCAATGGGCTTAAATTGCAGCAAGGGAAGTTTAGGTTGGACATTAGGAAAATCCTCCTAATTGTCGTGGTGATTAAGCACTGGAATAAATTTCCTAGGGAGGTTGTGGAATCTCCATCATTGGAGATTTTTAAGAACAGGTTAGAAAAAACACCTGTCAGGAATGGTCTAGATAATAATTAGTCCTACCATGAGTGAAGGGGACTGGACTATATGACCTCTTGGGGTCCCTTTCAGTTCTATGATTGTTCAGTATAAGAAATATTCCGGTATTCAAAGATTCAGATATATAAAGTATAGATCTTAACGTGAAAATGCTGTGTAATGTAAAAACTGTTCATGAAGTTAAAGTTAAAGTATTCTTGAATAATGATGTCTGAATTCTTCTACAAAGACATCCAGGTTCATTTTTGAAGTCAAATCACTTTCATATGACAGGAGAATTAGGTTTCGCTTTCTTTCATGGGTCATGCTCATCCTTTGGGTGGATAAATTATTTTTCAAACAAAAATTAAATTCTCACAAGCTGCAGTCAATCAATGATCCAAACAAGAGCACTATATAAGTTTCAAAAAATATATGGGAAAGCCTCCTTTAATTCCTTGGAAGCATCTAGAATGTCTGTAAATTCTTTGCAATTTCTCTTATCTGTCAGGGGTTTAAATATAGCCATTTCATCTTTCACCTTCTCAATATCTAATCCAAGCAAGCCAAACAAAGTACACACTGATTCCAATTTCAAGAAGCGTGGAGAGCTGGTGGAATAGATTGCTGACAAGTTTTTGCATGACTTGGAGTTCTTCTCAGAAAAATCTCCTTTGCAATTCACCATTGGTTTTATCAATCAATTCATGGTAAATCTGGGACCACTGAGCTCATTTACACTTTGAGATCCTGGTAAGTGTTCAGTGCCTATGAAATCTTGAAATTTTGGGGATATACATTGGCCCTTTTGGTGACACATCTTAATGTTGATGCTTCATCACGTGCATCTTTCAAAACAGAGTGGGTGGTTGAAATCTCTGAGAAAAAACCTTCAAATATCTCTTTGTTGAAGTTCTTCACAGGCAACAGTAGTCAATTCAATTCCTTTAGCAAAGTGCTTTAGTTCCTTTTGAAGGTAATTATTCACGGGAGCAAAAGCTTTCAAATCATTCTCATAACTTCACCTAAGAACAAAATGTGGATGATTCTGTAACTTCCAGTAGCTCTCTTGCTTCAGTGGAGAGATTGTCATATCAATGCCATATCAAAGTTTAACACAACACTCTAAATCGCTTCTAAATTCCTAAGGATTATTTCCAAGGTTTTCAGGTGACCAGTCCATCTTGTTTCTATGCAGGTGCCAGCCTTATACTTATACTTCATGCCTGTGAAAAAATTTGCATTACAATTTGAGAATGTATCTGTCACTGCAGAGTTTGTCATACATGTGAGTAACCACTAGATATAAATGGTGATTCAAGCAGTGTGTGTAAGGTATTTGCTTATTTTATTTCTCTTGTAAAAGCATTTGTAGATCTCCTTTATACCCTGACATTACTTTAGAACCATCAAAGCAAGAACATAAAGTATTTTGAGGGTCAAGAACCAGTTTGTGGAGGTCTTTCAAAATTTGTTGTGTAATATCTTCAGTAGTGAGGCTCAGGTGATGTGCTTGAGCCTCACTGCTTAAGATTTTACACACCACCTGAGCTTAATTCACCACCCCAAGCTCCCCAGTTCCTTTAACATCACCCGATGGAAATGGGGCTACAACCCTGATCTGGCATTTGCCAGCAACAACATAGCTTGTTCATATAATAAATTTAGACCAATTCCACATTTGCAACACCAGCCCATCCCCATCCAGATCAATGTAGCCACAATGCCAAACTCAATAACATTCCAGTATCAATTTAATTTGAAGAAAGTGGAATGGAAGGGCTTCACCAACAACTTTGATGCTTCTGTAAGAAAGATCAAAGGAATGCTTGAAAATTACAAAAAGTTTGTAAATGTGGTGTACACTGTCTCAAAGAAGCACATACCATGAGGCTGCAGAACAAGTTAAAAACCAAGACTAATATCTGACTTACCAGATCAGTGTGCAAAATAGAAGCAGAAATTCGCAGCAGACCCATTCACTGAACATACCATTGCAGCTCATGAAGAATTAATCTCTGCAATAATAGAGATGAATATTTCGGCAAAAACTGAGAAAATGGGGTCCATCACTTTTGACTGTAGGGAGGATGAATAAATGCACTTTCCTTATTACAAAGAAAAATGTTGCAACCTTTGAACAATTTTAAATAAACACAGTTGGTGGCAGAAAACTGAAATTCATTTATATTGTGTGATGTGCTTATTTGACAGTTCTGGTGAAAACAGTTGAGCTACACATGCATTAGCTGCAGAGTGAACATGCACATCAGTCAAGGGCATACCACATTGCCGACTTTTATGGAAGTCAATAGGAGCCCTTCCATTGACTTCAAAGGCACTTGGATCAGGCCCTACCTAAGGTAGGATTCAATTATCCCCTGCCTCATTCAGTGTGTAGTAATAGAAATCCTATTTAATATGGTCTTCTAAAGTGTTCGAGGAATGAAGCTTGATGGAAGTCAGATTTATGTACCTGGCACATCATTTTCTATGATGTTGAAAACTTACCCCTGGTTTTCAGTGGTGCAAAGTGCACAATCAATGAGATTAGCCAGCACCAGGGCACAGACTTTTAATCACTTCTGATTATAAAAATCTTATCCAAGGGTAGCAGTATGAGTGGGAGTGTCTGATTTCATGTGGAGTCAGAGAATAGCAGTATAAGCTGTTGGATTTCTAATTAATGTATTTATTTTATTATTCTATTGCATAGTTAGAACTATGAATGGCAAACACTAGTCATCCAGTACCTAGGGATTGTGAGCTTACCCTTCTCCACACCAACTATCCCCACAGCAAAGCACATCAGAGAGTGAAGCAACAAACTGCAAATACAAAAAACATTTGCACTACTAATGGATTCCCAAACAAAAATGTAATTAAGTTACAATGAAGGTTGCTAAATGCAACTTAAGAGACAATGTACTATGAAACGTATCAACAACAGAAGTCCACACATAAAAAGCTGTGGAAATCACTACATAAATGTATTATACAATTCTGACACCAACCTTAATTTCTACTTTATACATAGAGATTCCTGATCAAATATGTTACCAATAGCCAACCCTCAATAATCTTAACTCTGCCTATAACAAAATGTTCACAATAACTCCAAAGTCAAAATGAATCATATCCATTTTTCTGACAGCAGGTTGTAAAAACCCTTTACCTTGACTCTAGTGCTCACAGTCAGACCAACTCCAATGCCCAGTATTCCCTTGCTCTCCAGCCATTCCCACTCCATAGTTCTTGCTTCTAAATAACCCCTCCTTGTCTCTCCATGTCCTGTCCCAGTCCACTCTCCATCCTCTGCTAAGATACTCAGCAAGGAAGCTTTTTTGCGAATACAGACTAACACAGCTGCTACTCTGAAATCAACAAGGAAACTTTGCTCCATTGTATCTTATCAGGTCTGCCAACTGCCAAAAGTATCTATACACCAGAGTTCAATTTATTGGACTGTACTATTGCCACCCTATTAAAGTCTCCCAGATCTTATTTTAAAATGTTGTAAGATAAAAAGCAAAATCAATTATACTCTGTCAAATACAAGCAAATCTTAGACATAATCATCACAGAGCATAAAAAGACACTTTGTAATTTCATAAAACATTTTAGTTAACATGAACATATTGCCCCTCATTCCAATTTCATACACACTTTTACCCTGGTTTAACTTCATTGATTTTTGTGGAATTATTTTTGATTTACACTGGTATAAGTGAGAGGACAATCAGGCACATTCTTTGTAGACCTTTTTTCAGGTCCTGATTCTCATGTGCAGTCAGGCCACTTGATACTGCTTTATGATGGAAAGGGGACTTAAAGTGGGTATAAATACAATATATTTCCATTTATAGGCCCCTTTACGCTGCCGGAGTGATGTAAAGTTTCAGTGTCTTATTGCTGTCAGCAAAGGGTATCCAGTTTAGATATTCAACATTCTGAAAGTCAACAGTGAGCATCTCCTGGTAGTTAACGTTTAATCAAACAAAACATTATGCTCGAGTTCCCCGCTGGGTAGTGTTTATAGCTTACACTATATCAAGCTTTTCCATGAGTGTCGGGCAGGAAGCTGTTAGTAGCTTTACGGTATCCTAGAACTCAGTCAGATGCCAAATGAAGTCATATTGCAGGCTGTTTTTCACTACTTTCTTCTTAAGAGTCTCAATGAGCTGACTATTAATGTGAAACTATTTTTATCCAGCCAGCTCCTCTCAAAGAAGTGACCATGCTGAGCCATTTTGCTCCCTAAAATATAATAGTAGAGAGCATACAAAGGACAGAAGGGCTGACCTCTAATGCAATCATTCTTTCCTGGAGTTTTTTTCTCCTATCATTACACAGGTGCTTTAACCTGTAACAGGAAAATTTTGCCCCCTCACTTCAGTATTTCTTTCGTTAACAGCTTTTCAGTAAAGCTTTAGAGTCAAACTGCAACAAAAAGAACAGGTAGCTGTGGCTTCTGAGGCCCACAATCTAAAGACATGGCCATGATTGCTGGGACTTACACAGAGATAAGGTGGATGAGGTAATCTCTTTTACTAACCAACTTCTGCTGGTGAGGGAGACAAGCTTTCAAGCTTTACACAGAGCTCTTCTTCAGGAGACCATGTATCTGGAGCTCCCTTGATTTTAGTGAGGTTCCACACTAGTGCAGCAGTCCACCTACACACGTTTCAGATCAGGGCCTACTAGAGGTACTTTCTCCTTCGAATTGGGAGCAGCCTCAGTGGCTCTGTATCAGTGGTGGTCAACCTGCAGCCTGTGGGCCACATACAGCCAGTCAGGGTATTCCACTGGCAAGACTTGAGACAATGTTTACATTGACTGTCCACAGGCACAGTCGCCCGCAGCTCCTAGTTCACTGTTCCTGGCCAATGAAAGCCGCCGGAAGCAGCGCACATTGCCCACCACTGCTATATATCCCTGAAGACTCCTGAGAGTTAGTACTGTTGGCTGAAATTGGGCCTTTAATGCATCCTTTGGGTGGCATAATGTGCATTTAAATTAATGGAAGAATTAAGAATTTCTGCAGCTGTGTTCCCACATGAAAAGAATTTAGTCAAACGGTTGTGCATGGAAATTTAATAAAGACATAAAAACATGTTTATACCAGGTAAAATACCCATTAAGACATTATTTTAAAGAATACTTTTTGCCTGGTGAGCTGGAAAAAGCTATTACAGTCCACTGTAATAATTCATCTTTGCTATTAGATTAAGGATCTATTAAACTTTAGTGACCTTGAAGGAATAGTTTCAATCCGTCATACTGCATAGGAACAGTAGACCTATGAAATTATTAGAGAGGTGGAGCAGGAATTTGTTCCTATGTTTGGGTTTGTTGAGGGTGAATGTGTCCCCCTATCTGAGACAGGATGTGACATTTTAATTCATACTCACAAGGGGACTTAGAGACCTACATGTAAAGGTCAGCAGGATATTCTGAGTTGGGGAGCAGATTCAGGCAGATACATTCAAGTGCCTTGTAAGTGGAAAGGTCATCACCTGCTTTGGATTTAGCACCCAAAAAAGCTCACATTGAAGCCAATGAGAATCATTCAGTTGATCAATAGAAGTTGGAATGAGCCCTAAGACAGGAGCTGGGAAAGCAATATACCAGAGGTTATTTCTTGCCTATGCTACCTGGTGAAGATGGAAAGCATAGCCTAATATCTGTCTCTCAAAATTTTGTATTAGCACCCACCATTGTAGTATCTGAGTGCCTGCTCTGTAAGCTAAAGAGATCACTACTGGACTTAATTGAGAGCAAAGAGGGATGATTTTTGTTATTTTGATTATGATGGAAAATTGTTACCAAAGAGAGTTGCAGAAGTTCCTAGAGGAGTTCTGACTCTGGATTTGTCCGGTCTCTTCTGGAAGTTTGTTTCACAGCTGTACTCCCTTAAACAAGAATGTCTTTGGGTTTTTAGTCCTATATTGTTCCAAAAGATATGCAACTTTTTGGTGCTTCATAGATGGAGATACAATCTGTAAAGTATCCAGGACCTAATTCATTCATGGCCCTGAATAAAGGTGCAAAACTTCCTTTGGTGAACAGAGAGTAACCAGTGATGAATTAAGATATGGACAGAAATCACCCAGCCTTCCAGGGGTTTATGACATCTGTAAAGCATGGTGATCTCATTCCGGATTTGGTGTGGGGTCATAAAAAATACTTCATATATTTTCTACATTGTTAATATATGTACTCAGGGCATCTGTGGCAAATGTAGGAATTTTCCTTTGTACTCTTGCAAAATACATAAATGTGAAAGGGTATATTTACTGCACGCTGAAAAGGCATTTAGTCATACAGTTTCCTGTACCAAGATGTCCATGAATCACACTAAGTTTACCCAAATGTATCATATCATCAGAAGATTACAAAAGACAAGCGCTGGACACAATTGCTAACATTTCTACATTATTTCATATTCTAAATTACATTTACTTTAAACTGAGAACTATGGAGGGAGCAGTACAGTTATATGACAGCCAATGCCTATTCATCTAGTCCTGAAAGAGCTGAAATATAATATTTACTAGGACTATAAGACCTGAAGGTCAAAATTGTGGCTTTAGCCATGTTAGAAACAGAACACTGATGCTGACTATAGCATAGTAGCATACTTTTGGAAAAACTATGTGTTGCCATAACAATTTTAACGGCTGGAACTTTCTATAATGTTGAGGAAAGTACAAGCTGTCTAAAAATCATGAAGAAAAATAATTAGTAAGTCAGAAGCAGGCTGCATGTGGAAAATATAAATACATATTCCCAAAGGGTGGGGGAAATATTTCTCTGGTTTAAAGCAAGAAAATAATGTAATAAAAGCCAAGACAGAATTTCATGAACTTTTGTACACAAGTTGAGACTATTGTGAAATATGTCGTTGTTTGCACTCTGTTTCATTTCAATAATTCATTTTAATTCCTTTTTTCTTTGTCATATCAATGTTATTTTTTACTACTGGATAAGTTCCTTGGCATAGAAGTTTATGCTTTGCATATAGAAGAGCATGGGAACTGTTGTGTTTTCACATAGGAGCAGGTGATGGCCCCGTAGAGTAACGGACTTCAGTGGAGCTGCTCCTTCTTAATGCAAGTGTAAATGAGACCAGAATATGGCCCTACACAGTATGTGAACAACAAAACCATTCCCACCAGCTAGTGTGTGAACATGAGGAGGAAAGAAGGTGACCTGTGTAGAGACAGTCCTACTTGCTACAGGTTTCATAGTAGCAGCCGTGTTAGTCTGTATACGCAAAAAGAAAAAAAAAAGTACTTGTGGCACCTTAGAGGCTCACAAATTTATTTGAGCATAAGCTTTTGTGAGCTACAGCTCACTTCATCGGATGCATTCAGTGGAACCGGGAACCTATCCTTGCAACAAAGCCCATTGCCAACTCTGTCCACATATCTATTCAGGGGACACCATCATAGGGCCTAATCACATTAGCCACACTATCAGAGGCTCATTCACCTGTACATCTACCAATGTGATATATGCCATCATGCACCAGCAATGCCCCTCTGCCATGTACATTGGTCAAACTGGACAGTCTCTATGTAAAAGAATAAATGGACACAAATCAGACATCAAGAATTATAACATTCAAAAACCAGTCGGAGAACACTTCAATCTCTTTGGTCACTCGATTATAGACCTAAAAGTTGCAATTCTTGAACAAAAAACACCTTCAAAAACAGACTCTAGTGAGAGACTGCTGAATTGGAATTAATTTGCAAACTGGATACAATTAACTTAGGCTTGAATAAAGACTGAGAGTGGATGGGTCATTACACAAAGTAAAACTATTTCCCCAAAACTATTTATCCCCCCCTCACCCCCCACTGTTTCTCAGACGTTCTTGTCAACTGCTGGAAATGGCCCACCTTGATTATCACTACAAAATGTCCCCCCCGCCCCCGCTGGTAAGAGTTCACCTTAAGTGATCACTCTCGTTACAGTGTGTATGTATATAAACCTCCCCACTGTATTTTCCACTGAGTGCATCCAATGAAGTGAGCTGTAGCTCACGAAAGCTTATGCTCAAATAAATTTGTTAGTCTCTAAGGTGCCACAAGTACTCCTTTTCTACTTGCTACAGTGACTCCTGGACAGAAAATGTCCCGAAGTCTTGTAATTTAAGCTCTGTTTTCCTCCTGTTCCAACAGCAACAAGAGCTCACCTCTTCAAAGAGTAGTTTATGGAGGCTGAGAAAGGCTGAAAAAGTCTCAAGAGCTATTAAAAGCCCAGGTACTTTCCCTGGAAGGAAAAATATCCTAAAGAAAGGCAGCCCTGAAATAAGGGAGCCAGACAGGGGACCCAAAGGGAACCAAAAGTATCAATAAGTATAACTAACAGCTATCAGCTGTTTATTAAATCAGAGCAAGTGCTACATGACCACCTGTATGTAGAGACTCAGTGATTCCAGAAGGGTTCCCCCCTACCTTGTCAGTGTTTCATTCACCATGTCTTCTACTCCACCAGCCAAAGAATGTTTGTTCGCTTAAGACTGAAGGGTTAATTTTTTCTCAGTGAATTTTCTCACTGTTCTTGGTTAGCCCTTAATGTATGACAGCACTTCTATAAGGGGAATCCACTCACTGGAGTAAAAGTGGGGGGACATACTTAAAAAATAACTAGCGCTCTTGTTTATCCTAGTAACAGTTATTGATACGTTTCATAGTAATTGAGGAGTATAAGGTGGTGGTTGTTTTTTTGTTGTTGTTTTTTTAAAAAGATGTAATCCCCTATCAGCATGTCAACCTATAGCAAAATTCTCTCTGGTTATAAAACCTTTATTACATAGTCCTCCTACAGTCCAAAAACACTTACACTTAAATGAAAATGAAACACTGATTGAACTGATTCCCACATGCCCCTTAGCTATACCTGACGTTTATGAATGTCTCTGACATCTGAAAAAAGTCTTCGTGCTTTCATCCTAACTCTGGGTGTTCATCAGACAGCAAAGACCAGATCCATGGGACTAGCCCTTCTGTGCTCAGCACAGATCAGTGGGGTGGGGGTGGTAAAAATGGTGAAACACACCCCGTTCCAGAGGCTCTCAGGTGCCAGGCCAGTCCAAAGCACAGCTTTTAGTAGCCTCAGCGCCGTTCTAAATTGCACCAGCAGATAATGGGTAACATTTTCAAACATCTAAATGCTTTTGAGTCTCATTTTTAATAGTGACTTAGGCATCTAAGTGTCAATGACTTCCATTTTGGAAAATGGGACTTAGGCTCCCAAGTCATTTTGCTGCTTTTGGATATTTTGTCTATTATTTGGTGCTAAGAGACAGGGCTGCGATTGGGCTAGGGATAGATGGGAGCCAAACCTCCCGGAAGGGCAATCACCTTTATGAGGCCATAACGGCAACTGAACATCAAAGAGACATGTTAGCTGCCCAGGAGGTGAGCTGGTACACCAGTCTGACACCGCCTCAGGATTCTCCCAGGCTGTGAGGAATCCTCTGGCAGCCAATTAAGCCAGCTTCCCACATGTTTGTGTTATCTCTCTGGTGCAAAGCAGGCAAAATGGAGCTGGTGTCTGGTCTTAGGAGTTCAGAAGCAGTAGACAGTCAAACTAAGGAGATATAAATTCGACCAAGGCCAAATTCTGCCTTCACATTCATACATTCAACTTCTGATGATTTCATCAGGATTGCACGCGTAGATAGGAGGGCAGAATTTTACCCCTAATTCTAAAGGATACTTGTCTATTTCTAAACTACTTTTCATATATTGTAGCAGCTTACTTCTTCTTAGTATATCCTTTAAACACATCTTTGATTTCTGTGATAGAATGATGTGAAGTTTGGATCTTCAGCACAACCATAGTTAACTGAATATTGAAAAGAACAGTTACTTTCCATGGTAACTGTGTTTTTCCTGCCTGGCTTCACACTGAATGTGATGCACATGTCTTTGGCGTGCAAGCACCAAACCTTCTAGTTAGCAGTGCGAGTTGGCAGTGCGCATACACTGAAGGCTATAAAGGGTACGGCCCTAACCACCACTCAGTTCCTTCCACTAAATCCAGAACCTGCCATGGGACTGCAAAGGAATGTGGAAAGAGGGCAGATAGGGTGGATCCATGCATCCACAGACAGTTATCTCAAAGGATTATGGTTATCATGGGCAGTTTTTTGTTTTGTTTGAGGGTGGGTATGCTTTTTTTATCTTCCCTTCCTCGCATCCCCCACAAAACTATGTGGGACTTGGCTATGTTTCTATAACCATTTTTTATTATTGTTTGTGCATTAAGCAGTGTATGAAGTTTATTTCCTGACACACTGCAGGACATAGTGATATGGATTCATTTTACGAGGATCTCAAACAAACCATTTTCCCACACTTCAGAAGAAGTTACAGCAAGATGTTTTTATATCTATCTGACGGGAGCTTAAAGTAAATATTTCCTAACTACATGTGCTAAAATCAGATAAACTATTACTCTAAGGAGGAGGAAGCACACACAGGTCTTGAGACTGCAGTCCATACTCAGGCAAAACTCTTTTGACTTCAGTGGGAGTTTTGCCTGAGTGAGGACTGTCAAGTTAGGCTCAATGTGTCAATAAGACTGCAGTAAGACTGCATTGCAGTCCTGCTACCACAGATATCAGTAGTGACTTTGGGCATTATTGCAAGAGATCATTTAAAGGGAAGAAGAGAAGTCTAGAAAGTAAACAGCTCAGTAACAAACTAGATGTAAAATGGCAAATTTACTTGTGGTGATGTGGAAAACAATGTGATGATTTAATCATAATGCATATGCACAAAAGGACAGAAATAAGATTCTACAGGCAACCTTAATACTGACATTTCCTAACTTTGCGTCCTTGCCAAGCAGTCCTAGTCTTCCCCTCTGTGCTGCCTGTCTCAGGCTTCCTCCTCACCCACTCCCAGTTCCCCCTTATTTCTCCCCCGAGTCTCTTTGCACAACCAGTCCCAGTTCTCCCCCAGCAACCAGGCTTCACTCCAGTCCGTCACCTCTGACCCCTCACAGCTCTCAGTTCCACTTCCCCTCTACCCCAACTCCCACTTCCAGTTTTCCTATCATATATACGCACGCGTGCGCACACACACACGTGCGCGCACGCACCTGCAATCCCAGTCTTCTCTTCCCCCCTGCGCCCCCCACCCACCAGGCTCTTTGTCTCAGTCTCCTCCCCCTCCCACCGCACCAGTCTGGATCTTGTCCCTTTTTTATTTGAATCAGGGAGCTTTCTTTCCTCACTACTACTACTACTGGGGCATCAGTAGCGGGAACACTGAAAACACAGGAGAGACAGTCTTCCTGCTCCCAGTTGGTTGCCCAGCTCCAGCACAGCCCAGAGTTGCAATTGCAGGGAAAGTCTTGCTTAGCCCCAGGTGAGAGCATACCTAGTGTGGATGGAATGTTTGAGGGATTTAGCTCCTAAAATCTAAGTCTCTCTACTGAGCATGTGTGAACTGTGATTTTCTTCTGCAAGTTCCTGTGTATGTGGTTCCCACTTATAGTGCAGTTGCAGTAGCACCCCTTGCACAGGAGTTCAAATAGTAGTGTCCAGGCATAAAGGGGTAGCATGACCCCATTCAGTTCTTTCTAGCTACCTCCAGCACTCCCAGCTATCTTCGAGACACCACCGATTTCCTGAGGAAACTACAGTCCATTGGTGATCTTCCTAAAAACACCATCCTAGCCACTATGGATGTAGAAGCCCTCTACACCAACATTCCACACAAAGATGGACTACAAGCCGTCAGGAACAGTATCCCCGATACTGTCACGGCTAACCTGGTGGCAGAACTTTGTGACTTTGTCCTGACCCATAACTATTTCACATTTGGTGACAATGTATACCTTCAAATCAGCGGCACTGCGATGGGTACCCGCATGGCCCCACAGTATGCCAACATTTTTATGGCTGACTTAGAACAACGCTTCCTCAGCTCTCGTCCCCTAATGCCCCTACTCTACTTGCGCTACATTGATGACATCTTCATCATCTGGACCCATGGAAAAGAAGCTCTTGAGGAATTCCACCATGATTTCAACAATTTCCATCCCACCATCAACCTCAGCCTGGACCAGTCCACATAAGAGATCCACTTCCTGGACACTACGGTGCTAATAAGCGATGGTCACATAAACACCACCCTATATAGGAAACCTACTGACCGCTATTCCTACCTACATGCCTCTAGCTTTCATCCAGATCATACCACTCGATCCATTGTCTACAGCCAAGCGCTACGATATAACCGCATTTGCTCCAACCCCTCAGACAGAGACAAACACCTACAAGATCTCTATCATGCATTCCTACAACTACAATACCCACCTGCTGAAGTGAAGAAACAGATTGACAGAGCCAGAAGAGTACCCAGAAGTCACCTACTACAGGACAGGCCCAACAAAGAAAACAACAGAACGCCACTAGCCATCACCTTCAGCCCCCAACTAAAACCTCTCCAACGCATCATCAAGGATCTACAACCTATCCTGAAGGACGACCCATCCCTCTCACAGATCTTGGGAGACAGGCCAGTCCTTGCTTACAGACAGCCCCCCAATCTGAAGCAAATACTCACCAGCAACCACACACCACACAACAGAACCACTAACCCAGGAACCTATCCTTGCAACAAAGCCCGTTGCCAACTCTGTCCACATATCTATTCAGGGGATACCATCATAGGGCCTAATCACATCAGCCACACTATCAGAGGCTCGTTCACCTGCGCATCTACCAATGTGATATATGCCATCATGTGCCAGCAATGCCCCTCTGCCATGTACATTGGCCAAACTGGACAGTCTCTACGTAAAAGAATGAATGGACACAAATCAGACGTCAAGAATTATAACATTCAAAAACCAGTTGGAGAACACTTCAATCTCTCTGGTCACTCGATCATAGACCTAAGAGTGGCTATACTTCAACAAAAAAGCTTCAAAAACAGACTCCAACGAGAGACTGCTGAATTGGAATTAATTTGCAAACTGGATACAATTAACTTAGGCTTGAATAGAGACTGGGAATGGATGAGTCATTACACAAAGTAAAACTATTTCCCCATGGTATTTCTCCCCCCCACTGTTCCTCTGATATTCTTGTTAACTGCTGGAATTAGCCTACCTGCTTGTCACCATGGAAGGTTTTCCTCCTTTCCCCCCCCTGCTGTGGGTGATGGCTTATCTTAAGTGATCACTCTCCTTACAGTGTGTATGATAAACCCATTGTTTCATGTTCTCTGTGTGTGTGTATATAAATCTCTCCTCTGTTTTTTCCACCAAATGCATCCGATGAAGTGAGCTGTAGCTCACGAAAGCTTATGCTCTAATAAATTTGTTAGTCTCTAAGGTGCCACAAGTACTCCTTTTCTTATAGTTGCTCAGTGTTTTCTTCTTTGTAAATACTCTTTATTTAGTTATTTTAATTTTTTCTGTTAGCCTGTTGGCTAAAATAAAAACAGATTTTATTTAGATTTAATAAAGTTAGTCCAGTTAATTAACTGTATCCATTTTGGTACAGGCACCAGCTTTTATGCTGGACCCTCACTTGCCAGGATTCAGGTCATATCCATTGTGTAGGAGGGTCGTTCCATGGAAGAGAGACAGAATCACAGATATCAAGGTAACTGCCTAAGGTGGCATTGAATAAATCAGTGCCGGGGATGAATGCGGCACCATAAGAGCCACTTCCCACACAGCCCCAAGTTCAAAGAATTCCTAGACTGACCCTTCAGTTGGGGCTGACAGTGCACGACTTACCATTTCATAGATATTAAGGTCAGAAGGGACCATTCTGATCATCTAGTCCAACCTCCTGCACAGCGCAGGCCACAGAATCTCATCCACCCACTCCTATGAAAAACCTCACCTATGTCTGAGCTATTGAAGTCCTCAAATCGTGGTTTAAAGACTTCAAGGAGCAGAGAATCCTCCCTCAAGTGACCTGTGCCCCATGCTAAAGAGGAAGGCGAAAAACCTCCAGGGCCTCTCCAATGTGCCCTGGAGGAAAATTCCTTCCCGACCCCAAATATGGCGATCAGCCAGACCCTGAGCATATGGGCAAGATTCACCAGCCAGATACTACAGAAAATTCTTTCCTGGGTAACTCAGATCCCATCCATCTAATATCCAATCTCAGGGGATTAGGCCTATTTACCCTGAATATTTAAAGATCAATTAATTACCAAAATCACATTCTCCCATCATATCATCTCCTCCATAAACTTATTGAGTTTAATCTTAAAGCCAGATAGGTCTTTTGCCCCCACTGCTTCCCTTGGAAGGCTATTCCAAAACTTCACTCCTCTGATGGTTAGAAACCTTTGTCTAATTTCAAGTCTAAACTTCCTGGTGGCCAGTTTATACCCATTTGTTCTTGTGTCCACATTGGTGCTGAGCTTAAATAATTCCTCTCCCTCTCCTGTATTTATCCCTCTGATACATTTAGAGAGAGCAATCATATCTCCCCTCAACCTTCTTTTAGTTAGGCTAAACAAGCCAAGCTCCTTAAGTCTCCTTTCATAAGACAAGTTTTCCATTCCTCGGATCATCCTAGTAGCCCTTCTCTGTACCTGCTCCAGTTTGAATTCATCCTTTTTAAACATGGGAGACCAGAACTGCACACAGTATTCTAGGTGAGGTCTCACCAGTGCCTTGTATAATGGTACTAAAACCTCCTTATCCCTACGGGAAATGCCTCTCCTGATGCATCCCAAAACCGCTTTTTTTTGGATCCCAAAACTAGCTTTTTTCACAGCCATATCACATTGGCAGTTCATAGTCATCCTATGATCAACCAATACTCCAAGGTCCTTCTCCTCTTCCATTACTTCTAATTGATGCGTCCCTAACTTATAACTAAAATTCTTGTTATTAATCCCTAAATGCATAACCGTACACTTTTCACTATTAAATTTCATCCTATTACTATTACTCCAGTTTACAAGGTCATCCAGATCCTCCTGTATAATATCCCAATCCTTCTCTGAATTGGCAATACCTCCCATCTTTGTATCATCTGCAAACTTTATTAGCACACTCCCACTTTTTGTGCCAAGGTCAGTAATAAAAAGATTAAATAGATTGGTCCCAAAACCGATCCCTGAGGAACTCCACTGGTAACCTCCCTCCAGCCTGACAGTTCGCCTTTCAGTAGGACCCGTTGCAGTCTCTCCTTTAACCAATTCCTTATCCACCTTTTGATGTTCATATTGATCCCCATCTTCTCCAAATTTAACTAATAATTCCCCATGTGGCACGGTATCAAACGCCTTACTGAAATCTAGGTAAATTAGATCCACTGCGTTTCCTTTATCTAAAAAAATCTGTTACTTTTTCAAAAAAGGAGATCAGGTTGGTTTGGCATGATCTACCTTTTGTAAAACCATGTTGTATTTTGTCCCATTTACCATTGACTTCAGTGTCCTTTACTAATTTCTCCTTCAAAATTTTTTCCAAGGCCTTGCATACTACAGATGTCAAACTAACTGGCCTGTAGTTACCTTGATCACTTTTTTTCCCTTTCTTAAAAATAGGAACTATATTAGCAATTCTCCAACCATTCGGTACAACTCCTGAGTTTTACAGATTCATTAAAAATTCTTGCTAATGGGCTTGCAATTTCAGGTGCCAATTCCTTTAATATTCTTGGATGAAGATTATCTGGGCCCCCCCAATTTAGTCCCATTAAGCTGTTTCAGTTTCGCTTCTAACTCAGATATGGTAATATCTACCTCCAATCCTCATTCCCATTTGTCATGCTACCATTATCCCTAAGATCCTCTTTAGCCTTATTAAAGACTGAGGCAAAGTGTTTGTTTAGATGTTGGGCCATGCCTAGATTATCTTTAACCTCCACTCCATCCTCAGTGTCTAGCAGCCCCACTTCTTTCTTAGTTTTCTTCTTATTTATATGGCTATAGAACTTTTTACTATTGGTTTTAATTCCCTTTGCAAGGTCCAACTCGACTTTTAGCCTGTCTCACTTTATCCCTACATGTTCTGACCTCAATAAGGTAGCTTTCCTTGCTGATCCCTCCCATCTTCCACTCCCTGTATGCTTTCTGCTTCTTCTTAATCACCTCTCTAAGATGCTTGCTCCTCCAGCTTGGTCTACAACTCCTGACTATGAATTTTTTCCCTTTTCTTGGGATACAGGCTTCCGATAGCTTCTGAAGCTTTGATTTAAAGTAATCCCAGGCCTCCTCTACCTTTAGATCCATAAATTCTTCAGTCCAATCCACTTCCCTAACTAATTTCCTTAATTTTTGAAAGTCAGCCCTTTTGAAATCAAAAACTCTAGTTGCAGATTTATTTTTGTTAATCCTTCCATTCAGTCTGAACTGAATTAGCTCATGATCACTTGAGCCAAGATTATCCTCTACAACCATTTCTTCTATGAGGTCCTCGCTATTCACCAAAATTAAATCTAAAATGGCATCCCCTCTAGTCGGTTCAGCAACTACTTGATGAAGGAAACCGTCAGCTATCGCATCTAGAAAAATCTGAGCCCTATTATTATTACTAGCACTGGTCCTCCAGTCTGTATCTGGGAAGTTAAAGTCTCCCATGATCATGCAGTGCCATTAGTATTTACTTTATTAAAAACATTAAAAAGGGCTCTATCCATATCCAAATTAGATCCCGGAGGCCCATAGCACACCCCAAGCACTATCGTAGGTGAGGATCTACTAGTTATCTTCCCCAATGTAATTTTTGCCCAGACGGACTCTGTCTTATCCATTGCATCACTTCTTATTTCTTTACATTCTACCTCATCATTGATATACAATGCTACTCCACCATCTTTACCTTTATTTCTGTCTTTCCTAAACAGCACATACCCTTCAATACCTGTAGTCCAGTCATGACAACTATTCCACCATGTTTCTGTTATCCCTATAATATCTGGTTTCACTTCCTCCACCAGTAGCTCTAGTTCCTCCATTTTGTTACCTAGGTTCCTCGCATTGGTGTACAAACATCTTAATTTTTGCTGTTTGGCCTCACTCACATTTTGTACCCTATTAGGCACAGTCATTCTACAGCCAGTATAACCTATTAGACTAGTATCCACACTGCCCTCGCTCCTTATATACATTCTCCTACCCACAGCTGTATCTTTTCTTACTTCATCTTCTTCCCTCTCAATGCTAAAATCTGGCATGGAGTTTACCTGGACATCTCCCAACCATCTCCGCCAAATTCCTAGTTTAAAGCTCTCTTTATCAGTTGTGCCAGCCTCCATCCTAGAAGTCTATTTCCTTCCCTACTCAGATGAAGTCCATCCCGAGCGAACTGCCCTCTGTCCCTGAATGCCTCCCAGTGGCCATACATCCCAAAGCCCTCCTTATAGCACCACTGCCTAAGCCATCTGTTGACAGTCATAATCTTGTCACACCTTTGTTGCCCTTCTCTAGGAACAGGCAGGATCCCACTAAAGATCACCTGAGCCTCAATTCCTTAAGCGTCTTCCCCAGCCTAGCATAGTCTCCCTTAATACTTTCCAGCGAGAATCTAGCTGTATCATTTGTTCCCACATGAAGGATAATTAGGGGATTCTTTCCCGCTCCCTTTAGGATCCTTTTCAACCTCAGGTCTACATCCCATATCTTAGCACCCGGAAGACAGCATACCCTTCTATTCTCTGGATCAGCTCTAGTTACAGGCCTGTCTGTTCTTCTCAATAAAGAGTCCCCTATCACATAGACCTGCCTTTTCCTGGTGACAGTGCTATTCTCCAGTCTCTCCCCTGTTCCCTGTGGCTGCAAGTTCTTTCCATTCCTATTTTCCCTTATAATCCTCTTCAACCCATCCTGTATCCCCCTGGGGCTCATGTTTGGTGTAGTCTCCCTTGACTCTTCCCCTTTTCCTATAGGACTAGCCTCTCTTCTCTTCTTCCTTGTCCTTCCACCTTCAGCAACTACCTGCTGAGCCCCTTCATTTTCCAACTCTGCAAACCTGTTCCTAAGCTCTATTTCTCCTTCACTAGCCCGTCTCTTCCTCTGCCTGGTTCTTTTAGTCACATGCTTCCACTGACCACTTTCCTCGCCCAGTCTCGCCTCAAAATTCCCCAGCCCTGCTTCCATCTGTAAGTCTGAGCTTTTCCCTTCAGATACCTCATGTCTTTGCTCCATCATCTGCTCAAACCCCTTCCTAAACTCAACCGGACTTTCCACCTGCATCTCCAAACCTCAGATCTTTTCCTCCATCAGCTCTATCAGACGACATTTCATGCAGAAAAATTACCAGGTCCCCCCTCTAGGATCATGTACATACCACAGCTTCCACATCCAGTCATCCTCATTGTGTCTTCCACTACAGGAGTCACTCCCACAGCTGTCTCTGTATCTGTATCTGTATCTGTATCTGTCATTGCCTTCCCACCTAAATCCTGTTAATCTGGGAAACACAAACCACACCAAAAAGACCACCCCCCCCAGCAGAAACAAACCCCAAACAAGCACCACAATACAAACCTCTCTGTTTGCTAGCTCCTGTGCTGCTGCAGCTGTCTGTGCCACTGCCTGGACTGGCTGGCTACCTTTATAGGACCCCTAGTCAGAAAAGCCCCGCCTGCTAATCAGGGCTCAGCTTCTCTCCCAGCACAAAGCCCCTACAAGCCTCTACACACACACACACACACAAATACTAAAAATACAAAACCAAGTACAAATACCTTCTCCTCCAACAGAACTCCCACTCAAACTCCCCTGTTTACAGCTCTGTTTGCTAGCTCCTGTGCCGCTGCAGCTGTCATTTCATGGAAAGGGCCTGTTCAATCTAAAGACAGACAAGACATTGCTCTTCTGAAGAGGCTCAGGCTACCCTCTGATCATTGGGGCTTTACACTCCAAGTTTGAGAAGATATATATTTCTATATATAAACCTCAGTATATTTCTAGATAGAGATTCCAATCATCTACTTCTTCATATCATCAAAAACAGCCAGATCAGTTTAGAAAAAGGCAGAGTTCCTAAAGAGAGACAATCTCTTTATCTTCAACCCAACCATCTCAATCACAGAAACAACCATTTTGATACTTTGGTCAGGGATACTTCACCGAATTATGTGGACATGTACCCTTCATTCCCTCCCTTCTCCGTCCTTTGGTTCCCACCTCTCTTCCTTCAAGGTTGCCTGGAGTGCAGTAACATCAGATCACTGGGTCTTGCAGATCATCCAACATGGGTTTGCCCTGCTATTCCATACCACACCTCTCCCAAACCAACCTTCCCCATCTCTTTCAAGGACCAATCTCTCATAAGTCTCATGCAACAAACGATACAGTCTGTTGGAACTGAGTGCAATAAAGAACTAAGTTCCCTTCAGGGGGAAAGTATTTTGTTCCCCTTGATTTCTGATACCAAAGAATAAGGGGCAGTGGCAACTCCTCAACACCTATATGACCAATCCAAAATTGCAAATGGTGGCACTTGCATCCATAGTAATCTCGTTACATCCCATGGATTGGTTCACTATCCTCAATTTGCAGAATGCATATTTACTTGTAGCAATACGGCCTGTGTGATGGATGTTTCTCCAATTCAAAGTACTGGACAACCACTGTCAGTACAGGGTCCTTCAGTTTGGTCTTGAACAGCTCTTTCAGTTCTTAAAAAGTGCCTCTTAGTGATGACCACACATCTGCATCATCAGTATGTTTATTTATCCCCCATATCAATGATTGATTGGTTATTCTGAGGCAGGTAAGCTCAGCAGGTCATGAACTCAGTAAAATAAATTCTGTGTCTGTTCTCAAAATTTTGTCTGAAGATCAAACTAAAGAAATTTCAGTTAATTCCATTTCAGTCCGTAGAATCCATCAGCACTTTCCTGGACTCCAAAACAGCAAAGCCTTACCTTTCTCAAGAAAATTTGCACCTAATTTATTGCACCTAACTTCACTGTTTCAATCGTATCCAAAAACACTGATAAGAACTTGTCTGAAACTATGTCAGATGATCTCATGCACTGATGTGATACTTTATGCCAGATTGAGACCAAGACCTCTGCAATCCTGAGTCAGATCAGTTTACCATCCAAACATCCACATCATGAACTGTTAAGTCACAATCCCTTGGTCAATCCTTTTGTCCTTTCATTAGTGGTTAGAACTCAGCAATATTTTCTGCGGGATACCTTTCTTTCCCGATATCTCCCACCCAGATGCTGGTCACCAATGCATCCACAAGGGGTTGGGGTGCACCTCTGGGCCAATTCAAGACTCTCTGTCTATGGACTTTTACAGATGGATCAGCTCACAGAAACATGTTGGAGCTGACTGATTTGCTTGCAAATTATTTCTACCCCTGTTGGACAAACCAGGCAATGCAGAGATTTTGATGAACAATTCTACCCTCCAACAAGGAAAGCAAAGTCAGACTCCTCTGTCAATAAGCCATTTGACTTTGGGAATGGTGCATCAGTCACCATGTAGATCTGACAGTGATTTATTAGTGGGTGCATTTCTAATCTCCTGATCTGATCAGAACACCTAGTGTATGTGTTCCCTCCCTTTCCCATTATCCCCAGGATTGTAAGGAAAGTGACTCAATACAAGGCTCAAAAGATCCTGTTGGCTCCAGCATGACCTCACCAGTTCTGGTGTACAATCCCTGAGTTATAACTCTTCCTTTCCTACTGGATATAATCATTCAGGACTCCAGGCACATACATCCATATCTAATATCTCTTCAGTTTACACCATGGAGACTTTTGGGTTAACATTACTGGATAAGAGCGGTCTGCTGAGGCCCAGAGGATTATTGTGGAGTGTAAAAAACCTTTGACCAGGAAAATGCACACAGCTAAGTGGAAGCGTTTTTCCTTAGGGGTGAAAACTAAAAAAATCTGATCCATTACAGGCATAAATTCACTTAATTTTGGAATAACTTTTATTGTTGAAATTGCTGAGACTTCCCTTTATCTTGTTCAAAGTTCACCAAGCTGCAATTTTGACTTTTCATCCTCCTATTCAAAGGTGTTTGGTATTTTCCCATCCAAGAGTCAAAAGCTTTCTTAAGAGGTTGCTATACATGTTTCCAATGAAAAGAGAAATGCCTCCTTCATGGGACTTAAGCTTAGTCCTTTCTTCGCTAATGGAACCTCCGTTTAACCCCGGGCTTCTTGTTTCCTACATCATTTATCAATTAAAATTGCATTTTTGGTAGCAATCATTTCTGCACACAGAGTAAGCAAGATTCAAGCACTCATGCCTAATGCCCCCATATATGATTTTCCACATGCACAGAGTAGCTACATGACCTTGCCCTAGATTTATCCCAAAGATTGTTTCAAACTTTCATATGAATTAATATATACACTTACCAGTATTTTTCCCAATGTCTCACTTATCCCCTAATGAGACACTCAATTCAGAAAGTCCCTCTTACACTATCTTAATAGTCCAAGACCATTTAGAAAATCCCCTAAATTCTTTATTTCATACGGCAGTGCATACAGTATGGCAATGACTGTATAAAGGGATTGTGGACTATAACAAGATTTCATACCTTATCAATAAACTACAGCTTCCAGTTCAAGTGACTGCTCATTCTACAAGGATCCAAGCTGCCTCAGCAGAGTTCCAGTCATCAAAATTTGTAGAACAGTGACATGGTCTTCTGTGCACACCTTTGTCAACCATTATTCTCTAGCATCAGCGTCTAGAGCACATGGTCAATTTGGGAGCAGTTCTACAGTCTCTACTCAAATGAGCTCTTACCTTACATACTGAACTGCTAGTTAAACATCATAAGTGGGCGCCACATGCACAAGAACATGAAGAAGAAGAAGAAACAAACAGTAACTGTTGTTCTTCAAGGTGGTCTATGCATGTGGATTCCGTGACCCACCCTCCATTTACAGCTCACAGAGTCTTTGTGGGACTCTGGGTGGTGAAGGAACTGAGGGTGAATGGGTTCACAGTGCCCTTTATGCATATGAAAGAGCGTGTGAGGGCCTGGAGATATTTATGCACAACCCCTTCTGGACACTACTATTTGAACTTGCAAACGATTGTGCAAGTGGGATCTGCATGCACAGAACATCTCAAAGAACAGCCTTTTTCAAAGGCTTATATCTTGGCTAAGTTTGGTCAGGCTGTCACAGGATCAGCAAAAGGCACATCCCTGTCATGAAGGCCATCCCCCTGGCAAACTTCAAGTCCCTGCTGCAAAGCTTTTCACATAACAGGTCACCAGAAGTTTTTTAATTTAGGGAAAAAATATGTTTTTCTCCAACCTTATTTTCAGGGATGACTGAACATTTTGGCAGAAATTTTCAAAAAAAAAAAAAGTGTGTGTGTGTGTTTGTTTGTGACAGAGAGAGAGAGAGAGAGAGAGATTTAAAAAATCAGCCCAAGGAGACACCCAGCATGAAAAATTTCAGTGCAAACAGTTAAAGTTTTTGGCAAAGTTATAAGTAACTGAAAACAGAATCTTATAATAGGAAGTGTTAGGCAACCTTAATCATAGGCAGTGCTACCAGCCCTGCCTGTAATAAAGGCCTCAGCCAGGTCAGGACCCCATTTAGCTAGACATTGAACTGACAGCACAAATGACAGCTGTTCCAAACAGCTTGCAATCTAAAAGATCTTTTTTACAATCTAATCTTGTGCAGTTGCAGTTCCACTTCAAGCAGATTTTCAGTTGCTGGGGAGAAGCTGGTAGGTGAATGTATCCCTTTTTCATTATAATGATAGTACCACAGGGCTTAGGGGATTGCTGAGTTATCCTGTAGTTACAGCCATACATGTCCCCTCTTATACAAAGTAATCAAATACTTTAGTGTAAAGATGATGATATTGGACAGCTGCACTCCTTGGACCAATTAATTTCAAGGTAACACTGGAATGAATCTAAAGTAATACCACAAATGTATGTAGAGTTCCTCCAGATTTTCCCTTCTGTAACTGAGACCAAAATCTGGCCCTTTCATTTTCAAGTTATTACTTTTACACGATCAGCTCCTGGAATGGTAACTTACTCAAATATGATGAATTTCAGGGAAAGGTAGTATCTGAATATTACCTAAGATTACATTTCATTTTATCTGGACACAGGTGCAGACTTTTTTAAATTAGTTTTATTACATCTTACAAAATAGCAAAAGGTTATTTTTGTTTCAAAGAGTGGTCGTCATAAAACAGTAACTGGCTAACTACAGTACACCCTCCTCCGCACATAACGTGCTGTGGCATCAGTCATTTTGTTACAGTTACTGCTAATTGAGATGTACAGTGTTTTAAAAGGATGAAAGCCAGCACTGTATCTAGTGAACTACAGAACTGGAATTAATTTGCATACTGGACACCATCAAATTAGGCCTGAATAAAGACTGTGAGTGGATGGGTCACTATAAAAATTAATTTCCCCCTACTGTTACTCACACCTTCTTGTCAGTTGTTTGAAATGGGCCACCCTGTTTACATTGGCCTCATTACCTAATACTACAAAGGGGATTTTTTCTCCCTTAGTATTCTACCGTTGAGAATAGCCCACTTCCACTTTAATTGAACTGTCTCGTTAGCACTGACCCTCCCCACCCCCCACTTGGTAAGGCAATTCCCATTTTTTCATGTACTATGTATATATACCTGCCTACTGTTTTTTTCCACTCCATGCATCTGATGAAGTGGGTTTTAGCCCACAAAAGCTTATGCCTAAATAAATTTGTTAGTCTCTAAGGTGCCACAAGTACTCCTTGTTGTTTTTGCTGATACAGACTAACACGGCTATCATGCTGAAAACTGTATCCAGTATGTGCCTCCAGTGGCACAACTCTAAACACAGAGCGAATCAGTGGCTACATATCTTGAGGGCACCTTAGGAATTATGGTTTTGTTCTAGAAAAATAGATATGTTTTCCAGTACGAATCAGGATTTTTGTTCTAGCTGTGCTGATTTTATCATTTGTGCTATGGCAGCATTTATAGGCCCCTGCCCCAAAATGCTTACAATCTAAATAGACAAGACAGTTAAAGGATGGGACAGGAAGAAAGCATAGAGATGTGTAACAACCTGCCCAAGGTCACACAAAAGGTCAATGACAGAGCTGGAAATAGACCTTTATTCCCATAACTCAGTTCCGTGCCCTATCCAGTAGGTACTATACCAGTTACCATTTCACTGTGATACTGTGTATGTTATCAGCTTGTATTTGTATTGCTGCTGCTATTTATGTATCCTCCCATGATATTTTTCCTAAAATATTGTCACAAATACACTAGCCTTGTTCTCTTGTTGTCGACAATTTGTCCCTTTAAACATGTAACTTCTAAACTACACCCAAAACAAGTAAGGCACAAAAACAGAACAAAAACTACTTAATCTTGTTAAATATGCCTGCAATCACTGTTCATGTCATAGAGGTGAAATGAAAAAGATGCATCCCAAAAAGAGCTCCAATAAATCTGCTACCCAATTATCCTGACACACAGTAAATCAAATTGAATGCCAATATAGCAGTATGCCAAGGAACAGATTGGGTGAGAAAACAAAAAAACCTGTGTATAAAATTATTTGGGTTATATCTGAACTAAAATACGTTAAAATTTGTGTTTAAAATAAATCCATCTTCAATGTTTTGTTCTTTTAAGACTATTTTTAAAAGGAGCTGAAAGCAAGAGTTCTAAATTAAACCTTTAATAATATTGGACTGTTAAAGGGTGCTCCAGTGGAAATGGTAGAAGCTCACTTGAGGCATTTGGAACAACCAATAGAAAATAGATTATAGAATGTAACACACAGGAGGCTGGTTTCCTTTTGCTGACCTGTCACACGACATGGGAGATGGCTACAAAAGGTTATACCTTGTGATATGGCAGAGATACATATCCATTGACTCCAGTGGGTCCTGTTACCATTTCCTTCTTTTACAAATCAAATGTAAACAGGACATAATATCACCTGGAAACAACCCCTACAGTCAATTAATAAAACACACAAAGAGAAACGTGTAGGGTGGAGGTCAAGTAGGATGTGTGACAACTGTCAAATGCCATTTCTGAACCTCAGCAGCTTTCTAAGCACACAACCCTTAGTATTCTCAAATCAGTACCTTCTGCAGTACGGCCCTGAGATGGATCTGCCATCTGAGACTGCTTGCTGCTGGTATCTTTTCTCAATCGGCAACTAGCTGGGCATGTGTCAGTGTAAGAGCACTGTTAATCCATTCTGGGTATTCTCAAGAGGAAAGAGGGTAGTGCCCTCCATAGTTTTGCTGAGATGTGTTCTGTTCCACTGGTAGGACTGAACCACGGAGGTGGGGATTTGTGATATTACCTTGTCAGGTAGAGCTTTGAAAGTAGCTTTGCAGAGACCTAACAAATTTTTCTTATTCTGGTTTTCTCTTATATAGCTCTTTTGTACTTATTTTAGGGTTATTTCCCTTTGGCTCAAGAAGCTTATTTTAGTGCCAACTTCTAACATGTATCCTTCTGTCCATAAGCTTCCTGATAACTGTAAAACTCAGTGATCACACTGTTCCCAGTGTGGGAGAAGATCATTTTTTATTTAACTTCTCAGACAACTTGGACATTATTTTATTAAAATTTTATATACATATGGCACTTAAAACATGCTAGACTTTTATTACTATCTAGCTAAACAAAACAAGCAGACACCTATTAAATCCACATTGCACCTATCTTCTATCCTTTTCTATTTCCAAACAATTCACTTTATTCCTACTTAGAGTACCCCTCAAAAATGCTTATTTGCAGAGGCCAAAGTGCACTCAGGTAATAAACCAAATCTGTTCAAATGGCTACACGAGCAGAAGGTGGCAAATAAAGTGATGTTCTTAGCTCCAAAATGTGAAACTGTGGATGTTTGCACCACAAGTTGCACAATACTTCTAGGTAGGATCTATCCTTTCTTAAAGGAAACGAACTATGTTCCCTACCAGCCCCAATATTAGTACAGAAGAGATCAGACTAGAGAGAGGCCAGAGCTACAAAATCTGGATTTGAACTTCACCAAAGATCAGGGTATTGAGAGCCATGGTTTTGGTTTATGCTCCTGTCTATCAGAGACATTCTTCAGTGACAGCATTTACAAATTCCTACCTCTTACAGAGCAAGAGATTGAATTAATACTCATAGTTTCAGCATCATGATGGCTCATTATAAAGGTATTAGCTTTCGTACTGCCAAGGGCTTACAAAACATGATGTGTTAAACCTGAATTCTTCATTCAGCAGCCACACCAGGCTTGCTTCTATCAGCACAAGAGAAACTACCAGAACAAATCCAGAGTTTCAGTATGATAAATAGCTAACAGAAGATTGCACAGGCTGAGGGAAATGCTTGTCATCTGTCTCACAGGAAGCACTGAAACATCTTCAGCCCCATTTAAGAGGCAAGCACAGGAACTTCACTTATTGGAGCAGTGTGATTTTCAGAATCATCTCAGCACATGCAGCTGACCCAAGACCCCAGACAAGTCTCAGACAAGCTCATCTCTCACAGCTTTGTGAAAAAATAACCACATTCGCATCTCTGAATCCCATCACCAATCTTCATCAGTGACGTCTCATAATCATCAAAATCCAAGACATTCTTCTTGATATGCCGGTTGGCAGAGTTTCCTTACTGATGGTGTGCTAGGATGAAGTCGACTTTTTACTCAGGCAGTGAACTGTTAGATCTAATTAAGTTTTATTTACTGCAGTACATTATATAGCTGAAGTTATATAGTGATCTTTCTGCATGGTCTCCAATATAATTTAGTCCAAGTGGTGTGTCTGAGGTGCCATTAGCTGTCTGCTGCTAAAGGCAAGAGCAGCTTTTATTGAAAAGTGAGTGACTTAACTAAACTATTGATTTTTTTTTTTCAAGTGCCAGTATTTTTTTAGAGTTGACAAAGGCCCAGATCTACAGCTGGTGAAAATTGGTAAAGCTTCTTTGACTTCAATGACTCTGAGGATCTGGCCCCATACGTTTTATTTAATGGGTTTTCTCTGTATGGGTTAGTACGTTCTCCACCTTGATTACCAGTAGTTGTGTCTTTCATGATTCACTGAAAAGTGATGGTATTTAATGCATTGATTTGCTTTGATGCCCCATTTGTTACTCTGAGGTGAGTATACAGAGGTGATCTTCTAAGAGAGCTGTCTGCATGTATGTAAATAGTTAATAAGACCAATAAAACTTCTTGTAGTACACTGCAAATGGCTTCTGATATGTAGCTTTAATGTGAAATTATTTAAATTAAGTTCTTAACAGCATGGAACGCACTCTTCAGACAAATTTTAAAACAGAGAGCATTTAAAACAGCATTTAAGCGGAGAGACAACATACTCTAGTTGTTAGTACTGGCAGCTAGGAGTCAGGAGACCAGAGTTCTGTTCCTGGCACTGCTCCAAGCCACTTAATTCTTTTGTGATTTGGGGCTTAGTTCACTGGGGCTCTGCCAGCTGATTTGAGTGGAGCCAAGGCACAACCGAGAGATGCTGATTCAATGGTTTTCATATGCAGTCCGAATCACTTTAAAGTTGCCTCCCCTGATAGAACCCCCTGGTTTAAGTATTGGTAGAACTGCCCATTCCCAGCAGTGACACCTCTGCTGATACAGAAGAGTGTACTTTGCATCCCTCTGCACCAAAGGAGATTAATCACTCCCCCATTGGTAAAGCAGTGATGATGATACTTAACCACCCCTTAGAAAGCCTTTGAGATTCTCAGATGAAATGCCTTTTCTAAGTGTAAAGCATACTCTATTTTCATTAAGAAAAGGAGTACTTGTGGCACCTTAGAGACTAACAAATTTATTAGAGCATAAGCTTTCATGAGCTACAGCTCACTGCATCCGATGAAGTGAGCTGTAGCTCACGAAAGCTTATGCTCTAATAAATTTGTTAGTCTCTAAGGTGCCACAAGTACTCCTTTTCTTTTTGCGAATACAAACTAACACGGCTGCTACTCTGAAATCTATTTTCATTGGTTTCAGAGTAGCAGCCGTGTTAGTCTGTATGAATGCATCCAATGAAGTGAGCTGTAGCTCACGAAAGCTTATTCTCAGATAAATTTGTTAGTCTCTAAGGTGCCACAAGTCGTCCTCTTCTATTTTCATTGATCACCATCAACATACATCTTGCAAATTCTTTCAAGCTACCCAGCAGGGATCTAGTAATCTAGAATGATGGCACTTTGTCCATTAAAAATGCAAAGACAGTTTTCACAGGACAAACATATGAGTTAATTTTTAAAATTATTTGTACTAGATTAGCACCGCATCATGCCCTAGACCATGTACACTTATTAGCTATTTATTAGGTATCTTATGGCAGTATTTATTTTTGACAGTATCCCTCTCCTTGTGTTCATTTCCAGAGTTCTTACACGGTAAGTTCTTCAGGGCAGGGACTGTGGGTACATTTTTCAAAAGTAACTGAGGTGCTTAGGAAGCTAAATCTCATTGAAAGTCAATGGGACTTAGGCTCCTAAGTGGCTTTAGAAAACTGTACGATATTTTAGCACAAAGAGGAACTGATTCTAACTGGAGCCTCTGGGCACCACCACGATATAAATAATAATGAAGCATTTTGTGAAAATGCATAGCGGTCATAGGGTGGATTTTGTCCTCTAGCTGGGCTTTTCTTGGAATTCTGTATATGTTGTTTGCCTTTCTGGCATCTACAACTGCTTTTCTGTATTTAATTTATTGAGTGCAGTTGTCTGACCTTCAATCACCTGCTTATTAGATTCCTGCCATGCCTGGTTCTTAGAATGTTACATAAATAATTTGTAACCTTTCATTACAAACCCAGTCAACCTGTCACTACTTGCTGGACAGAAAATGGTAACATTTTTAGCTTGAAAGAAGTAATAGGTGGGAGCAAGCAGGGTTAGTCCTAGGACTGCAGTTGTATGTAGTATACATACTGTATATGAATTGGATGAGACTATCAAAAATAGAATTTCATAGGTGGAAAATAAAAAAATGGAGGTACAACAATGATGGTTCTAGAACCAATGCACTTCAGTTCAGACGGGCTTGTTTGTTTCCTTATTTCAGCTGGGATTTTCAAAACAGCCTACTGGAGTTAGTCACCCAACTACCTCACCCATTTAACTCTGTGCCCTGGCCATGCAAAGGGATGAAGCTGAATGCCTAACTCTTAGCACTTTCTGAAAATCTCTCTGAAACATTTTTCTCCCAAGGACAGCCTAATTAAAATGCCATGTGTATCTCAGTTTCATGCGGTCTCAAAAGGGAGCAATTATACAACACAATTCCATTATGATGCAAACAGCATCATCGCCAATGTCTAAGGTTGCTAGATGCTCATATGGCCCTCATCACCATACTACTTGAACAAGTCACAACCATGCATGGATTTTATCTTCAAAATATCCCTGGGCGGTAGAGAAGTATTATCCTCATTTTAGAGATGGGAAACTGAGGGACAGAGTAGCTCAAATAATTTAAAAATTTAGACCATAAGATGATAATGGCCATACTGGGTCAGACCAATTGTCTATCTAGCCCAGTATCCTGTCTTCTAATAGTGGCCAATGTCATTCACTTCAGAGGGAAGGAACCAAATGATCCTTCCCGTCACCCAATCCCAGCTTCTGGCAAACAGGCTAGGGACATTTCAGAGCATGGTTTTGCATCCCTGCCCATCCTGGCTAATAGCCATTGATGGACCTATCCTCCATGACTCTGTTATAATCTTGGCCTTCACAATATCCTCTGGCAAAGAGTTCCTCAGGTTGACTGTGCATTGTGTGAAAAAAATACTCACTTTTGTTTTAAACCTACTGCCTATTAATTTCATTTAGTGACCTCTAGTTCTTGTGTTATGAGAAGGAGTAAATACCACTTCCTTATGACTGGTGTGGAGAAAATAAATGATTGTATAGACCTCTATCATATCTTCCATTAGTCGTCTCTTTTCCAAGGTGAAAAGTCCCAGCCTTATTAATCTCTCATATAGAAGCTGTTCCATACCTCTAATCATTTTGTTGCCCTTTTCTGTACAATTTTTCAATTCTAATATCTTTTTTGAGATGGGGCAACCAGATTTGCATGCAGTATTCAAGATATGAATTTATATAGAGGCAATATGATATTTTCTGTCTTATCTATTCCTTTCCTATTGATTCCCAATATTCTGTTTGCTTTTTTGACTGCCACTACACGTTGTGGATAGTTCTCTGAAAATATCCACTCAATGACTCTGAGATCTTTCTTCAGCGGTAACAGCTAATTTAGACCCTGTCATTTTGAATGTATAGTTGGGATTGTTTCCCCAATATGCATTACTTTGCATTTATCATAGTAACTTGCCAATCATTACACAGGAAGCCTGTATCAAAGACTGAATACAGATTTTCTTTGTCTTAGCCCAGTGCCCTATTTGCTAGACTATTCTTCCAACCTGATTTGCTAGGATGTTCCATGCTGGCAGACCCCTGCCACCAACGGGGCTCCACGCAGGTAGAGATGCCCACTCACATGAAACACCTTGAAGAACTGGGGCCTAAAGTATCTGAACACCAACAAATGCAGATCAGTGTACACAAATATTATAAAACAAAACACCAGGATACTGAGCATATTCTAGGGAATATATAACAAATGGACTTAAGTGAATATACAGTCTAGTGTGGATTCCCACTGTGGAGAAGGTATGAAGTACTGAAACCTTCAGTTAAAATCCTTTACTGAGGTGATTTTAAAAAAATTTAGGTTTCAGAGGGAAGAAATAAAATCAAAAGATGGAATATTATCGTACTCTACATGACTATAAAGTATTTGTAAGGCTATGTTCAATTAGGTCATTTTATCAAAGGAATTATATTCTCCTGGTTATGGTGCTAAAGTTCACAAGATAGCCTTCTCCTTTTAGATAAAAATAAACCTTTGTGGTTATTTTATAGTCTTGTTTTTCAATACTCATTGAAAAAATTATTATGCTTAGAAATGATAAATGTAGGCATATTGATCAGAGCTGTTCTGGTCAAGTCCAACAGGAATTGTCCTGATCAGTTGTAATACTAAATCCTTCTAATGTTTGAATGCTTTCATGGATATAAGCTGGTCCGCCAGCACAGTTTGTTTACATGCAGCATCCACAGGTTTGGCAAATCACAGCTCCCACTGGCCACAGTTCGCCATCCAGGCCAATGGGGGCTGTGGGAAGCTAAGCGGGCCAAGGGATGTCCTGGCTGCCGCTTCCCACAGCCCCCATTGACCTGGAACGGCGAACCACGGCCAGTGTGATCTGCGATTGGCCAAACCTGTGGACGCTGCAGGTAAACAAACCATCCTGGCCCACCAGCAGATTTTCCTGACAGGCTGCATGCCAAAGGTTGCCGATCCCTGAACTAGAGGTGGGAGGGCACGCCATACTGCAGCAGAAGCCCCTTAAGCAATTTATTAGTCTCTAACAAGAAAAATAAACAATAAATAAATAAATTTGTTTGTCTCTAAGGTGCCACAAGTACTCCTTTTCTTTTTGCGAATACAGACTAACACAGCTGCTACTCTGAAACCTGTCATTAAGCAATTCTGTATGTCTCAGACAGAATTCCTCTGGGGGGTGCAGGGATATACACCCTGAAATGGCAGTTATTGATGACTTTTAATTAATGTCTAAGTATTTAGACACAGTAGAACAGGTATTAGGCCACAGCCTGAGAGAATGACTCTGTAGTGTAGTGGTTAGGGTACCCCCCGGGAGGTGGGAGACCCTGGATTTAGTCCCTCTGCTCTAATTACTTGTTCTTTCACTATTTATCCAGAGTGCAATAGCTTCAGCCTGGGAGACCAAGGGAGCCTCAGATCACAATATCCCATACCTCAGTGGTTCACACATGTGCCGGAGATGTGGGAGACCCCTGGTCTACCCTTTCTCCCCTTCTGGTAGAGAGTGGGGAATTCATAGATACTAAGGTCAGAAGGGACCATTCTGATCATCTAGTCCAACCTCCTGCACAGCGCAGGCCACAGAATCTCATCCACCCACTCCTATGAAAAACCTCACCTATGTCTGAGCTATTGAAGTCCTCAAATCGTGGTTTAAAGACTTCAAGGAGCAGAGAATCCTCCCTCAAGTGACCCGTGCCCCATGCTACAGAGGAAGGCGAAAAACCTCCAGGGCCTCTCCAATCTGCCCTGGAGGAAAATTCCTTCCCGACCCCAAATATGGCGATCAGCCAGACCCTGAGCATATGGGCAAGATTTACCAGCCAGATACTACAGAAGAATTGAACCTGAGTCTCCCACATTCCAGGCAAGTGCTTTAACCACTGGGCTAAAAGTTAGAAGGTGGAAACTAGCTCCACTTCCCCTCCCCACACCCACAGATCTAGGATAGCCTCTGAGCATGTCTACCAGATGACGACCTGAATTAAATAAAGGCATCTTCCGCAAGTTCATGAATCGCTCTAGGGCTTAGGCAGGAGATAGGTGTCAGGACCCTGAGAATGAAGGAGCAGTACACGTACTCAGAGGCAGAAACATAGGATATGAAGGAAATTTTACCCTGAAAACTTAGGCATCAAATAAGTGTAAGTGCCTACAGGCTTTGGTGAGAGCTTTGTCAATTGCAGTGGAGCCAAAATTGATAGGTAGACTCCTAAATCTGGTGTTAGAGGGCCAAGTAACTTTGTGGATCTGGGCGTTAGTCCCTCACTTCCCCATCTATAAACTGGCGGTAATAGCACTTCTCTACCTCACCAGGTGCTGAGGATAAATTCCTTAAAGATTGTTAAGTGCACAGCTACTATAGTATTGAGGGCCACATAAATGTCACTGATGTGAGGCCTGGGGAGTGTAATGAGTTCCGACAACTATACTGAAAAGTGCCAGACAGGCATGGACTATTGTGACAATAAGTATAAAGCAGGTTTCCTGGGGAGAGGTTAATGCAAATTCCACAATGTAGGTTATGCAAAAACCCAGCCTTTTGAAGCTATGCCCAGAGGCGAGGGCCATTGACTCATGATTACTTGTTCCTGGAGACCGGAGATCAGAGGCCCAAGCTGTATAAAGAAACAGCTGAATGGTCCAGTTGGTATCTGGTTCCTGATCTAAAAACCAGACATGAGTGAACTTGTAATCAAATGGGCCTGAAAGACTGTTCTGGGGTTTGAAAGACTGATACATACCAGGGCCCTATGTTGGAGTTGGGGGTTACCTTTGGTAAGATTTTACTATGTGTATAGGTTCTCTCTGGTAAGATTTTACTATGTGTATAAAGAAAAGGAGTACTTGTGGCACCTTAGAGACTAACAAATTTATTAGAGCATAAGCTTTCGTGAGCTACAGCTCACGAAAGCTTATGCTCTAATAAATTTGTTAGTCTCTAAGGTGCCACAAGTACTCCTTTTCTTTTTGCGAATACAGACTAACACGGCTGCTACTCTGAAAACTATGTGTATAGGTTCTCTCATTATTTTTACATTTTTTTTCCTAAAAAGAAAAGGAGTACTTGTGGCACCTTAGAGACTAACAAATTTATTAGAGCATAAGCTTTCGTGAGCTACAGCTCACTTCATTGGATTAAATGCAGTTTGCTTTGTGAAGGTTGGTTGTTAACTGGTGTACACTGTTATATGCCCTGGAGAAAGAAAGTTATCCACTAGTGTTGGACCCTGGTCAGATCTTCTGGGAAATCACAGGCAAGTGCAGAGGCACCACAAGCCTACACACCTGCCCCAAAAGACATGACAGCTGGGAAGCCTAAAACTTTACATGGATTCCTCTAAAAAGAAGCAGAAATCCCCATCCATACCAAGCCATTGGGAATTTCTCCACTGTATAGCAGGTCCATCTGGTACCGGGAAAGGGAGGACTGGGACTTTCTCATAGGGCAAAACAGCAACATCCTACAGTACTGAGATTGCTTCTTTGGCACTAAAACCCACATCAGGACCTCTAGACTTTACAAAAAAAAGTATTAGAATGTGTGAAAAAGGAAAGAAACTCTTAGCTAATTTACCAGCTACAAATTAAACTACAAAATGACAGAAATGAAACACAGGAAAATATTTGAAATCTCACTACATAGCTATAAATATAGCTTTTTGCTTGAAAATGTTTTGCTTGAAAAAATATTGAACTAGAGAAAGAAAAAAAAGGACCTAATGACATCATGAAAAGATATCATAGCATTTAAAGATTAAGCAAGGCACAATAAAGTTAATCCCAGGACTAAAGGAATAGAGAATTAAGAAAGGTTAAGCATTCAGCTAAAACAGTAAAGCATTCATGCAAGAACAAATTTTTTTTTAAGTCCCTATTAAAAATACTATCCAGAGCATTGCAAAGTGAACTAGAATAACACCATTCAGAAAACTCTTAGCAGGTCAGATTCATTTTAAAAAAATATTACTGAATATGAATTTCTCCACAGCAAGATTTAGACATGTAGATGCTTATAAACTTATGTTCAGAATTTCACTAACTCTAAAATCTGCTATTTTCTGAACTCAAATGCACCCGAGGAACTATTAAAAGATGTACAATAAAAAATTCCAGTAACCAAATAGTTTATTCCTATTTAGACTAGCAAAAAAGTTAAACCAGATCTTGCACACAGTTCTGTTGCCTATTTATTCAAAATCAATTAAGCTGTATGCATTGCCAGCACTCTGTGAAAATGCCACTGATTTCCTGTACTACCTGATATTAAAGGAGCAGTTGGGAACATAGTACAAAAATAATCTCAAAGAAACTTTGAGCCAAAATCACTGCTGATGTAAAAGAGCTCAACTCCATCAACCTCAGCTGAGCTGCATTTGCTTATGCCAGTAGTAAATTTGTTGCATTATCTTTATCTATTGAAGTTAACCCCACAAATACTGTTTGTTGTACCTCATTTAGTTAATAGGCTTGATTCACCCCAGCAGACACAAGATGATTCAGTTTGCACTCCTACTACCATCATGCCAGCTGTACTAAGTTTCATCCTGGGGAGAAGGCAAGCAGAGATATCACTAAAAGAAAAGGAGTACTTGTGGCACCTTAGAGACTAACAAATTTATTTGAGCATAAGCTTTCGTGAGCTACAGCTCACTTCATCGGATGCCAATTTACCTTCAGTCCCTTTGGTATGATGTCCATCTGTTTGCATTTGGAGAGGAAGATGATGTCTGTCTGTATCTGTACGAGTTTTTTCATGTTGACAGATTTCCACTCTATACAGCTAAATTCAGTGCCTTGCATAATGACAGGTTTCAGAGTAGCAACCGTGTTAATCTGGTGAAGTGAGCTGTAGCTCACGAAAGCTTATGCTCAAATAAATTTGTTAGTCTCTAAGGTGCCACAAGTACTCCTTTTCTTTTTGCGAATACAGACTAATACGATCGCTACTCTGAGAGATATCACTGCCATCTTTTATCAGAAGAGGGCACCTTTAAACTCTGATCACAGGAAGTGGCCCAGAAGATGCATTAAATCAATCCATCTTGTGGGTGCTCTGGCCCCTCCTGCTTTGTGGCATATGCTGTCCAGCTACTGTCCCCCTCAGTAAAATTGGAGGACATCAAGATCAATGCCCTCACCCTCGGAGTCAGCTCATTTTGCACAGGAGGCGTTGCTCCTGACACTGGGACACCAGCATCCATGCACCTAAGTTCTCACTGTAGCCACTGCCAATGCCTTTCAAGGCACTCTCAGTGATCTAAGATTTCCCATTGCCTCACTAGCATGTGTTGCCTGGTTGGGAACAGGGTGATGACTAAGGACACAGTAGCTGCCAACTGCACACAGAGCAGTCAGAAGACTTCTGATGCCAAATCTACCTTCACTGCAGAGGAGCAATGGGATTCTCCACAGGTTTTGAAGAAGTAGGCAAAGTTGGCTGATTCTGTCTGGGAATTTACAAGGGCTGTTCTTGAGATCCCTGGACAAGAGGCTGCTGAACTCTGGGCTCCCTTTTTAGTCCAAACTGAAGTAGTTTGGGAAATACCTCTCGTCATTGCCCCTATCTCAAAGGCAATTGAGAAAAACATTCTGAGGGTGCTGCTCTCTATATCTTTCACATCCCCACACAGGAGCCAGGAACTGAGGCAGCCATGACCAGAGGGAAGATCAGTCAAACCCTTAGTACAGCACCACAGTATTCTGAGTTTCTTCTCAACCTAGACTAGCTGCCATACAAACTAAGGTATCTTCATTGACTCTGGCTGCTAGGCCACGCTGCCCTGCGAACCAGGATACTCTATTGACTCTGGTTGCCAGGCCATGCTGCCTGAGGACAAGAGCAACCCCATTGACTTTGGCCACTGGGTCTTACCATCCTGCAGATCAGAGCAATTATATAGACTCTGGTCACTAGGCCTTACAGCCCGGCAGTTCAGGGCAACTCTATTGACTTTACCCCTTAAGTCTCTGCCTAGAGACAGGGCTGCTCAAAGGATGGGGTGCAGTCACTCTGCACTAGATAGGGACCCTCCACCCATCACACACCAATTGCCTTATTTTGAAACTAAATGGGATAAAAATCTAGTACTTGTACAATAGGTAAAAGTCCTCCATTTTCAGGAGCTGGGATGGAGGTGATCTAATAGATCTTTAGCATCTTTTAGCTTAGATTTCTAGAATCTTCTCACTCTGTAGAGAATAGGGTCGTATGCAGAATACTGCTTAATGGTACAGTCTCTACAACTGAGGAGAGCGGTGACCTGCTGTGGTTTGCCGAAGACAAACATTCTAGTTTTTGGAGTCTCCAGCAGTTAACCCATATCAGCTGAACAAAGAGCTTTAGCTCATGGCTAAAATGTTGGCGTAACAGGGAAAATGATAATCCTAAATTATTTTTAATCATTCAAATGAAATTGATAGTAAATATATAAAAATGACTGAACACAGAAATGCTGTAATAGCAAATCTCTCTACTGCCACCATGGTTGTCAGTGCATGTTGTTCATTTCCTGCTTGGACCAGCTCTTTTAATTGGGAGTGTTTGGGGGACATTCCCATAAGCGCTCAGCATAACTTCCATATGCTAATCCCACAAACTCAGCAGGCATAAGAGTGGGGTTTAAACACACATCACACAGACAAAATAAAAAATTAAAGTATATTTGGATACCATGTTAAATCAGAGCTCTACAGTCTCGTGTACTTTGAGCATATTGATGTGACTTATGGTCTAGCTGTCAACCCATATTTACTTCTCTGAAGACCTTAGTTTTAAAGTTCTATTTTTTTAATAAAGGAAAGATTAAATATACAGTGCTTGTAAAAAAAATCTGTTTAAATTGTGACTCAGACGTACAAAAGCATAGAAATTCAAAGCCAAACCTGGTACCCTAACTTGAACTCATAGAGAACCTCTGATCTTTGGATAGTGATGTGCACATCTCATGAAGCATTCATTGTAAGACATTTAAAAGCAAGAAGTCACCAAACCAGCTTCTATGAGGATATCAACTGCAAGCATGGTCTATCTAGGTAATGTTTGTAAAATGTATCTATAGCAATGTGTGGTTATTGAAACAGAAGTAGACAGATATCAATGGCCACCATAGCTGTGTATTTACCAAATATGGTAGAATTGCACAATGATTTGGGCATATTTCACAGATCAAAATATGCATCAGTGGTGCAGTAGTTCAGATTTGTAAGAGGATAAGCAACAGGAAACAAAAGAGGATCTAAGTAACTCTCAAAGGCAACAGCACAGAAAAATGATTCCTAGAGCAATGAGTTTCAGACAGCTTAATACAGGCTTCAAAAGAAAAACTAGCTAAGGTCAGTGCAGTTTCAAACAGGGCTGAAATATTCAGTTTGATCAGAGTCTGATTTTGATGTTTATGTGCCTTTTAAACTCTAGATAAGCTCTTTAGGGTAGGGACTAGCTTTTCCTATGTCTATGAAGTGGCTAATAGATTTAGAGAGGTACCATCAGTCAAATAATAAACATCATAATCTGAAGAGACTGGACAAAGTAATTATTTAATTTCAGTAGCGTGCTGTGAATGATTGATTTGGCATAACTTGTTTGGCTATTACGTGAAATGTTGTTATCCTTGATTGTTTAAATAATTGTTCCAGTATCTCTCCGGGTATCAAAGTTAAGCTGTCAGGTCTATAATTCCCTGAGTCCTCCTTTTTGAAGACAGGAACTTTGTTTGCCCTTCTCCAGTCTTTTGGAACTTCACCGAATCTCTATGAGTTCTCAAATATAAATTGCTGTTGATCCAGAAATTGCTTCAGCTAGTTCCTTAAGTACTCAAGGGTGAAGTTCATCAGGCCATTCCAATGTGAATACATCTGATTTATGTATAGAAGGGTGAAGCAGGAGCAGATGTCATAGTCGGACGTCAACTGACTGTAGTTGGAGTGTGTTTAAAATCATGTGCAATGGTCATCATGGTAGTGAAGGATTTTTTCTCTTCCAAATCATGTCTGCAAAATCTTTCCCAGCTGCACTGCTCTGTGGGGCAGAAATCTTGGAGGAGATCCAAGTTGCCAGTACCTACCAGCAGAGTTGACTCTGTTTCTCACTATAATTTTTTGATGTTTTTCACTGTAAAGGTTTCTTGAATTAGCAGTAAATGGGTTGTTTGTTTGTGGACATCTGTCTCTGGAAGGGACAGATGCCAGCTCTGTTTGAATTCTGACCACATTTATTAAGAGGTTTTGGAGGTCCAGGCAGAAGCTTCAGATTGCTACTTGTCAGGTGGAACCAAGCTCCCCCATTGGTAAAATTAAGCAGAAAGGCATTGTGTCCATTGTAGGCAAAAATAATTAAACCTTCCTTAAGGGGCAGCAAGGTACCAGCCTTCCACAAGCAAGTAGTCAGACAACTTTTGCTCACCTAACTCTTTATACATTGATGACCTTGCAATCACTTCTGACTTTCCCTTCCTGGGTAAGATTATGTAGAAAGTGGTACCTTTGGAGTTTTCTGGAATCCTCAGATTTCTTTGATCTGTTTGATCTGTCAGTGTGTTTTTAGGTGTAGTATGGTAAAAAGATTGTGTTGGACTTAATGGTACCTGACGCTACCTCCCGCTAGCAGATCACAAGGCTCAGATATCCATGCTGGCCACTGCTGCTATACTAAAATCCGTGATGCATCCAATGAAGTGAGCTGTAGCTCACGAAAGCTTATGCTCAAATAAATTTGTTAGTCTCTAAGGTGCCACGAGTACTCCTTTTCTTTTTTGCAAATACAGACTAACACAGCTGCTATTCTGAAACCTATAAGGAAACAGGTTATCAAGTGTTTATGCATGTGGTTCTCAAACTGTTTGCAAGAGAAAATTAATTTTGCAAGCAACCTGATAACATCTCCTGATGATAAGATTACTGAGCAAACTTGTATGGTATTTACAAAGAGAGGTGGAATTAATAACAATAATGCCCACACACAGTTTGTCTGTGCACCACAAGAAAAAAGAGTTCAAGCTGTCAAACAAGCAAGGCCAAATTAACAAGGCAGTGTGCCATATAGATAAAAGCATTTGGCATGGGGACCTCTTTTATATTTAACTTTTAAGTTCATCCATATCAACCTCAACCAGTAAGACCGAGCTTCAGAAATGTAAGAACCCCTGGAGTGATTAGTCATAGGAGCATTGAGCTCTTTACCTTCTGTCCCTTTCTGCTTTGATCTTGTAACATTTCCTAAGAACATCATTACAAAAGGTTCTATGTAAAAACATTTTATTATAATAGTGAAATGAACAATTCACACTCATCAACATTCCCAGCTGGTATATATCGGCACTGACCTCAATGGAGCTGTTTATTTACACTGGCAGAGAATCTGACCTAATGTTTTCAAGATAGACTCATTCTAGCAATATCAGGCAATGTATCTTTTCCTTTTCTTTATGAAGCTGGTATATAAAAGGAATTGAGTCTTTCTATAAAGCTGATACTTAAATCACTGTGTTTAGTTCGTGTTCTGCAATGGCAGTAGATAGACCTGAAAATAGACCTAATTCTCTTCTCTCTTTCACCAATATAAGTTAACAGTGACTCCTTTGAAGTCAATGGAGTTAAACCAGATCCAGTCCTTTTGGATTAAAGACTAAAGGACAGGAAAATCCTGATGAGTTTCACTATGGAAAAAGCTGTGGCATGACACTGTGTAGATATGGCAAAAGAGGGATCCAGTTGTCTGCAACTGAGAGTAATCCAGACAGTTCACTCATTGTGAAGTTATGATCATGTGAACATTATGTTAATATACAAGGGGTTGCATTTGGAGGAAGTGTTCTCTTTTGTATATCCATTGTTTTACTAACCATTTATTCATATAGGCCTGAGACCATCCAAAAAGACTGATTTAGTCAAATATAAGGCATTTTGGATGACTGGAGTGTGATTATGTTGGGGGACAAAAACATGATTTCATTAAACTGGAGTATTATTAAATAGCTTTGACCTGTATTTTGAATGTTGTATTTTTATAGCTCACCAAAGTCGTGTGAGTAATTCATTTCAAACAGAATAAATTTGAAAGGGATTGAATTTGCTCACAAATCTTGATTTCATTAATAGCATAGAATTGTCTCCAGCAACATCAAGAGGCCCACAGTGTCTAAATTGGGATTTTTGCCAAGTGGAAACTGTGGTGCTTTTATACTTGTGCAGGGCATTTTAATTCCCTTTTGTCCCAAGCAGGATTTTCAGGAAGAAGGCTTTTAGTTGGCTACTCCCCTGTCACAAGAATACCCGGGCAACCACAGAGTGTCAGGCACTATTCCTGTCCTCATTCAAAACCTCCTAAGGACTTATGTCTGTCATGAGGCCCACTAACACAAAACAGAATGAAAAACATAATGGTAATAGCTCCCTCCTCGGGTTAGCTAAGTGAGTCTCATCTTAGTTGCCGGTAAACTCTTTCAGGCAAGGATTTGCTTGATATCTGTGTCTGCTATAGCAATGAGCACTCTGTCAGCACTTTAAAAATGAATTATAATGAGTAATAATCTTGATGATTATAGAATTAGCTAGTATCTTTTTAATTACCACTGATAAGAGGCATTCCCTATTTCCCTTCCACTCTATCCTCTTTTACTCAGTCTTTCTTTACAACAAATATGAAGAATATTTCTAAGAGTGCCTGCTGCCACATCATAAACTCTCTACAAGCCTTACTACAAGATGTTAGGAATTTTATGATCATGGTCTGCTGCCCAGATGCCTTCTGCAGCACTACCAGGACGTCTGCTTCTCCATGTGGCTGGCCATCTGCTCCTGCCTATGCTCCAAGGATGAGGTCACAGAACTCGGAAACTATAAAACCTTGACAGTATCATTTTTGCCAGTATGCAACACTGCTTGTAACTTGGGGATGGGAGTGTGGAAGTGTTTAGGTGCCTGGTTTATGTGAGGGCAGAGGAAACCGAAGAATAAGAATATAGGGAGCTGGGGCATATTTCCCAGTGGATCAGGTAGGGCTCCTCATTCTGAGGAAGTGGGGCTGAGTTGGGGCTTTTTTTGTGGCTGGGGAGAAGACAGGGAGTCTGGCACCTGTGGGGTTGGCCATCATTGCTCTTGTCATAGGAAAGGGTAATATGGAGTTTGGCAGTTTTGGTTGGTCAGGACTTTGGTTACTGAAAGAGAGACTATGGCCCTGAAAAGACAAGTTGAGCTGCTTTTCATAAGGGTAGCCAGAGAGTTTGACAGCTGAGGTGTTGAAGTGAAGCTCTTACCAGGGTTGGGTCTCTTCTTAGCTGGGAAAAGGAGTGAGCTATTTGCCCTCTTCTAGTCCCATTCTCCTGTATGTCATATCAAACAACAAGGTCTATGAGAAAATTAAATGACAAAAGCAATTAGGCCAGTAGGAGCCTTGGCATCAGCCTATGTGATGGCATCTGGGGAGAAAACAAAAATGGGGAAAGCTTTGAAGGCCAAAGCAATCAGAAACTTTGAAAACTGATAGCACAGTAATTTTCATGCTGTCACACCAGGACAGCATGTCCGCTCTGTATCATTTGGTTTCATTGAAATAAAATGCCAAGCCTTTGGCCCATCCTTTTTTTTTTTCTTTTTTTTTTTTTTTAGTACAAGCACTGGAAATGATTTTTTATTCATGCTGCTCTTTAGTGAAGTAGGTTTAATAAAGGAGGTGCCAGAAGGGGTTATATAATAGGTTTCTAAACAAACAGCGTGAAGTGTAGCTTAACCTCAACAGCCATCTATGTTATGTTTATGCATGTCCACATAATAGATAATTACAGCCAGTACCTTACCCGTCTCTCCAGAGCTGTACACATTGGATTTAATTTTGATTAAACAGCACACTTTGGAAGAAAACTCAGTGTCTATGTTTTTCAATGGAATCACATTTTTTCAATTCAAGCTCTATTGGAAATTCTATCTGTTTAAGGTTAACTAAGGTAAAGGAAGCTTCATTAAAACTTAATTTGCCCCTTATTTAGTTCATTGTAATTTAGTATGTGTGTATGGGCAGTAGTGGTAAATGAATAAAAGATGTGGGGGGGGGGTGATGTTAAGAGTAGAAGGTGAACAACCGTGACACGAGTGGCAGAATCAGGAGAAAGCTAAAATTGGCTAGCAACATAAGAAAAAAGTATGCCTGGCAACAGAAAGAAAGGACCTAAGAGTAAAGGGAGGCTTTGACAGAAGAGAGAAACATTTACAACACAGAGCCTTGGAAGTGAAGAGGAACATGCACCACAGTCTGTGAGCCATGAAAAAAAAGCCTTTGTACAAACAGTTTCATATGCTGCCCCTGCCCTGCTCCAAGCATTAGCTCTGCAGCTCCTATTGGCTGGAAACCATGGCCAATGGGAGTGCGAGAGCAGCGCCTGCGGGAGGAGGCAGCATGCAGAGCCACCTGCCGCGCCTCTGCCTAGGAGCAGCCTATACAGGTTGCCGCTTGTGGGGAAACGCCCAAGGTGAACGCTCCCTGAATCCGGCATCCCATGCCCCAGCCCGCTGCCCCAAACCCCCTCCTGCACCCAAACTCCCTCCCAGAACCCCTGCTCCACACCCTCTCCCACACCCCAACCCACTGCCAGCCCTGTGCCAAACCAACTATAAACCCGGAATTTCAGTAAAGATCAGAAATGTTGGTTTATAGAGCTTTCTGGTTGGTGAAGTGCCGGATAAAACAGCTTTTACTTTATTCCATTATCCTTACTCACTATCTCTTGAATCATTGATCATTAACTTCTTGTTAAATGCTGATCCTGAGTTGAATCATACAAGATGGTGCGTACACTGTTCCCTTAGGGCAGAGGTGGGCAAACTACGGCCCATGGGCCACATCCGGCCAGCAGAACCGTCCTGCCCAGCCCCTGAGCTCCTGCTGGGGAGGCTTGCCCCCAGCCACTCCCCCGCTATCTTCTCTCCCCTGCAGCCATGCCACCGCACGAGCAGCGTGGCTTGCGCCCACCCACCTGCCAGGCTTTCCAACAAGCCTGTCCTGCCACTCTAAGCAGCATGGTAAGGGGGCGAGGGAGGGGCAGCAGCAGTCAAGGGACAGGGGCAGTCAGATGGGACAGAGGTTCGGGGAGGGGGCGGTCAGGAGACAGGGAGCAGGGGGGTTAGATGGGAGGGTACCAGTGGGGGAAGAGGGAGACAGCAGGGTTGGATAGGGGGTGGGGTCCTGGGGGGAGGCAGTTAGGGACGGGGGTCCTGGGAGAGGGTGATCAGGGAACAAGAAGAGGTGGGTGGTGGATGGGTCAGGGTAGTCAGGGGACAAGGAGCAGAAGGGTTCTCAGGGGGGCAGTTGGGGGGGAAGTGGGAGGGGGCGGATAGGGGGTGGGGGCCAGGCTGTTGGGATACAGCCTTCCCTACCCGGCCCTCCATACCGTTTCACAACCCCGATGTGGCCCTCAGGCCAAAACATTTGCCCACCCCTGCCTTAGGGACAGCACACCAAGTATTTTGGTGAGTGTTCAGTGGATATGCTACTACAAGGGAATGCTTCAAAGTGTCTCGGGGCTGGAGTACACATATTGTTAACTTGCAAGGCAAAAAAAAAAAGTTCATACCTAACCAACAGATAGCTGACCATTTTAAGAAGGGCTTCTATCTCTCATCATTTTCTATTGGACTAAAGCCACAGCCTTTCTTCTAAAAAGCTGCCTACTGGCTTCACTCTCACCAGATACAAAAGGAAGGTGGTGGTCATGGTTTGAAAACAGCATCTTAACTGAGGGCAGGTGTGGCCTAACTCCCACTGGGAACAAAGGGAGTGAGGCAGCCATTTTGAAAGGAAGCAATTCTTTGTGAGTTTCTCTGAACGAGAAGATTTTTATGCACCAGATTCTGCTGGCCAGTAAACTTTCAGTTGTAAAAATCATGGCACTAAATGATCATTAATCCTAAATATTTATTTTCAAAAATACGCATTTTATCAGAGCTACTGAAAGGAGAGGTGAAGAATGGAAGATAAAGAAGAAAATATCGAACACTCTTCAAAAATCAGTTTAATTTAATCTGGGACCACAAATACTAAGATATCTTAATCAAACTTGCATGGCTATTGCATTGCATAGCATAGCTAAAGAGAAGAGTAGCAGCCGTGTTAGTCTGTATTCGCAAAAAGAAAAGGAGTACTTGTGGCACCTTAGAGACTAACAAATTTATTAGAGCATAAGCTTTCGTGAGCTACAGCTCACTTCATCGGATGCATCCGATGAAGTGAGCTGTAGCTCACGAAAGCTTATGCTCTAATAAATTTGTTAGTCTCTAAGGTGCCACAAGTACTCCTTTTCTTTTTGCTAAAGGGAAGAGTTATAGTTTTTTCAATCCCTTAACTGGATTTTCCATATCTTAACATGTTTGGATTTCTTTGAAATTTAACAATAACACTGAATTTCCTGTGTTTATAACACTTCATTTGGGATAACTGCAACATCTCTGAAATACATTGTGTCCTAAATCACTGGTATGTACTCTCAACCGTAACTTCATCATAACATAATCTTTGGCTGGGAGTGTTCTATACTGCAGGAAATAATTTTAATATTCTTCATCAGAAGAATTTCTGTTTTTTTTATTTTTCTCAGAAAATGAATGGCAGAACCTTTAACATCCTAAAGTTGCGGTTTTGCTTGTTTGTTCGTTTGTTGTCTTTTAAGGCTTTCTGCCATCTGACTACTGGGAAGAGAAAAGATGCTAAGATTTCTACCTGAGAATTGCCTTGGACCTTGCATGTGAGCTTCATATTCTATATCAGCTAGTGACTAGTAGGCTTGAAGCTCCACTTCTCTCTAGCTTCTAGAAAAAAGAAAGAGTTTTCTTTTTTCCCCTTTCCAGAAACTTCTTACCACTGATAAGAACGGGGTCGATCTCCACTAGTCTCCCCTTCCCGTGGCTCCATTTTTTACACTCTTTCCCTGTTGCTGCTTATATCTTTGCCAAGCAACAGCAGCAAGTAATTGACATAATTCTTGACACTGTCTCTGCTGCCCACAGGATTCTGAACAGAAGCAGGAAAACTGAACAGAATCTTATTAATTTAACTTTGCTGCTGCTTGCCAAAAGAGACAAGTACTACAAAGTGCAAAGTACTCCACTTAGGAAGGCAAAATCAAATGTACAACTACAAAATGGGGAATAATTGGCTAGGCTGTGTACTGCTGAAAAGAATCTATAGGTTATGGTGGATCACAAATTGTACATGATCAACAAAGTGCTTCTGTTGCAAAAAAGGTTAATTTCATTCTGAAGGTATATTAACAAGATTCTCATATGTAAGTCACAGGAGGTAATTGTCCCACTCTACTCAGAACTGGTGAGGGCTGTGTCCAGTGCTGGGTGCCACACTTTAAGAAAAATGTGGACAAACAGAAGAGAGCGCAGAGGTCGGTCCTGGGCCGATTTTATTCTACATCTTTATTAATGATCTGGAGGATGGTATGGATTGCACCCTCAGCAAGTTTGCAGATGACTCTAAACTGGAGGGAGAGGTAGATACTCTGTAGGGTAGGGATAGGGTCCAGAGTGACCTAGACAAATTGGAGGATTGAGCCAAAAGAAATCTGATGAAGTTCAACAAGGACAAGTGCAGAGTCCTGCACTAAGGATGGAAGAATCCCATGCACCGCTACAGGCTGGGGACCGACTGGCTAAGCAGCAGTTCTGCAAAAAAGGACCTGGGAATTACAGTGGATGAGAAGCTGGATATGAGTCTGCAGTGTGCCCTTGTTTCCAAGAAGGTTAACGGCATATTGGGCTGCATTAGTAGGAGCATTGCCAGCAGATCGAGAGAAGTGATTATTCCCCTCTATTCGGCACTGGTGAGGCCAAATATGGAGTATTGCGTCCTGTTTTGGGGCCCCCACTACAAAAAGGATGTGGACAAATTGGAGAGAGTCCAGTGGAGGGCAATGAAAATGATCAGGGGGCTGGGGCACATAACTTACAAGGAAAGGCTGAGGGAACTGGGCTTGTTTAGTCTGCAGAAGAGTGAGGGGAGATTTGATAGCAGCCTTCAACTACCTGATGGGAGGTTCCAAAGAGGATGGAGCTTGGCTGTTCTCAGTGATGGCAGATGACAGAACAAGGAGCAGTGGTCTCAAGTTGCAATGGGGGGAGGTCTAGGTTGGATATTAGGAAAAACTATTTCATTAGGAGATGCTGAAGCACTCGAGTGGGTTACCTAGGGAAGTGGTGGAATCTCCATCCTAAGAGGTTTTTAAGGCCCAGCTTGACAGAGCCCTGGCTGGGATGATTTAGTTGGGGATTAGTTGGTCGTGCTTTGAGCAGGGGGTTGACTAGATGACCTCCTGAGGTCCCTTCCAACCCTGATATTCTATGATTCTAGGAAAGCAACTAAAATGATCAAACCTTTAGAAAACCTGACCTATGTGGAAAGGCTAAAAAACTGGGCCTGTTGAGTCTTGAGGAAGGACTGAGGGGGGTTGTTTTAGACTGAGGGGGGTTGTTGTAAAGAGGACTGTGATTGATTGTTCTCCATGCCCAGTGAAAATTGGACAAGAAGTAATTGGCTTAATCTGCAGCAAGGCAGGTTAAGGTTAGATATTAGGAAAAAATATCCAACTATAAGGGTAGCTAAGCACTAGATTAGGTTTCCAAGGGAGGTTGTGGAATTCTCAGCACTGGAGATTTTTAAGAACAAATTAGACAAACACTGTCAGGGATGGTCTAGGTATACTTGGTCCTGCCACAGTGCAGGGGGATGGACTAGAAGACTTGTCAGGGTCCCTTCCAACCAGAGCCATCCCATCCATAGGACACACCAGGGCAACCGCTCTGTGCCCCGCACTTTGGGGGGCCCCATGCTTTGGGACGCAGAGTCCAGAGCAGCCTGGGAGGTTAACAGGGGGCCTGGTGCTGGCAGCAGTGAGTGACCTGGCCCCAGCCCTCCCCACTCCACTCTGCCCTGCCCTCCAGCTCCCGGAATTGCTCAGGAGAGGGGGCAGAAGCTGAAAAGAAGGGATGGAAAGGGAAGGGATGGAATGGGGCCAAGGCGGGTGTGGAGCAGGGGCGGGAAGAGGCAGGGTGGGGGTGGAAGCTTGGGGGAAGGTGTGGAACAGGGGCAGGGCCTGGGGCAGGGGGGTTGTCCCGGGCCCTGCACCCCCCAGGGACAGCCCAGCTTCCAACCTTACATTTCTATGATTTTATAAGTACTAGTAGGAGCAGTGGCATTGTCTATCTGTGCATTAAGACAACATTTCATTAGTTTACATTCAGTTGACATTTGGATGGTTAGTTCTGCCACTATAAGGACTAAAAACTTCGTTTTCCATAAATGAAATTTTAAATTCTGAAGAAAAAAGTGTTTTTTGTCCCCACAGCCTCCAAGGAAGACTTACACTTTATTTATACACTTTTATACACTTTATTATTTATGGCAGGGGGGCTTTTTGGATTTTTCAAGTCCTGGAAAACTAAAACACAAATATTAAAAAGACAATACACTACCCAGAGTTTTGCAGAATTCAGCACCCCAACCTCAGCACCAGCATGGAGAAAAACATTCACTGTCTCTTTGGATCACTATTTTGAAATTTTTGGTTTCAGAGTAGCAGCCGTGTTAGTCTGTATTCGCAAAAAGAAAAGGAGTACTTGTGGCACCTTAGAGACTAACAAATTTATTTGAACATAAGCTTTCGTGAGCTACAGCTCACTTCATCGGATGCATGCAGTGGAAAATACAGTGGGGAGATTTATATACATAGAGAACATGAAACAATGGGTGTTACCATACACTCTTTGTATCTCTCACTGATATAATATGTAAGCTAGTTGTACTTTGTGGTTTCTACATGAGGCTGTCTTCCTTCCTCAACCCTTTGGGTTAAAAGCTCTGACAAACCTCTTCTCTTTTCTTCTTCGTTCCTCCTTTCTTTTTCTTTTTTTTTTGCTATTATACTACTTGGTCTCCTATATTTTTCCTATTTTCTTTTAGTGAGGCATTTAGGCAGCAAAAGGAAAAGGATATTTTTCTTACCTTAATTCCATTGAAAGTACAGTCCATCAATCTAGCACTTGAACAAAAATATATTGAACAATGACTTAGCAATTTCTGGGCCTCTCTCATTGGCTTTAACACCAAAAATCACATGATAACAAGGAAATTAGGTTCGTACTCAAGTCAAGTATTTCTATTTTAATTGTACTTTTAAAGTGGCTGTAGAACTACTGTGAGAGTGACTGAAAAACAGGATTCAAAGAACCTAGATAGGTTCAACTGTTGTGTCTGTGCTCCAGGCTTAGGTCAATTAGTTCTGAAGAAATCAGAAACTTTGCCAATACTGAACAAACAAAATAATAAAATTACAATAATGCCATGAGACCAGAGATAAGTGAGGATGAAGCTGCTGACCATGAAATCTAGCATGAGCAGGAGGTAGGGCCTTTTCCATACATTCTAGAAGGCCTTTCCCCTTGAGACTCATCAGATTACAGTAGATCTATACCATTCTTCAAGACAAGGACTAGCAACTTTTTTGTGTCCATTTTAATTGCTGGTGTTTATTCCTGAAGTTTTTGCCTAATATATGTCAGACTGGTATTATTTCCTGCTTATACAATGATTTGGGTAAATTGCTGTTGTTTTTCTACATTACATTTTTGGTTATTTTTATTTAGGTGCCCATAAGACTTCTGTCTCAGGTTGTGAAACTGACTGTTTAGGTGATAAATAGATTAATCTGGATGAAGCCAAAATACTGGCTTTATATAGATTAAAAGTGTTATACATCACAAAGCATTGTACAAAGAAGGTAAGCATCATTATGCCTATTTTACAGATTGGGAAACTGAGGCACAGAGTGGTGACATGAGTTATACAAGATTATGGAGCAATTCCATGGAAAAGCTGAGAACTGAAGCCAGATCTTGCAAGTCTTAGCCCAGTGATCTATACACTAGGCCATACTGCCTCCCAAGGTGAGACTGGTGTATGATTTTGTTTGACTTGCATTCAATTTTGATCACCATGGACCTGATCTGACTATCCGTGAAGTTAAGAGTACTTTCATCGGACAAAATTTGGAGATATTCAGATCCAGCATTTGAACCCATCTGTACTAACAAGTTTTTGGAGAATTAGTGCCATTTTAAATCATGACTATCCAGTTATTGTCCCTATATTTTCTTTACGTTCTCTCATTTTAATAAATCTTGAAATTTAGACATACTACATGTGTCAGACAGAGCTGGCATGAGAGAAAGATATTGCCTCCTGAGCACTGAGCCAAAATTAAAAGTTAAGATATCTAGTTAAAATCACATCAATAACTCTAACAAAAAAAAATCAAAGGAATGAGTTGAGAAAGAGATAATGAATGAAATGTGAACTCAATATGGAAAGGGAAACCAAAAAACCCTGCCCATGGAAGAAAATGGCTTATTGTTGACAATGGTTGTCAACAATGGGTGCTGAAGATGGTTCAGATGCCTGTGTAGGCTGGACAAAACTATTTTCAGCACCGTTACACAAAAGATTCCTGAGACAAAGTCTTAACCAACTATCCACCTACAGCACTCAGGATGTTAGCTAACTGAGCGTCTTCGTAACCTGGAATTCTAAATTCCACAAGTCTCAATAACACTTCCTATAACATTGCTGTGAGTGGTTATGTCCTACCTGTGATTGCAGGTAAGCCCATTTTTAGCACCAGGTCAGGGACCTTTGTTGACACAGTCATTATCAGCAATGAGTCAGCTTCCTAAAATGCATCTTCATTAGAAAAAAATCAGATGCATAATTCTCCATTAGGGACAGCTTCACATGTGATAGCAATGGTGGAAGATGTACTATACTCACAGCACAGGGTGTTTTCACCATCACAACCTGTAACCCTGCTCAGGGTACTAGAATGTGGAACCAGCTAGCCTACCCATTTGCACTCCATTCCCCTAAACAGGCATGCCCAGCATGGCCAGAGGTGTCGCCAAGGTCTGCCACCTTGCACACATATTACTATCTGATGCTTTTTTAAAAAATAGAGAGATGTAAGGAGCACCATACACACACTCCTTCAGTGCTCGAGGCATTCTACCTGGATCTGGCCTGGATGTTCCCATTCACCACACACACACACACCCACCCACACCCACACACACACACCTCTAAAGAAAAGCAAGGAAATAAATACAAATCAATGTAATCCCACTGAGTCTCAGATTGATGCTGAGAACCATCATTATTTGAAACAGCATTGTTTAAAGGCAAGCTCTGTTCACTAGTATATAGTTCAAAATGATAAATGCAGTAAGATGTGAACCAATGTTGAGGAGACAGAGAAGGTCTTTGCTATCAGCAGGCTCTTTTAGTGCTCTTTGGGTGTTACCCCAAACTGCAGCTATTATTGTCATAATAATATAGAATGGGATAGCTCCGGTATTTATAAAAACAATCTAAAAATAGTGTAAAGCCTTAATAAATATTCACTTAAGTACAAAAGCAAAGTTCATGAATCACCCTCTAGGTTTCTAAGAGCTGTGTCATGCAGCACAGATATCCTTTGCCACAAGGATACTTTTCGAGAAGTTCAGTGGGCTCTCTCTTGTGTATAGCACAGTTCAAGTTCAGATTATGAAACATAGTGGCAGGGCAAGGTTCTAAACTCAATTGCTGACAAAACTGGAATTGATCCAACAATTTCTAATTTTATTTCTTAGCCTTTCTGCTTTGTTTTTCTGCTTCTGTATCTCTCCCTGGCAAGTTCTTCGTTTCTGTCTTTTTCAAGAGCTACAATCTGTTTCTACTCTGCTTTTATTCTCTGTTCTTCTTTCCCTCTCACCTTCTCTACCCTTCTCATTTCTTCCTCCCTGATTATTTGTCTTCCTACCTGATACACACGCACGTGCATGTGCATGCACACAGACACACACACACAGACAATCCTCTTGCCATTTCTCTTTCCTCTCTTCCTTTATCTTATTTTTCCTACCAGATGGCCAAACCAAAAATGTCACAGGCACAGATTGTTCCCATGATATTCATTGAAAATACTGCAGGAACAACCACATGCATGGTATTTTCACCAACAAAGAGACCCAGAACATGTAACTGTGATATTTCAAATTCAGCCTTTTTCAACAGACCACACTCATAAATGGAAGATTCTGTTTTCTCAAAAACCAGAATGTTCTCTCACCCCCTACTTCGTAATTTAAAGTAGCACAGTTGTTCTTAAACTGGATGAAGGCAAGTTGCAGAACTGACACAATTCACAAATATATGTGTGTTGTGTTGCAAAACCGTAGGTATTACACGATGAGGTTAAAAAAGGCTGATCCACCAAATGATTGCCAAACATTACATAATGCAGAGGAGGGAACTCAGTTTTATATTCTAAAATTATAGCAGCAATGTCTAGGGCATCACATACTTTGTTGCTTTGGTAGGCTGAGATCATTGCACACCGCGGGCTCCTTCCGTCCCTTCATTCTCCCTCACAAGCTCCCTGTGTGCCAACCTCCCAATTGAATTGCAGGGAGTCAATTTCAGGGACTCCCTGCAACCCCCTCATCCAATCTCTCATATCCAATCCCCCATTTCCCTTACCCCATTCCAGAGGCTCTGTATGCCCCTTATTGTCCCCTACTGCCATACCAGAGTTCCCCATTCTGCCCCCCACCAGGGGTTCTGTGTGTCCCCCATGCCCTTCTTTCCCGACATACCAGGGCCCCCCCTTCTCCCACTCCATGCCAGGGCCTGAATGTGCATCTATTCCCCACTTTCCTCTCCTCAGGCCCTCCATCTCCCCATTCCATTCCATATAGACTCATAGACTTTAAGGTCAGAAGGGACCATTATGATTGTCTAGTCTGACCTCTTGCACAATGCAGGCCACAGAATCTCACCCACCCACTCCTGTAACAAACCCCTAACTTATGTCTGAGCTATTGAAGTCCTCAAATAGTGGTTTAAAGACTTCAAGGTGCAGAGAATCCTCCAGCAAGTGACCTGTGCCCCACACTGTAGAGGAAGGCGAAAAAACCCCAGAGCCTCTGCCAATCTGTCCTGGAGGAAAATTCCTTCCCGACCCCAAATATGGAGATCAGCTAAACCCTGAGCTTGTGGGCAAGACTCACCAGCCAGACACCCAGGAAAGAATTCTCTATAGTAACTCAGATCCCACCCCATCTAACATCCCATCATAGGCCATTGGGCATATTTATTGCTAATAGTCAAAGATCAATTAATTGCCAAAATTAGGCTATCCCATCATACCATCCCCTCCATAAACTTATCAAGCTTAGTCTTGAAGCCAGATATGTCTTTTGCCCCCACTGCTCTCCTTGGAAGGCTGTTTCAGAACTTCACTCCTCTGATGGTTAGAAACCTTTGTCTAATTTCAAGTTTAAACTTCCTGATGGCCAGTTTATATCCATTTGTTCTTGTGTCCACATTGGTACTGAGCATATCAGAGTCCCCCTTTCTCCACACGTGCTAGAGGTTCTGTGTCACCCCTATTACCACATTCCTGGATTTCCCATTCTCTCCCCATGTCAGGAGCTATGTACCCTCCTCCCTGCCATGCGAGGAGCTCTGTATACCCACTCATTCCTCCCATGCTAGGTTTCCCTGTTCTTCCTCTGTGTGCACCCCTTCCCTACAACTATTCTTATATTCCTTGTTTCTTCTTTTCTTTCTCTTTCAAGACATTTTAAATTTGTATTGAGAAGATGAGAACAGCTAACATGAGGGATATTGTTATGCTGGAAGGTGTTAATGGCTGCCATCAACTGGTTCTTTGATCTATAGACAGTTACAGACTTGGGTGAAGCTGGTAAATGTGCTAACCAGATTACAAGGTTTCCAAGCGTCCCCCATTTCTCCCTTTCAGTTTTTCCAATTTTTACCAAAATCACTAGGGTTCTGCCCATTGATGCCTAGAATATTTCCTTAAATTTTGGAACTCATAGACTCATAGAAATGTAGGGTTGGAAGGGACCTTGAGAAGTCATTGAGTCCAGCCTGTATCAACCCCACAGTGGTGATGCAAGGTTAAGGAGCTGCTCCAGATGCAAGAAGCCACGCCCCCTCATCTCTGTTGGACATGCTCCCAGTGCTGGGAGCATTCAAAAATGAGCAGCCTAGATCAGTCTGGGCTCTCTGAGGAGGAGAATAGTTGGATACAGCAGCCTCCTGCAGAGAAGCCACCTGGACTTCAAGCTGCTGGGACCGAGCCTCATAGCCAAGCCACTGGAAGCCCTTGTGGGAGGCAAGGGTAACAACTTGCTGTGGCCAGAGGAAGGACTTCCAGAGATGAACCTGTGAGGAAGCCAGGAGAGATGCCAAGACAGAGCCATGACACCAATGGATGTACAGGAAACAGGGGTAGGAAGTGACCTAGGAAGTGTGAGTGAGGATACCAGACAGTAGGCCATGTATAGGGCCTACTGCTTTGAAGGGCCCTGGATCAGAACCCAGTAGAGTAGGATGGGCCTGAGTTCCCCTATCCACCCTCCTTGGAATTGTAGTTGCTAGGCAGAGAAACCTTGACTCTCACCATTGGGAGACATTCTTGGACCTGCAGCCGCTAGGCAAAGTAGCCCTGAACACTTGGCCACTAGGTGATAGTGCTGGCTTGGAGCACATTGGCACACCCTGACACAGCCCCTTGTGCTGAGGCAGGCAGGACCAAGTAAATTCAAACCATATCTGACAGGTATCTGTTTAACTTGTACTTAAAAACTTCCAATGATGGGTATTCCACAACTTCCCTTGGAAGCCTATTCCAGAGCTTAATTACCCTTATAGTTAGAACGTGTTTCCTAATATCTTAAATCTTTCTTGCTGCAGGTTAAGTCCATTACTTCTTGTCCTACTTTCAGTGATCATGGAAAACAATTGATCACCATCCTCTTTATATAGACTGTTATCAGGTTCCCCCTCAGCCTTCTTTTTTCAAGACTAAACATGCCTATTTTTTTTAACTTTTCCTCACAGGTCACATTTTCTAAACCTTCTATCATTTTTGTTGTTCATTTTTGGATTCTCTCCAGTTTGCCCATGTGGCACCCAGAACTGGGCAAAGTACTTCAGCTGATGCCTCACCAGCACCGAGGAGACTTCCCATGTCTTAAAAATGACATTCCAAGGGCTTATTCCTTCACTCTCCCACTTCCCTGGTCCTTCTTGCATGAACAGAGAGCAACAATACCCAAAGTCCAAAGGTGCAAACAATTCGATGTTTATTGGGGTGAACTTCCAGCAGGCTTAAATCCAAGTTCCTTTTTCCTTATTTTTGAATCCCAACTTACTTCCTGTTTGCCCCAAATTTATATAGTCTATACCTTAACCAATCATTCTACTGAAATTTACCTAACCAATCCTAACATATTGTAACATGATTAGCTAACCAATTATATCCCACCACCTTAATTAGTTTACACCCAGCAAAATTATACAGCAGACAGAAACAATCACAGAACCAGACAGAGACCATGCAAATAAACAATAGCAAAGTGGGAACTGTAATGACAAAACAATACAGAAGTGAGGATTTCACAACTACATCTATAAAGACATAAGGGTTTCCCAGCTGTGTCTATTGATAAGTGAGTTCTTACCAAACAGAGAACTATCAAACTAAATTTCCTTTTACATCTTCTAGGCTCTTCCCTTTCTCTAGAGATGATAGATTGGATCATTCCTAACAGCCCCAGATGAGTCATATTGAAATAAGGCAGTTTGGAATGTGAGGATGTGACTGGTCGCTTCCCAGTTTATGGCTGCCTCTGCTGCTTGGCCAAAGGCATTAGCCTAAGAACAGGGCCTCAGACTGTCACAGTGAGAGAGGCTCTTACACATATTCTTTCTTTTATACTTCTATAACTAGCTAAATGATAAACATATACCTACATTCTTAAAGTATAGGCCTTTACAGACAGGCCTGAATAGCTCTATCCTAATACTCCTGTTAATATGCCCCAGAATAATATTAGTCTTTTTAGCAACTCATATTCAATTTGTGATCAACTATAACCTCCAGACCCTCTTTTAGCAGTATGCCCAATTATTCCTTTTTTGTAGTTGTGTATTTGATTTTTCCTTCCTAAGTGAAGTACTTTGCACTTATCTTTATTGAATTAAGACCAATTCTCCAATGTTTCAAGCTCACTTTGAATTCTAATCCTGTCCTCCAAAGCTCTTGCAACCCCTCCCAACTCAGTGTCATCCACAAATTTCATAAGTATATTCTCCATTCCATTATCCAAGTCATTAACAAAAACATTGAATGGAACCAGACCTAGCACTGCCCATTGTGGAACCCCACTAGACCCATTCTCCCTATTTGACAGCAAACCACTGATAACTGCTCTTTCAGTACGGTCTTTTAATCAGTTGTGCACCCACCTTATAGTAATTTCATCTAGAACGCATTCCCCTCGTTTGCCTATGTGAATGTCATGTGGGACTGGATCAAAAGCTTCACTAAACTCAAGATATATTATATTTACTGCTTCTTCCCTATTCACTAGGCCAGTAACCTATCAAAGAAGGAAATTAGATTGGTTCTAGCTATTCTGTATAACCCTATTATTCTCTGGGTGCTTACAAACTGATTGTTTAGTAATTTATTCCAGTATCTTTCTAGGTATCCAAGTTAGGCTGACTGGTCTATAATTCCCCAGATCCTCTTTGTTCTCTGTTTTAAAGAGAGGTACTATGTTTGCCTTTCTCTAGCCCTCTGGAATCTCACGCATCTTCCATGAGGTCTCAAAAATAATTGCTTATGGTGTGCTGAGATTGCTTCAGCTAGTTCTTTAAGTACCCTATGATGAATTTCATCAAGCCTGGTCAATTTGAATACAGTTAACTAATCTAAATATTCTTTAACCTGTTCTTTCCCTATTATAGCTTGCATGTCCTCCCCCTTGTTAATATTAATTGTTTGAGTATCTGGTCACCATTAACCCTTTAGTGAAATCTGAAGCAAAATAGACATTAAACATCTCTCAGAGTAGCAGCCGTGTTAGTCTGTATTCGCAAAAAGAAAAGGAGTACTTGTGGCACCTTAGACTAACAAATTTATTTGAGCATAAGCTTTTGTGAGCTACTGCTCACTTCATCTCAGCCTTATTATTAATAGTTCTCCTTCCCTGCTAAGTAGAGAACCAACACGTCCTTTTTCTTTCTCTTCCTCCTACTATATTAAAAGAACCTCTTCTTGTTGTCTTTTATGTCCCTTGCTTGATGTAACTCATTTTGTGCCTGAGCCTTTCTGATTTTGTGTCTATATGCTTGTTATTCTTTTGTAGTCTTAGTAATTCATCTATGTTTCCACTTTTTGGACCATTCAGAATTTATCACGCTAGCCATAAACAGAGAAATGCTGATCACAAGGCCTTGTGACTTCAGCCAAAAATGTAATAAGCAAATACATGGTTAGAATATATTCAAAATATAGTACCCTTTGAATATTTCAGTCAGCTTAGTTGCCTTATTTAAAAGAAGACAACAGAAATAGAAAAGGGAAATGGAAAATTATTAGAATAATTGGTTATAGGTGTAGCAGTGCAGGATGGGGACTTCTAGATGAGGAAAGAGTTAAAAGATTAAGAGTATTACATTTTAAAAGGAGAAAAGCAATAGGAGATGTGTGTGTGTCTATCTATCTATCAATGATTATTACAAAGAAATCAATTTTCTTTCTCCTGTTTTACAATTTCACATAACTCATGAAGAAGAGTGCACTCAAATAAAATGCAACAAATGTAAAATAGATTAGATGGATTGGTTTCCAGTGTAAAGTTAACCTCCAGAACTCAGTGAGATAACCCAAAGAGGCACCTTCCATGTCTTCAAAGGGCGATCTCCCCAAACAGAATCCTCACCATACGTAAAAAAAGGCATAAGCCAATTACTATCAGTGCTGGGGGAGGGGCGTTCCTGAACTGAGAAATGGGCAGAAGTGGGGGTGAGACACACAGTTAATTACTTAGAGTTTTGTGGAGAAGCGAGAAGCTAGAAGCTTGTGTAATTTGATCTCAGTTGGGTCTCCCAGCAAGAACTCCTGCAGCTAGGGCCCAAATCTCCATACTCCATACTCCCATACTCCATACTTTGGAATAGTTGACAACACTGCCAGACCCACACTTGCCTCTCCCACACAGCTCTCACCTCTGCTCCTCCTGCAGCTCCAGGGGCTCTTCATACCTCCGAGACCTTTTGTTACAGGGATGGGAAGGAGCAGACAGAAGTCTGATCCATTGTTCACAGGAGGGGGTAGCAGGGAGGGACTAGAACCACCCTGAGCAGATGAGCTGTTTCTACTTCCTACTGTGAGAATGGTGTCTGTTGCTTTTCCCCACTCCCATCCAAAAACTCCTCTCAGCTCCTGAGGGGAGGTGTCAGGTTAAGGATTTCCAGAGTTGGGAGAAGGATCCCAGACCCCAGCCATGCGCCTCTCCACAAACACCAACCCCTCCCTCCTACAGGGGGCCAGAATTAAACCCCTGGAACAAGCACCACACTTAACAAGAGAACAACACTTTTATCTAACCCACGTAAAGCTAGGAGTAGACCAAGGTCAGGATCTCAAGCAGGGATTACACAGGCAACTCCCTTGTCCCTGATACAGCACACAGCCCTCCCCCTGTCCCCCACCTAGCTGGTCACACACACTCTCTGCCCCAACCCCTATGTAATTCCCTCACTTTGGGTCAGTCCAACCTGTCTGTGCATGCTGATGCTGGTGTTTGATGTGAGCTCAGGATCGTGGGTTCTATTTAGGGTTACCACATTTAAAATGCAAAAAACCCAGCACCCCCACACACTGCTGCAACCACAACCACAAGGCAAATCTACAAGCCACCCTCCCCCTTCAGCCATTTATAGTATCTAGAGCAGGGGTGGGGAAACTTTTTTGTATCAGGGGCCATTGATATACTGAAAAAATCAAAGGCGGGCCACACACGTTCAACTCACCTGCCCAGGGGGCACGGAGGCTCAGGGCTTCCCCCTGCAGTGGGGCAAGCCAGCACTTGTGGCTCCAGACCCGTGGGGGAGCACCAAGACTCCGCCTCCCCTCCTCCGGCAGGTGAGTTGAACATATGTGGCCTGCAGGCCAGATGAAAATGAGCAAGGGCCATAAGTTCCCCATCCCGATCTAGAGAGTACCCTCTCTCACACACATGCACAGTGTACTTATGTGTTGGTGGGCAGACAGCTGCTATATTTTCAACAGTTTTGATCTGTTATCACTTAAATTGTGAAAGTGGGAACACTGCAGAATGTTTAGCTGGACACATAAACTTTTAACATTAGGTATTCCAGTGTATTATGGTAATAATGCAAATCTTTATACTCATGCAAAAAATGGCAGATTAAATTATTTTTCTGGCAACTGGCAAATCCATCAAAAAAACAGCCAGTCCAGTCAAATACCAGCCAGGTGGTAACCCTAGTTTGGTCTCAGCTCTCATGTCTGCTCCAGTGCATTTATAAGATCCTCTTTTTTGCGAGAAGCTGGCTCTCCAAGCAGTTCCCAGTTCTGCTTCTTTCCCTGCCGCAACTCAAGCTGCTGTTTGCTGCCTTGCTGCTTCTTTGTTCTGTCACGGAATCTTCCCAAGGTGGTGGGTGTACTGTCCTGCTCTGCCTGGTCTATTCATTCACTCAGACCCTCCCAGAGGGTCAGAGTTAATTGTATGTCCTTCTTTCTGAGTGGGACTCCATCAGATTTGTTCAGAGTAGCAGGCAGGACTGAAAGGGGGGAAGAAAAGGAGGGGCTTTCTGCCCAGCCCCACAGGAGGTATGAGAGACCTGCCTCTGATGCAGCCCTGATTTGCTGCTCTTCACCAGAGTAAGTGGGGAAGGCAGCTAATCAGAGGCATTCTCCCATTTACTGACAGCTGGTGCTTTTCTCTCATGGTGAGATTGGCTTCAGCTGATGAAATCGTGAGAGTTGGATCCGGGATCCAAAAAAGAGAAGTAAAACAGCATGCCAGCATAGCTTTTGATTGGACCATTCAGCTAGAAGCCTTGGAATTAATAATTTAATTCATTGGAAAAACCTGGGTTAAAAGGTACATCTTGCAGCTCTTTCTAGAAGTGGCCAGTATAGCAACTGGCCTGGCACTTGAGATGGAGGAGCACTGATTACAGGGGGAAAGAGTATGGAGGAAGCATCAAGAAGTCAGTCTATGTGCATATGGCTAGGAAGGCTAAGCTGCTGCTGGAGAAGCTCTGTAAATAGTTGCTTTAACAGAGAGCTAGTTTAGTTTAATTAAAAAGGAATTCTGGTTATTAACCAGCACGCAGTTGGTAAAACAGTCAACTTTGAGCTTAAGAGTATTTTTGCTGGGAAAGACAAGGTGTTGTGGCGGCTGGGTAAAGGGGAGCAGCCAGTCTTTGAATCTACAATTTGTTCAAATATAATCCACTTTGGTTTGTGTATGTAAGCAATCTGCTTAGGTCACAGGTTGCACATTCAGAGAGTATTTGGATTACTTATTTTTCATGTTTAACTGCACAAACACAGTGATAGTTCTCCTCTTTCCATCAAGTGTTCCCATTCATTTCACAAGTGGCTTGTGTCTACAAGAGTCTGAAATATCCATTATCTCACTATTCCTCTAAGTAGAAAGTGAAACAGCAAATGAGAATATAGGTTACAAGTTATTTAACATTGTAAACAACAGAAATGTCCACTGGAGGAATGATGAAAATGACCAGAATTTATATTCACATTGAACTACATAGGCAACATAGCAACACCATAGTTCAAGTTGCAGGGAAACTTGAATTTAAAATAGGAAAAAAGTTGAATTTAATCTCCAAATCTGTCAGAATAACCTCAGAGGATGATTGAATTTTCCATATTTTCTTAAGAAAAGTACGTATGCATTTTTGTAGCTGACACATTTTTAAATATTCCCTTTTGCCCTGACAGGCTCACTCTGTTTTCCTAAACAATCACCACAAACACCAATGTTCAGAACCACATGCACCCTTTTTCATAACATCTCGGATGCAAGCTACTTTTAAAATTATATACAAAAGGAGGCTATTCCTCTTAGTAATAATAACTTAACTAATGTCAGCCCAAGAAAAATCAACTAACTCTTCAGATCTGTCATCTATTTCCCTTTCCCAGTGTTATAGGGAGCAGCTGTCTGTAAGCAGAGATACAAGCTCCTAGAGCTAGATCCACAATGGGATTTAGGTGCCTGAATACAAAATACAGATTCTCAAAATCCCACCCAGCTGCTGCCTACCCCTGTTGGTGACTAAGTTTCTGCTGGTGGGCATGCACAAAGCCATCTCTGTCCTGACACCCAGCTCACATTTAAGTCCCAGCAGAATTCACAAGCTAGGTGTTTCCCTGCCTATCTCATCTGCTGGGCCTGATCCAGTAGGCAGGCTCAGAGGCCACCTACTGAACCTGACCCCACAGGAAATGAGTGGTAGTGTACCATTTTATCCATTAGCCCAGCAGTTGGTGCACACAGCCATGATTTGGGAAGCCTAGGTTCAAATCCCTCCTCTGCCTGATTTGGAGTGGGGATTTGAACCCAAGTCTCCCATATTCAAGCAGAGTGACTTAAACCACTGGGATAAAGGGCAATCTGGTGCATGTGCTTCTCAATGCCTCATGTTGAAGTTGTTCCTTTTTGTATAACCACTTAAATCGTCATTGAGCCAGAGAGAGCAAGAATAACTCTATAGCAATGGTTCCCAAACTTGTTCCGCCGCTTGTGCAGGAAAAGCCCCTGACGGGCCAGGCCGGTTTGTTTACCTGCCGCGTCCACAGGTTCGGCCAATCGCAGCTCCCAGTGACTGCAGTTCACTGCTCCAGGCCAATGAGAGCTGCTGGAAGTAGCGCGGGCCGAGGGACGTAGTGGCCGCCGCTTTCAGCCGAACCTGCAAACGCGGCAGGTAAACAAACCTGCCCGGCCCACAAGGGGCTTTCCCTGCACAAGCAGCGGCAACAAGTTTGGGAACAACTGCTCTATAGCATGGGCGGTGGGTATCAAAGGTCAGGGGAGGCTATGCCTCCCCAAACAGCCCTGTGTGGTCCTGCCCACCCCCAGATCCTGCCTGCTTCCCACTGGCACTCTGCAGCTCTTCCCCCATGGCCGGAGCCCCAGGCTGGGTCTGAGGCCAGCCTACGGCCAGGGACTCCAGGCGACTGGAGCCAGTGCTTTAGCCCTGTCATTAGGGAACTCTTGATATAGGGGAGATCTCACATCAGGAAGAGGAGAAAATTGAACTTGGGTCTCCCACATCTTCACTGAGTGCTCTGACCACTGAGCTATTGGGTAGAAGCAGAGCACTTCCTTTTCCTTGGTTTTGTGCAAGAAAGGACTGACTTAGGTTAGACACCTAAGTCTGGTAGAGGATTCACAAGTATGAATCCCAAATGGACTAAGATGTTTCCTGTTAGGTGCCTAATTCCCTTTGAGTGGCAAGGCTTAGATCTCACCCCTCTCCTCAGCATTTCCTGTTGGCTAGCTTAGACAGCTCTCCACTCAGCTTACTGGCTTTTGTGAGTTCCATTCTTAGGGGCCTAACTCTCCCCATGGATTGTCTAGGGACCTGGGTGCCTAACTCAGGGTGGTGGATTCCACTAGATAGCAGGACACTTCAATGTTAGGCATTGTAATGCTGAGGCTGAGTTTCCTTTATGGAGCTAGACCCTAGTCCCACACAATTTGGGCTGCAATTCTCTCCTCCTCCTCCAACTCTATCTCAACCTCTACTAATAGCAAGGGGCACCAAGAGCTTGAAACTCTGCTACACACGCCACTTCTCCATCTGATTAACTTTCTGTGGGACATTTATCTGCTTAGGTACTTATATGCCCACATCACCTCAGAATGCCACACAACTGGGATTTTATCCTAACACTACTGTGAGTTACAGAAGAATCCTTCCCATTTTACAGATGGGAAACTGAGATATGGTTTAAATAAAATGACATATCCAAGTTCACACAGGAAGTCTGTGTTTGACCCAGAAATTGAGCCTAGGAAAGAAAGGAGGGGCATAATTAGAAACCAGGAATATGCAGGAAGCATACTGAGCAGTGGTCACCATACTTCATTTACTTACACACACCAGTACAAGATCATGTACAGAACTAAATACAATGTAACTTCTGAAAGCTATAGCAACCCTATGTTAGTCACCAAAACAAATAGGCATGGGTGTTGTTCAAGGGTGCCCATTAGTTCCTCAGAATGAAGGTGGAAATATGAAGGCTGTGGGTGGTGGAAGAAAAAATAGCTGACCTTGAGAAGGGGAATTGATGAGTGCAGTATCAATGGGCAGGGGGTGGAGGGGAAAGCATGAGAAACAGATCCTCAGCTAATGATGAAATCAATGGAGCTATTCCTATTTAAACCTGCTGAGGTGTTTGGTGACTTAACTACTTATTTCCTTGGTTTTTATAGTTTGTATTGGTGGGATGCACAATGTAGCAGCATGGCACAGATACTCTAATGTGGTACTGCCTAATGTAGGGGGGTGCTCTATTGGTGTACAAGCAGTGGAGGTCTCCTACACCATCCCCCCACTCTCCTGTTAGCGTAGAGATAAGGCCAGGATTTCCCTATACTCCACAGATCTCTGGCTACCATTTTGGAGTTGTTGGAAAATGCTTAACTTACAGCAGTAACTCACATCTAGGGACAGTGCTGGCACATAACAGGTCTAAGGTCAGTGAATTGTAAAGGTTAGACTTATGCCATCTTTCCATTCCTTACATTGACCTGCACTGCATGCTCCTCAGACATAGCCAAAGATCTGGCCCCCCATCACTCTAAGCTTACTAATTTTTTGGTGTGGAATATATATTGGGATCTTAGAGGCCACTGACCATGTGACTATGGGCAAGATGCTTCAAACCTCAATGTCTCAATTTCCACGTCTGTCAAATGGGTATAATGACATTATGTAAAGAGCCGTGAGACTTATGGGCAAATATTATTATATAGCTATGCCCTAGGGAATCATTTGCTAAACTGGAAAAGCAGGGTGAAAAATGAACAATGTCTCGTGCTAAATTTTGGCAAAACCATTAGAAAAGCTCCCTTTCCTGAATCAACAACAGCTGCAAGTAAAGAGAAGAAAAGAACCAAAATGTCATCTAGCACACATTGAGCTTCTTTCTTCGCCACATCCACAGTCCAATAAATGTACACAATTTTTCAGAGGAACAGAGTAATTTTCATTGGTCAAGGATTGATGGTTTTAAAAGACTGGCAAAGCTACTGTCAGATAGTTCAAGGTTTTCATCAGAAAATTTTATATAATTTGTATATTTATATAGACAAATACAAAACTTGGGATCAAATTCACATCTTAAGTAAATGTAAAAAGTGATGGTGTAACTTACATCCCAAATGCGTAGAAGAACAAGGCTGGAGCAAGACAAGAAAGCACGAGTAAAAAGGTATAAGATAAAGTAGGGGAACTGTTTTCTATTTATCTAGGTTATGATAAGGTCATCCATCATATTTCTTTACCTTACACCATCTGACACTATCCCGGTGGTTGTTCTTCTAGCTACTATTATAATGTACCTAATTTTTCCAGTCTTATACATGTTGACTACACCATGACTACTCACGGAGCAGGATGCAAGTGAGGTTGACAGAATCGGGTTCTATATCTCTGTAATGTACCCATCACCATTAAATGGTCTACCCCTCCTTTTGTCCTTTCAATGTGTAAACTATATCAACTTGAAGTGACTCCACATTGTTTAACTTACATCATCACTTAATCTGCCTCCGAATTTAGTCCTTTATGAATAAGAATCTCCACAATCTTGAGTAAAAGCCTATCTTTTCAAATTTTCTGCAATTGCAAAAGGCACTAAAAATTTGACTTTTGTAGCCTTAAAACATTGGAGATTTTGTCTTTGATTTACATAATTGACTTTGAATCATCTGCAGTAATTTGAGTTACTTGGAAGAAATTATTCCAGACCCAAAAGGAAAACTCCAGTGTTTTCTTACCTAATGAAGGATACTAGATGATAATTATAAAGAATGAGGGCCATATCCTTAGCCCTGCTTAAATCTCCTTTGCTCTGCTCCTTGAGGTGCTAACTTAACCAGCCCTAAACCAGACCCTATATGCCCCACCCATTGCAGTGAAGGTGTATCAAGAATGGCAGGAGAGTGGAGCTGGGGCACAATAAGTGCCACTAATCCTGGTCATCAAGGCCATTATCTGTGAAGGCAAATTAAAACAGCTCTAAACTACTATTGCTGCCCTGGGTTGCCCAGAAATATTACCGAAGTAACAGATATATGTAAACCAGATTAGAAGAAAGAGAATAGAATTACATCCTGTCACAAACAGATATACTGCTGGCATTTAGAAAGGGCAGCTGGACTATGTACAATTGTTCTGGCTTCCTAGCCAAGCAGAAAGTGTTATCCATCTCTATAAAATATATAAATCTGTTTCAGTCAGTCATCTCTGCTGGGAGTTTTCCAGATTCCAATGTCTCAGTGGGGATGATTTTGAACAAAAAGAGCTAAGCTGTATTTCCTATTTATTTTGTGCTTCCTTGTATACATAGTTCTATATGTACTTTTCATCTGGAAGGGGAAAGCTTGGATGAGGCCAAAAATATAAGGAAAGATCTCAAGTCAAGCTCCATTGAATTTAATTTTGAACAAAATGTAGTTTGCTTTATTAGGAATTTTTAAAGTAAGTAAAGAAATGGTATTTGATTCCTTTTTTGAGTTGCTGCTGTTAGCGACAGAAAATAGAAAGGAATTTGGAGCTAAAGTGAGAGGTTTTTCATGTAAATCAGATGCAGGCAAGCTAGGCCCAAGTATGAAGCTGTGTGAACAAAAATCTGAAACGAGCACCAATCTAATTTTTACACTCTCAAATCAGATTGTATCTTGTGAATTGCTAGGGCTTAAGTGTGAGCTTTAATTAAGATGATTTGGAAATTTGTACTTAAATCTCTGGCTTCTCGTTTTTGTACTCTTTGCCTCCAATACATTCTACTTTACATGACATAGTGAATAACAGCACAGTAAAACATAGATTTTAAGGGATAAACTTGCTAGCCACATTTAAGAGTTTGATCGGCTTGGATTATAACTTTAAGATGTTTTCCTTTTTCAGGCATTTGTGTCATGGATACATGGACAGTGGAGCCATTTAACTAAAAGGGATAAACAAGCTTCAAAGAATATTTGGTCTGTGTTCAAAAACAAAACAGATTTTTGTGAGGGAGTCTTTTTGAAATATCCATGATGGGGGAGGAAGGCTCTAGAAAATGTCCACTTTCTTCAGAGCTACAAAGTCAATAACTAACCTATAATACAGGGATACTCATGCTATTAACATTTAAGGTCCAGATTTTCAAAAGTCCTCAGCACCCACAAGTGATAGAAGTTTTTTTAAAAGTGATGAGTACTTTCTAAAGTTATGGGGAGTCCTTATGGCACCTTAGAGACTAACAAATTTATTTGGGCATAAGCTTTCGTGGGCTAAAACCTATTTCGTCAGATGCATGGAGTGGAACATACAGTAGGGAGGTATAATACACAGCATATGAAAAGATGCGAATTGCCTTACCAAGTCGAAGGTCAGTGGTAGTGAGCCAATTCAATTAAGGTGGAAGTGGGCTATTCTCAACAGTTGACAAGAAGGGGTGGAAATCACGTTTGTAGTGCTAATGAGGCCAATGTAAACAAGGTGGCCCATTTCCATCTTGTCAACTGTTTGAAATGGGCCACCTTGTTTACGTTGGCCTCATTAGCACTACAAATGTGATTTCCACCCCTTCTTGTCAACTGTTGAGAATAGCCCACTTCCACCTTAATTGAATTGGCTCACTACCACTGACCTTCGACTTGGTAAGGCAATTCGCATCTTTTCATATGCTGTGTATTATACCTCCCTACTGTATGTTCCACTCCATGCATCTGACGAAATAGGTTTTAGCCCACGAAAGCTTATGACTAAATAAATGTGTTAGTCTCTAAGGTGCCACAAGGACTTGTAGCCTATATCAGCAAAAATAACAAACAGGGCTACCACTCTGAAACCTTTTTAAAATTATGTTCTCTAACCCTCCTTTTGAAATAAGTAGATTCCACCTACTAGCAGCCTCTCAGTTCCCAGAAAAATGTTGCTTATTATCCACAGGTTCCCAATAAGCAGATGACAAGTTTCCAGACTGCAGCCAGGGAAGGAAGTGCTGGGACATACATGGTATCTCTCCCTACAGCTCTGCAAACCTGCCTGCGACTGGGAGAAGAGGTGGAGAGGGGAGGCTGTAGGCAGGGTACAAGTAGGGAGGTTTGTAATGCTTCAGCCAGGGAAGCCATCTCCCAGCGCTTCCTTCCCTGGCTGCATCCCCACAAACCTGCCTGTGGCTGGTGCTTGCCATGTCCCAGCATTTCCTTCCGTGGTTCCAGGCCAGCAAATCTGCCTGTAGATGGTGCTCTGCACATCTCAGCACCTCCTTCCCTGGCTGCAGAACCTCTGGCAGGTTTGCGGGGCTGTAGCCAGGGAATGGAGCACTAGGCTGTGCCAAGCCTGGCCCTCAGTGCCAAGGCAGGGAGCAACCTGGAGAGCAGAGAGAGGTACTGTGAAGTCCAACTAGCCCTCTGCACCCAGATCCTCCTGGGAAGCCCTGGCATCCAGGCTGCAGCCTCCCCTCCCAGCCTCAGGCCAGGCTGCAGCCAAGGAAGGCACATCAAAACATTGTCAATAATCAGCATTTCTGTTGCCAGTTTCCACATCCCATTAACATTAAAGTCAAGGGGACAGGATTAGTTCACAGCAAAATGTTGCTATTAATCATAAATTGTTAATATCAGGTCTGTTATTAAGTGGAATTCACTGACCACTGAGGACTCAGCGTTGCGTGCAACTTAACACGTTTAAACCTAGTTTAGTTGGTCAGCATTGACACTTGGCTCCCCACTAGGTTCAAACCTGACCAGCAAATATGGGTTTCAAGGTATTAAACTGCAGCTATACCAGGACTTAAGTGATATTGCAAATGAGATTAGCTAACACAATTGTTTTAAACTATGATTTTTCCCTAGTCTAAATAAGGCCCATATGGCCTGCCAGCACACAAGCAACTATTGTCTATGGAGTCTTCAGAAATGCCTGTGGATTTTTTCACAATATTAAAAAATAAGATCTTCATAAAGCTCAAAACCCTTCAAAGATTCTTAAGGAGACTCCAGTAGTGAGGGGCCCATGAAAAGTTACATAATTTAAGCTATAGAGGAAAATGAAAACTCAGACTACCAGTCAACAAAGCTGAAATATTAAATGAGCTCAATCAAGTTATATTTATAGAAATGCATGATTGATATTTTATTCTATTGCTATAGAACAGCAATAGAGAACAAAAAGCCAGTATTTGAGCCTTTGTCAAAGACCACGGAGGTGCCAGACATTGGCTTTTCATTCTGCTTGCTCTGTTCAAATGGAACAAAATAGAGTTTGTGCAGTTTTGTAAGAATATGTTTTGCCAGGTCAGATTTGGTGCAGTTTAGGAACTATGTGTGTAACACTGTTTGAAAAAGCTCTAGAAGAAAATAAAATTAAAGTATTGGTCTTTCTTCCTATTATGGCCATAGTTAGAGTAGCTGTCTGAAAAGGGAGATCTGTAATATATTTTCATAGACAAATGATAAAGGAAACAAAAAGCAGAAATAAGAAGGGAAAATACACAGTACATTCTGTATTCTGTCATTTGCATCTGATTTACATGTAGCAATAGTGGTAACAGTGTTTTTAGATTCTGTGTTCTTTGTATAGAAAATGTTCTGCAGCTGAACTGCAAACAATTTTATATAGCAGCAAAATAAAATTGGGCTACAATCTTTCGTGTGTGTGTGCGTGTGTTCCTGAGCAAGACAACTATACTTAAAGACTTTAAAATGATTTACCAGTATCACTGCAGAAATTAGATTAGTGCCCGTAGCCTTTGTTCCCTGGATTACTCAAATAGCAATAGAGATCTCCAGACAACGCTGAGCCTCTGTATTTACTAGGGAAGTAACGGCCCTCTCTTTGTCCATGTTTTGCTATATACTGTTAATGAGAAGCTTAGTAATTTAATATGCTGACCTTGTCAGAATGTATCAAACAGAACAAAAACTAGCTACAGAAATCATCATTAAAGATGGAGAGGGAATTGAAGTTTATAATAGGGCATTGGCTGGTTGCACAAGAGGGGGGGAAGCAGCATAACCCCTCCCCACGCCAAAACAGGAAATCACAAGGCATTTTTTTCTCCCTTCCTCCTCGCTTTATTCAAGGGAATCTGTTGGTGAGGGAGACAGGAAAGTCACATTTATGCTTGAGAAAGAGGCAGTGCTACGACATGAAAATTCTGAAGAGAACACACTTGCTGATGTAAAAGATTTCAGTCCTTCATGCATGATCAGTCCAAAGAAAATATTTGACAATCATGTTACAAAGCATAATATAAGATGTAATGTTCACTGGAGACATACAGTAGTGGAGACTCTCTCAAAAGCTTTTTCACTCAGCATGTAAAGTAGGCTAGAACTGGTCTGAGCATAAGACACAATGTTTTAAACACCTCAGGGATATAGTCTCACCTCAATAAACATGAAGTTTCAGCACATTTTATTATTAGTGATTATATATCAGTTTCTATATCACCTTTCACATCAAAGTCTATATACCATAAAGATCCCTAAATATTTATAATTTTAAAGCAAGACATTTTTGCATTAGTAAAAATATTATATGAGGAAAAGTTTTAAAAAGTGGGTATGCTTAGTCTTGGAAAAAGAAGAATGAGGTAGGCCTTGATAACAGTCTTCAAATACATAAAGGGCTATTATAAAGAGAATGGTGATCAGTTGTTCTCCCTGTCCACCCAGGGCACAAAAAGTAATCAGCTTAACCTGCTGCAAGGGAAATTTAGGTTAGATGATAGGAAAAGCTTTCTAATTATATGGACGGTTAAGTATTGGAATATATTATCAAGGGGATGGACTAAATGAATTCTTGAGGTCCCTTCCAGTCCTACCTTTTTATGATTCACAAAATAATATACAGATTTAATTAGTGCATCCAACGAAGTGGGTATTCACCCACGAAAGCTTATGCTCCAATACATCTGTTAGTCTATAAGGTGCCACAGGACTCTTTGCCACTTTTACAGATCCAGACTAACACAGCTACCCCTCTGATACTTGATTTCAAGAATTGTTGTTTTGATTAAAAGAGCTGGGTATCTTGGGGGAGAGTGGGTGGGAATGGCTGTATAAACATTTGTTAGAATCTGGTGTGGAGAAAAGACATACATATCTGGTAGCTATTGAAATATATTTCTGGATTTGTCAAAATTCTATTTTTCACTAGACCCACAAAAGGTCATCACGGTTTCAAGGCATCTCTTTTTTTATTTGACATTCCAGAAGAAACACACACATGAGGTATTATTACTGGGGGATTTTAAATTCCCAGATATCTGTTGGAAGACTATTGCAGCAAAATACAATACGTCATGCAAATTTGTAGTGTGTGTAGGGACAGCTTTCTGATTCAAAAAGTTGAGGAAACAACTAGGGGGTCATCCATTTGGGCTCTGGTTTTGACCAATTGGGATGAATTAGTTGCATTAGTGAAGGTGGTCAGGAACTTGGGAGAAAGTGATCATGATCTGATTCAATTCAAGATCCTTTGGAAAGGAGGACATGAGAACAGCAAAAGAAGGACACTGGACTTCAAAAAGGAGGATTTCAGCTGACTCAGAGAAATAGCAGGCAAGGTCCCATGGAAAGACCAATTAGGAAGAAAAGGAGTGGAAGGAGGCTGGCAGTTCTTAAAAGATGTAATACTAGAAGTCCAACATCAAGCTATTCCGATGAAGAGGAAAGATAAGAAGAGCCACAAGAGGCCAATGTGGCTGCACAAGAAGCTTTTTAGCTATCTAGAAACCAAAAGGGATACATACAGGAAATGGAAAGAGGAGTATGTCACCAAGGAAGTATACATGGGAATAGCATGTGTATGCAGGGACAAAATCAGGAGAGCCAAGACAAAGAATAGTTACAGCTGGCAAGAAATGTTAGAGACAAGAAGAAGGAATTCTTCAAATAAGTCAGGCAAAAAGAAAGATCAAGTACAGTATGGTCCACTGCTCAATAGAGAAGATGAGTTGGTAACAGAGAGGATAGGAAGGCATAGCTGCCTCAATGCCTACTTTACTTCAGTCTTCTTGCAAAAAATAACATGTGACTGGATAACTAGTGAAGTTACTATAGACAATAAAGGTGAAGGGATACAGATCAGGGTAAGTAAAGAACACATCAGAGATCGTCTGTCGAATTTGAATGAATTCAAATCAGTGGGTCCAGATGCTATTCACCCCAGAGTGCTGAAGAGTTAGCTAAAGACATCTCAGAGCCACTGGCAATAATATTTACAAACTCATGGATGACAGGAGAATTCACATAAGACTGTAACGCACTGCCCATCTTTAAACAAGGGGAAAAGGAGGAGTCTGGGAACTATCGACCAATCAGCCTGACTTCGATACCTGGAAAGCTACTATAACAATGTATAAAACACTCCATTTGCGAATACCTGGAGGATGAAGGCGTAATCACTAGCAGCCAGCATGGATTTACCAAGAACAAATCATGCCAAACCAGCTTGATGTCCTTTTTTCATAGGATAACTAATTTGGTGGATGGGGGAATGCAGTGGACATAATATACTGGACTTCAGCAAGGCTTTTGACACAAACCCATATGACATTCTGATAAATAAGCTGCAGAAATGTAGGCTTGGAAGAACTACCCTTACGTGGTTACATAATTGGTTAAACAACCGCTAACAAAGAGTAACTATTAATGGAATTATGTCGGATTGGAGGGAGGAGCGGGATTTCACAGGGGTCTGTTCTGGGTCCGGTGTTGTTTAACATCTTAATTAATGACCTGGATGTAAGTATAGAGAGCGCACTGATCAAGTTTGCAGATGACACAGAGCTGGGGGGTGGGGGAGGAGGTTGCCAGTAGTTTGGAGGATAGAGCTAAAAGTCTGAAGTATCTCAATAAATTGGAGAACTGAGCTATAGAAACAAAATTAAATTCAACAAAAATAAATGAGGTGCTACACTTAAGGAGGAAAAACCAAATCATAAATACAGAATGGGGAAAACTGGCTTGCTAGCAGCACTGTTGAGAAGGATCTGGGAGTTGTGGTGAATCACAACCTCAACATGAGTCAGCATGAGATGTTGTTGCAAAAAAAGCAAATGGAATTTTAGGTTGCATTAACAGAGGCATAGCATGCAAGTCACGGGAGGTGATAGTACATCTCTACTCAGCACTGGTTAGGCCTCAGCTGGAGTACTGTGTCCAGTTTGGGTCACCAATGTATAGAAAGGATGTAGAGAAACTGAAAAGGATCCAGAGGCGAGCGACAAAGATGATCAGTGGGATAGAACACAAGCCATATAAGCAAAAGCTGAAGGAACTGAATATGTTTAGTTTGGAAAAGTGGAGATTAAGGGGGGATGTGATAGCAGACTTCAGATACTTGAAAGGCTGCCATAAAAAAGATGGAGAAAAGTTGTTCTCTTTCTCCACAGAGGACAGGACAAGAGGCTATGGATTCAAACTACAGCATAGCAGATTAGATTAAATCTCAGGAAAAACTTCCCAACTGTAAGAACAGTTGGACAATGGAACAAACTGCCTAGGGAGGTTGTGGAAGCTTCTTCACTGGAGGTTTTCAAAAGGAGGCTGTATAGCCATCTGTCTTGGATGGTTTAGACACAACAAATCCTGCGTCTTGGCAGGGGGTTAGACCAAATGACCATTGCAGTCTCTTCTAACCCTATGCTTCTAGGATTCTAAGAAATACACACTGACAATGAATCAGTAGCTCTGATTTCCAAACTTTTGGGATATTGTATGATTTCAAACCTATTCCTTCCAGACCCCATCATGCATAAGACATTGGAATGGCAGAGAGAGAAATAGATATTTCTAAGAAAATTGTAGAACAAAAAACACCATATTATCGCTGAAGAACTGAGTCACCAGAGAATTCACATCAGTCACCAGAGAATTCACCAATTCAGCTGCTTATGGTTCAACAGATCAGAATAACACTGCCAACCTCATAGGTGAAACTTTGTCATAAATGTCCTGCTTTAAGGATGTGGCCTTAATATATATATTAGAATTGGAAAAAAAGTACACAGAAGGACAATAAAAATGATTAGGAGTATGGATCCCTCTGAAACATCTGGCACAGGCCACTGTCAAAAGGCAGGATACTGGGCTAGATGGATCACTGGTCTGATTCAGTATGGCTGTTCATATTATGAAAGGTCTTTTTCTAACTTCGTTAACTGTCGAAATGCAGCAAAAAAATTACTAAAAAATTTAATCAGAAGATCTACTCCTGATAAAATTGGTTGAGGAAAAATATTAAACACAACCTGTTATCATTGGATGTAGCAGCATCATGAGACCCTTCGTGGATGAGACTGATTAAGGTACTCACAAGAAACGGGTAACAACTTCAGCTGGTTCTAAACCTAACTGAATAGCCGTGTGAACCTAGAAAAAATGGTACTCACCACAGCATGAGTGAAAGGCGAAAGACTGTTCAGGAAAGTCCTAAACCTATTGAACAAGAGTTTAAATCTTTATGATTTCATAATCCAAACGACTCAATTGGACAAATCCTCCTCAAGGTCATAAGATAACCAGCTGTTCATGGAAAAGGAGATGAGGATATTACTGGGTATGATTTTGAGTGAGAGGATTTTCTGGAGTTTTTCAAGTATTATTTACCTCAGCCCCAGCTGACAATCTGTTATCTCCATGTGATTATTCTGTTGTTGGCTGGCAGAGTTAATTTATTTTGTAATAATATTTATTCTGCTGGATAGTTATTGTAAGTCAGTATGCAGGGTTCCCAGTGCCTTTGCATTATGACTGTATGTGTTGTGACGGGGTGTACCAGGCTTTTGTGACCCCCTGCTAGAGTCCTTGTGGTCCTACAATGCCCCAGAAAAAGAGCAGTGAAAGTGAGTCCTCCAGGTCTGCCTAGAAAAGCTGTATGGAAGCATCCAATCAGAGCCCAGCAGGCTCAGATAAAAGGAGCTGCAGGGCCTGAGCAAATCAATCCTTTGTTAGGACTAGAGGATCTATCAAGGGTGCTCCTTGCAAGTCACAGGAGCTTGAGAGAGAACCAGTAAAAGAGTTCTGGTGGTATTTTGGCATTCAGCGAGGAGGAAGAGACTCTGAGAACTTTAATTGTGAGGGGAAGGTGAAGAGAAGGGGGCTATGTAGGAAAAGGCCCAGGAAATAGTAGCAGCAGCAAACTGGAGGGAGGAATAGGTGGCTGCAGTGTATAGGGTCCCTAGGTTGGTACCCAGAGTAGTGGGCAGGCCTTGGTCCCCCTGCCAGACAGTGCTGGAGTGGCTGAAGCCCTGGAAAGGGGACATGGCTAGTTTAAAAGCCCAAGAAAAGGGGCTAGATAAAAGGGCCCCGAGACAGGGCTGAAGACCCTGGTGAGGGCAAACAACCCATTCTGGCTTGACTCTCTACAAAAAGCCCAAGAAAGGGGCTAGACTCCCAAGGGCCCAGATACAGGGCTGAAGACACTAACAAGGGCACACCAATTGTCCTTGCTGGACCTTTCTAATCCCGGAAGGGGTTGGTTCGTTCGGTCATTCATTCGTATTGACTGTACGATTTTGCCAGAAGGCTGAGCTACTGAAGACCTCCCTAATGAGGCTGACCGCCTACAAGGGGGCATTGGGAGCAAGAAAAGGCCTGCAGTACCAGATGCAGCAGCAGGAGGCGCTCAAGAGATGAGTGGCACCTGGCACAGCTTTGTTTTTAATGTTAAATCTAAATAAATGTGGACAGGTGGTGAAACCAATGACTCATCTTGACCTAGAACTAAGGCTAAGATTTTGTCAGATATTTTTAGCAAAAGTCACAGACAGGTCATGGACAATAATGAAAAAATCATGGAAGCCCGTGACTTGTCCCTGGCCTTTACTAAAAATATTCATGATTAAATGAGGATCTGGGCAGCTGCAGGTGGACTAGGAGCTCCAGGGGCCCCCACCACCCATGGGGGCTCAGAGCTCTAAAGACTCCTTCTGCTGGCAGCTCGAAGCTTCGGGGATAGCCACTCCACTGGCCCCCTGGGAGCTGTGGGGGGCTCCTCTTGCCTGGGGCTCTGGGGGGTACCCCACAGCTCCCTGCCTTCTCAGGTGGCAGGGAACCATGCAGCTCCCAGCCAGCGCTGGCTGAAGTACAGAATCCATGACCTCCGTGACTAAATCACAGCCTTACCTATAACTATTGTTAAATGCTAATTTTGTTTATGCAGAAAAAAGGAGAGGGGCAGAGGTTAAATCTGTAGTGAGACTCCAAGCAGGAGGAACCTGGGAAAGGTCTCATATGTTATGAAGTAGCATGTAAATTTCAGGAATAACATTATTATGTTTCATACTCAGTACTACGAGAAAGTGATTGGGATTCATTGCCATTGTCAAATGGGTGGTTGGGCAAGTTTTGGTTTGTGGGGGAAGGAGGAAGATGTGCTGTCCACCCAATGGAGGGGCAGGACCCTGTATCATCTCCTGCAGGGCTCTTTTGAACAGATCTTTCTAAATTTAGATGTATTCTTTCCCATAACTCATGCCTTAAAGCACACCACAGCTGATGAAACTCTATAGTACATGATCATAGAATCATAGAATATCAGGGTTGGAAGTGACCTCAGGAAGTCGTCTAGTCCAACCCCCTTCTCAAAGCAGAATCAATCCCCAAGTTTTGCCCCAGATCCCTAAATGGCCCCCTCAAGGACTGAACTCACAACCCTGGGTTTAGCAGGCCAATGCTCAACCCACTGAGCTATCCCTCTCTCCCCAAATGTTTAAATGGTTCTGCATTTTCAGAAGTCATGATGCAATCTGAGTTGCTTGTTCCCAGGAAGCACCAGAATGCAGCTTTAATTTGAGGAAAAGTGGTCTAGCTTAGCATGGCGAACCTTGCTCATGCCACTACTGGATTGGGTATAAGAGCTGCTGGACTTCTCCTTGCAGACAGAAACCTTCCTGCCTGTTGCACTTTAAGTGACAGAAGTGTGGGGGGACTGCTAAAACCTGTGCAAAATGTTCATTTCAGGTAATGGTAGAGTCTAGATAGTTCTTATTTCCGTCAGACTGGATGCCTAATCCTATTGAAAATTGGTTCAAGAATGGGTTTAAAGGTTTAAACAGTATTTTTAAACTGTGTATATCGTCCATTTCAATTTTGATCAGTTTGACAGCGTGAATGGAAATCTATTAGCTTATGACAGAGTGTATACCAGGCTTATGCTGCCCCTGCAGGAGGGCCTACCTGGGCCCAGCAGGTGAGATAAAAAGGGGCTGGCGGCTTCTTCCAAGGGCAGTTCTAGGTGGAACTGGGACATGAAGAAAGGATCTTCCCTCTCTTAATCCAAGATGCCTGGACCAATCAGGACTTAACACTGATTGCACATTTTGATTATACCAATGAAGGATTGTGGTTTAGTGTTATGGAATTTAAAGTTGAGGGGTCCATCTTGAATTAAGTATCAATTTATTACTGTAAAATTAAGGCAAGCTTGCTTTGTGAGTATGTAGCAAAGCTGTTTTGGAGTCCACTGGAAATGAGTTGGTGAGTCTAGCAGAGGTGAGTCCACAAAAAGTCTCCATCACATCTGACACCCTTCCTGACAATTGCAGCAGTTACTCCAGGAACTGAATGACTATGGGCAGAGAATTGCCCTCTTGCTTGTTGTGCTGTTTCCTCCAGGTCAGGACAGAGGCACACTGCTTCCATCTGTACTGTATCCGTTCTATGGATTAAAAAGTTTGCTAATCTGTCATTTAAACTCCCATAAAACACTCTTAAAAAAAGAGTAGAGGTCAAATAAAGGGAGAGATGTCCAACAAACCAGGGTAGTGTTAGCAAAGGTAAGATAGCTCATCAAAACAAATGGCCAGGGAGGAAATTGAGATAAATCAGAAACTGAATGCAAACTTCAAAAGGGAATTTAAACATGAATCCGATTCCATAAGTACCAAAGCATCTGTGGTTTTAAGAGCCTTAAATGTGAATAAGAATTTGAACTTAATTGTCAGCTTCAGAGGTAACCATGTAAACTCCTGAATGGAAGGCTAATATGGGAATTGGGGAGACTGTAACAAGTTAAACAAGCAGCAGCATTTTTAGTGGCTCCTGGGCAGAACAGAAAAATCTGAAAGGCTAGGCAAGATGATCATTATAATAAAGGTGAGGGGAAAAAACTACAGTGAAAAACAAACAGGTAATATTTGATGTTAGACTCATGGAGGATACAAAATCTGGCAATTGTTACTAATGAGTGGCAAATGAAAAGTCAGCATAAAAAATATACTAACATTGTCACAAATTGGATGATGTCATGTAGGAAGACTAGAACTTTAAAGTTAGACAACTGGGGAAAAAACCATGAGCCTAAATCCACATTTAGACTTCTAACTACCATTTTAGAAATCTATGTCCAAAATTTAGATCCTCAGAACCCCTGCTTAGCAGCCTCCTAACCCTGTACACACACAGTCCATAGATAGCTGAGATTCCTTTTGTGCCTAAATTTCTGTTGGTGCACATGTGCATTGCTACATAAATCCTAACATTGCGGAGGTGCCTGGTGCATAAGCCCCAGCAGGATTCGCAAGCTATGTTCCCCCACCTCTCCTGTGGCATCCAAACCAGCTCGAAGGCACTCTTTTGCAATCTCTCCATTTGAAGCTGTTCCACTTTGTATTAATAAACATATTTATTAGAACAGGGAATTGGATATCCAACCTTCCAGGTGAGTGCCCTCACCAATGGGCTAATGAGTCATTGTAATTTTTTCTCTGGCCTAGTGAATTTATACAAATCTTTTCTCCCCCTCAGGCCAAGGGAGGACTTGAAACAGAGGTCAACCACTTCCAAGGTGAGTATCCGAACCACAGGGCTAAAAGTTATGAGGGTGCTCCTTCCCTTCCTACACTGACTTCTTGCTAAAATGGCATAGGTGCCTCCTTGCAGCCAGGACTTAGGCACTTATCTGCAAGAGAGGGGCTGGGCTTAGTACACACCTCTCAACGTGGCATCACCTATTTTAGGCAACGAGCTGCCTACCATGCTGGCTTTCGTGAATCCCATTCGGAGGCACCTGTCTCTCCCCATTCATGGTATGAGGAGCCTAGGTGCCAAATTCAGGCTTTGTGACTCCAATGATTTTTTTTTCTAGACACCAAAGAGTTTCTTTGTGAATCTGGCCCTAGGTGCCTTATTCCAGGGCAGGGGGACGCACCTCCCTTCACTTAGGATTCATAGCAATGAATCTTCTCCTGGAATTAGTCATCTAATCCAGGTCAGTTGTTTGTCTCAAAGCTGAGGAGGTTCCCCCACTCCCATACCCAATAACCCAGTGGTTGGACCACTCAACCATAACATAGAGATTCAGGTTCAAACTCGCACTCTGCCCAAGTACAAGGAGGGACTTGAACTTGTGTCTCCAACCGCACAGATGAGTGCCCTGAGTAATTGGATAGTGTGGTGGGCATCTCGGTCTCTCCTGTTAAAGCTGGATTCAGTGCCCTGCTCTGGTCCCTTCTTTTAAAAAATTATTTAATCACAGTAGACCAGCTTCAACAGGAGAAACTGAGCAGTCCCACCTCAGACTATCATCTAGTTCAGAGGTTAAAGCATTCATACTAGAACTGGCAGGGCTCTCTTCAAATCCCTTCAAAACCTGGAGGTCTCCCCTCATCCCATGTGAGTACCCTAACCACTGAGCTAAAGGTTATGAGGGAGGTTCTTCCCTCCCCCACTCTGTTTTGTGTAAGCTCATCTATAAGGACCAATCTGGTAGGCGAGCTCTGAGCACACACACACGGAGAGAGAGAATGTGCTCATTTTCCGTGTGTGTATAATATTTACACACACACGCACTTCTGGAAAATGAGCTAAATATATGTCACCAGCACAGAAACAGTACTAGAACCATTACATGACTTAAAGCAGCAGTAGACTCTAAATATGAAGAAAACAGACCCAGAACAAAAGCTTGAAGCATGCCCATTGCTAAATTGAAAAATCAAGATTAATGCTTACCACAAAGAGCTTGAAAGGACTGGTAGACAGCTATGAGTCAAACCACTTGACTCGGTGAGTCTGAATAACTGTATGCATATCTCTGACAGTAATGGGAGCTGCATGTGTAAATCTCCATGAAGATACCTTGATAGCAGCTACATTTAAACATAAGTATTCAAGAAAGGTACAATACAAATCACTTATCTTTTCCTGTTGTATAAACAATTTTTCTATAAATGTGCTTCAGTTGCTTCAACAAATCGCCACATGATAGTCACTTTGAAGTGACTATTTCACTTTAGAGTATCTAAGCAACTAAAATTAATCTTGTGGCTTGTTGTGACTGAAACCGCAGATGACTAGACTATTGTTTTGAGTGTCTGAGCGAGAATTCTAGTTCCCGATAATAGGTTTCCACTCTATTTTGAAATAGACTGCAACAAAGATAATGAAAATGAGATCTGCAATGACAGATAATTGCAATGCTACAGTAAAGGTCTCTACCATACAAGATTAAACACTTCAAATACATGGGAGAAGCATACAGAAACCCCGGCTGGCAAATGACTTTTGTATGTGCCCTTCTACACACAGTTTTAGAAGAAGCTAAACATTAATTACTATGAAGGATATTCAATGTGCAAGGTTTGAGATTTAAAATTTGCTTGATAATTTCTAAAGAAAAAGAAACAAAAATAATGTAAGGCTACAGTGGCTTCTGGAGATAAAGAGCTTATATAGAGTCAAATCATCATCACAGTGTGAAGTTTAATTTACTGCCTTGAAAATGTAACATGCACTTTATTTTTCACTGTCTTCATTCTCTTCTGCAATTATGCTAGTGTTTTTGTAAATAAATTTATACTATTGCTACAGCATATTAAGCTGCAATAAACCTCACAAAACCAAATTCCTCTGCTTACCACAAAACATGATCTAAAGAGAAAGATGTTAACCAGCCAAAGAGTAGAAGTATGTGCTGTGAATAGCAATTACAAACAAAGGAATGGCTGTAGCACATATCAGTAAAAGGCTTTCTTACTTTATTATCCTTAGCAAGCCACTTTGAAAATACTCTAGCCTGTCTTGCAGATATGATGTTTATAATGTTCCACCAAAGGTGCTACAGTGTTTGACACCAAAAACAATCTTTAAAATCATTTGAAGGAGAAAGATGTAATTCCCAGGTCAACTAATTAACAGATGAAATTAATAACAAAACTTGAGAAAATACCTATATACCCAAACTTGGATTCAAAATGCAAACTGAACCTGACCAGAACCTTACATAGAAGTTTGAAAATATTTAGATTTCTACAATTTTAGAACTGGTTTTCTTATAATATTATGTATGAAGTTGAATCAGTGAGCAGTATTACTGATGAATTATCCATCTTTACTGTGAATAGGCAACTAGACAAATTACTACTGGCGTTCAGCCATTAGGGAAACAGGAAAGTTCTACAAATTCAGAGCAATAACTTCATTCATAAGGTAGGACTTTGCCCAATGTAGGGCCATATTCAGAGCATAAGCGGGCAGAGTTCTAATTCAGTGAAGTCAATGGAGTTGCATCTGCTTATGCTAAGGCTGAATGTTCCCCTTAATCCCCTTAACATTTAAAGTTATGGGGACATCATCAGTCACCTAAATTTTCAGCTTGCCCTCTATCTATGAATAGTCTGTTTGCTTTTGTGTGTAGAATAGAGCTGGATGGAAAATGGGAGGAGGAATTCCCACAAAACTTTGACTTTTACATGAAAAAATTGAAAACTGAAAATTTTGGGCCAAAAAGTGACATTTCCTCTTGTATGTGGGATTAAAGTTTAATTGTTGAGGGAAAGGGAGAAAAAACATTGAGAGGCAAGTCAAAGGTGGGTAATGAAGCATTTTGTTCTCTAGGTCACATATCTTTTAAACAAGAAAAGAAAGAGTCAACAAAATGAAAACTGATGTAAATCTGATTTATAATTATATTATTCATTCCAACATGAAAATTGCTTACAAATTTAAATTTTCTTTGAATCAGCTGAACTATTAAGTTTTCAATATAGCTTTGAAACATTATTCCACCACTCACAACAGCAAAAATATGAGGGGCTTCTGAAAGTTAATTTACACAGTGTTTGGGGCAGAGACAGAAGATCCTGTAGAAATCCCCATAAGTAGCCAGGCTTAGAAAGACAGGCATATGTTCTGTATTATCTGAGTTACCAGTAAACCAGATCCCAGAAAAGAAGTAAATTTGACCTTATGTAGCACACACAAACCTTAGCTGGAGTAGAATGGAGACTCCACCCATTCACAGGGTATAAAGCCTATATGTTTGCAGAGTGAGTTATCTGAAGGATCCAGATACCAACAAATAGGTAACCAGCCAATATGCAATAATGTTTCTGTTTGGAACATGGCTAACCAGATTAACATATCACTATAAATTGCCATGACTAGACAAATGTAAAAGTGGCATCCATAGTTAACAGCTCTGTCTAGGTCACTTTAAATGTACTCATGTTGGAGAAGAGTGGGCCTCTAAACAGTTTGCTCAGTGACTGAATTGAAAACAGCAATATGTTCAGTAAAACCGAATTCCAAATGAAGCACAAACTATTTTTCAATGCATCAAAAACACAAACATATGGAGAGATTGTGCATTAAAACTGGTATGCATATTAGTCCTATTCCTAAACCCCAGTAAAAGACTTTTCTAATTGGTTATGAAATATATTAGAAATCCTTAGTCTCCTACAAATAATTTTGAAAAGATTAATAAGATCTCAGATGTGAGCAGCATTAAGGGCAGCTTACAGTAATTTGTCGAGAGCTATTTATTTGCGTCCTTAACCAGAACAACCTAAACATTTTAATACTGAAACAATGTATTTAATATCATACACCAATCTCAAATTCCTTAACATTTTGAAATATTTTTCACTCTTCCATTTGGCAACTACCAGGTTTCATAAAAAAGTGCTTTTATTCTACTCTTCTGAGTTGTGTGTGTGAATTTGGTACTCATGAAAGGTACTAGACTAACCATTTTTATTTATTTATTCTATATCTCACGGCCGTTGGAAGGGGGATTCAAATGATTCCAGTGGACCTGAGCAAGTTAGGGGTCCATAAAGGGCCCTGATTTGGTGACAGGAGTTGTTTTGTTTTTCAACTTCTCTCTTTTTTTCTTCCTTTGTGGGGGCCCTAACCTTCTCTATCTTCAGCCCCCAAGCACCATTCAGGGCCCTGTTTAATGCTTTGTAGATTTCATAGATATCCACACCAAAACAGGGGAGAGTGTTATGAAGATTATTTTAGAGAAGCTGAAAAAAGATGGTTTAGATATTGCAGAGGACAAAGCTATGACAATGGAATTAATATGGCTGCAGTAGGTGTTCAAAATCAAATTCTCAGGTAAATTGTAAGGTGACGAGTTATCTCTGAAGTAGACACTGATTAAGTCACATGCAGTAATGTGTGATTCCTGTGCTAGGCTCCAGCCAATCCACAAGCCAGAGCTGGTCTGTTGACTCAATTCAGGTATTTCAGACTCAGAAACAGCCGCTCAATCTCCCACAACAGTGTTTCATGGATTGGACCCCTCTTCTGTCAGATATTGGTAACTGACTCCTGCTCCAGCCCTAGTTCTTTCTAATCTTGTTCCAACCCTGTTCTCGACTCCTGATTCCAGCTCTGACACCTGGCTACCACAACTAGACCCAACTGCCACTGTTCCAATCACTAGGCATGATTAACCACATCATAGTTTCTGACATAAATCACTACATGTCTTTCATCCCCTTACTGTCCACTCACTGAATCTTAATGGAGAACTGCTGTAATGGTTTTCCCCAAGCTGTTCTGTTTTTTTTTTTAATTGTTCAAAGATTGTATACCCTGTTTTCCACGTTCATTGGGATTTGCTGAAAAATTACATTAGTGTTACATTAAAACTTGGCATGCCAACGCATGCCAAGATTACCTCTGCCTTGGCTGACCAACTGCCTACTACACAATCAGGTTGAGGGTGTTTTTGTTGCTTTAGACTAAACTAGAGCTTTGAGAATGGCATTGAGCTCTTTGACAGTTTTTGTAAGAAATCTGTAAGGGTGACTTAGAAATGAAGTCGCCCATTGATCTCCTTAACTACATTCATAAAAGGGTTTTTAGATTTAAGTTTCCATATACAGAAAGAGTACAGCATGCTTTTTGCAGTCTTCCTGTAACTGGGGCTGTTACTGAAAAGCTAAAATTAATCAAGGCCTATCAAAGAATGCCTATGGGACAAAAGAGGTTAAGCAATCTAGCTGTTATTTCTATAGGAAACTCGGAAACATGGCAGATTGGGATGAGCTAATTAATGAGATTCCTAGCCTTCTCTGAAACCAGATTCCTTTGTAAAATTACTTTGTGGTGATTTCAGATTTTGTTTTGGGGGTGTTGTTTTTCGGTTTTTGTTTTTGTAGTGTGGGGGAGTGGGTGTCCAGATTTGAGTATTCAAACCAGGCCCGGAACATACATGGCACAGCACTGATATATATGATTCAGAAGTGTGCATGCCACTTAATAGGTAAAATAAAATTTAAAAAGGCAAAGTTCCAATTTAGAGGAACTTGCATTCAGCATGAAATCAAGGGCACAACAAACATGACAGATCGTGGTGAGAAAGAAATAGGGAAATGGAGTGATAGTGGAAAGCCATAAGAGAAGAACACAACTCAGTGAGAGCAGTTTGCCCATAGAAATCCAACTTTGTACGTAGATTATTTACCAAAATTTGTGTTGATTTTCTTCACTTTTATTAAATACCTGTATAGGGAGACATTTTGAAAAACACATATAGGAGTTAGGAGGACAAGTGCCATTGAAAATAAATGGGACTTCTGCTCCTAAATCCCTTATGTGTTTTTGAAAATTTTACCCCCTCATTTAAATATCTTTCTCTGGTAGATTGTCTGTGAAAGACATCAGGGAAAAAGTCTCTTCAGGAGGCATTTGAATGTTGTCAACTAACAGGCATGTAGAAAACTGTCTTAGGTGATCATGAGACAAAGATCGGAGTAAGAGAAGGAAGACAAAATTCCTGTTTCCACAGAACAGGTACAGCACATGCAGAGACAATGGCAGCATCCCCACATTCTCCTGGCACTCTCCCTAAAGCCTGACCTGGAGATATCACCTTTACAAATGGGAGTGTTGTTCAGTCTCCATTCAGTTTGTGGCCTTTCAGCTGAAACTGCCACCAACTATACAGATTAGTGCCAAATGTGGGGGTTTCTTGCTATGTACACACATGACCTCAGGAACTGGACTGAGACCATTAAATGGCATTAGATATTGAATAGTCATGAGATAGTAATTTAATGATGCCTAGGTCCCTTTCTTGAGCTGATACAGTTAATTTAGAACCCCATAAGGTGTATGAGTAGCTTAAACTTTAACCTCCAACATACATTACATTGCAAATTCAATGCAAACAAATGAAAAGTAATGCATATTGGAGGGAAAAATGTAAACTATTCATAGACCTTACTGGATTCTAAATTAACTGCATCAACTCAAGAAGAAGTATCATTGTAGACTGCTCAATGAAGACTTTTGCTTAAGGTACAGCTGCATTGTAAAAAGCAAACAATAAGTTACCTTTGCATAAGGAATAGGATGGTGAATAATACAGAGAATATTATGCCTTTATATAAAGCAATAGTACGGCCTCATCCAGAATACTATGTTCATTACTGGTCATTTCATTTAAAAAAAAAAGTATTACAGAATTGGAGCTGGTTCAGAGAAAGGTGATGAGAATGAACAAGAGCACTGAAAATTTCTCATATGAAAAGAAATTGAAGGGACTGGGATCGCGTACCTTAGAAAGAAGATGAATAAGAAGAGACTGATAATGGGTAGATCAAAAACTTCTATTCTCCCTTTCTCATAACAGCAGAACATGGTGACATTCCATTAAATTAGAGGTGCAAAATTCAAAAGCAATAATAGAAAATACTTTTAACCACAACATGTAGTTAAATGGTGGGGGGAAACTGCCACAGGAAGTTGCTGAGGTCAAGAACTTAATCAGATTCATAAAGGAGTTGGACATTTATATGGATAAGGACAATCCAAAATTATAATTAAACATAATTTTTGTGGAAGGAATATTGCGCTGAGGTATCCACCCCACACAAGTGCTGAGTGGGTTAATATGGGCCAAAAGGGGCCAATTAATCTTATGCTGCACCCAGAAGGAAACCACGGAAAGATAAAACCTAATGGCCGATGAAGTCCAGCTTCAGGTGGAGCTGTGATAGGATTATAAACCAGCAGTGATAGCAGGAAGGCAGTGTGCAGTCACTCCCTAGAGGGGAAGGGAGTTGGCTAGTCATAGGAACTACAGCCTGACAGTCAAAAACTTGTATGAATGTGTATATAACTATTGCCATGAAACAGGAGCTTTGCATTGGTGCTTTTATAAATGTGAATAAATCAACAAATACATTTAAAAATGAGGCCCATATCGATCTGAAATGAGGTCCTCAGCCATCCTCCTACATAACATGTAGTCTCCTTACACTGCATCTCTGTGCCCTGGGATGCACTGTTCCAGACAATCCAGACAATTTTGCTGAGATCAAGGAGGAACACTGTCTGTCCAAAGTCAGAACCAATGAAAATGATTGTGCATATTAAGGGCAGCCCACAGACACTGGTGACTTGCCAGTGCAAACTTCGACAGTGCAGTGTTTGGAAGCCCTATTAGATAAGAAGGGTTCATCTGCAAAGCATTTTTGATGGGCAAGTAGTATGTAAGTATAACAGTAAATAATCATCTCCTTTCCAAGGGAGTACAAGTTAAATGTAAAAAACAATTGTTAGAAAGTAAGAAATGTATATACAACATGTTTCCGTGCAGTTCATCGGTTCTGATCCTTTTGCTGATGGCAAATATGAGGAGGAAAGAAAACCACAAGACAAAGAAATCCGTAAGATTTAAAGCAATGTGGTATATTTAAATAAAAATATTTCCAAGAGCATCACTTCTGTGTAAAATCAGAGGATATTTCCTGTGACTAAGGTTGTTTTTTTAGTAAAATACTAACCTTCCATCTAAATCTTCTATTTAGGTTTTTAATTGTGTCCATCATCACCTTAACTGAGGACTTATTCTTATATCAATGTATATCAGGAATAACTCCATTAAAGTCAATAGAGTTACACCCGTGTAAAACTGGTATGAGAAGAGAATCAGACCCAAAGGCCAAAGTCTTTATTATTTGAGTGCAACTGGTAAAAACATTGAAGACTTAATTCAAACTATGTGTGAGTGATCCCACTCAACAAATTAATGTTTCCTTATTTTAATGCAAATTAACCAGAATGTCTCTCTGTTCTACAGTGTAATAGAACTACAGCTATGATAAATATTTATTATCCAAAATCGAACACCCACAATCAACTAAGTTCTTACCAGGTTTTCCTTGATTTGCTTTTATTTGGAATTTAAGTTTTGTTTACCTTGGTTTATATCATCATATTTGTATTTCCGTAATACTTCTAGTATTTACAACTGGATTAGCCCAGAGAATGGTAAATTTCACTACCTTTTCTAATACTCAAACTGGCTTTCTTCAGACTAGTGGATCTGAAGGAATTGGCAGTGCTAGGACTGTACAACATTATAAAATGACTTCAATCATAAGATAGTGTCCATTACACACCAGCCTATGGTTCTGTCCCTAGCTAAGTGCAACCTAAACAGTTCATCACATTCAAAATCAAGGCATGAGGTTCAACTTTCTAATCATAGCCATATACAGAATTTATGTTAGCAATACCTTTGTAAGAAGCATCTCTCAAATTATGCCAGTCAAGATTTAAAAATCCAGCTGTTTCTATTTTTTTCCTTTCTCAACCCCATCCTACACAGATTCATTGTTATAAAAGGCGAGCTAGAAATAAATATATAGACACACATTACAATGTCTGTATATTATTTTCTCTTTAGGGATTACACACTGATATGATGGAAGGAGTATTTGAGGTTCAGGGGGTTCCCTTGTTAAAATTCTGCTAACCAGTTGAATGAAGGTTGGGATGTTTAGCCTGCCTATGAAGGCTAACCAAATCTCTCAATAATGTGAATTCATCCCTTCCAGAGATGACATATAAATTACTTCTTCTGATCAAGTGTTTTGCCTTTAGAATAGACCAGATTACAATTACTTTGAAGAAAAAAATCCAGGAGAGGATTCTACTTGGCACACTTATAAAGTCTGCAGACTATTCAGATTATACAAATTGAACACTATACTATACTGTTAATAAACTCCACATTTTTTGCAGGAAGAGAGTATAAGCATTTTTAGAAAAGTGCTGTTTAATATGTTTACACACATACACCAGGTTTGTCACTGGCTCAGAGGGAAAACTTTTGTTTGGAATCCTTTGTTAACATACTGGCAGCACATCACTGCAATCAAGTGAAGTGAATGTTTAGAGGCATAAAAACAGTATAAAGATAAGTGTTATTTTGGGCCAGCTCTGGTAAGTTTTATGTCCATCTCTCAGCTGATCTCATTGCTCCAAACATCCCATAAGGACAAAGTGAAAAATGGGATGAACTAACTGGTTCAATTTACCTTGTGCTGCATCACTAACAAAATAAAGATGAGTGTGACATCTATCAGTTTTCTGGTATTCATTTGCCATGTTACCATCCACACCATTTTATTTTTCTCTATTCTGCCCTTTATACCATTTGATCCTGGAAATAAGAAAAAGATACAGATGATGTCTAGTGCTCAGTGACTGAGTCACTGAATCTTAGAGAACTGAGAATATCAAAGAGATCAGGGTCAGTAAAACACCTCTCTGAACACATTTGAAACTTCTCCAGCAGAAAAAACACTTCTTAAATGTCAGAATTCCAAATTTTAATTATGCTGTCTTGAGCTATATAGAGTAGAAGAGCATGCAACAAAAACGAGAGAAAAAGATAAACATACTAGATACAAACATGATAATTCTAAGGCACTAAAAGTAAACCTCTCTACCCTGTTTGTTTCATTGTAGGTAGAAATTCAACATAGGAATACAATGCTGATCACGGAAGGATTATACCTGTCATGTATTAGCATATATGGCAAAATGCCGATGAAACGAACGGATGCTGATATTCTAGGTTTAAGTCAAACAAGTACAAATCAAACACAATGCAAAATGTCTTCAAGCTAATGTCAGATTTTGAAAGGAGATTTTGCAAACACAAAGAGAGAGCGAGAGAGAGCGTGTATATGCGTGATGGGGCATAAGGTTTTGTTGTATAAAGGTTTTAACAGCATGAATTTGAAACCCATTAAAACTAGAATGTCAGCATCCATTCCTTTCATGGGTATTTTGCTCTAGATACTGCTAGTACATGACAGGTATAATCATTAAGAACATAAGAAAGGCCATACTGGGTCAGACCAAAGGTCCATCTTGCCCAGTATCCTGTCTTCCAACAATGGCCAATGCCAGGTGCCCCAGAGGGAATGAACAGAACAGGTAATCATCAAGTGTTCCATTCCTTGTTGTCCATTCCCAGCTTCTGGCATACGGAAGGTAGGGACACCATCCCTGCCCATCCTAGCTAATAGCCATTGATGGACTTATCCTCCATGAATTTATCTAGTTCTTTTTTTGAACCCTGTTATAGTTTTGGCCTTCACAAGATCCTCTGGCAAAGAGTTCCACAGGTTCACTGTGCGTTGTGTGAAGAAATACTTCCTTTTATTTGTTTTAAACCTCCTGCCTATTAATTTCATTTGGTGACCCCCAGTTCTTTTTGTTTTAAACAAAATTAAAATTGGAATCTTCAGGGCCTAAGAGATATCTTGATATTTGTAGAATGCGATCTACATCAGCATTAATACGGCGATGTATGCTGTATCAGTAAGTACAGAGGAAAGGAAAGTCTTGGCACTAACTAAGTTACTTTATACCTTACAGGAATTATAAACTTTGGATCTCTCTTATTGTCTGTTGTGTTCAGACATGGTTTCCAAGAGGGGATTGTCAAAGGCCACACATTCAAGAGACAGTAGAATGTCACATTAATGGCATAAAACTGTGTCTGATTATGATGTTTAGAAGCTATGTATTTCACACAGATACCACAGATTGATTAAATACTCTACCATAGATTAAACGTTGTGAAGCGAGTGATTTTTAGAGCCTTTGGTTAGACTGCACATAAAGTCATGTGACCATATTAAGTTAGCTAGCTCTGTAATTAGTGTCCACAATTATATATTAAAAGAATGCTGGTCTCTCCTTGAAGAAGTCCCAGGCAATCTATAATAATACATTGTATTTATATAGCACCATTCATTCAATGTCCTCCGAAGTACTTAATAAAGATAGTTCAGCCTTATCCCTATTTTACAGATGGGGAAGTTGAGAATGAGAGGTTAAGTGTTCAAGATCAAAACAGAAGGCAGTGGTCAGGTTAAGAAGAAAACCCTGGTTGCCTGATTCTAACAGTGGTACAGGTGAGATCACCAGGCTTGTTGGGGCAAAGAGCACACTACTCCTCTAGAGTGACATCACAGGAGGGTGGCGTAGGGAAGAGCTTTCACTGTGAGATGGGGGTCACTTCTTTTTATAGGTGCTGGAACTAGGAGTGTTGGGGGTGCTGCTGCACTCCCTGGATTGAAGTGATTTCAATTATATACAGGGTTTACAGCTTAGTTCAATGGCTCTCAGCACCCCCGCTATGCAAATTGTTCCAACATGCCTGCTTCTTTTGATCTCCTGCCCATCATACAAGACAAAGAAGCCATTCTATGAAAGAAACAGTCAAGCATGGTTATGGTTTTGTGAAGTCCTCTGTCTCATATTGATCTTCTTGCTGCAGTCTGGACCTGAGGGGAGAAAAAGGCTCCCATGGCACTGAAGGGCTTGTCAAGGTTTGTAAATGTCTTACATTCTTGTTCAATTTCCCATTGCTGATATCCTTCCCCTTCTTTCTCCTTCACCGACACAGATTATTTTAGCTGCTTTTGTAATCTCATTACCACATGGTTACTCCTTCCTGTTACAGCAAGGTCCTTCCTGCAGATAAATGGAAAGAAACACTACAAACTTTAAAAAGAACCAGTAATTTTAAACTTCAGATTATTCAACATTTTAAATCCAAACCCCAAACTAGGGAATGCATTGGTGGTTACAGCAACTGCCCTGCAATTAAACTCTGCTCAGGACTTTTTGGCTAATAGCAGAGCCAGAATTAGAAGTGGTCTTTTAAGCAAAGTCTGTTGTGAGCAGAAGGAAGTTGGGGAACTTTGCAGATAAAAGTGCAATAACACTACTGCATTAGAGCAACTGAAAGAAGTTTGTATTATAAGTGCCCTATAATTATTCCCTTGTTTAGACTAAGTTTGGTTTCATTTTGACAAATAGCTATGTTAATCACTTCACTTGGTCATTTTGCTATTGATGTCTCATGCCAATGTTTAACCTCACTGGGTTAAATCAGGATTTTTACAGTTTTAGATATTTGTGAGAAGACACTAAAAATTACTGCAGTCAACAAAACTGACCTTTCTGAAAGTGATCCAGCCATCTGTGGTCTAAGAACTACATCTCCCAAAGTAGATGTAACATCCTCTGGCACCCATTGTCATAAAGATATTTGTCTGATGTATGTTTGAGTAACATACAAATGAAAATAGGGACTGTTGGAGATGGATGTGATTTCCAAGGAAGCAATTGTCAGTCAAGACTGTGGAGAATGAGGAAGTTGTGTATATTTTTATAAGTATTATATGCACCTCTTATCTGTTATCCTGCCTGACTGTCAGGCATTAAATCCAAGTGGGCAGTAAATAGGAGATGAAAAAATGGCAACGATAAGTCTCCTTCAGGCAACAATGCAGGAGCATTCCCCAGCTATTAATTGGGGAATGCTTCTGCTTGATTCCCAGCAGGCTGGAATAACTTACTCTTCCCAAGGCTGAAAGTCTAGGATCAAAGGGGATCCTAATCTTAAAGATGCTGGCTAGAGAAGGAGAGGAGTAAGGTTGTCAGAAGCTTGAGAATGAAGACACAAACAGAGAGCATGATCCATGCAGAACAGTCTGCTTCTCGCAGTCAGAGATGGGGGGTTAGTTGGGCTGAAAGGGACTAAAATTCTGGCAAGGAAGGATTAAGGGGTAGATAAAGGAAAGTACATATATGGGATTCGTTTTTGTTTTAACACTTTGTTCTGTGTGCTATGTACCTTTGAGTGAAAGAATAAATAATGCTTTGTGTTAGAAAAAAACTGTTTTGAGTCACATGAGTTATATGCACCTGTTATCTATTAGCCAGTCACAGGTTCCCAGAGGAAGAGAGACTTACAGGTGCCAAACTCAGCAGGATCTGTCAGGTTAACACAGTTGGGAAATGTGGGTGAGGTGCTGTACCCCAGACATCCAGTTTGAGTGTGGTTGGACTGTGTGGTTCCATCCAAAGAAGGAGAAGGTAGTGAAACCAGTCCCCAAAGGGCGTACTGAAGGGACTAAAAGAGGCCCAAGGCACAGCTCACCCAGTAACCATGACAAAAACTTACTAATACCAATCAAGTTTCAATGCTGACAACAGAGTTGAAAACACTAGTTACAAGCACCTATCCTCATGCAACCCAGGGGATGCTTCACAAGTGGGACAGTGGTAGCAGCAATGGTGCAAGTAGGGGGGTCCAGTCCACCAGACCAGTAAGATATTTATAGCCAGTACTCTGTATCAGAAAGACACAGGAGGAGCAAAACTGAGGCCGCTGGGCAGCCCCATGCCAGCAGCTCCTCCTGCATGGCTGTACTACCCCCAGTCCTGCCCCAGCCCTTCCTTGCAGCTGCGTCTCCTCACTGCGGTCTGTACAGCAGCGCTGCCAGAGGACAGGGCTGGGGGTGGTACAGCCGCATCAGAGGCGCTGTCGGCATGGGGCTAGCTAGTGGCCCCACATTCTGCTCCTTTCGCCGCTGTGGTTCTGGAGAGCCCTGCAATTCAGAAGTCTGTAGTGCAGCAGGAGGAGGACAGAAACCTCCACCACCCAGGTAACAAGGGATGGATCATGGAGAGAGTGTGAGAGCACCAAGCTGGGAGCTAGGCAGGGAGGAGTGACATAGGGAAGTCATGTGCCCCCGCCCCAGCTGGTGCCTCCATTTTTGTGTCCCTCCCATGAGTGCAGCGTACCGATAAGAAATGAATTCTACTTGCACCACTGGGTGCCAGAGAGTATGTTCCTTACTAACTGTAGCGGGGTAGTTATCCCGCTCTGGAGAGAAAAGGCTAGGCTGATTGGGGAAACAGCCACAGCTGGGGCCACACCCCAATCAGGCCACAGCTGGCCCTATAAAAGGGCTGTGAGCCAGCAGCTAAGTGAGTTCCTCACTAGCTCTTGAGAGAGAAGGGTACTTGAGACAGAGCAATGTTGGGGAAGCGCCAGTCTGGCAATTCCCCAGGATGCTGGCCTTGATAGAGGCCTATGCAGGTATGTGGGCTGGGAGGAGCAGCTGGGGGTTAGGCAGAGGCAGCTGATCCAATCTCCTTGCCAATGATGAGTGGTCATGACAGACTGCAGTTTGCCCCAGTGAGCAGGGGCTAGATGATGACTGCCAGTAATGCAAGGTGGGTTTAGAGGGTTGGGGTTCCCCTAGGAGGGGAGACCTAGAGAGTGTGGGGGGTTCTGCTGAGGCAGAACCCTGAGGTAAAGGGCACTGGAGTCCAGGAAGGGCACTGGGCCAGCAGCAGGTGAGATACCAACCTGCAGAGAGTGCTCCATACGCTGGAAAAGAGCTAATTCCCAATGACCAGGAGGAGGTGCTGTGGCAGTGAGTCCTCACCTCACTACACCAGGGACGGGCCTGAGGGCTGCATTGGGTTTCTGAAACCATAGGGAGGGCCGGTTGGGGGAGGCTGAACCTTCCTAAACAGCCAGGTGTGGCCTGGCCCCTGCCTCCTATCTGACCCCCCCCCCCCCAGGACTCCTGTCCCCTGACTGCTCCCTGCTGCCCAACCCCTCCTTTCCTGACTGCCCCCCTGGAACTGCTGCCCTCTGACTACCCTGACCCCATCCACACCCCTCAACTTCCCTGCCCTCCATCCAACCACACTGCCTGGAGCACCAGTGGCTGGCAGCGCTACAGCTGCACTGCACAGAGCATCAGGACACGCAGCTGCAGCCCCACTGCCCAGAGCATTGTGCTGGGGGTGCAGTGAGCTGAGGCTGTGGGGGAGGGGCTGGGGCTAGCCTCCCAGGCCAGGAGCTCAGGGGCCAGGCAGGAGGGTCCTGTGGGCCGGATGTGGCCCGCAGGCTGTAGTTTGCCCACCTCTGTGCTACACTAACCGTGAGTCTAATGCTACTGTATTAGACTGATGATCTGTGCTGGTGTGGTGTTGGCTGACTAAAGTCTAATTGCTTGATTCAAAGATATCTCCTGCTTTGCTGCTGTTAGCCTCTTTCCCTGACTATTACTTTGACTCAATGCTCAAGTTAATGGACCTGCAGAAAGATATACCCAGTCATTTCACCATCTTAGCTTCTGGCAGGGGTATGTCCAAAGCAATGGTGTAGAAAGCATGGTCACTCTCCTCATGACATAACACTACCCTACCTGTACCAGTAGTTAATATCAGGGGCAGAATACACACAATTTAAAAAAAAAAAAAACTGCTGTGGGTAAGGGGGTAGCAAGTCCTCTACTCGTTCTATTATCCTAAAAACGTTTGAAAAACAAAGTACAAATCTATTACTACAGTATTTGACAGTATCTGCATCCCGAGGGCTGTATTCATCATTAAGCCGTTGATTGAGACAAAATACTAGTCAGGGTATAAGATACAACTTGCAGCTACAAGAGTCAATGTGAAAAATAGTAGCAAATGATGTAAATAACCAGATCCATGAGTTATCCATGTTTGCAGAGATGACCTTGTAGGTCTTATAATCCTCATGGAATACTGTAAAATGTTTGCTATAAGTCATTTGGTCTGTCACAGCCTTAACATGTTCACTCAACTGCTGATCTAGATCTGCAAGCAGCAGACATACTTGGTGTAGCAGATTGAGCACTCACTGCCACAGCACCTCCTGCTGGTCATCCGGGCATTAGCTCACCAGCCTCAGAGCGCCTCCTGCTGGCCAGTGTCTCTCCTGCCTCAGGCCACCGTGTCCCTCCTTGGGGTTCCAGACCCCAGTGCTCCTTACCTTGGGGTTCTGCCCACAGTAGTATCCCCACACTCTGGGTCTCCCCTCCCAGGGGAACCGCCAATCCCCTATACCCACCTTGCCTCAGTGGCTACTGCCAGTCATCATCTAGCCCCCTTTCCCTGGGGCAAACTGCAGCCTGTAATGGCCACTCATCATTGGCAAAGGGGGTGGACCAGCTGCCTCTGCCTATCCCCAGGCTGCATCTCTGCAGCCTCAGTGCCTCCTTAGGCCTTTAACAAGGCCTCAGCCTTGGGAGTTGCCAGGCTGGAGCTCCTCTTGCTCTTTCCCGCACGGCTCTGCTCTGCTTCAGGTATCCTGTGCTCCCAGGCAGCTAGGTCTTTCCCACTCCAAGGCTGGAGTGAGACTCCCTGGCTCAGAGCCCCTCTTATCAGGGCCAGCATGTGGCCAGCTACTCAGCCAGCCTCCCTCAGCTGCCCTTAATCCCTTTTCTCATTGGGTCTCAGCCAAAGCCCTCTCCAAGGGCTGCTTTTAACCTCTGCTTTCCTGGAGTGGGGGAGCTGCCTCACTACACTTGGTGATATTCAAGCCCTAGAAAAGATAAGTGTGTTGGACCCATCGCCTGTTGATGATACACTTGGAGTCAACTGCTGTTCTAGCTTTTATTTGGTAGCCATAGTGAAACAGGAGCCTTTATTTGATATAAATGCAACTAAATATTTACAAGTGAATATAATTTCAACTGAGTCAACAAATCACTGTTTCTCATTACACAGAAATGAAAATAGTGTGTCTAGAGAATCGTACTGTGAACTGGAAATCAGTAGGGCCCATACTTGGATATTTAGCCTCTTGTGATTGTCTGATTTCAAAGTGAAAGTTGTGAGCCAACAATCAACTTATGGTTTTGTATTATGCAGCTGCATAGAGTGAGACTTTTTTTTTAAAGTGTGATAATGTTATAATGTGCCAATAATAAGAAATCTCATAATTCATGAGGTCCTGAGGCAATACCTCTACTCAGTGATTGCAAAGCCAAGTTCCACTATATGTGACACATGCTGTGTACCCATTACAACTTTAGAAGAACTCATATGAATTTACAAAAATGTTGTGGAAAGATAAACCCCTGCAATAAATCATTCTGAAGCTAGTTATTTCCAATTAACTTTTTAAAATTATGTATAAGAATGCTTAATTCAGCAGTTAACTGTCTGAATTAAGTTTGAATGCGTTACTTAAAATACAGCCACTAAGCCTATACAGGACCAGTTTCCTGGGTCATGCGAATGCTGTTCAGTGACTGCTTGAGTGATGGAGAGCTTGTGGGGATGGACTTTTGCCTAGGGCCAATGCTTCAGGTTATGATGCCCTGAGTGCATATGTGATATTTTTAGTTTTCCATTCAAGCTCTACTATGTTTTTCTTCCTGTCATGTTTTATATTTACTTGTTACTACAGACATTCCTATACTTATAGCAAGTACTTGTAAAGGATGCAAACCTTTAACTTACTTGATAGTATAAAAATTATTGAAATATACCTTGATAGGAAAACCATTTTTTGCTTCTCCACAAATAGGACATACTGATCTATCAGTATATTCAGCCATTTTTTTAACTGTAGTTCAGTAAGTGAGACATATTTTAAAAGTTGTTTTTGACAAGCCTAAGCCATGACTCATTTAAAAAATAAATTCAATTTGTAAATTATAGGGTGGAATTATACTGAAGAAATTTTTCCACTATAGCTGATTCAAATGTAGCATGAACAATTGTACATTCCAGACAGTTGGACACCACTGATGAAGGAATCAGTATAACCACATTCAGGAGTTCCTATATTTTATTTTGCAAACAACAAGACAGCAGATAAACTAAGACAAAATTAACAACTAATTTTGATGAATAGTTTCACAATTGCTTTAGATGCATATCAATCAGTAACTCAGCTTGGCCTGTTCTTTGAGGTAGTCAAAGAGCAATGCTTGGGCTCTGATGCCTTCACCTACCCATCTTGAAAAAAAAATCACCATTCTTAGACTCCCTTAAATAAATGCATATTATTATGTGTGAGAAATTATCCCTCTCCATAGAACTATTGCCATTATTTCTCTTCTCAATTCCATATTCAGTCAAGCAGTACAGAAGTCCCTTGGGTGCAGTTTTGAATTTCAGAGGATAGAACGGGCTGAATGCCCAAAAAATCACCTGATTTCAAAGGATTTTATCAAGGGCTATAGTCTGGCTATAATGACACTCCCCTTTTACAAAGTTGTTAGGATGGGTGCAGAAGCAAAGTGCGCAAGCATCAGTAGCTGCTTCAGTTACTGAAATAAAATCAAAATAAATTTCTTGAAGATGTGAAAAAGTTCAGAGAGGGATGCCCTCGCCCTCATGCTGGTGTGACCAAACTGGCTCCTTCCATCCCCATGACTTTTAATTAGGCCATTGCCAGCCTCCCTCACCTCTATTTAATGTCTGCCCTTCCTTTGCACCTTATGTCTGGGGCATACTGACCACTCTAATACTAGTGAGTAAAAATTGCTTTGGGGAACAGAACACTAACATAATCCAGTAGCAACAAGCCTCAAGAAAGAGAATTTGCTATAGATGCTGAGTCCCATGGATGATGTCAGGCATGAAGGGGAAGAGAAGGTAATTCAGTCCTAATCTCATCAATATCGTTGGGTAGGGAGTGGGCTGAGAATCCTAGGAGGGACACCAGGCATGTTAGTGTGGAGGACAGTGTTTCCCCTTTGTTCTGGTGAGGTATAAGTAAGAGAAGCAGTAATTTTTATACACTTGGTAACTCTTTACTAACAACAGAAATAATCCTATTAATATTGTCACTGGCTAAGCACCAGCATCCTAAAATGAAAAAATAGTTCCAGTAGTGTGTTTTCCTATAACCTAGCACTGGCCTTATGTTCCATTTAAAATATTCTGAAACAGTATGATTTTATAATCATTGTTTTTGCTAATGGAGCAATATGGTAAATGTATATTGTATGGCTGGATGTCATTATAGTACAGCATGGCAAAAAAAAATGGGGGGGCAGAAATAAACATTCTATGATAGATTTTAAGTATTTTCCTCTCTTCAGGCTAGAATAATATCTTCTTATGTCTTTTTTTATTTAGATTAGAATCATAGCAGATCAGGTTTGGAAGAGACCGCAGGAGGTCTAGTCCAACCCTCTGCTCAAAGCAGGACCAACCCCAGCTAAATCATCCCAACCAGGGCTTTGTCAAGTCGGGCCTTAAACTCTTAGGATGGCGATTCCTCCACCTCCCTAGGTAACCCATTCCAGTGCTTCACCACCCTTCTAGTGAAATAGTGTTTCCTAATATCCCACCTAGACCTCCCCCACCGCAACTTGAGACCATTGTTCCTGTTCTGTCATCTGCCACCACTGAGAACAGCTTAGCACCATCCTCTTTGGAACCCCCCTTCAGTTAATGGAAGGCTGCTCTCAAATCCCCCCTCACTCTTCTTTTCTGCAGACTAAATAAACCCAGTTCCCGCAGCCTCTCCTCATAAAACATGTGCCCCAGCCCCCTAATCCAGAGATCAGCAACCTTTGGCACGTGGCCCACCAGGGTAAGCCCCCTGGTGGGCCGGGCCGGTTTGTTTACCTGCCGTGTCCACAGCTTCAGCCAATCGCAGCTCCCACTGGCTGCAGTTTGCCACTTCAGGCCAATGGGGGCTGCAGGAAGTGGTGGCCAGCACAACCCTCGGCCCGCACTGCTTCCTGCAGCAGCGGAACCGCAGCCAATGGGAGCTGCAATTGGCCGAACCTGCGGACGCAGCAGGTAAACAAATTGGCCCGGCCTGCCAGGGGGCTTACCCTGGTGGGTCGCGTGCCAAAGGTTGCCGATCCCTGCCCTAATCATATTCATTGCCCTCTGCTGGACTCTCTCCAATTTGTCCACACCCTTTCTGTAGTGGGGGACGCAAAATTGGATCAATGCTCTAGATGTAGCCTCACTAGTGCCAAATAGAGGGGAACAATCACTTTCCTCAATCTGCTGGCAATGCTCCTACTAATGCAGCCCAATATGCCGTTAGCTTTCTTGGCAACAAGGGCACACTACTGACTCATATCTAGCTTTTTGTCCACTGTAATCACCAGGTCCTTTTCTGCAGAACTGCTTAGCCAGTCGATCCCCACTCTGTAACAGTCCACGGGATTCTTCCGTCCTAAGTGCAGGACTCTGCACTTGTCCTTGATGAACCTCATCAGATTTCTTTTGGCCCAATCCTCTAACTTGTCTTGGTCCCTCTGTATCCTAGCCCTACCCTCCAGTGTATCTACCTCTCCTCCCAGTTTAGTGTCATCTGCAAACTTGCTGAGGGTGCAATCCACACCATCCTCCACAGCATTAATGAAGATATTGAACAAAACCAGCCCCAGGACTGACGCTTGGGGCACTCCGCTTGATACCGGCTGTCAACTAGACATGGAGCCATTGATCACTACCCGTTGAGCCTGACCATCTAGCCAGCTTTCTGTCCACATTATAGTCCATTCATCCAGCCCACACTACTTTAACTTGCTGGCAAGAATACTATGAAGACATCCAGATCAGCAGAAAGGTTCTAGCAGCCTAATGAAATCAATACAAACGGGGTGTTAGTAAACTTTTTAATATAATATTAAAGGAAGCCTTAATAAAAGTATGGAACAAAGAATTTTGCATTAGTAATGGACTTGTGAGAGAGAACTACAATTCCCTTTCAATTGCTAACCAAAGTTGATCCACCATATGGAAAAGCAAAGATATCTAGTTTTTGAGGCTAGGAAAAAAACAGCTGCAACAAAAAAATTAGTCTGAAGCTAGACATTGTCTCTAATAGCAGACTTCCTTTCTCCTACAGATAGAGGGCTTGAATAGCTATTTTCCATATAGGAAACGTGAAAATTCTTTATTTGGCCTGACTTGCATTAGAATAAGAAGCAAAAGCTTTTTAGGTTTTCAATTATAATTTTGACACAGCCATAAGAAATGCGAACATCAAGGCTGTTTTGCTAAATATAAAATGTCATCTGCCAAGTATTTGTAATACAAAGTAGTAAACTAACATTGACAACAACTGGACTGTTTTGGATAGATAAGGATAAAAATGAAGGGGGAAAAATAATGTGATATCAGGTATCTGCAGCTTTACAGTATGAGCTAAAAGAAAAGGAGTACTTGTGGCACCTTAGAGACTAACAAATTTATTAGAGCATAAGCTTTCATAAGCATCCGATGAAGTGAGCTGTAGCTCACGAAAGCTTATGCTCTAATAAATTTGTTAGTCTCTAAGGTGCCACAAGTACTCCTTTTCTTTTTGCGAATACTGACTAACACGGCTGCTACTCTGAAACCTGTCAGTATGCGCTAAGTGACACATTCACATAGTGACACTTCCTAAATGTATAGCTGAAGAAACTAATGGTTTCTCATTCTAAAAAGCCATTAGCTAACAGCAGCAGCAGCTGCCATTAACCTAAGCTTATTAACAACTATAACTAACACGTGGTTCTCCTCTAAATTCATTAAATCCAGGACACCAGTTCAATATGTGTCACCCTTATGATTGCCAGTTCAGCATATGGGCTGGTTTTCATTTTAACTTCAGAAACACTGAAAGATTGCTACCCACTACAACTACTATCACCAATTGTCTCATATTAGTCCTCCATCATAGTTTGCTGTAGTATCTCAAATTTTAATTTGACAGAACTCAAGTTGATAACTCAGGGTCCAATCCAATTTCCATTGCAATCAGTGGGAGTCTATCCATTGACTTTAGAAAGAGCTGGATTGGGCCCTCACACTTTTAGCACTAAACTGCTATTATAAAAATACACACATGCATGTGTGCACACACTAGCATCATCAAAAGAAAGTACTGGGATTCAAATTCTCTGGTAAAGTGAAGGATGGACTTTCAGAGTCTAGGACAGGGATTGGCAACCTTTGGCAAGCGGCCTGTCAGGGAAATCCGCTGGCGGGACAGGAAGGTTTGTTTACCTGCAGCGTCCAAAGGTTTGGCCAATTGCAACTCCCACTGGCCATAGTTTGTCGTTCCAGGCCAATGGGGACTGCAGGAAGCAGCACAGGCTGAGGGACGTGCTGCCCACCCTGCTCCCTCCTCCCCCACCGCTGGAAGTATCGGAGCAGGACAGGAAGTATAAAAGGAGAGCCCTGGAGCTCAATTAGTGCTGGACCCAGAGAGGGAGCAGATGTCTCTTCCAGAAAGCTGAGCCCTCTGCAGGATCCTGGAGCAGTGCCTAAGCAGTTGATGGAAGAGGTTGAAGGCCCCAAGCACCAGAGGGGATGCTGCCTCGCTATGAAGCAGCCAAACTGAGCTTAGTGTCAATGGAACAACCTCACCTGAGTGGGGTAGAAAGTAGCCCGGGGAACCAGACATTGATCCAGTTGCCTTGCTTCCTGGCAATGCAATGTGTTCCAGTGGTTTCCCCGCTGACCCAGTGGCAGGACCACCTGCCACTGTTATGACCCTGGGCTGGGACCCAGTGGAGTGAGGTGGCGTTCAGCTCCCCCTACATTCTGCCACTATCCCCTCACGCTTGGGGGCTGGCTGTCTACTCACCTGAGACCAAAAGACCTAGTCATAGACTGTTAAAAGGTTATCTGCCCCAGCCAGGAGGCTGCAGGTCATTGGCTGGGGCAGAGCAACAAGCGGTCTGAGTGGCCTTAGCCCAACTATTGTTGCCTGCCATAGTGAGACAGAGTGGCCTCCCTCTCTACTTGAGAGTGAGTGACCACTACAGAGACACAGAAGCTCCCTGTACTAGTAGTGTGAAACACTTGCTTCAGATGTGAAACAGTTAACAATATTGAGCGTAATAGCCTTCTTCAGTTCATATCACTTTCTCCTCCTTGCACTGGCTTCCCATCCTCTAGTGATCGGCCAGAACCAAAATCTCAGATCAAAACACACTTGAATCTAAGCACAGTTCAGCTCCAGATTGAACTTTGCAGCTCAGCCCATCTGTGTTCATTCTTGTGCTCTTGTAGACTTTCAAATGTTTACAATTCAAGGAAGATGTTCCAATCCACTATATCATTTAGGTCTCAATTCCAAAAACTATCTCAATTTAGGACAATACGTAAGCATGTGCTTAATTGCCATTGATGTGAAGGGACTTTTAGACATTTGCTTAAAATTGAGCAAGTGCACTTAAGTGCTTTCCTAAGTAAAAGTGAATTTAAGTATGTGCTTAAGTGATCCTGAATTGGGATCTTATGTTGTAAAACTATATCTATTCATAGTTACCTCTATCTTTATATGAGCGTATGCATTTTACCATTCCCATAATTCTGTTTTTGTCTGAAGTGTGTAAAATGTAACAAATTGTATTCTGAATACTTCATGACTTTGCTGACAGATTTTGATCAGATCTGGGATCTCGTGCTCTGATTTTAGAATAAACAGCTTTGTATGTGCAGGCATTTTTGGAAGAAATAAAACAGAAAACTAGTCCTTAAAAGTTACCTGCGAAGGGGAGGATAAGTAAATTGCTACATTTGTGTTTCTTCATCACCATAAATGGTACTAAACACTATGTGTTGCTGCAAGTCACATGCAAGAATCTGTTACCATGATTTATGTTAAGACAAGCAAATGGATATTAAATACTTGCATCTTTTTATATTTTTGCTTTGATGGTTCATTTAAGGACAAAGATCATTTATTTAAAAAAAACAGTACTTTGTTTCTTGCAAAGTAATTTATATTCATTTTTTTAAATTATCTATAATTTAGTCTATTTTCTTAGCTAGCAAATGTTCAGTCCCAAGATCACCTGTTTAATATAATAAGGATTTTCTTGTCAAACTGGATTTCCAATCAAGTCATCTTAGTTTAACAAATAGTGTCAGTAAACAAAGTCAGTATAACAGTGGAAAGAAAATTGTGTTCATTATTTTGGCAATAAGACTAATATTACCAGTTTCAGAAAGCCATTTTTGAAGTTTTAACTACAGATATATGAACAGCCTTTGAGTAATCCAATATCTTCCATATTTTCTTATGTAGTATAGCACAAACATTATGGTATGGGTTATTGTATTTGCTAGATTACACCTGTCTGTTGCTCATCAGCAATCTAAAGGTTCGATCCCACAAAGGCTTACATACCTAAGTAGTCCCACTGAAATTCATCAGTTTCATAAAGTTATTCATGTACATAAATCTTTCCAAAATCAGGACCTAAATCATCAGAGAGCATCTTGTCTGAAGGAAATGCAAGCACTACTATATTTGGTACTATTTTATCATATGTGCATATAAAGGGGAAAGCATGCCATTCTGTTGCTAGTGGCCAAATGATCAATAACCCTACTTTGCTAATTTTAAATCTAACCCCTTTGAGATTTAGAGAGCATGGCCTCTTTAAACCTTTGTCCTGAGGGGAGGAAGTGCTGATTGTTCCAGGAAGAGTAAGTGGCATTTGGCGGAGGGTGTGACATTCCCCTGGTGTTATCTGGACCGGTGATCTGCTAGGTCACTCCAATCCAAGACTCAGAGAGCCAGCCTTACCCTGCTCTGATGTGAGAACCCCCACTCCTGGGCTGTTCACACACAGCCTCTTGCATGTAAGCTGCTTGGATTGTTCAACCGAATGACACTAGCCAATATCTCCAGTCCCAAACACAACTCTAGGAACCTCTGTCTTGCAGTGTCCAGTTATGCCTTCTGGACACTGCAAGTTTATATGAGTTCATCAATTTAACAAAGAAATGGATATGTGCCATGCTTGTTATCCCAAGGGGAGTGTCTAACATGCTTCACACCAAACACACTGCTTCAGGTAGAATAAACAGATTTATTAACTACAAAACTAGATTGACTTAAAATCTAAGCCCAGCAAGATGGATTTTGGTCAAATGAAATAAAAGCAAAAGGCATTCTAAGTTGATCTTAACACTTTCAGTGTCCTTACAAACGCAGATGCTTCTCACCACAGGCTGGCTGGTTGCTCTTCAGCCAGGCTCTCCCCTTTGATCAGTGCTATAGTTGCTTTGTAGTGATATATGTAGATGGAGGTGGAAGAGTAAGGAAGAACATGGCAAACGTCTCCCCCCTTTTATCATGTTCTTTCTTCCCTCTTGGCTTTGCCCCTCACCTTCAGAGTCAGGTGTGCATTACCTCATCGCAGTCCCAAACTGACCAAGGGAAGGGGGGTGACTCACTCAAGAGTCCAACAAATCCTTGGTTGCCGTCTAGTATCCTTTGTTCTGTGAGGCTGGGCTGGATTTGTTCCATACATGCCCTGCTGAGATGTCAACAGCCTCTCTGCTCTTGGAGAGTTTGCCTGGGCTTGTTTTAAGCCATGAGGACATATTTTCAGCCTCATAACTATATACATGAAATTACAACCTATAACATTACCATAACAACACTGCTCAGTGCATCATGAGCCTTCTGAAGACACCCGACATGACAAACTTTGCATTGGATACCACACCATTATATTATAAGGATGAACATGGGGGTGCAGGGTATTCTCCCGAGGCACAGAACATTACAGAGGGAGAGCATGGAGAGAGGGAGGGCAACTGGATTTTTGTTGGGAGCTCCAAACAGAAGGGATACAGCAAGCAGGCCTCCCATAGTGAAGCAGCCGAGAACCTGCCTGGAAGAGACAGAGCGGCCCACTAGGGATGCCCTAGGACAGGAGCCAAGAGGAGCACTGTGCCAAGGAGGAATCACTGAAAAGGACAAACCAGAGCTGGATTATCACTGCTGCCCAGAGCTGTGTGCAGCTGTGAGTACTGGGACTTTTGACTTTGCATTGGGAATAAGGAGGAAGGCTATTAGCTAGCTAAGTGGAGAGGTTGTCATTCTGTGTGGGTTTGCAGAAAGCGGCAGAAGAAGGCACCAGAGGGGTTGTTGGAGAAAGCTTATTGGTGCGAAAGATGACCAGGAACATCCAGGGTTTTTGTTTTTTTTTTTACCACTGGACTGGAACCAACCCAGGACTCCTGAACTCTGATTTCAGACACATTGTGTGGTGTCTGCCCTTTGACTGTGGTACCACCGGGCCTGTGGGATCTGGTGTTGAATGTAACCCTGTTTTATCATGCTCCCTATTTTTCCCCTGGTGGTTTTTCATCCCTCTGTGAACAAATATTTCCCTTTCCTATTTTCCTTGTACTATTCCAGGGTGTGTGTTCACTCGGGGGGGGGGGGGGGGAGGAAGGGTGGAACAGGTCCCCTGGAGTAGAAGGGACTTCCCCTACTGCGTTCCTGTGTGTGCCTTTTTCTGGCCAGAGCTGCCTGCAGAGCAGACTCCATCTTGGAAATGAGGCCGCTACTTTCACTTGGTGGCCCATATGGGGAATTCCAGTACACATATGCACACATCTACATCACACACACTGGGCACTCCTTCACAGAGCAAAGAGACACCTGAGTGATTTTCCTCTCAATTACAAAAAGAAAAAAAAACAAAAGGAGAGGGGATTACTAGAAGACCTGTGCCAAGGGACACAGACCTCAATAACCAAGGCTGTGCTGGTGGCGAGGTTCCCAGAAGAGATGGAACCCAACGAAATTGAGGACAGCCTAGATGCAGTGGGAATATTGGGGAGAGTGAAGCGCTGCACCTGTATTTACAGCCACAAATTGAAGGGCATGATAACACTATGTATTCACTTCAAGGAAGCAGATCTTGATACGGTGCCCAAAGAGGTGCTAGTGGGAGGTACCCTCTGGCCAAATCTGCAGCCAGAGCAGTCCTCTCCTGATGTACTTGTGTCACTTGAGGTGGATTCATTAGCACAGAAACTGCAAGCTCTGATGGTGGATGAGAAGTGGATACAAGAAGAATTAATCTTGATCTTAGGAGCAGCTCCAACACCTGCAGCACCCAGCCTGTGGAGTGGGCCAAAGAGCTGGGGAACCCCCTCAAAGATACATTGAAGTCAGTGTATAAAAGTGCACTGTACAAGCGGTTATGTTTTTTTCTCTGGGATGTCACCCCTATGAGACCCGGAGGGATTTTGTGACTCATCCGAGCCCTAAAAAACTCCCAATCAGTTGCAACAGTGCAAGACTATTTAACCTGTCTTGAGAGTTTTTTTGGCACCACTCATAGCGGTGGAGACCTGTATTATCATTTCCACCACACCTATCAGGAACTCCACGAACGGTTGTCAGATTTCATCAAGCGGCTAGAGGATATGCTGTAGCAGGTAGTGTGGATGGAAGGTATCCTCACAAAGCGCATTGAATCTGCTCGGCATATACCCTTTCAGACTGTGGTACCATTGGGTCTGTGGACCCTTTTGTTGCATGTAACCCTGTTTTACCACTCCCCCTATATTTTCCCACCGTTGCGTCTGGGGTGGAAGGGACTTTCCCTGCTGCATTCCTGGACATGCCTTTTCTTGACTGGAGATGCCTACAGTGAAGACTCCATATTGATCATGAGGGCACTAAAGTTACACACAAAAAATTAAGTCCTGCATGTATGTTATATGTATGTTTATATAAGTACAATAATCAATCACATATAAAAACACTAATATTAATGCAAGGTTCAGATTCAGAAATGAAGCACTTGAAACGTATGCAGATTGCTTATAAAGACATATTTAACTTTGTAAGGTATTCAAGGCAGGATCCACAAAAGGACTTAGGCGTTACAATGCTGAGAATTATGGCACTTAATTTTTAGGCATCTAGAAAATCAGAGGAACAACACTGAGATCCACAAAGCCAAATGCCTAGACTCCCTATACAATGAATAGAGAGAGACAGATGCTTTAGAATGCAATCCACAAAAGCCAGCACCTAGATGGCTCCCTGACTAAACTAGCCAATGGTCATTACCAACAAGAGGGGTGTGTGCTAAGTCCAGCCCCTCTCACAGAGATAGGTGTGCAAGTCCAGACTGCAGGGAGATGCCTATCTCTCCTTAGTGAGCCATGAATGGGAACCCACTGACTAGAGTCAGGCAGCTTAGGCCACTAAGCCACTTTTTGAGGGAATGACTTAGGCACCTGACTCACTGTATACAAAACAACCTGAGGAGGAGGTGGTGATGGGGATGTCCACCTAATCATGTTTAGCCCAGTAGTTAGAGCACTCACTTGGGATGTAGGAGACCCAGGTTCAATTCCCCCTCTTTCTCTCTGGTCCAGGGGTGGGCAAACTTTTTGGCCCGAGGGCCATATCTGGGTGGGGAAATTGCTTGTGGGGCCATGAATGTAGGACTGTGGCAGGTGATTAGGGTGCAGGAGGGAGTATGGGGTGTGTGAAGGGGCTCAAGGAAGGGGATTAGGGTGCAGGAGAAGCTGCACAGTGTGGGAGGGGGCTCAGCAGTGGTGCAGGGAGGAGTGCGGGGTGCAGCAGGGGGATCCGGGTTGGCAGCAGTGAGCACCAGGGCCGGCTCCCTGCCAGCCTGCCCTAACCCCGGCCCCGCACCACTCCAGGAAGTAGCCGACACTACGTCCCTGCTGCCCCGGGGGGAGGGGAGGTAGAGTGCTCCGCACGCTGTACTTGCCTGTGGGTACCTTCCCCGAAGCTCCCATTGGCAATGGTTCCCCATTTCCGGCCAATGGGAGCTTCGGGAGAAGTACCCACAGACAAGGTGCACAGAGCTCTCTGCCCCCCATCTCCCAGCGGCAGCAGGGACGTATTGCTGGCCACTTCCCGGAGCGATGTGTGGGGCCCGTGGCGCCGCGGGGTGGCTATCCTGCTGGCCGGATCCAAAGCCCTAAGGGGCTGGATCCGGCCTGCAGGCCATAATTTACCCATCCCTACTCTGGCCAAATGACTGTTTAGGTATATATCCGCAGTGGAATAGTCTTTTTGGGGAGTGAGTTAGTGAGACAGAACACAACTCTAATTCAGTGGTTAGGGCATCAAGCTGGGGAGATACTGGGTCCCATCCCCCTCCTCCAACTGCTCATTATTTGTCCACAGTGCAACTTCAAAAGGAGAGATTGAGGGGGCCCTACACCAGAATATTCCAAAACTCAGTGGTTATAGCACTCTATGATGTTCCACTGTGGATAAATAAAAGTCATTGGAGTAGGAGGTTTGGATACTGGATCTCCCAGACAAATGCTCTAATCACTGGGCTATAGAGTCATTTTAATGCTCATGCACTCTCGCTGGCCCAATGGTTGTTTAATTATTTGTCCATAAAGCAACAGCTTCAATAAGAGAGATTGAGGGACTCCCTACCTCAGAATATCCCAAAGTCCAATAGTTAGGGCACCCACCTGAAAGGTGGCAGTGCCCAGTACAAATTTCTTCTTTCTCTAAGGGTGAGGGGGGACGTAAACTAGGGGTCTCCAATATCTCAGATGAGTACCCTAACCACTGGGCTAAAAGTTAGCTACTACCTTCCCCCTCATTATGTAAGCTTATCCTAAGGGGTCTGATCTGGTAGGCAAGCTCTGAGCACAACTTATCATATGAGGCCCTGCAGGTGAGTTAGGCAGAAGAATGCTTATCTTCCCCTGGTTCATGCATCATTCTGGGGCTTAGGCATCTGGACACTGGCATGGGGCTGAAGTGCACGTGCTCAGAGGCAGAAACATAAGCACCCAAGAACTTTTACTATGAGGATTTAGGTGCTTATGGCATTTGGGATCAGATGAGCAGGAGCTTTGTGAATTCCAGCGGGGTCTGATTCTGGGATTTAGGCACCTAAAGTAGCAGGTGGCTTCTTTAAGGTGCTTATTCCATAGCTGGCATTTTTGATAATGGCCTATTTTATTAACTTAAAGAAAAATTATGCCAATTAAACGCAGCACAGTAGCCTGAAAGTTGAGTATGAAAATCATTTCTCATGATATATTATATTTGAAGATTAACTTTAAATTATAATTATCAGAGGGGTAACCGTGTTAATCTGTATCCACAAAAACAATGAGGAGTCTGGTGGCACCTTAAAAACTAAGCGATTTATTCGGGCATAAGCTTTCATGGGTCAAAAACCCACTTCTTCAGATGCATAGGTTTTTACATCTGAAGAAATGGATTTTTACCCATGAAAGCTTATGCCTTAATAAATATGTTAGTCTTTAAGGTGCCACTGGACTCCTCGTTGTTGTTTTTAATTATAATTAATATGCCTGAGCCTATTAATGGTAGTGCTAGCCATGCCTCTGCAAAGAGCCATCATTTATGACACCAGCAATATGGAAACCCTATGTAAGAACATTTAATTGTATTAAGTACTGCATCAGTACTGGTTTAATATCAAAACTTCTTAGTAAGTTAAACAATTAACTATATAATACTGAAACATATAGGTTAAGTTCTCTGAGAGTTACTACTGGAGAACCATACTCTTGAGTCCTGGAGCCATTTCAAAGCAGTAACCTATGGGGCCATGCACAAGTCCCACATGCAAAGGGTTCAATGGAGCTACCCCAATTAACACCAGATGAGAGGCTTGTCCTCAGCTCTTTACCTTCCTTTGTGGATAGTGGGTCTCAGAACCAATCATTTCTTCTCCTTTCCATTAGATACAATACTAATAGTTTTAGTTTAATGGTTTTAGCAATTTAGAAGCTAGAAGTTTCATATACATAAAACTCATATGCATTTCTAGTAGTTTAATTTCTTTTCACAAGATTAGGTATAGGATGACACTGCAGCTATATTTAAAAAAAAAAGAGAAACCCAGCTGACAAAAGCCAGTCTCACCAGCTTGATATCCACACCATGTAATGTGCAAGATGCAAAGGAAAGGAACCGTGCTGAGGGGCAAAACAGAACAGTATACACTACAGATTAGAACTTTTTAAAATATGAGACTATTTGTCACTGTCACTTCTTGTAACAGACATTTTGTCTAACTCAGAGATAGCATTCTAAGACATCCCAATGAGTGCTTGGCCTTCAGCTGTTAATATATGTAAATGGCCACAACTAGCAGACCAGCTGTCATTAATGGGCAAAATGTGTTGATGAAACAAACTTGGTAACTAGCAAGCAAAGAAAAGTAACAGCACTTTGTTACCTCTATGTTAAAGTTGCTAGTTAACTTTAAGGTGAAACAAATATATACCAATGGACACTAAGCTTAAAATACTTGAGCAGTTAAAAATATGGAAACAAAACATTAAGGGAAGATCATATATAAAATTTACTTTCAGTTCACTCTTAAAGAAATGCAAATCGCATTGCAATACTATAAATAACCTTAGCTCTGCCCTCCTATTCCAGCCCATCTTCAACAAACAGACCATAGAGGCATTTGCCTCTTGTCCTCCACATCATAAAGATACAACAACATATCACATTTTATTAATAGATTCTAAGACCAGAAAGGACCACTTGTGATCTTCTACTCTGACCTCTTGCATAATACTGCCCATAGGATTTTCCTGAATTCATTCCTCTTTTTAACTAAATCATATCTTATTCTCTATCTGGTGCAAAAATACCACCCTTCTGCCACCTATCACTCCATCATGGGGAAGAATCTCCATGCTATGTAGAGTGATTGAAAATCTTTTCTAATCACCCTTCCAATATGCCCAAGAGATCCTGCCTTCAAGATACATACTATGTACTCACCTTTACCTCAGAGCTTGAAAAGTTTACCACACTGCCAAAGGTAGATATGAAAGACTAAGGTAAGGGCTCCATACTAGGGTAAGAGGTCCAAGAACAACTTGCAGTTACTGGTAAAAAGATAAGAATGCCAGGATGTCCACCAAGCTATTGTCTCTGGACATTACTCATGGGTCTCATCTTTTGCCCTCAACCTCTGGCAAGTAAGTATCTGATAAATTTGAAGCTCTACTCCACACTGACTAAAAGGAAAGAAAGATCTTTGTCTTTGCTTCCTCCAGCCTAGTAGGAAGGATGTCTCCTCTTCTTCCACTCCCCCAAGTCTCCTGTTATTGAGGCAGTGAAAGGTTTCTACTATTCCACTCCTCACCCATCCTCCTTTTGGAGTCCTTCTCTCATGATTCCTGTGCCTGTTTCTGTTGCTGATAGCTTTTACAAAGCAGCAGCATGAAAGGGACATGGTTCTTGAAAGTTCCACTGGTGTCAGTGGTGTAAAGATTGTGTTTTCTTTGTACAGCACCTTTAAATATCTAGTGGTCTCTTTGCTAGACACAGCTGCTGCTTTCTGTTTAGTTCAGATGCAGCATCTTACAGAACAGACACATTAGCCTCTCTCATGGAGACCTTACTTTTGCATTTTTTAGCTTGAGAAGAAAAAAGAAGAGTTCTTTGTACAATTGCTCTCTGGGTAAGGAAAACAAAGAACATGGATGTACTAGCACTAGCAACATGGATGTACCTAAAACCAAAAATTCAGAGAAAGTGAAGAGATTTTTTTTTATTTAAAAACAACAAAATATCCACTTTGAAAATATGGAAGCTTCCATTTAACAGAGTGGTTCAAGAAACTGGAACACATGTTCAGAAAAACGAACTGTTTTATGCAAATACTATTTATAATTGTGGCACAGGAAAAAAAGTGTTTCTGATACCAGTGGGGAGGAAGATGACATTTGCAGTGCTCAAAAACATTCTCTAAAGAATGAGAAGGAGCCTAAGGCAGTGGTGGGCAACCTGTGGCCCATCAGGGTAATCCGCTGGTGGGCTGCCAGACAGTTTGTTTACATTTGCACAGCCGCTCACAGATCCCAGCCATTGAGAGCTGCAGGAAGTGGCACGGGCCGCAGGGACGTGCTGGCTGCTGCTTCCCACAGTTCCCATTGGCTGGAAACAGCCAATCAAAGCCACCGGGAGCTGTGGGTGACCATGCAAATGTAAACAAATTGTCTGGCAGCCCACCAGCGGATTACCCTGACAGTCCGCAGGTTGCCCACCACCGGTCTAAGGCCTTAAGAGGGATGCTTTGTTCAGGAAGGAGTTTAGACTAAGATTTTCAAAGTCAACTAATGGATTTGATCCGGATGCCCAATTCCCTCTAAAAGTGCATGTCCAGATCCTCACGGCAGCTTTGAAAAAAATCTCAGACTTACTTGACAATATATGAAGGCACCTCTGACAGCATGCCATGTGCAAAAAAAAAAAAAAAAAAGTAAGTGGACAGAGCCTCTGACAACAAGATTTGCCACAACCCAGATAACATCAGCAAACTAGATGGATCCATGTTTCTGTTGCTTACAGACATTGCAATGGTCAGAGCAGGATTTATTCAATAAGCTGCAGAACAGAAACTCTGACCTGTTAGAAATGGGGACAGATTGCCAGGATATGTTGCACACCCAGAAAAGGAAATCCATAATACCTACAATCATGACCCCCCTCACTAGCTCTAAATTTTGAGAAGCTCATCTTAGAATAAAGTGACTTTTGTATATTACTTATTTAATAGAACTATATGCAATGTGCAAACAGGACTCAAATGCTCCATACTGGGTTAAATAGAAATGATGTGAAAATGAGAATGGAAATAGACACATGGACACCAGAAATATGCAAATAAATGTTGATTAATCATAAACCAAGAGAAATTGATGTAGCTTTGAAAAACTATAGTTAGGGAGAAAAATATGTATTAGAATGCCTGCAGGTCACTGTACATTACAAAGGTAATTTCTCACCATGTCTCTTACCTTTGACTGGAGGAAATAGATTGAATGAGCTCACATTGGAACATTGATTCCAGAAGGGAAATTAAAAAGTGAAATATAAATTTAATACAGACATGTAGTTAATAAGGGGGTAATTGCAAAACTCCACATGGTTGAACGTGCAATTTCTAAAGGCTTATCCTTTAACCTTACAATTTGCAGGACCCCATAGAAACACAGTTAGACGAAATACAAGAGAAGATAATAATTTCCACCTTTGGAGTTCAGTGAATAGACTGCATATAGTGTGCATGTGTATTAGAATTTGTTTGGTCCTACAAAGTTACTGTGGACTACAGGTTTTAGGTGGCCCAGTATGCAGTTAGTTACAAAACCAGAGGATTAATTTACTAAGGATACAAAACTAAACCTGCTCCAAGAGCCAGACTTTTTAAAAGGACCACCTCTGAAAATACACAAACAGTTGTTCAGATATGAAGAGATAGCATAAGAAGTAGTAGTGATGGATGAGGAGTCACATTTTCGCCTCCTTGAAGTCGCTGATAGTTTTACCACTTTTTTTCAAAACGGAAAAGATTGCAACCCAAATGTCTTAGAGAGTTAAATGGTGTCATCTCTTGTTTAGGTGACACTGATAACTGAAAAAAGAAAAGGAGTACTTGTGGCACCTTAGAGACTAACAAATTTATTAGAGCATAAGCTTTCGTGAGCTTGTAGCTACAAGCTCACGAAAGCTTATGCTCTAATAAATTTGTTAGTCTCTAAGGTGCCACAAGTACTCCTTTTCTTTTTGCGAATACAGACTAACACGGCTGCTACTCTGAAAACTGATAACTGAGAAAGATGCAGAGGAGGGAAAATCTCGGATGTTCTGAAAGATTGCAGAAATAAGGTTTAAGTTAAGGTGCTTTCTTCTAGAAATAAATTGTTTGGCTTATTGGGGCTTAGCACAGATGCAATCCTTAAGACACATTTTTGAAAATGTGGCTGTACCTAAAAATATTTTTGGGAACGCTGAACATGCATGGAAAACATTCCAAATATATTTACATTAGTCAGCATTGTTACAAAAAATAATAAAGGGAATCTGTACTGAGACAAAGTAAGGCTTTTAGGAAGCGTCTTCCTTCTAAAATAGTTCCATTACAGCAAATTAAATAGCCATAGAAAATATTGTTTTGAACGAAGTAATGCAATATGATCTCTCCAGATGGCAACATCACATAGTGGACAAGGGAGTTCATTCTTATTTCTCCAGAAAAAAATGGGAGAATAGAGGTAGTGTTCCCAAAAGACTTGCCCAAGGATGCTGATTTAATTATGTAATGGTAATTGTTATTGTGGAGGGGCTGATGATAACTGCAGGTGTCCAGAAGTGGAATACATGATGAAGAACATTTGTGGGCTTTATGCAGTTTCCTGAGAAGCATTTAGTACTGGCCACAGTTGGAGAGAGGATACTTGAGTAGACAGACCTATGATCTGATGCAGTATGGCAATTTGTGTGTTCTATGACTACACTGCAATTTATTTCTAAAATCTCATTAACTTGTTAGATATACTTAGAGGGCCTGTATGCCTTGATCATAGGGTCTATGTATGTCACACTGTCTGGAGTGGCTCAAGAGCGAGAATATCAACCTCAGGGCAGACTGTTAAGAAGCAGAACACAAACCCCAAACTGGCTGTGAGTTCTATACTTAGATTTCACCAATCAAGTAACAAGTGCAAACACTGGGCAGGCACCGTGCAGCTTTAACATGGAGTTAAATGGAGACAGTCCTCTTGGGCATTCCAATCTATCTTGCCACACAGGCAAGCTTGACTCTGTGACAGATGGTCACTTTACACCAAAGATCAGAAAATATTCAGGTTACTCCCAGTCCCAAAGGACCAGTTACTTTCCTCAGGTCAATTTGCACCTTAGATCTCACCTCAAAGACAATGCTTGTAATCAATTCTATAACAAACTAAGGAGTAGTCCACACTAGAAGCACTACAGCGACGCAGTTTTACCAATGCAGCTGTGCCACTGTAGCGTGTCTGGTGAAAACACTCTAAGCCAACGGGGGAGAGCTCTCCCATCAACTTAATTACTCCACCTCCGCAAGAGAAGCTCTGTCTACACTGGCACTTAGATCAATGTGACTTGCGTCGCTCAGGGGCGTGGATTATTCAGATATTTATTTTTGGCCATGCTGAACATGTATGGAAAACTCATTCCAAATACATCTACATTAGTCAGCATTGTTACAAAAAATAAAAATAAAGGGAATCTGTACTGAGACAAAGTAAGGCTTTTGAGAAAGTGTTTTCCTTCTAAAATTGTTCCATTACAGCAAATGAAATAGCCATAGAAAATAAATATTGAAGCATGTAACTTAGCTTTGTGGAGCAAACTGTGGTTTGGGGCCCCAGGGAATTGCTCTTCTTGCCACCCCCTAATGCCAACCCTGCACTTGCAACCCCAATAATCCCATCCCATGATCCCCCAGTTGAGAAACACTGTTCTAGATGAGTTGATGTACCCCCTGGAAGACCTCTGCATACCCCCAGGGGTACGCATACACTTGGTTGTGAACCATTAGTGTAGACAAGCCCTAACTAAAGGTTTATTAACTAGGAAAAAGAAAGGAGAGCATTATTTATAAGGTTAAAGCATATAAGCATACACATGCAAATGAGATACAAGCTTAAATTCAAAAGGTAATAGAAGCATCCATCATAAGCAAGCTTTTACATCCTTTGGAGCTAACCCAAGCCAAGCAGCTTTGGGATCATAGAATCATAGAATATCAGGGTTGGAAGGGACCCCAGAAGGTCATCTAGTCCAACCCCCTGCTCAAAGCAGGACCAAGTCCCAGTTAAATCATCCCAGCCAGGGCTTGGTCAAGCCTGACCTTAAAAACCTCTAAGGTAGGAGATTCTACCACCTCCCTAGGTAACGCATTCCAGTGTTTCACCACCCTCTTAGTGAAAAAGTTTTTCCTAATATCCAATCTAAACCTCCCCCATTGCAACTTGAGACCATTACTCCTCGTTCTGTCATCTGCTACCATTGAGAACAGTCTAGAGCCATCCTCTTTGAAACCCCCTTTCAGGTAGTTGAAAGCAGCTATCAAATCCCCCCTCATTCTTCTCTTCTGCAGACTAAACAATCCCAGCTCCCTCAGCCTCTCCTCATAAGTCATGTGCTCTAGACCCCTAATCATTTTTGTTGCCCTTCGCTGTACTCTTTCCAATTTATCCACATCCTTCTTGTAGTGTGGGGCCCAAAACTGGACACAGTACTCCAGATGAGGCCTCACCAGTGTCGAATAGAGGGGAACGATCACGTCCCTCGATCTGCTCGCTATGCCCCTACTTATACATCCCAAAATGCCATTGGCCTTCTTGGCAACAAGGGCACACTGCTGACTCATATCCAGCTTCTCGTCCACTGTCACCCCTAGGTCCTTTTCCGCAGAACTGCTGCCGAGCCATTCGGTCCCTAGTCTGTAGCGGTGCATTGGATTCTTCCATCCTAAGTGCAGGACCCTGCACTTATCCTTATTGAACCTCATTAGATTTCTTTTGGCCCAATCTTCCAATCTGTCTAGGTCCTTCTGTATCCTATCCCTCCCCTCCAGCGTATCTACCACTCCTCCCAGTTTAGTATCATCCGGATCTCTTGCTTATGTTTAGAAAGCTTTGCCCCTTAGAGTCCAAACAGCATAAACAGACTCCATTCTGGGTAGCCAGTGCGGAGGACAAACCTTGTCCTGAGCACACCACACACAAGTTTGCACTCATGTTTTAACATTATTTTTATATACTTTTATTTTGCTACTTGTTTCAGCCTTTTTAAAGTGTGTTGTGGGGGTTTTTTTTACTATTTTATGCATAAACTGATGGGCTACATTAAGTAACTTTTGTGGTGGGGGTTTTTTTTGGAACTTGTTTAGGGCGGTTTGTAGTGCCATTTGTTGGCTGAGATGTGTTAGCGTAGACTTTTTTTTTTAAGTTTTGGTTATAACTGTTACATTATGCTGTTGGGCTATTGTATTTACCTGATTATTTTAGATGGCTTTTATACCCATTCCTTTACTGTGTGCTTTTACATGTCACACCTTTAACTGTTTAGGGTTTTTTGTTACGCGTTGGTAAATTCATTTTTATTTTTTTGAATATGCAATATTTTTTATTTGCTGCTTTTTACCCATTTTTATACCAATTATGTATTTAAAATTGTATTTTTTTTTTACACAAAAATTACTGTTAGCATAAATATACACAGACCGTGAGGAATTTTTGTATTGCCTTAAAACCTGATAAATTGAATGGAGCTCGGCACGCTGAACCGATTCATGGTCTAAATGTCCCTGAATGGCTTCTTTTTTTAAGTTAATGACAGTGTATTTTACACTTTTTTTTAATAATACTTTTGTTAGTAAACCAGACGCGCTTTTCTTGACCCACAGTATTTAATTCTTTTAGTGGTAGTGCTTTTACCAAGGCAATTTTTTGCTTTAGAGTGACCTCTGGGCATTTATGTTTTTAATTAGGGCATGTGTTAGCATGCTTGGACACTGTTTTTGTGGTTACCCCTCTATTAACTAAAATAAGCATCCATTGGGCCATTTGGGTGTTTGAGACTTTACCTCCCTTTAATTTTTTTGATAAAATTTACTTGAAAGAAGTGTACTTGAAAGAAAACATAAAAACATCAGTGAAAGTTTGCGGATGACCCACAGATTGGGGAATTAGTCTCTAAAAAGACTTGGAGAATCATCAGCTGGATAATTAGCAGCACATGAGCTCCCAATGTGACATTGTGGGCAAAAGGGCTAATGGGAACCTTGGATGTATAAACAGGGGAATCTTGAGTAGGAATAGAGAAGTTATTTTACCTCTGTATTTGGCAATGTGTAACCACCACTGGAACACCGTATCTAGTTCTGGTGTAGCAATACTGGACGGATGTTGATAAATTGGAGAGGGCTCAGAGAAGAGCCACAAGAATGATCAAGCCATGTTTACCAATCATTTAGAGATTGGGTTCCTTGAGTCTATCTATTTAGCTTAACAAAAAAAAAAAAGCTTAAGGGATGCCTTGATCACAGGCTATAAATACATGTATTTGGAGCAAAATTTGATAATGGGCTCTTCAGTGTAGCACACAAAGTTATAACAAGATCCAAAGGCTAAAAGCTGAAGCTAGACAAATTCAGACTAGAAATAAGGTGCATTTTTTAAATAAAGATAATTAATCATTGGAACAACTTACCAAGGGTTGTAGTGGATTCCCCTTCACTGGCAATTTTTAAATCAAGACTGTATATTTTTCTACAAGATCTCCTCTAGTAGAAACAGGAATTAATTCAGGGAAGTTCTATGGCTTGTGTTATGCAAGAGAGCATACTAGATCTGGCATTAGAATATATGAATCTTTAAAGAGAGAGGTGACTGCTTGAGACCTAGAAAGGGTGCACTCAGAGTCCAGGAGGGTTAGAGGTACTGTTCAATTGAAACTGTGACAAAAGGGTTTGAATGAAAGTGGGAACATGGGATTTCCAGAGTTAAGGCCCCTAGCAAAAACCAAAAACATATAACACCTCCTGCCAACAGCCTTTTAAGGCAGGGGGCTATAGTTAAAGTACCTTTATTTGTCACAATTGATGCAATATCAAAAGGGGAGAGAGTTGATTTTAGGTAGGTAGGAACCAAACTATTTGGGGTTTTATACATCAAACCCAAACTATATCAGAATCCAGTGCCATCTACACAGCTTTGATGTAACATGCTCTCTGTGAAGCACTGCTTATTAAGTAGGCAGACACTTAACACTAACAAGTTTTTGAATGATCTTAAGGTATAGCCAACCTCATTGTAGACATCTATATTGAAGGTGGTAGAGAATGGATAATTGTAGCAAGGTCTGAAACCAAAACAAAAGGTTACACTCTTCTCACCAGCACTGGATACCATGATTATCCCTACAGTGAACCCTACTTTGTATGGGAGGGGGAGAGGGAGACTGGGAAAGAGTGGTTTTAGCCACAGTTGCTCCAGGGACAAACAGTAATAGTGGGTCTAATTTTACCCCAAAATTACAAACCAGAATAACAAGCACACTAAAATGCCATTTTTTCCAGTTGCTTCCCCTAATCTATAAATATTACTTCTGTCTGCTGTGGTTTAAAATTCAGCCAGTTTAACCATAGTGTGATACATGGATTGAGTAATACTCATCTGTAATAGCCAGGTTAGATGAGATACAGAGCTGGGTATCCTCAGCATACTGAAGAAATCACAGCCCACTCCACCATCTATATGCATTCCCATCACTACAGGATAAAGAGGAGACTCTTTCATTAACATGTTAAAACTCTGTCCACAGATCTATCTCAGCTAATTCTACTGCTAGCATCCACATTTCTCAGCTGCTACAGCCTTTGAAGTCTTTTTAAACGGAGGAAAAAAGGTTTCCTGCTTTCCCTCAAATGAAGCTGTGCCAAGATCCAGAAAAGACACATGAAACAGACCAATGAAAATTTAGCCCTGCATCTTCAAGAATAGTTTTTCCAAAAAGTTTGCCAAATACTAATAATGTTGTTCCATTAATCTCTGAATTTATCAGTTAGATATGAAAAGTCTGAGTAACCTGGTAGTGTCAGAAGAAAGTTCCTCTTAAAGTCAGCACAAATCTACAAAGGGTTTACTGCAGAACTTGTATTAAAGGCTCTCTCTTGCTTTTCTGATCTACTTGGCACTACTTTTTTTATTTCCACTGCAGAAGGGAAGTTTTTTAAACATTTATCAACCACTGCTAATTTAGAGCAGATTCTATAGAAATGCACCAAATATTCTACAATATACTCTAAACAAGTTCACAGCTGGAAGTGTAGGATTCAATATTGTAAAAACAATTTTTTTCCAATTTGGAAAAGATGGGGAGAGGGGAATACACATCTTGGACTGGACCCACAAAGGCTATTTAGGCTCTGCATAACTTTAGGCACCCCACTGCCTAGTGAAATCCACTACCACAAGCAGAACTCAGGATCCCTATACAATCAGTATCGCCAACCCCAAATGTTCAAAAATCATGAGATATGATTTTAAAGTCAAAGATTATGTAAAAGTAATAGATCTGGTGTTTTTATTTGCCTTCTGCTTTTTGACCCTTTAGGGTGCACTGGGTCACATTTCAAAGCTTTCTCCACAGCCACAAGGACTAAAAACTTACTTTTTCCTTAAGAATGAAGGCTGAAATCATCACATATCCACTTGACTCCAGGAGCTGGGGCTTTAAGGAAAACAATAATTATCAGGAGACTCATGACAAAATCATGAGAGTTGGCAACACTGTACAATGTATGGGAAGAGTTAGACACCCAAGAATAGTATTCAGAGAAGCCAGCGATGTAGTCCTCTGGTTAGCAGCTCCAAGTCCCATCATCTCTGTCCCCACTGCATATCCCCTTCCTCTGGCAAGGAAAGGCCCTGAACCAGGAAGTGGCCTGGCTCTGTTTGGATGCAGAGGCCTCAAGAATAGCCAGGAGCTGCAAGGAACCTGGAGGCAGAAAAGATTTCCTCAGGAACCATATGCAGAGCTGCGTACGGAAGGCTGTGAGTGCCAGATTTAAAAATTTATTAAAGCTAACATTAAAAAATTAAATACATAGGTTAAGAAAAGAGTATCTGTACATCTGGGGATAGTGCTTAGATTATCCACAAATACAAAGTTTGTTTTAAAAGTCGTAAGACGCATATAGTGCATAATCGGCAATAACCCAAATTTAGGTGAATAAATTTAACAATATAGTTTAGCTATTAACATCCAAGTATTTGGGTTCATCACTCATGAAAATTTGTACAGAGAGTTGGTTGTGGAAAGCAAAATATAACAATGAGTGAAGATTGTCCCTAAGTAATTGAGAATTTAGGGTAGGTTGTCCATTTAGAAAATACAATCCATCAGGGAAGTATTTCAGTTACTTTGCTGACTGCACTTCTCATCAGTATTACACTTGGGTGCACGTTTGTGTGGGACATCTGGGGAAGTAGCAGTGACTGGGAAGGAAGCCTGTGCAAAGGGGACCCAATGAGAGACACCAACTGAACCTAGCTTGGAAACCCACAAGCTCGTATTTGCTTGAATACAGACTGGACTGGAGAGGACACCCAGGAACTAGGCTTGAAGAGCCCTAACTCTCAACTGGAGTGTGCTAGGGATCCATACAGGAACTACTATTGTTCTCTTTGAACTGTAACTGTTTAAGTCTCTGTACCTAGGGTATTTGCAACCTCTCCTTTTTCTGCCAGTCTTAGTAAAATAATATTTTCCTTAGTCATGTGGCTGGGTTGCTATTGGGTCCCACCAGGGCTAGTGCCTACAATGCCTAGCTGTTGAAGCACCTACAGTATTGCCTCCAACTTGGGGTACCTAAAGGTTTGAACTCCATTACTGAGCAGCCCCAATATTTACACCAGCAAGCTAAGCATGGAACCACTTAAGCTAGCCAGAAGGAAATACTAAGGAGCTAGGTGTGACCTAAGCCCTGCCCCTCAAGGGGCAACTCGGACTAAGACATGGGTTAAACACCAGGCATTAAGACTTTGGTGGCTGTGCGCATACCCACCAACGCTAATTTAGGAGCCCATAGGGCCAGGTGGCAGCTGAGCAGGCATTAAGAATCTACATTTTCGACTTGGGCAACTAAAGTCACAGTTAAGTGCCTAAACCCCTTTGTGGATCTAAACTCCTCTTGTTTATGTGAGCAAACAAAACAGTATTTGATTAATTTTATATTTGATTAACTTGGCTGTATGAAATGTATTCATGGTTCCCATAGATTAGATGCGACAGTGGTATTGACATTTAAATTACCATAATTGTGACCCAAGGCTAAAAATTTAGGCTTAGTTCTATTCACCTAGCATGACAAACCCATTGGGACCCAATTTATAAACATAGCCTTTAACTTTGCAGAACTAAAATGTTAGTATTTGCAAACTTAACTGACTCCTGTAAATGAAGAAGTTAAACACTAGCATTTGCATCAAGAAAACTGAAGCCTAAATTGAAGCTCTTAAAAAAACAGATGAGTCAACAACAGGGATAAATGAAAGCTTAGAGGGTAGTTTGCAGAAATACACTGACCTGGATGAGATGCTCAACTGCACTCCAGCTCTTTTACTTGGTGTAAAGAGGTTAGAGTGGTATAAAAGGGCCTTAAAGCCCCTATCCGATAGATTCCCCCACTGCAGACGTTGTAGCAAACAGCTGTATGGCTGTCCTCCAAGGACTCCCCTCATAAGCCCTGGTGTAGGGCTAGGCAGCAGAGATATTGAGCAGCATAGAGAGACTACTGAAACTCAGACAGGACCCCAAAGACTTTGTATGCCAGGAGCCTCTCCAGCCCCCTGGAAGCAACTTAAAGACATTTTAGCCCACCCACTTCTTCGGCCGAGAGTTGTATGCTGTGCTGCTTGGGAACACAGCATAGAATCTCCCCCACCCTTAGTTAACATTCCTGGATTGCCATTGTTCCACTTCAGCAAGAAGTCCTACTTTAACAATGCCAGAAACTGACTACGGTCAATATTTTTTCTACTATTATTGCTGTCATAATGAAACACTTTCAAATACCATGAGGCAGCTGAATCAGATGACTTAGATGTATTTTATAAAAGAACAGTAATGATTCTTTAAAATCTTCAACAGGATAGCTAAAGAAAATCCCTTAAATATCCAAATACTTCACAGTAATGGAAAATTTGGATTTTTACTAACAATTAATAACTAATCTTCCATGAATCAGACAAAATTCACTTCCATTACATTAAAATATGCATTATAGAGATATCAGCAGTAGTTAATAAAGTCACTCTTCCATCAGTGCAGCAAAACTTTTATTTCATTTTTAATGAATCCAAACAACATTTGTCATGAGATGCTCTCATTACCTTTTCCTCTTTAGAGATCAGTGTTATATGAGGTACTAATTACATTAATATTGCCTGAATTCCTAATACTAATATCTCAGCTGGCCAGCTATATTATCCAAATTAAACTACTGAATAATGATGGTTTCTTCTAGACTGATGGATGGCGCTTATCACCAAAGTTGGCACCACAATAGTTTCTTGTATATCTTAAAGAGAACACGTGTGACATGTTATCAGCATTACTAATCTTTATCCACATCATCATGAATGTCCTTAGAGAAGCAGCACTATACACATACTATCCCTTGCTCCATATTTCAGTTTTACAGACTAGTTAGGAAGCTTTGCTGAAGAGGTGAACCTAATGCTGTTAAATATAAAGTAAGGGTAATGACAATGTAATTTGCCGCTAACGGAAGTAAAAGGACAGTATAAATAACATGACTAAGTTAGTATCAAAAGAACAAGAGTTTAATTTGATCTGTAACATCTTCCTAGAAGGATATATGTTTCCAACACTATACAATGTGGGGAAAAAAAAAAAAAGATGAATATATGGCTAATTATCTACATGTATAAAAATATAAACATCCTATCAAACATTTGTTGTAAAGATATCATCTATGACACACAAGACTGATAAAAGCATGGTACCTGTGCCTTCATTTCTAATTAAAAGACAGCCTTTTTTAAAAAAAAAAAAAAAAAAAGTGCTCATTAATAGTATGAGACTTGCATTTATTCACAGAACAGGCAGAGAGTGAGCAACAGTAATTACAGAAATTTATACAGTGCTCCAATAGCATGCCTCCACATTAACCTGGAAAGGGACTACTCTAAAGGCAACCACAACCACTCACTCCTTAGGCTCTCTAAGATAGACAGTAAGAGTCAGTAACTTGTCCAGTGGAAGACTGCCCACTAGGACTTTGACTGCAATTACCAACTCAGTTTTTACATAGGACTACAAATACGTAAGTTAGCTATGAAACAGCTAATTACTTTAGGTTACCACCAATCTGAATCCAGATTAGAACCAGAGACCTATAAGTGAAAGTCTCCATAACTCACTACCAGTCACTGGTTAGTCTTTAATATCACAAACACAAAGATTAGAAAAAGTGATTTGTTTGAGTTGATTTTATTACACCCATTCTCTTTTAAAATAATCATATGAGCTTTTGGGTCATCTGCTAGCAATTAAACAGACACTGATCAAAATACAGGTATCTAGCTAACAGGAAGTTTAGTTATAATTCACATTCAAGCAAATAAGTGTAGACAAAGTGTAGCTGATATTCATACTTAGTTTTTCTCCATAGAAACAGGAATAAGAAATGGATCAAAACATTACCATATTATATACAGAGTAATATGCAAGTGTTCAGGCTAGATATACTTTATGAAATTTTGTAGAACTAAAATGAATAAAAAACTAAATGATTCGTGTAAAATGTTTATATAGTGTATATACACTAAATCTCAAATTCAATTTAACGGTCTTCCATTCATAACTCCTATGATGAATTTATTAAGCCATAGTATCAGGTTCTTTAAAAAAAGAAAGAACTAGCTGGAGCTAATTTAAACACTTACTGAAAACCCATTTTATACAAAGTTTTAAAAAACATACTTTAGAGAGTTACTTAACAAAGACAGAAAAAGACAGTCATTGACTTAAGAATGACATTGTAAATACTTAGTAGCTGTGATCAATATCCTTTCACTTGTGGTATAGATAAAATATGCACAAATAAATCATCTTAGAATAAGGCATAGGACAACCAGCTTTCACTCTGTTTTCTGGTGCACTGGCCTCCCACTATCATCTTATTATTGCTCATCTAATTTGAAATGTATATTTCACTTTTAAAAATATTTCATTTTACAATTATCTACAACTGGACAATACCTGGTGCTCTCATGTATATTTTCAGCTTAATCGCATGGATAAACTCTACCTTAATGTATAAAAAACTAAGAATGCAAATTATTTTCAGTATTACTTTCATGCATGCCTTTAGTTAAAAGACTAGGTGGTGAAAAGAGAGAAAGCACTGAAACTCAAATTGATTAACATTGCTTAAATAAAAAGTTTTCATATTATCTGAAACTATAGCTTTGTAAAAAGGAAATAGGGTTTAAAAATGAAATCCCAATGTGAAACTCTTTGGTTAGATTTCAGAGTAGCAGCCGTGTTAGTCTGTATTCGCAAAAAGAAAAGGAGTACGTGTGGCACCTTAGAGACTAACAAATTTATTAGAGCATAAGCTTTCGTGAGCTACAGCTCACTTCATCGGATGCATTTGGTGGAAAAAGCAGAGGAGAGATTTATATACACACACACACAGAGAACATGAAACAATGGGTTTATCATACACACTGTAAGGAGAGTGATCACTTAAGATGAGCCATCACCAGCAGCAGGGGGGGGAAGGAGGAAAACCTTTCATGGTGACAAGCAGGTAGGCTAATTCCAGCAGTTAACAAGAATATCAGAGGAACAGTGGGGGGTGGGGTGGGAGGGAGAAATACCATGGGGAAATAGTTTTACTTTGTGTAATGACTCATCCATTCCCAGTCTCTATTCAAGCCTAAGTTAATTGTATCCAGTTTGCAAATTAATTCCAATTCAGCAGTCTCTCGTTGGAGTCTGTTTTTGAAGCTTTTTTGTTGAAGTATAGCCACTCTTAGGTCTGTGATCGAGTGACCAGAGAGATTGAAGTGTTCTCCAACTGGTTTTTGAATGTTATAATTCTTGACGTCTGATTTGTGTCCATTCATTCTTTTACGTAGAGACTGTCCAGTTTGGCCAATGTACATGGCAGAGGGGCATTGCTGGCACATGATGGCATATATCACATTGGTAGATGCGCAGGTGAACGAGCCTCTGATGGTGTGGCTGATGTGATTAGGCCCTATGATGGTATCCCCTGAATAGATATGTGGACAGAGTTGGCAACGGGCTTTGTTAGATTGTAAGTGCTAGTAATATCTCTAAATACAAGTCAGAATAACCAATTAAACTGCAGTTTTATCTTTGTAACGTCAAACTTTAATATGCACCATTAAAGTCCTTGAATGTTTAAAAAGGTGCAACTTTTTTTTGTTGAAGCTTGAGTAGATCAACTCATGTTTTAAAATTCAAGAAGTACAAAGTGCTTTTGCTCTCAGATCCTTAGCTGCTTATTAGAAAGGGAGGCTAAACTTTCATTCATTACAAAAGCTTGTGCTTATATAGTATGTTGTTCTTCCACAGAAAGCTATGGCTGCTTCCTCCAGAAGAGAAGCAGTTCTAAACTTGTTAGGTTATATAGACCAAGTTCAGCACTACTGTAAGGAGGGGTAACTCCCACTGAAGGAAGAAAGTGTTGCTCCTGTTTTTTGCTGGGTCTGCATTTAGTTCTGTACCTTATTTTGAGAAAGTGTTTATTATGCCTAGGAAATGTTACTTAGAACTTAGCAGTGTGATTTCTCGGATAATACTGCTACAAAAAACCTAAAAGTCAATAATTATTTTGTTAAGAAAGACATTTGAGGAAGCATTTCAGTCAGCTTCAACAATTATATAGTGCTAAAGTGACAACACTGAAAGTAGCAAGCAGAATTCACTTGTTTTTACTTGGATTTGTAAACTTGTATCACTTCAACATCTAAAAATCTCACTTTCACAGGAAACAGGCACTCTACCTCCTCTCTGACCAGCCCGGTTTATGTCACACCAATCCTTAAAGGAGTTTAAGGAACGTGCAATGGATATTTTATGTAGTTCAACTGTATATGGTAACTTTGTGACACTAAGGATTTTACACCACCTATGAAAGTTATGATTCACAAGCACTGTAAATTTTCAAGAAAAATTGTTGCTTTATATAATCCAGAGTACTTGGTTTGATAGTTGTCATTGGCCATCAGCCTTCTTCACCAGCCAGCCACACTTGATCCCATTCAAGAGCTCTTAAGTTCAGGGCTTTGGGGAAGGGTAGAGGAGATGGAGTAGGAAGGGATAAGGAAGTAATTGGTCCTGGAGGATTAGTCATTCCCACCCCCTCCAATCCCACACTCTTCTTGGAGGAAAATCATGAGCAAGAGGGGTAACCCATCATCACAGATAGCTGTCCCGCTCAGCAGATCATAGCTGGGTGGGCAGTGGTAAATCTGCCAGGTCGCCAAACAGGGGCAAGGAGGAGAAGTTAAAACAGGGGGATGGGATCTACCTCCGTGCCCCCCCCCCCGCTCCAGTCTCAGTGGGGTAGAGTGCCCAGTTCACGGAAAGGGAGTCCCTGGGAGTAAGGGGGAGGGAGCTCCCCTCACCCGCTGGGTCTGAGGGGCGGACAGGCAGAGTTTTGAACATCTCCTGTGCGAAGGGTGACGAGATGTCCGATTGTAGAGAGACCGTCCCAATACTTGGGGCTTTTCCTTATATAGGCTCGAATTAGCCCCCCCCCCCCCCCACACACACACACACCCCCACCCCCACCCCGTTCTCTGTTCCAGTTTTTCCACATCCACTTGCTATCGGGTGTGGGGGGGGGAGGGGCTGGCAGCCAGCTGGGGGCCTGGCGGGGGTGCGGGGCAAGAGGTTGGCGGGGTGGGGGCGAGGGGCTGGGGACGCACAAGGGGCGTGTGCCGCGTCCGCCGCCTCAGTCCCTGCAGAACACGTACTCGGTGTAGCTGGTCCAGATCTTGTCGTCGGCGGGGCCGCCCAGCTCGGGGGCGAAGGCGCAGGTGCCGGTGGAGGAGCAGGCGGCCATGCGGAAGCCGGCCTCGGAGAGGCGGTCGAAGGCCTGCTCCAGGAAGTTGAACTTGAGGTAGTAGCGGGCGGTGTAGCGCTCGGGGGGCCGGTCGGGGTCGCGGCTCTCGTTCAGCGTCTCGCCGAACACCTCCTTGGCCAGCGCCGTCTTGCCGCACACGGTGATGCGCGCCACCCGCCGGAACTTGGCGTCGGCCTGCGCCTCCCGCCCGATGGTGTAGGAGCCGCGGTAGCCGATGGTGATGTAGCCCGAGCGCCGCCCCGCCCCGCCGTCCAGGGACTGCGACGGGGTGAGCAGCGGGCCGCCGGAGGGGCTGCGGCTGGAGGGGGGCGACGGGGCCGGGGCCGGGGCCGGGGCGGCGCCCCCCGCCTCGGGCGGCTCCGCCTCCAGGCAGCCGAGCAGGGGCGGGGGCTCGTCGGCGCAGAGGGAGCCGTCGCGGTGGAGGGCGGCGGGGCGCGTCCCCCCGCCGGCCGCCCCCCGGCCCTGCGCCAGGCGGCGCGCCAGCTCCGGCAGCTGGAAGTACTCGGCCTCCCGCTGCAGGCGGCTGCGCTCGGGGAAGTGCTCGGGCAGCACCAGCTGCAGGTCCCGCAGGTAGTCCAGGATGTAGCGGAAGAGGAAGCCGTCGCGGTCGAGGAAGAAGCGGCCTTTGCTGTCCCGGGGCAGCTCGCCGGGCTGCTGCTGCGAGAACATGCGCCAGAGCAGCGAGTCCCGCACCGACACCACCGTGCCCCGCCGCGTCACGTACACCTGCCCGCCCACGTTCAGCTCCACGATCTCCGGGAAGGCGGACGAGCCCGCGGCCCCCGAGCCCGGCCCCGCCGCCGGGGACACGCCGCCCCCGTTCGGCAACCCCCGGGCGCTGTCCGCCAGGGCCATCCCGGAGCGAGCCCGCCGCCGCCGCCTGCCCTTACTCCGGCGGGTGGCGGGGGTGCAGCCGCCTCTCGGCCCCTCTCGCCGTCCTCTGCTCCGCGCCGGCAGAGCCTCTGGCTGCGGGCGCGGGCAGCGTCTGCTCTGGCCCCTTCTCGCTCTGCGGGCGCGGGCTGAGCTGAGCTGAGCTGCCGCCGCGCCTCACGCCAAGCGCTGACGGAGCCGCCTCGCCTCGCCTCGCCTATGTCCCCCGTCCCGCCCGCCGGGCGAGCCTCCTGGGTCGGGCTGAGAGGCGAGTGCCCTGCGCTAGCAGCGGGGCTGCGTTTATGTAGAGCTGCTGCGCCTCGCAGGAGGCGTGGGAGGGTGGCTGGGAGGCAGAGCTGAGCGCAGAGACTCTCACTCACACGGAGCGAAAGGGGGTGGATTTACACTGACGTACCCTCCCTTCCCCAGTTACAAAGGAGACTCCAGAGCCCCTGTGTCCCTTTCCTAATCCCCTGCAAAGCCGGATTCCTTTTCCAAATGTGGCTGCGGCCTCTGAGATTCACTGGGGGAATGTTTGTACTTGAGATCGTTTGCTCATCCATCTGAACATCATCAAAGTAGTTAGCCGCTTACCTTACACAGCGCAGGCAGGAATCCGGATTTAATGGCTGTATAGTGCTTTGGATATGTATAGCACAGTGTAATGCAAAGTTTCTAAATGTTATGAATAAACTTCAGGCATTTATTTTGGATTAGTACTGCCAATAAAGATTGCCACCCGTCAAAGCTGTTTCCTTACACCCCTACGCCCACTGCCTCTCATCTGCTCCTGATGAAGGCCATCCCTCAGAGTCCAGTTTATCTCCTTTTCACACAAATGGTGTTCTCTCATTTTCATTGTTTTAATTGATTTACATCACAAATGCAGAATCGTGAAAATAAAATTAAAAGTGTTAATGATGGTAAAGAAATTAATCCCACATCATTCAGGGAGCTTGCTGCACTAGTCTTTTTTAAGCTTTTGCCCAAACTTGTATCTCTCCCTTGGGCCCTGGCAAGATGAGAAGTATGTTCCTCACCCACGCACCTTTTTTTTTATTTTAAGAACATTTATTTCCAACATGGACATGTAGTCTCTATCTTAATGTATTTTTCTCTAGTCCAATGCATTTCCCTGGAATTAAAAGACTTGTTGTTATTTGCATAGTAAATGTCTATTGCTCTTTAAAATGGTGGCATCTGTGAAAACACTTACTGTTGTACCATCAGTGCTGAAGTAGGATGTAGTCCACAAGTAGTTCACCACGTTGTTCAACAAATAAATTCGTTGATAGTTTCTGTATTTTGTCACATTGATCCTTAATGTCACACACACAAGTTCCAAGAAAGCCAATACTGAATTTCAGTACTGCAGCATGTTTGTTCTACTCATGAATGGTGGTCACGTACATACAGATACCAAAGGTGCCAGTCTTACCACACAGGGAACAGAATTTACAATCTTCTGCTCTAATACATAGAACTCTGCCACTTGAATGAATGAAGAATTTCCCTTGGCTGATAGCTATGTTGTGGAGACGGGTAATCCTCATGTCAGTCTTTGATTCAGTCAATAGAGAATGAGACAATATCAAAATGATAAAACATTTGTGTAGGTCTGATATATTCCATCCTATAGAGATAGAACAAATAAACCAGTATTATAATTACAAGACAACACATGTAGGGCTGTGTGAATGTATGTGTTTAATCAAGTGATGTTATAGCTCTTATTAATGTTGATTCATTTGATTAGGCTTTTGTACAAAACATGCATATATATTTTAAATGCATTGGTTGAAGTTTATGTTTTTGTTTTTCTTGTGATTGTAAATTACCTCCATTGAATTTCATACATATTGGTTTATGGCATGGGCATTGCAAGCAACAGCAGAGATAGTCACTGCTTCCAGCTTCTCAGCTTCTATCCTCTGAGAGTGAAAGTGCTCTTTCTGTCTTCCAGCAGAGAATAACTGAATAGGCATGAAAGTTTGAGGAGTGTTATAGCAGCAGGCAATACATTCTGTAGGTATCTACAGATGTAAACTTGTTTTGGGCAATCATAGATTTGGAGGTCCAGGGCGGGGGGGGGGGGGCATGGAGAAAGAGGAGATTTTAGAAAGGCTTAAGAGAAGAAAGTGTTTAGGGGGAGGTTAGCTCAAAAGGGAGGCATTTTACAAAGGAAAAGAAAAACAGTTAAGAAACAGGTGGGTATATATAGAAAGAAGGATTAATGGAAAAACTGGCTGGCAAGGAAAATGCTGAAATGACAGAGAATCAGAAAAGATATTTTGGACTAAGAAAGGAATCAAGACTAGTTTGGCAAAACCATCACTTGAAGTGAACATTGTAGCAAATCTAGTCTGAAGAAAACTGAAACAGGAAATGTTGAGGAAAGAAAAAGTTGAACCAAGAAAACTTTTTTTAAAGGCAGTCTATTCCTTTTTATTTGATAAAAAGTTGGCTGCCAAAGGGTTGTTAAGCCACCAATAACTTTGCATTGTTGTGGGTAACAATGCAAAATATTAAACTCATTTTATTTTAAAATAAAGAATTTGCTGTTGGTTTTTGGTCTGATAGCACTGTCATGGAAAGAGCGGGAAAAGAACCTTGAATTGAACTGATCTTCTACCCATGTAACTGTAAAATGGTTTTGGCATTGTTTTTTATGAGGAAAAAAAGATGATTTGTATTATTTATTGTACCTGTTTGCTGGTTAGAAAGGGGTTTTTCTTGAATTGTATTAGAACCATTTGACCCTGAGTATATATGTACACTAGATTTTCAGATTATGGTTAACTGGCAACCATTTTAGGGGATGGTTGATATTGGCTCTCCTTCTCTTAAACTAGTAACTTCCTACAACTGCACCCACAGTGTTTTGAGGTGGCTTTCTACAGATTCCCACTAATTCACATTTCAAACTAATCTTCCCCAGTGTAGGCAATGTATTGAGAGCCTTATGTTTGAGCCGTGCATGCAAAAAGTGAGAACACATAATGATGGCAAGGTCTGTTATTTATAATAGAGCTTACAATAGAATATATAGATTTTCAAATATTTGAATCAGCATAAATGGGTGCTCAGTTTACCTTTCAATAAACTGTGGCTTTCTCCGTGTTCAAGTGGGCTTTAAAGTATGTTAACAAAAGCATATTGCAACCTATTTATTAGGTTAATAGGTCTAGAGCATAACTAATTTAGCAGTTGCACAAATTAATAAGTTGTATTGCTCCCTCACATGCAACCCCTTATAAATGTTCATTGTTTCCAAACCTAGCATCTGCTAGGAAGCAACATTTGACTGGTTCACTGTATCATTATATAGCACTGTTTTGAGTACGTGACACTGCACACTAAGGGACGGGAGTTGTGCAAAACAAATTTATCCAGATACCTGCCACAGAAGGCTAACTATCTCTGGGGATCTCTGGGTAAATTACAGTAAAATGTACTATAAACCAGGACGTATGCAGAGTGTGGTGTTGGTATCTATAAAGTGAAGAAAGAGTCTTCTAAGGGGAAGCCTCTGCTAGTACAGACTGTATCACAAAATACTGGCCCATGACACAAGTAGTGTTTGAAGCCTGTCTCAGTGAAATAGCGATCGTTTTATGTGATAAATGTGCCTCGCATCATGATATCTAGAGCTATAAACACAATCGTAAAGCAATGTCTGTTCAAAAATATTATACTCTCTGTGTATTTTCCAAGTGGGATTGCTTTCAGTTGTTCTAATATATCCTGAAAAGAAAGGGACAGTAGCTATTTCAAGATTCTCTTCACTAGTTCAAGCTGGTGAATCTTGGGTAGAAATGGAGTATCATCATTTTTCATCTCTTCTCTCCCACTTTGATACATTTCCATGAAATGGAATTGGATTCCACTTCAAATAAGCTATTTTAAAATGGATAACAAATACATCACATTGATATGGCAGATAAATATTCAGTCACTTGGTTGCACAACACTATTGTAATCTCAGTTTCATTTTATGTAGGAGACACAATTAGAGTATTAGTAGATATAACACTCAAAATGCTACATTTGGAACAAAATGTCTTATTAGGAAATATACATCATTTAAAAGAGCTAAATATGGAGTAATGGACAGCCTGGGTTCTGTAAAGATAAACAAGTCTGTGAACTTCTTTAGTTGTATAGTGTCCTGTCATTTCCAAATGAGTAACTGACTTGAAAGAAGACCGGCAAATATTTTTGTTTGTTATTGTTAGCATCGTATCAGGACTGTCTGTGCATGAATTCATGCTATTTTAATCTGTGTTCTAATAATTTTACTGATTACATTATAGGAATGCTGTAACATTATGTCAAGTGATATTGATTAGTTGGGGTTTTTTAATCCTTGTATCAGAGCTTAGAAGGATGTTTCAATCATGTTCCCCACCAACAGTAATCATTAATAAAAATCAGAAGTCTAGTTATATTCAGATAGCACAGAGGAAACTGGGAATTAAGATTAGTTTTTCCACTCAAAACATGATCTCTAAGGTGCCACAAGTACTCCTTTTCTTTTCACTCAAAACAGTCTTCTTCATAGAGCAGTTTCACCTATGATAGAGAAAGGGTAACACCTAGTGGTATGAGATTTAAGTTGCAGCCAAAATAGAAGTGGGCTCAAAGGCTCCAAACCGTTGACAACAGAACATCTACAGTAAAGAGAAAATTATAACCTTTTTATCATAAGAATAGCTGTAAATTAGCTAGTGTAACTACATCCAAAGTTTTCCCCATTAGAATTGACAAAAAAATAAACTTGATCCTCTGCTCCTATACCAATATGGATATTAGAGTCTAATGTTTTGCAAATGAAGATATGTTGCTTATGATTTTACTGATTTATATTACTTTAATTAACAGATGGCACCTTTCAATATGCTTAAATTGCTTCTGAAGCAAAATATTTAACTTTTACTAACTACAGAAAATGCCACTAGATGAATACGACTGTTTATTGAACTGAAGGCTTATCAAGTGTCACTATTTTAAGATTGACAATGCATGGTTAAAGAATGAAGTGGTGGGGGTGACAGTAAGGATTACCTTATCTCCTGCAGTTCATTCAGTAACTGAAAACGTGCACAGTTTAATTGCTAACGTTTGGAGATTGTTAGAGTTTTGTATTTTGATGGTTCTGACCGTATCTGTGCTCTTGAAATATTTGAAGTTCTTGTAGGTTTGACTTTTACAGTCAAAAACACCCATTATCTTCAGTTGAATAGCACATTAACATCATTGGTAGTAGTCACAGATGGCCATTCAGTAGACTGTTCATAAAATCTCTCACATTGGACCCAAGTGTTGGGTATGTGGTGGCAAAAAATTGAAGTATAAGTTATCTGAACCAGAAAAAAACAAAATAGATCACTTCCTACAAAACCCCTCCTAAACTGCTTTATATGGCTCCACAGCTAACATGAGAGTGTTTATTTCACAGGAGTAGTAGTGGAAGTTATCTGCGAATTTATCCCTTGTGCCTCAATAAAGAGTATTCTGAGAGCATTTGTCTTTATCTGATGGCATGTTGTTAAAAGGCCAGACATTATGAAAAAATATTTTACATAAGTCATGCATTGAACTGATCCCAAATATTTTATCACAATTGACAATCACCTAGAACTTAATAGGTAGAGCTCCCACTGCCAGTGTGGGAGAGGAGATGTTACCTCTGGAACATCAGCATCTCTCAGAACCCAATGAGGGGGGGTGAGGGAAATCAGTCATCTGCAGGGTAGCACAGAGCACATCCAGCCCCTCTCTGAATCACTGTCCCATACAGACCCACCACATTTTGTGTGTGAAACTCTAGTCAGCAGTTAACACAGTTCAGAGTTGTATTAACTCCCTCTGAGTACCCTCAGTGACCACCAGACAGAATGGGCACTCAGTTTCCAGGCCCCAGTGAGATTTGCAAACTAGGCATTCCCTCCTCTATCTTGCTTTTTGGGCCCAATCTAGCAAATGAGTGGTGAGGAGGCCCCCTTATAACCGTTAGCCCAGTGGTTACACCACACTCATCCCGGATGTGGGGGAGATGTCTACAGTTCAGTTGGGAACAAGCCTGCCTCCATCCCTGGGCAGACAGACTTGCACTAGAAGGGCTTGAGTTAGCGTACTAAAATAGCAATCCACATGTTCCAGCTCTGAAGTTCAGGCTCTCAAGTGGGCTTGAGAGCCAGAGTCAGAACATCGACCTTGGTGTTTGTAGCACACATCTGTCTGCTGAGAGGCTCACTTCCAGCAGCAGTGTAGATACACTCTAACAAATTCAGGTTTAATTCATTTCTCCACCTGAGGCAAGGAAGGGATTTGAACAGGGATCTCCCACTGCTTATGCGAGTGCACTAACCACCGGACTACAGAGACACTCATACTCTTGCTAGCGCAATGCATATTTATTTATGCACAGGTGAACAGTTTCAACAGGACAGACTGAGAAATCCAAACCAGGTTATCCCACCAGTGAGGGCATTCACTCAAGTTCATATCCCTTTTCCACTGCAGGCTGAGGGGGGGAACTATACCCAAGTCTTCTATATTTACAGTGATGTAAACACTGGGCTACAGTTGTTGCTGCTGCTATGGCATTTCTTACAAAAGAACATCTTAGGCCATGTCTGCACTATCTGATTGATCTATCAAGGATCGATTTATCGCGTCTAGTGTAGACACAATAAATCGATCCCCAATCGCTCTGCTGTCGACTCCGGAACTTCACCAGGGTGAGAGGCGGAAGCGGAGTCAACGGGGGAGCGGTGGCCGTCGATCCCACGCCACGAGGATGCAAAATAAGTGATTCTAAGATCGGTCGACTTCAGCTACACTATTCTTGTAGCTGAAGTTGCATATCTTAGATCGATTTCCCCCTTAGATTCATAACTCCAGGAGAGGGTACTGATTACAAATCCCAAACAGAGTTAGGCCCCAATACCTCTCATTTCCATTGGCTAGCTAGCACCTGCCAGTTGATGACAAAATTAAGATCACTTGGACATATAATTATCTGATATGTTGGTTCACTCAGTTAGGCACGTAAACTGTCTCAGCTGCACCTGTAAATAGTTGCAGGTGCAAAAAGGGAGGGCAGTTTGAGGCTGGTATAAAAATCAAGCTATGTCTACACTACAGTTCATGATAACGTATGTCGCTCAGGGTTGTGAATAAACCAGCCCCCTGAATGACATAAGTTACACCAACATAAGTGATCATATGCACAGTGCTACGTCCGTGGGAGAGCTTCTCCCAACAACATAGCTTCTGTCGTTCACAGAGCTGCCATTCACAGAGGAGGTCGGCACAGAGCCTCTTCACCAGATGCACTGCAGCGGCACAGCTGCATCAGTACAGCTACGCTGCTGCAGCGCTGTATGTGTAGACATGGCCTCGGACTCTTCATACCTATATATATATGTGCACATATGCATGCCTGTGATATGTGCCACAAAATGATGTTTCATTGTATGTCACTGCTACAGCTTATTATTAGCTTGAGGGTGTTCTGTTAAGGGAAAGGCTCTCTTTTATTTTAACTTTAAGATTTTTATGTAAATGCTGGACTAACAGCTCTGGTGAATGGAATCTTTCATTTAATGTCATTTTAAAAAAATTATGCTACAAGCACAAATAAAGCAAAAAGAGAAATCCATTCTTCTTAAGCATTGAAACAGACTAGGGACATTATTAAGTCACACAGAGACAGGATGAGATTGCAGGATGGCTTCTGGTAAAAAGGAAGATTATCTAAAGGGCAGAGACTGAAAATGAAGCCTGCAAGGCAGTGACAAAAAAGCTCAAGGGATAAGAAAGAGCTTCTGTCAGAGCCAGAAAAAGAAAGTTAAAAACAAAACAGCTGAGAACAAATCTTGTTGGGGTGGAGGGAGGAGAAGGGAAGAAAAGAAACAAAACATATAAACTAGAAACATCAGCATAACTGTAGCATGTAGGCTACACACTCTTTAAATAGTTAGCAAGCCCTCTAGTGGCTCTCATCATCTTCTATGTTTCAAAAGCCACCACAATCCTGCCAGAACAACAGTATATGTATGTAGACGGGTCTTACATACTGTATATAATTAGTTATTTCAATCTCATTTTGCTCTTTTGGCTGCTTCATATTACTTTTGTTGTATAAGAGCAAGACACAAAAAATAACTCAAATACATGACCTCTCTCCTTCACTGTTCCTCTTTAAGGATCAACTTCTGCCCTTATATATGCATATGAAACTTCCCTTGACTTCAAAAGGAAGTGAATATGTATGTGGGTAGAATTTGGCTCACGTCTTTGGATAGAAGTAACTAGTTAGTGTTCGTTAAACTTACTGTTCACTTTTGTCAGACACTGTTAGACATAATACCTCATTGCTTTTATAGTGCTAATACCTTTCCATCATTTAGAGTAAGCATATGCACTTACCTATTTATTTGTCACTTAAGAATAAGTGATATAATAAGTGATAATAAGAATTTCCATAGAAGGGATGATGGAGGGGGGAGAGGAATGCTGTGTAATGGTTATCAATTGTTAAAGTACAGTAAGTCAGGAGTTCTCAAACTTCATTGCACCGCAACCCCCCTTCTGACAATAAAAATTACTACATGGCCCCAGGAGGGGGGACCGAAGCCCACGCCGCACTGCCCTGAGTGGCGGGGGCCAAAGCCGAAGCCCAAGGGCTTCCGCCAGCCCTCGCAACCCCATTAAAGCAGGGTCAAGACCCACTTTGGGATCCTGAGACTGCTGCACTAGTTCTTAGGCCTAGTGACCTTGTCTGTAGTAATGCTGAATGACGTATGCCTCAGGCATCCAGAGTAGTAAGAAGCAAGAACGGCCACAGAAACAGGAATAGAGGGCTCCCTAGAGTTAGATGTGAAGGGGAAGTCCTTTAGACAGCTATTCAAAAAAAATATATTTTAATGTGTTATTAATAGGAAGAGTCTTGAACTTTTAAAAATGAATTCCGCAACAGGTTGGCTGTGTTTCAGTGATGTATAACTTGTATGTCAGTAATACATTTGCAAAGCAATTTGAGATCCTTCAGGGTGGTATCAGATGTAGAAACTATTGTGATTCTATAAGCCACATTTGGTAGCAAAAAGAGCACTATATGGCCAGTTTCCCTAAGCTGAACAGGATTGTTTCTCTCTGTGTAACTCTTTTACCATCCACTGAGCAAAGCCACAGGTTTGCCAGCATTGCACTTCTACAGAATAACATTTTGGCTCACTTACCCAAAGCTGGTACTGTCAGCTAAGCATATTTAATATTTAAACCATATAGATCACACCAACTTAAATGGACACTCCTATTTAGTTCCTTTCAGGCACTTCTGTTTGTGTCCTTATCTTGGGTTTTCCTGCAAGATTAAACTTTATTGTACTGTTCAGTATTCAGCCTTTCTGTTGTCCCCAGACACCAACACCTGATGCTACTGATAGTGGCATGTCACTGTAATGAACCTGAGTTGAAATTTTCAAAGTCAACTAGGGGATTTGGCCATACAACTTCCTCTTAAATTAATGGGATCTGTGTAACTAAATCCACTAATCAGCTTTGAAAATCTGAACCTTTGATTGTGTAATTCAGAGATGCCATAGTTACTTAGAAAACTCATGCAGAGCATGAGAGTATAATTAATGAATTTCTACTCCTAAAGCATATGCTTCTGTCACTTGAGCTAAAGGAGGGTCTTCTGCTTGTTAGTCTGTTAGTGGTTATATACTCCCTCAAGCTATTCTACTGGAGAGTGAGAGATAAAATATTCCTAAACCACATGAGAGAGCTTGATACTACTCCTACTAGTGCTGCACACACATGTTCAGTAATTTAACCAGCATAACTGGTGTGTTAACCTTCCATCCTCCATCTCCATGCTGCAAGTCTGAATTTCATAGTCGCATTTCCTATTAACACTTCATCACATATTCAGTGGTTTCTGGGTTTTTTGTGAGGTTGGGTTTTTTCATGTGTATTTTGAGAGATGGGGCAAGGCCTAGTAGTTTAGCTATATTAAGAGAGTCACATTGTTAGGTTTTTTATTGTAGCTTTGACTAGCATGAAAAGTTACTAGTGTCACCTGATCATGGAGTGTATGTACCCTATGACACTGTTTTCATCCCTGGGTGTAGTTTGGGAACCATGGGAACCACTGCTCCCCTTTAGCCTTCCAGTTTGGCTAGCCTTTCCTACACTGCTCTGTTGGTGACTTACAGCCTTTTCAGGCCCTGTGGTCACCCAACACAACTGCAGGTGGCACCACACACCCAAACTGAACTATCTGAGCGCCTTACTCAAAGACAGGCAGGAGACAATGACCAATTTCCCAGCTCCTCCACCCTGCACCCTTGCTGGAGTATAAACCCAAAATTGTACCATCTTGCACTGCATAGGGATCTGTACAATGTAAGCTCATAAAGTTCACCCTCCCCTCGATGTGGATATGCACAATACGCTTGTGTTAACAAAGCTGAGATTTTCCCCCAAACACTTCACTCAAAGGCACACTGGTTTAGATAAAGCAAAAACAAGTTTATTAACTACAAAAGATAGCTTTTAAGTGTTATAAGTTATAGCAAACAGGTCAAAACAAATTACCTAGTAATAACAAAAACGCAAACGAAGCCTAAATACTAGAAGATTGGATATGAATTAGCATTTCTCACCCTGACTGATGATACAAGCAGGCTTGCAGATTCTTAAGGCACAAGCTGCACTTGCTTTGCAGCTTGGGCTTCTCACCCCCATTCCAAGTCCTTTTCTTTCAGAGCTTCTCTCAGGTGTTGAGTTGTGGGGGAGTGAAGAACAACAGATGAGGTCACTCCCTGCCTTATATAATTTTTTTCCTCTGGCAGGAGCCTTTGTTCCAAACTTGGTTCCCAAACCAGTCTGTGGAAAAATACAGGTACCCAAACTGGAGTTCAGAGTCATATGGCCTGGTCACATGCCCTTGCAGAGTCATAGCTGCCATTACTTACAGGCCATCTGAAACGTTTACAGGAAGGCTAAGCTATTCCACAGCCCATTGTCTTTGTTGATGAGCCATTAGCACTGTCTTGCTTCTTCATTATCTACCCTGAAGCCTGACACTGGTGTTTTCCAGAGAAAGCCCATTTGAAATACAGATCCATAGTCAATATTTATAATTTCAGATACAAAAATGATACATGCATACAAATAGGATAATCATATTCAGCAATCATAACTTTCCAATGACATCTTACATGACCCATCTTGTACAAAATGCTTCATAATTATGCCATAATCATATCATACTAATATTACTATGACGAATATGGGGTGTAGTGTCACATTCCCCATTCTGGCCCAGCAACCAAAAGGTTAACACAGGCACTGCCAGCGCTGGCTGATTGGCAGCCTCACAACAGCTCAGAAGATAAAAGGGCTGGGAAGCGGAGGGGTGGGGCAGCTACCAGAGGAGTGAGAAGGCTGGAGAAGGGAACGCCTGCCAGCAAGCTGCTGAAGAGCCACTCAGGGACATCACCCTAAAATGAGATGACAAGACCAACAAGATGAAGAGCCTTCAGAAACCCAGGGAGGGGAGGAAGGAGCTCAGGGCATAGCTGGAGTCAATGAACCCTTATCTAGCTTGAGGGCCCTGAGCTGAAACCCAGTGGAGTGGGTGGGCCTGGGTTCCCCTATCAATTCCTTGATGAACATAAGAGCAGAGAGGGTTTTCAGATGCCTGAGCATCAAAAATTAGACTTCAGAGTAGCAGCCATGTTAGTCTATATCAACAAAAAGAACAGGCGTACTGGTAGCACCTTAGAGACTAACAAATTTATTTGAGTATAAGCTTTTATGGGCTACAGCCCACTTCATCAGATGCAAAAAATTAGACTAACTGCCTTGCCAGGCTGAGTCAGCTCAGATGCCAGGCCCAGCTTGGACAAAAGAGGGCATTGTTGCACCAATTTACACACACTCTAGTGTTAATTATTCGCAAAAAGAAAAGGAGTACTGGTGGCACCTTAGAGACTAACAAATTTATTAGAGCATAGCTTTCGTGAGCTACAGCTCACTTCATCGGATGCATTTGGTGGAAAAAACAGAGGAGCCAAATGCATCCGATGAAGTGAGCTGTAGCTCACGAAAGCTTATGCTCTAATAAATTTGTTAGTCTCTAAGGTGCCACCAGTACTCCTTTTCTTTTTGCGAATACAGACTAACACGGCTGCTACTCTGAAACGTGTGGTTAATTATTGTATATGCTACAAATCAATGATAATAGAGACCTAGATAGAACTCACAAAGATGGGCTCAGGAAAGGTCTGCTTGTACCAGACCCTGTGCTAAATATTATATTTAACTGTAGAAATAGATTCTGAAGATTCTTATAAGCATCTACTGAACATTTATTCCAAGAGACTGAACCCAAACCTTGTCTATACAAACCTATGCACAAATTCACACTTCATTTAAATATACTGGGTGAAATCCTGGCTTCACTGAAGTCAATGGCAAAACTCACATTGACTTAAATGGGGCCAGGAATCAAACTACCAGGCATGTCTAATTGCTTGCTTTGTGAACATTACATGCATTTCTCTCTCTACATTTCTCACTGTCCAGTTGTGCATCTCCTTTGAGAAATTTTGAATATGTAATTCAAAGTCCATTTTCCATATTCAACATTGTTACTTTCCCTACAAATATTTGAATAGTTTGTTTTTAAAGCAAGATTCCATTTTGTAGATCCATACTGAGCACTGTCAATTCAAACATTATTTTTGTCATATTCCTGCTTTTCGACCCTGACCGAGGTCTCTAGTAAAATCTCATTTAGAGGTCTGTAGACACCAGGTCTGCTTCTTAAAACTGTTAGGTTAACTCCTTTACAGTTGATATTAGAGGGTCTACTTGAGCTGCCCTCCAGCAATCCTACCAGTTCTGAGTGCCCTTCACACTGAATTAGCATTGCTGAAAACTCTGCCTCCTGTCTATCATAAACACACATTACAAGTCCCCTGTTTTCAGAGAGTTTTAAAATATTATTTTTATTTGTTTAGTGCCAACAATGTGCTCTTTTACTATTTCCTTCTAAATGCTGTGAAACTTCCCATACGATTTTATTTCAGAGTAGCAGCCGTGTTTGTCTGTATTCGCAAAAAGAAAAGGAGTACTTGTGGCACCTTAGAGACTAACAAATTTATTAGAGCATAAGCTTTCGTGAGCTACAGCTCACTTTTTTCCACCAAATGCATCCGATGAAGTGAGCTGTAGCTCACGAAAGCTTATGCTCTAATAAATTTGTTAGTCTCTAAGGTGCCACAAGTACTCCTTTTCTTCATACGATTTTAGAGTGTAAACACTCTTCAGGCATTTTTCTGGTAATGGTTGAATCTACTGTGATGTCTGCTGTGGGCAATGCTTTACAGATTTAAATTTGTTGTTCAGCTCTCAGATATATTATGGTGACAGATGCTATAGAAAAACCTTAAACAGATTCTCATTGCTAGTTCACCTACTATAACATGATCTTGATTTTCTTCTCTACTCTTCTTCCTTTCTGGCAAAATTACATTTTTCTGCCCCTGTCCATCAAATCTTCCTTTGGAAATAGTTTTAGCAGTATAAACCATGAACCTCAGTCCTGGGAGGTGCCGAGCATACTCAAATCCCATTGATGGGGTTGAGAGTGCACAGTCCCTTAAAGACTGTACTCATTGCACCAGCAAAAAATGTGAATGTCTAGGTGCATTTCTAAGTAACAAAATAAAAGGGAGGTTGCCCATTTTACTTTTTGAAATGTGATAAGGGACTGTCCTGATGTAGAATTTGTCCCAGGATGTTTGGCAAAGGGCATAATTGATATTTATTTTTAATCATTGAAGTCTGATAAGGGACTCCTACTGTCTATGCTGGAGATTGTTTAACTTGCGATTCGCCTGGCAAGAGGAAGACCAATGCTTTTTGAGGACAGTAGGTGGCAGTGTTGTCTCTGTTCCCAGGTGTCAAAGCACTGAGGTATCACAGCTCAGAGAAGCCATTTCATGAAATATGCTAGAAGGCTAAAGTTCCAGCAATCATAGGTGCTTCTGCCCATAAGCAGTGGAAAGATTCTTGCAAGCATCTCTGGAGTAGCTGTCAACATACCCTCCAAATTCGGAGTGAAACTATATAAATGCTTTTAACCAGTGATACCTGTGGTATGTTTTTGCTCCACTATGTAGTGTTTTTGTGTGTTTTTATTATTTGGACAAGAGGGATCCTTCAACTTTTAAAAATGGAAAATATAATGCTCTTATTAATTTTATTTTTAATTGTGCTTTTCTTTACTTAAAAAATGAGGACCTTGAACAGCATTAATCATGCTGGTTCCCCTCTCTGGCAGTTAGTTCCAAACTCACATCCCTTGCCTTAAGGTGAAGATACTTCCTGGAGCCTTTGGGGAGGTAGGAATTCATTCAGGAATCAGTCCAACCCACATTTGTTACAACACATTTATCAGCATAGATTGAATCACAGCATCATTAAAAGCAACAGAATTAAATAAGGAAGTTTATCCCTGCTGTAGAATTCTATAGAGTGGTTTTTCAAAAAAGTTTGGTTCTTTAAGAAGATAGTGGTGGTTGATCCAAAGAGTGCATATAAAGAAACATTGACAATGGCACTTACTGAATGAAAAAACTAAGTTCCTGACCAATGTGAGCTGCGAGCGGCTGTACCTGAGGATGCTCCGGTAAACAAAGCATCTCTTTGCCTGACAGGGGCTTCCCCTGAACAAGCTGAGAACCAAGTTTGGGAACCCGTGACCTAGACTGAACTCTTTCTAGGCTGACAATGTAACACAAATATTACTATGCAACTTGCTGCAGGAATGAAGCTTTAAGACCCCTGAAGTATATAGGTTCCAGAGTTCCAGAAGCTTGACACTGTACTTAACACAGCCCACTGATATATTACAGGCTGCCTAAAGTCTACTCAAGTCAACAGCCTCTACATCTTTGTAAGTACTGCTCTACCTGATATATGCCAGGACTAGTAGAGTAGAGCACACAAGGCAGTACACAAAACCCAAGACATCCGCTATATGATATAACCACTGTTCTATATTTGCCACAAATCTTGTACAAAGGTTGTCAAGTGAGGTGTCTGTGGAAAGGTTATGACTCGCTGAATATAATTCTGCTATGTGTTTGCATGTATCATTTTTGTATTTGAAGTTATACGTATTGGCTCTATACCTGGATTTCAAATGTTTGCTCCTGGGGTAATGCCCCCAAGGTAGTTAGCCAACACACCTTGGAGGGTCTATTCAAATTAAGAAAAGGAGTACTTGTGGCACCTTAGAGACTAACAAATTTATTAGAGCATAAGCTTTCGTGAGCTACAGCTCACTTCATCGGATGCATTTACAAGCTTATGCTCTAATAAATTTGTTAGTCTCTAAGGTGCCACAAGTACTCCTTTTCTTTTTGTGAATACAGACTAACACGGCTGCTACTCTGAAACCTATTCAAATTAAGTGGCCCATCAAAAAAAACATTTAACTGACAATGAACCAGTGGAGACACCTGTTACACTTAATGGACTTTCTTGCTGTGACTAGGCAAAATGCATGGATATGTGACTTGTCCAGTTGACTCCAGCCACCATCTTTTTACTCTCCTTTTCCACAGTCAGATCAATGGGTTTTCCTCCACGTGGCAAAAGAGATAAAAGGCCATGGAAACTCCTCCATTTTGCCTCTATTCTGCTCCAGCCTTTTTCCTGATCAAGCCTCTGGACTATGAACTTATACTAATGGGTGCATTCTAACCAAGGGACTGAGGACCTTCCAATGTTTTGGAAGCAGCCAAAGACTTGATTTAAGCCAGCCGTTTATTCTATCACTGCAACAAGCCTGAACCAAGAACTTTGCAATTACTGTATGTATTTGATTCCTTTAACCAATTTTAAATCTCACCTCTCTTTTTTCTTTTGAATAAACCTTTAGATTTTAGATACTAAAGGATTGGCAACAGCATGATTTTGGGGTAAAATCTGATTTGTATATTGACCTGCGTGTGTGGCTGGTCCTTTGGGATCAGGAGAACCTTTTATTTGATGAGACTGGTTGTAAAGAACCACTCACCTTTAAATCCAGTATTTTGGGGAGGGGGGTAATACGAGGACTGGAATACCTAGGAAACTGCTTTTATGACTTCTTGTTAGCCAGCGTGGTGAGACAGAAGTTTACTTTTGTTGCTGGCTTGGTATATCTTATGGAAAAATAACTGCTAGTTTTGGAGTGTAACTGCCCTATTTCTCAGTGGTTTGTCCTGTTCGGTGTTTTCAGTTGTGACCCACACAGACACGGTTACAGCAGCTAATTTTCTTTTTCTCAAATTACTTGACTGTCCCTAGACAGAGCATAATGTACAGTGCCTGCAACACTTTTATGGTGTTAGGCTGTATATTGTACGTGGAGCTGCTTCTGGCCTCTCATTGAGAAAATGTTTATGTTCAATAAATGTTGTTGTCCACAGTGTACCAGAACCTAGAGCACAGGTAGAAAGACTGACTTCAGCAATGTACCTACTATTGATACTAGTCAGTGTATTTGTTAAGACTAACAAAGAGTTAGGGCTTGATTCAAAGAGAGTTAGGCCTAATTAATATTAAGTATCTCACCTTCTTTAGAGAAGATCAAGAAAAGGCCATATACATAGCTGAAATTGGGGAAGTAATTTATTATGATCAGGTGCAACAGTTTAACTCAGTGAGTAAGATTTTCACAGGGTTGGGTTGGAATTTCATGGAATTGTGGTGTCACCTTTTGTTGTCAGTCACTGTTCTTTCAAGGCAAGTCATACTGTTCCATAAACACTATTAAATGGGTTCTTTTGTTAGTCCAACAATGCATTCCTTGGCTCACCTCAAACACACATCTGTTCCTAAGTGAGAACCAGGTGTCCAGTTCACGATATCCCATCTTAAATCTGCTGAGATTATTGCTCAGTCCCCTTTGGGCAAGATGCTATGCACAGAATGTTACAGTCACATCTAGATCCCATCTGTAAATTAGCATTGGCTATCTCATAGTGCTAGTTGTAAATTTAAATCCTTTTTGAAAGCTCATCTCTTTATACATATGTACTATATCAAAAGAGGAAGGAGAAGAACATATACTGGACTTACTGCACTGACCCGGGTAAACACTTACTGGTATAGGGCATAGTGATTCTGATATTTGTTTTGAAGAAGTTGGAAATGGGAACCTCAGATGTTGCAAGTAACTTGTATATTTTATTTCAGTTGTCTTCAGTTTCTCAACTGAGTGAGTAACAGAGCTACAAGTAGGGGAATTTTCCCTTCAGCGTTTTACATGATTTCAAAAGTTAAACATGTCAGGCTGTCCTTTGTGGTGTAATCAGTGTGGGTGCCTCTTTTGCTATTCCCTTCTGCGGTTTCTATTTGAGTAGACTAATTCATCAGTTTCTCCTTGGTGCTACTGTGAAAATGGGAGGCCTGTTTGTGATATGAATTAAAGAATCCAAGGATTTTATAGCTGTAAGTTTGTTAACTATAGACTAATACAACTAATTCAGATCATTAACAGAGACTCTACATGAGGAGAAGGCCAAAGTGTGGCAACATTCCTACCCCTACCCCATGGCTAAAATGTCCTAGCAAAGCCATTAAACATACCAACATGTAGCAACAGAGCATATAAGCATTCGCTTCCATGTACTCCTGTTGTCACAACCAGTGAGCAGAGACAAGTACGTAAGTGACCTGGGGCAAAGCAAAACCAACTTGTGGATTTTATGTCAAAAGCATAAGATTCAGGGGCCAGATTCTGCCCTCTTTTATCTACGTGCAATTCCCACTGACTGTATGTTTTGTAACTGTGAGCAGAGTTCAGCCCTAAGTCAGCAGTGGTAAAATGAAGAGTAAAGAGCTTAAGAAAAAATTTATGTCTGCAGGAGACAAGCAACAATGGGACACTGGCAACCCAAAGCCTCTGTCTATAATTAGCATGCTCATATATATAGCTGTCTCTGCTGTTGAAAGTTGAAATGAAACTAGTGCATTTTTGCCTTTCCAGTATGTTCACTTGTTAGCAATTTTCAACCAAAACTGCAGAACTGTTTCCTTTATGTCAGAGAAGAGGATTCCCTTATGTCAAAGAGGTGAGTCTTTGTCAGTCTGCAAGTAATTTACTTTTATAGAACAAAGTTCCACTTAAAGTTTAAAAGTCCATTTCACATAAATGGCTAAATCTGTTCCTGGTCTAACTCCTCTGAAGTCATTTTCTCAAAGTGTTGAACAATGTATCCTACAAGTGATCTTACAGAAGGAAGGTAAGTTATATCAGAAATCAGTGTGACTGAAGACCAGTGAAAAAGTTCACCCTGTGCCAGAGGGCCAGCATGAGGCTTATGCTCCACTTAAGTCCCATTTAAACCCTATTTTGAGAGCTTAAGTGGTGAGTAGGCCTCATACGAGCCTCTTGCACAGGGGAAAATTTCACCTTTTGCCTGAAATCACAGGTGTTTGAAAGTATTATGCACTAATATTGCCTTGTAGGCTGCAGATTATGATATGTACCTTCCTTAATAAAATCCTTCTGAGACTCCATAGAGTTACGCTTAATATATACCCATAGGGTGGGATTCTGTGCTGTGCCACCTGGAGACACAGCACAGAAGATGCAGCTCACCAGGAAGGGGGGCAATGGTGGCTGACACTCTTGCACCATCCCAGTTTGGGGCTTTGTTCCCTTGCACAGCAGTGCACAAACGGGGGCATGCCCTTCAGGGATTGGGGGACAAGATTCTCTTGGAGGGGGGTCATGAAGAAATTTCAGACTTTGGCCCTTTTAAAATACAAGAGTGATATTTGTATGTTTCACAGCACTTAGTAGTGCCCCTTGCTTACCCTTACTTCTGTGCTGCTGCCTTCAGAACTGAGCAGCTGGAGAACAGTGGCTGCTGGCCAGGGCATTCATGTTGTTTGCAGTGCAGGAAGATCATATTTTTTAATCCTCCTCCCATCCTTTCCCACAATACCCGCTCCCACGTTGTTTGTTGAAATTTTTATCCCGCTCTCACTATTATGGCAGCAGGTCCTGTGGGATCCCAGTCCCAGAGAAGATGGGCATAACAAATTCCATGAATGATAAGGCGGGGCATGACTGGAAAAGTTTGCACACCACTGCCCTAGCATAAATGAGAACAGTCAGGAGTGGCTCTACTTTATGGTCTTCTCCTGCCCAGGACTATGGACTAGTCATCTGAGTTCAGTATGAAAAATTCTCCTCATGACCCTGGCATGCCCTTGCACTGGAGTCATGAGGGGAACTGCACAGTGACTGCATTGGGGAAATTCTCCCCCATGTGGCTGTGGGGCTTTTATTGTTAGTCAACACCCTTTGTACTGACACTGGGGCATAGAGGAGCCATAGTGGAAGCTAGAATTTCACTAAGATCAGAGACTATCCCAGATGGAAAGAATGAAAATGGGATAAGAGCGTGGGGATTAAAAATGTCAAAAGGAAAAGAAAGAAAAGAATGACACATATTTAAGGTTAAATAACTTTTTATTTAATTCAAGCTCTTACATTTTATTGTATCTTCTTGGCAGGAAAGTGGAAATTGAAAGAAGAAGAAAAGTGGATTTTATCAATTTAACCTTCATAACATCCCTGTCTTCAGTCTTCTGCCATCATGAATAGCTGACAGAATTTCTGTTACCATTTGGCTCGATAATTTTGTCAATTTTTGAAAATGAGGATGGTCCAGTTAGATGAGGTAGGGTGATATGATTTGCAAGGTCCAATGTTAGGACTGTAAAGAACCTTCACCACATTCAGTGGCCCATGGGAGAGTATGGATGACTGTGGTGTACGCTGGTGTGTTTAGCTGGTAACTGTTCTGACTTTTTTTTAGTCTACAGAGGCAACTGTCATTTGTAGGGCAGAAGTGATGCACTGCATTACAGAGGGGACATACATTGTTGTGACTTTACATGTATTCATTCTTTTGTTTTGTTGTTTCCCTTTTAGCCAAAAGAAAGTCATGTTGTTCTTTGTATACGGGGAAAAAAAGGCTATCAATTAATCACAGTAATCTCAAACAATTAACATAAAACAAATTAACTCTATTAGAAAATTAATCACAATTAATCGCAGTTTTAATCGCACTGTTAAACAATACTAGAATATCAATTAAAATTTATTATAAATATTTTGGGATTTTTTCTACATTTTCAAATATACCGATTTCAATTACAATACAGAATACAAAGGGAACAGTGCTCACATTATATTATTATTTTTGATTACAAAAATAATGTAATAAAGATAAACATTGTAATAAAGATAAACAAAAGAAATAGTATTTTAATTCACCTAATACAAGTACTGTAATGCAATCTCTTTATCATGAAAGTGAAACATACAAATGTAGAATTTTTTTATATATAACTGCACTCAAAAACAAAACAATGTAAAACTTTAGAGCCTACAAGTCCACTCAGTCCTACTTCTTGTTCAGCCTACTTCTTGTTCACAAGTTGTTTACATTACAGGCAATAATGCTGCCTGCTTCTTATTTACAATGTCACCTGAAAATGAGAACAGATGTTCGCATGGCACTGTTGTAGCCGGCGTTGCAAGTATTTACATGCCAGATATGCTAAACCTTCATATGCCCCTTCATGCTTTGACTTGTAGATTGCACTATATTTTGTTTATCTTTTTTTTACAGTGGAAATATTTGTAATCAACAATAATATAAAGTGAGCACTCTACACTTTGTATTCTGTGTTATAATTGAAATCAATACATTTGAAAATATAGAAAAATATTCATAATAAATTTAAATTGGTATTCTGTTGTTGTTTAATGTGGCAATTAAAACTGAGATTAATTGCAATTAATTTTTAATTGTTTGACAACCCTAAAAAAAATACTAACAAACTATATTCCTTCATCAAGAACGCTGCTGTTACTTAGAAAAATGCAGTCCCAAATTTTCAACTGACCGTGCACATGATGCATAAGTTAGGACTCCAAGCAAAACTTGCTACACTTTTTTAAGAATATATTCATCAGTCCTACATGAATGAGCCCAGCAATTTGCATTCATATGTATCACTCAAGACCTTTGAATTTCTTATACTCTTAATTGGTAGAAATAAGGGTTTCCTTTATAAAATGGTGTCTGGTGTTCATTTTGTTCAGAAATTGTTTGTAACTATATTTGTTTCAATTAAGTGTCACCATCCAGTACTTTGTTGTTGTTGTTTTTTTAATGATTTCTGTAATAATTTGTAATACTTTGTCATAGCTCAGCATGGTACATTTATAATGTAATAAAATGTATCTTGGGGTATTCACCTTAATTACTTTATAAATCCTTTTTAACTCGCAATGACACGTCATATCAAGTACCCCATAAAAAGCAAATTTTATTCCATTGTGGTTCAGATTTTCTGACTGCACTTGAAGCAAGGATGGTCTGAAAACTTCTGCTTCGTAAACTGTAATAACACTGGACATTATAACAAATACTCCAGTAAATAAATGCTGCACAATCAAGTGGTGGATCCCCAATGGCTGGAAGTCAATGGACAAGATTTGCAGGAAGGTATGGTGCCAGCAGCCATCCTCTTTCACTGGTATTGAACCAGCCAGTGCAGCCTAGAAAGTCAGCAATCTGGTAGGTTTGGCCAGGGCAGCCAAGAGATGCCTTTATTCAAGCCAACTTCTGAACAGCCTTGACTAGCAAGGACTCCTGTAGAATCTTGGAGCCCCCTACCCAGGTTGAACCTCTTAAGGGGGTGATGTCAGGAATGGTCTAGCTAATACTTAGTCCTGCCTTAAATGCAGGGGACTGGACTAATGGATCTACTGAGGTCCCTTCCAATCCTATACCTCTATGATTCTATGGAATGAACAATTCTTGCCCTTAGCTGGGGGGAGGAATCTTTGTCTAAGATGCAGCAGCCCAATTAGGTGCAAGGGGGTGACGCCCATCCCCACTGCACTCACTATGATGACTCAGTCTGAAAAAGGGTAGTTTAAATGCACACAGCTGTTTTAATACAACATTCTGGTGGAGCTTCTAATTGCACAAAGCTCAGAGTACCAAGTTACATAAGGTACAAAGACAGAGGAATATATCAGGACAAAACATAACAGGATTATGTAAGTTATGACTGTACCACACACAGGACCTGATTCTCCTCTCACATGTTTGACAGTAATGTAACTGCACTACTTTCAAGTTGAGTTACTCATGATTTATGCTGGTGGAAGTGAGATCTGGATAAGACCAACACACATTAACTGACATCTTCCATAGGCTCCAGGTGTAAATTACCCCAATTTATACTCTTATGCCCATATAACAACGTAACATATGCCAATTTGCACATGACGTATGAACTTGCTCCACACAGTGCTGTAACCAGGAGTCTCACCAATTTGTGGTGGGGAGGAAGTTAGTCAAGGAAGACTGGAGATTATGAAAGGGGGAAATTTCTGGGCAGAGAAGGAAGGAGGTGGGTCAGGGTGACAAGTACAGAAGCCCAGAGCTGCTTATATAGAGAGAACGCTTCCTACTAGCTTACCCATTGCCGTTCCTTTCATATCTTCACTCCAGGGACTAGTTGTCATCCATTGCAACATGTGGGCAAAGGTATTGCTTTCTTTTTCTGCATTTTAAGTTTGTGTCTTCATTTTAGCCTTTTGTATCTTTGCTGTACATTCTTCAGTAGGCTCCTGTGGGGCCTGTAGTTCATCGGCTTTAGGTTTCTTATGTTCTTCAACAAAGAAAAAAAAAGAAAAGAAAAGAGGGGAAAAAATCAGACAGATTTGATACACAAAAGTGTATTCCTTCTTTGTTCCATCAATATATTAGCCAGAGTGAATCCTGATATTTGGAGACATGGATTTCTGAGAAGACAGTGGGTAAAGGGAGTAATCAGGGAGCTGCGGCTGTTGGGGGATTTTGCTCTGTTGCTGTATTGGGGAATTCTGCTCAACGGAATGATTTAATCATTGTGCTATAAATTAGACCCATCCTGGAAAACAAGGAACCCAAATCAGAACTATTTTTTGCAGCATTATATTTCACCTTTCCTTTTTAAAGTATTTTTAGTGACTTTAACTCTTGGGGAAGGTACCAGGTTGACAGTCTGGTGAATGAAGTATGGTATTTATTCTCAAAACATCAGCTCCCCACAGACAGCAGCAATGGAAACCCATGTACAACACCCTACCAATATCAGTCCTTTACTGGAAAGAACACCTCGAGGGCTGAAAAGTGTCTGTGCATTTTATCACTGGCCTTTTCTACGCAGACTAACAACAGGGTCTCAGTTCCTACCAGCTGTCATGGTGGTTTCTGTGATACAGACAATTGGCCTCCAAGATCTGGACTGATAATACCAAATTAGTTTCACATCTATCTGGTAGTTATAGCCCCTGTTGCCATAGTATTTGAGCACCTTGCTGTCTTTAATGCATGTATCCTTACAATGCCCTTGTGAGGTAAGGAAGTGCTATTCATCCCTATTTTACAGATGGGGAACTGAAGCACAGAGAGACTAAGGCCCAATTTTTTAAAGGTATTGAGCTGTTGCTCTGCTTGGCATTACAAGGTCCAAGTGACTTAGAATTTACAACCCTGGCTGCAGTATAGACATACCCTAATTCAAGCAGCCATGTGTGCACTAGCTTCCATCAAGCCAGCACACTAAAAACAGCACTCTATCTGTGGCCGTGTGGACACCCAGGTATAGGAGGAACCATGGAGAGCATCTGTCCCTCCAATAAAGTGCATAATTTCAGAACTGTTCATGCCACTATGAAAAGTATACATCGTAATGTGAGAATTTCTGTCTGAAGTACTGTAATAGCATTGAGATGCTATTGACCAGTGGCTCATGATGACCAGCTGCACCTCCATGCCAAGACCTCTTGTATCACCCAAGGTTCTATCCTCACCCCAATCCAAGTTAACATTGTGGGGAGATTGTGAGGTGTCACTGATTTCAGTGCCAGCAATAGTTGGATAAAGCCAATCTCTGCTTGGAAGAAAATGCAAACAACTCCCACCTCTCCCAGTGCTAGAACCAGAATAACTCCCGAATTAAGACTGAAACTAAACCTGGGCAACATAGAGGTGATGGGCTGGAAGCTCTACTCAGCTTATGAAGTGCAAAGTGAACTTAGACAGCCCAGAGAAACCCTATGGAGAATTCTCGAGGTGTAGGGAGAATCTCCATCTGGTATAAAGCAGGCAGAGGGGGGCTTTGCTGTCTCCTGCACTGGCTCCTGGCTCCACCATCCACTAATGACACTTCCTCCATCAAAGCTGCATTATCTGGCATAAATGGAGGAGGGACCATGTTGTGAGCAAGAAGAGGGTGTGTTGGGTGAGGGCTGGTAAGGTGTAGGTCAAAGGAGATGAAGGGGTCAGGTGAGGAGATATGCTGGAGTGAGGTGCTGTTGCATCTGATTCTCTGTTACTCCCCCTGCAGCCTTTAGTTATGCCAGGGTTGGACAGAGCAAAATCAGGGAGCTGACATCAAATCCCTGTCAGCCCTCACAGTCTATCCTGCACCTGAGCTTTACTTGGACACAGGGGAGAACTGAACCCATTGCTGGGATGGGGAGGAGGGGATATTTTGAAGAGCCAGCCAACATCATAATCTCACCCTCAATTGAAAAGTCTGCCCTACAGATGGCAAGATGTACGCAGCCCTACGGACTTTCTGTTATTAGATGCACAAAGACCAACAAATAGTAGAAATTCCTCCTTCCATTTAAAACTAGCCAAGAAATTATGTCCTAGTTTGACAGATGCAGACTTGACCACAGTGATCTATGCAATCACAACGGGTACTCTTAACCACTATGGTGCACTGAGAATGAAAGCAGGGGCCTCATCACTTCAAGGATTACATTTCTATTTCTTCTCCATAACTTCCCCACAATAAAACCCACCACCCAATAACAAATTAAAGCATATGAAAAGCACAAGGTGGATGAGGTAATATCTTTTATTTGACCAACTTCTGTTGTTGGAAGAGATGAGCTTTTGAACTCCACAGAGTTCTGCAAAACTTTCACAAACAGAAGTTGGTCTAATACCTCCCCGACCTTTTCGCTTCCATCTTGGGACATACATACTTACAACACTGCAAAAATACACTGAAGTATGATAATGAGAGAAGGAAGCAAGAGTGGGTGTTGAAAGGAGATGGAGAAAAAGAAATATACATATTCCCATATGCTTACTGGAAAAGAGGGGAAGTGAATCAAAACTCAGCTAACTTAAACCTTCGGTTGACTTTATGTAATTTGTGTAAATCAGTCATCTACAGAATGATGGAGGCAATATAAATTATTGGTGAGTAAAGCCAGAACATTAAAAGTCCCATATTTTAGACTTGAAAGAATAAAAGCAAAACAATTTAGTAGAAATAAAATGTTGGAGATTTTTAATGTTTTCTTTTAAATTAAGACCTCTATTTTTTCCTCAGACCGTCACTGAAAATTTTGCTAATGTTATCCATGGTTTGAATGTGAGCCATCTGACAGATCTAGTCATTCAGAGAAGCAAACGGATGATCCTGGATACTCTGGGAGTAGGGTTGCTGGGTACCAACACGGATGTCTTCCACAAAGTTACACAATACAGTAAAGTAAGATGCTTGAACTTCACATTATAGAAAAGTTGTAGCTAAAAGAAAATTGAGGAAAAAGTAAATTTAAGATATTAAGGAAAAATTCCCAGAGCTCTATTAGATGGTGGAATAGTTCCCTGGGAGGTAGAGAAGCTCCATTATACAGACAAACAATAGCAAAGTGGCTCCATTGCCTGAGAAGCTCCACTGCTTGAGTTACTTAAACTTACGCTGGATAAAGCACTAGAAAGTATGCTGTATCGTAAATCCCTGCAGAGCATAGACTAGCTAACCTACCAGGTCCTTTCTCTCACATCTGAGATTCTAGGAAAGATATTAGCAAAGCAAACAATATTAAGAAGACAGTTCTACAATGTTATAATGCACAGGATACAGGAATATTAAATATACAACATTGTTAAGGTCATTTCTACTATCTAATATACTGCTATATAGAAACTTTGGCTCTGGTTCCCCTCCAATCTCCTTTCCTTTACACAAGGGAAACTCTTTGCACTTCAGTGGTGTTAGGATATAGATATTTAGGCCTGTCTGTAAAGGCCTATACTCTAAGAATATAGGTGTATTCTTATCACTTGGCTAGTTTGAGGTATAAAAGAAAGAATCAAAATCACTGTCTGCCAATGTAAGGTCCTTCTCTTACTGTGACAGTCTGAGGCCCTGTGCTTAGGCTAAGGCCTTTGGCTAAGCAACAGAGGCAGCCATAAGCCGGGAAGCTACCGCTCACCTCCTCACATTCCAAACTAGTCACATTGAAATAAGGTGCTATTGGGCTGTTAGTAATACAATCCTGTCCTGATAGTGCCTAGTATCACCTCCAGAGAAAGGGAAGTAAAAGCCTAGAAAATGTAAAAGGAAACTTAGTTTGATTGCATCCTGTCTGGCAAGAACTCACTTATCTATAGCTGGGATGTGAAATCTTCACTTCTGTATTGTTTTGTCATTATAGTTCCCACTTCGTTATTGTTTGTCTGTATAATCTCTGTCTGGTTCTGTGATTGTTCCTGTCTGCTGTATAATTAATTTTGCTGGGTGTAAACTAATTAAGGTGGTGGGATATAATTGGTTACATAATCATGTTACAATATGTTAGGATTGGTTAGTTAAATTTCAGTAAAATGATGGGTTAAGGTATAGCTAAGCAGAACTCAAGTTTTACTATATAGTCTTCAGTCAGTCAGGAAGGGGGTGTGGGGGGCGGAATGGGAACAGGGAATGGAGGAAATTGGAATCATGTTTAGCTAAGGGCAGGAATGGGAAAAGGGTCACAGGTAAGGCTCTGTGGTATCAGAGCTCGGAAGGGGAACACTAAGGAAGGAAACTGGAATCATGCTTGCTGGAAGTTCACCCCAATAAACATTGAATTGTTTTCACCTTTGGACTTCGGGTATTGTTGCTCTCTGTTCATGCGAGAAAGACCAGGGAAGTAAGTGGGTGATGGAATAAGCCCCCTAACAAGTGGTATCATTCCTGTAATAAATGAGAGGTGGTTTGGGCCCATTGTTTTATTTTAGAAAACCACGGTGAGTTCGAATTGTGTTCCAGAAGTCTGTGTGCAGAGAGGACCCTCCCAAGCTGACTGGGATTTAGCTGCCTCTCTGGCACTTTGTCCTTTTCTTGAATCCCATGGTGGCTTTTCTGGGTAGTTCATGTAGGGGGAGGGTCAGGGACTTGATGGGTCAAGGGTGGTGCGGGTTGTCCAGAAGCAGGAGGCCATACATTGTTCACCCCAGCATCCAGGGAAGATTGCAAGGAAAAGCCTGAGTCTCTCATTTTTTCCAGAGACTCTCTGCAAGGGGGAATGTCTTTCAAGGGGATGGAGAAAGACCCTGGGAGTTGTGGCTGGTGGACCTTGATGGAGGAGATACCAATGACTAGAGATGCTATGGAGGCACAAAACTTACATACTGATAGCCCTGGCCTGCTGCTGATCCCCTGAGATCTATAGGGTAGAGGGGTGGATCCCATGGTTTAGTTTGCAGAACAGCAAACTTTCTCACCACGCCTCCTGATTGAACACTGTATTGGAGTCACAATGTTCTTGGGGCTTTCCTCTCCCATGAGAGGGTTCAAATTCAGTCCCAAAAGATCAGATTCTGCTGTTAGTTACATCAGCATGGATGCAGATTAACTACATTACTAAAACTAACTCCATTACCAAAATACTCTGTTACCTTCAAGGAAATTACTCTGCATGTACACTGGTGTTACTGTGATCAGAATCTGGCCCTATGTTTCTGCACCCTTTGGTTATTCTGATTACTCCACTGATTTAATCTCAATAGCGGGTAAAGATAATTGTCTTGTAAATAATGAAAACAGTAAGAGTGAGGCACAATGTATTGTCTTATGCTTGAGTTCAGTATTTTGCATTAAATGATATCAAATTACTCCCAGATCTACCATTCAGATGCATCCAGCACGGTTTGGGGTCACTCGGATTTCAGACTTCCTCCTCTGTATGCAGCTTTTGTGAACGGAGTAGCTGTAAGAAACATCTTCTCTCTCTATTCTACATCTGCTTTTATAAGCTATATGCAGTGATATTTTACATTTATTTTCACTACATTTGTTAATTTACTTCATCCTTGTGGCTGATGCCAGATTTATAGCCACTATAAAACTCCCCTAGACTGTCCTACCAATGTGCCTCAACTTTATTCCGGGGACCAATTTTTAAGGGTGAAATAGGATACTTCATTGTCCATCTTATGACACTTGTATTGTAGTAGTATGTAGGGGCCATAATCAAAGGTGAGGGCCCCATTGTGCTAGGCACTGTACTTACATGTCACACAAAAAAATCTAGCTCCCACTGATTTCAATGTGACCCAGATTTCACACATAGCAGGCAATAATATAGAAAGACATATACACACACAGAGTATCATAGCAATCACAAATATATGCAAGAAAATATTCTAATCTTTAGTCACACATGTGGAGAAAAACTATACATTTTGTACTTTCTCCGTTTTATCAATAAAGTCATGATTGGCTCCTCAGAAATTTAGCCCAAATTCAGACCCAATCTGAAGCCACCCACTTACACCAGATTTGAATTAGACCTATTTTGAATTATGCAAAGCTAGTGAAGGTGCCAGTCTGGGGAAAATGGTATATTAGAGTGCCCAAACTAGTGTGACAATGAGGTCATAAGTCAAATCAGATCTCTCATTTCAAATGGAGGAAAAATTATTTTTGACATGACACTTAGCACCCCTAATGGTCTAGAAGGTATTCAAGTATGACAGTTAATACATTCAGAATATCCAAATCCTATATATGATAATTCCTTCATTCATCAAGGTCATAGGTCAAACACAAGACCGCGCTGAACATCAAAGGAAAATTGCTTTACCAGTAGCATAAGGCATAAACTTCAGCTCCCATTAGGATAGGATATTTTCATAGCTGACCTCAAAACTCTTCAGGACAGGAACAGTGTCTACTTCTGTTTGTACAGCATGAAACACAACTAGGACCAGACAGGCTCTCTGTGTTACCATAATGATAGGGGACATTGCTAGTGAGCCCTGTATTTAGATTGTCTGACATATTCCATTATAAAAGATTCTTGCCACCTTTCTTGAGATGGGCTAACACATACTTTCTGTGCAGCAGGCTTTTGGAATGTGGCAAGGTAATAGTCTGTAAGCAAGAAAAGTGTCTTTTGTCTCTTTAATTCCATCCAGGTTTTGCAGAGATATAAACTGTTAAAAACATCCCTTCCCTGTGTGGCTTAAGTTCCTAAGGGAAAACTTTGGCAGCCTGCCAGAATAACAACTGAAGACACAAACATTCTAAAGTACAGGACTCATGCTGCCGCTAAAGCAGCAGAAACAGCAGAAACTGTATCTGGGAACACCTGTGAGCTGCCAGGGCAGCTGGAGTGGGGTTGAGGAACCAGGCCAGACTGCATTGGATCCCTCCCGCCCCATCCCAAATGCTCCATGGATGCAGCACATGACCCCACGGGGCCAGTGGCACATCCTAACTCTGGGATAACAGCCTTCTCCTGGTACAAGCTGTTAATCAAGTGGTAGAAATCTGTTGTGCGGGGCTGAAACCCCACTGATGATACAAGTTGGGGAGGTGGCTACGGTTACACATAACAGGGTTTTTTTCCACCTTTTCCTTTTCCCAAAACCTAAGTGATTACATAGAAAAAGCTACGTTGTTTAGAATGCAAAGCCAAGCACTTGTGAGCTAGGAGATGCCAGTTTACAGTTGCCCATACCCTTTTAATTCTAGCCCTTGTTCATAAACATGACACAGTCTTTTATTGCATGGTCACATACTATTTTCCTACAAGAACTCTGCGTCCTTCGGTGCACAGAATGGATGTGCAAAGGGGCAGAAATACGATTGCACAGGCAACTGTAAATCTGACATTTCCTAACTTTCAAGTGTTTTGAAACTGAAAACATTCTTTTGATATGTAATATAAATAATGTCTGCATTCATAAGCCTACTTCTGTTGTCACTTAGGGCTGGTCTACACTAGAAACATTTTACCAGCATAGCTATGTCAGTTAGGGTTGTGAGTTTTTATAGATATACCAGTATACGCTCTAGTGTGCAGGCAGTTATATGTAGAGCCCTTGCTTTACGAATATAGCTAATTTCACTTCCTGAACCAAAATAAGCTATGCCAGTATAAGTAATTTTATACCAGTATAACTGTGCCCTCGCAAGGATTTTTTTTTCTGCTTAAATAATATCCATATATTTAAACCGGCAAAGCTTTCTAGAGTAGACAAGCCTTTAGAGTTACACTGCTTTAAAGCTGGTGAAACTGAGATCTGAATCAAACCCCCCTCTCCGCAAAGTATATATTATAATATTCTAATTTTTCATTATCATTTTTGTGCATAGCTCAATAAAAAGAAAGCATAAGTAAAAATAAAGATTGTCCTGAATGAAAATTAAATTCTTCAACGTTTATTTATATGTAGTTAAAATCTTTTCATTTGGGATTAGTTGATCTTGTCAAGGCAGACAATGAGTCTCTGATTACAAATCGAGGCCTTTCTCTTTCCCGCAAGGTTCACTCAATGGATTTTGATGATACATGGCATCCAGCCACACACCCATCTGGGGCTGTGCTTCCTGCTCTGTTTGCTCTATCAGAAATCCTGCCTCAAAAGCAAAAATTCTCTGGCCTTGACATGCTCTTAGCTTTCAACGTAGGGATTGAAGTACAAGGCAGATTGATGCGCTTTTCCAGCGAAGCCAGCAATGTTCCAAAAAGGTATGTAAAGGATATTTGAAAGACAGTATTTGGGTCGAATGGAGGTACTATATTTATTCATTTTTTAATATAATTAAGATTAAGAGGTAAAAGCAATGCTCACTTCCAATCTCCAATTACTCTATCAGAAACCTCTCCAGAATTGCCTTTTTTGTGACACTTTTTTCAAAGTCTGAATAAATTAATTTCTTTCATAGCTAGAGACAATTGGTCACTATCATCTATTCCACTTCAGGATTCAAAGTCATGAAAGTTGCACAGCTAATCTCATTTTCTATGTGGTTCAATCCAGAAATTCAAAACCAAGAATTGAAGCCAATATTTAAAAACAAAACAAAAAAAGATTCCATTGTAATTTTTGCCTTTTAGCACAATAAATGGCGTTGTCTTTTTAGTGTGGGGGCACTGTTTGCTGTGCAGTCAGTGGGACATTTGAAAAGACTCTATTAGCCTTTATATTGATTCAAAATAGTGAAAAGAGAACAATGCTAAGGGGAAAAATCTCAGACTGTCAGTTTTAATCAGACATGGGAATGCATCTGACCAGATCTTAATATGCAAACAGAAGACCATCGGTTGCTCCTACAACTGAGGATTCACCTCTCCCAAGGACAAACCTTGGGCTCAGTATAATTCCAGAGCAAATAGGCTATAGACTGAAGATAGCCTCAAAGCAGTTCAGGAACAAAAAATCCCCTCTACCAGGATGTACGCTTTGCTGTTGCTACCACAGCCTTAGAGTTCTCTTGCTGCTTACTACACATGGAGTAGGGGAGTTAGTGATGTATCACAAAGGGCCATATTCACGCAGGAACTTAGGTGTTGGCCCTATGCACTGGGCTATTGGTATTCTGGACATAGATGGACACACTTTTTTGTGAAAGATCCGAGCCTGAAGGTATGTTCTGAGAATGCCTACAGGATTGGACCTCATTGGCAAGACTGGATAGAAGGACTGACCTGGTTTGAGAAGTCTGCTTCAGGGCCCTGGGGCCTCTGCTTGCACTAGGGCTCCATGCAGCAAATTAGCTGTTGGTGGTATTAGTTGGCTTTTCACATGCGTGCCAGTGGAAATTCACATGCCTGCAAGGTAAGTTGGCATTAGAGCAGTTTTTTTGAGAATGCCAGTGGTCCTTAATTTTGGTTATATGCCTAAAGAGGCAGCTAGCCACCTCAGTACCTTTGTGAATCTAGTCCAAAGCCATTAAGCCTGCCCTAAAGACTTTGTGCTCTTCCACCCCACAGCAGAACTGCACTCCTTCCACCGTGTTCAGAGGTTCTGAAGAGCTTTGTCTCTGCATTAATAATAATAATATACAGCATTTTGGGTCAACATCTAGGCAAAATGGGAGCTTTTCTGGAGTTAGGACTTCCAGACTGGACCCTGAGCTTTTAAATATATGCTGATTTATGGTCTGATCCAACTCCCACTAACATCAATAAGAGTTGGATGAGGCGCTTACAGTGAATTCTTTCCTAAAATTCATGTTTCTCTCTCTGAAATCTGGTAATAAAGAGCATTTTTTTTGTTTTCTCAGGTTTCATCCACCAGCTGTGGTTGGTACCATGGGGAGTGCAGCAGCTACTGCTAAATTGTTAGCACTTGATCAGTTTAAATGTAAAGCAGCTTTGGCTGTTGCTGCTTCTTTTGCAGGTGCCCCAATGGCTAATGCAGCAACACAAACCAAACCCCTCCACATTGGCAATGCAGCTAGGCATGGCCTGGAAGCAGCTTGCTTAGCGTCACTGGGTCTTCAAGGAAACAAACAGATCTTGGACATGGAGTCAGGGTTGGGTGCCTTTTATACAGACTATACCCCCCGGTTTCTGCCAACTTTACAATCTTATTCCTGGCTCTTGGATCAACAAGACGTGGCCATCAAGCGCTTTCCTGCTCATCTTGGAACACACTGGGTGGCAGATGCAGCCTCTTCACTGAGGAAGCACCTTGTGGAGAGTGATGACTCAGTCTCCATTAGTAGAATTAAGAAAATTGTTGTCAAAGTCCCAGATGTTAGATACGTGAACAGACCTTTCCCCAACTCTGAACACGAAGCCCGGCATTCTTTCCAGTTTGCTGCATGCACTGCTCTGCTGGATGGCAGCATCTCTGTTCAGTCATTCAGCGATCAGAACATTTCTAGGCCAGAGTTAAAGGAGCTGCTCAGCAAAACCAAGCTAGAGCATCCTGCCGATAACAAGCCTAGCTTTGAGAACCTTTATTGTGAGGTGAATGTCACTCTTCAGGATGGCAAGGTGTTTAGTGAACACTGCGATACATTCTATGGACATTGGAGGAAACCTTTGAGTACAGATGATCTGAAGAAAAAGTTTCACTCCAATGCTTCCAGTGTGCTCTCAGTGGTAGCTACAGAAGGCATTATAGAGACTGTGGAGAATTTAGAAAAAGTAGAAGACTGTTCTGTGTTAAGTGCATTTCTGAAAGGGACACAGTCAACCAAAGTACTTTCAAAAAGGTGCTTACCTTGAAAAATAATTGACATTTATTGACTGACATCCTCATAGCTACTCCTTTGCGCTTAAAATGAATCAGGAATCGAAAACTCCTATCATATTGCACTCCTGTAACATGAGCAGCATTTTAAGTCCAGTATTGTGGCTCTAGTTACAAAGATTGTGTTCTGCTGTAGCTGTGCCATGCCACTATCTGGAAGGAAGATCCTGTGCTGGCAGTGTCCCCCTTGATTATCCTTATACCATTACTAGAAGAGTATTGTCTGCAGGCCCCACAAAGTACTACTGCTGCTGTGGGATTCCTGCTACCAAGTTATCTGCTATGCTGGTGCTAGAAACAAAAGCCTCTTCCTAAATATCCTGCTTATATTAGAGGATTGGGTAATGCAGACCTGAATTTTGGAGGGATAGGGCAGTCACTGCTTCTGGGAGGGAAGCAGTTGAAAGGTCAGGTAGAGAATAAGCAATTTATAGCTAATATATGTAAAAATTCTATCTATGCTAAAAGAAAAACCCAAGGCACCAAAGTTGTAGTGCCTGGTATTCTCCAAGAAACATCCCAACTTCCCCATCAAACTTGGTCTTGTATAAGCTAGGTTGACAACCACACCAATGGTAAACAATAAGATCATTTTTGTTTCCATAGTTGGCTGCTCTAAAAACATAAGGACTCACTCTTGACAATCTGTTTCCTATCATAGCCGAAAATTACACTTGTTACAGTTGTGTAGCACTGGCTCTTTGTAACTCTGAGGTTGCCTTCACTATACCTTCCCTTACATCAGTCAAGTCACATTCCTCCAGCCACAATGTAGCTGACCAGATGTGTTAAGGAATGTAGCCTTAGGATGCTTCCTTTGTCATTCATTGTCAGTACATAGGACTTGCATCGTTGACAGGGACTGTCTAACCTGTCATTCCAGGAAAGTTTTAGAGGGGGTTTTCACTTTTAAAAGAACACAATCAAGATTTAAATAATATTTTTAAATTAACATAACACTGCTGCTAACACATCCTTGCACATTTTACACTGAAGTCTATCAAATCAGATTTGTCTTTCTCCAGTATAGAAATGTATATTAAGTCAGTAATTGTGACATTACAGGCAGATTGATAATATCTTGGTTCATGTGCTTAACGGAGCTTGTGCTTTACTGTGGAAGCCATGGCACCATTTGTTTTCTGCTTTAAGGGACTAATGTTCCTATTTGAGGATCTAAAAATAGGCATTTAGAGCCATATTTAGGAACCTGTAATAGCATTTAGGTCTAGATTGCTTATTTAGGTGTCTATGTTTTAAAATCAGGCTAGTTTAGAAGGAACATTTGATATGCTGTTCACATTACTGTTACATCTTCAGAAGTTGTGGATGTTAATTGTCTGTAGTGATACAACTTTTAAAAAGCTGTAGCTATTGGTATAATTTTACTAAATATAATAAGACTTTGTGATGTTTCAATTTTGTACATGAGCTGTTTCTTCACAGGGGCAGATCTCTTCCACCTCTCAGCCACTTTCATATCCAGGCTGCATGGATCACTCACAAGGTTATGCCTTTTGGGATTAATAAAAGCCTGTGTTTATTATTTTGTTATGGTAGACTGAGGCCTTTCAGCATAACTACCACCACATTGGAATCCAATCACTTATACTGAAAGAATGATCAGCTTCTGTATCTACAGTCAGCTCAGCTAGATGAGTGACTGCTGCAGGGCAGCATACAAATGGCTGTTAGAGTGCCCATCACTAGTTACATAAGCCTGGATCCATACAGGGACTTAGGCATTGCAACCGTGAGTGTTGTGGCACCTTTTAGGCACAAAGAAAAATCACAGGAACACCACTGTGATCTACAAAGCCTAAGGTGGGCACCTAGGCTCCCTATACGAGTCGAGGGAGAGAAGAACCTTAGAATGCAAGCCTTAAAAGCCAGCACACTAGGCTAAGCTAGGCAAGATGGCAACCAGAGGTCTGACCTAAGCCCCTCCTCTCTCTGAGAGAAGCCTCTGTCTCCGCTTAGTAACCCACACACAGGAACATGTCTCCTGGAACAGGGTGGCTTCGGTGCCTAAGCAGTTTCTTGATGGAATGCGAGAGGTGCCGGCTTTGCTGGAGGAGGCAGCAGAAGCATCTCCCACCTTATAACTCGGTGGTTAGAGTGCTTACCTGGTTCAATTGCCCTCTCTCTGCCATGGCAAGAAAGGATTTGAACACAAGTATCCTACTTTCCAATAGAGTGCTCTAAGCATCTGAGGTGTAGGATATTCTGCTGGGGGGCTATTGTTACAGCTTCAGGGTAACTGCACCTGTGTGACCCCTCTGTCTCTGGAAGGCACCCACATAAGATTTCTAGCTCCCATCTCTCTTTCTAGCCTGGTCATGGTTTTAAAGCTACACAGCTCCCTATCTCACACCATGATGTCCCCAGCAAGTCACGCTGCTTAAAGGCCAGTGTGTGTGTTGCTTTCTCTCTGAGGGCTAGGAATAGGCTACAAGTGACCACACTGCTCCTTCTAAGCAAGGACCTTTGTTCTCAAGGGAAAAGCATTACAGAGAAAATTATTAAACAAAAGAAGTTTCTATACACATGCTAAAAGCTTACTAGAGGTTACCAATCTGTTTTATGGGTGCTTGGAAGGCCAAAAGCCTTCCAACCCTTCTGAAAAAGGTTGGGGCCTTTAGACAGAAGGTCCTATCCATTTGCTGGATCAGAAAAAGGGTTCTGAGTCTGCCTAAGCATGGCCTTTTTAAGGAAAAAGCCCTTTCTTAGATTTCCTAGACTCTGGGAGCCCAGCTTGAACAGGTATCTGTGAACTTCTACCAGAGGTACTACCTTCTGGAGTGTCTATAATGTGAGTGATTCACCTTAATCTCTCTCTCTCTCTCACACACACACACACACACACACACACACACACACACACACACACTGTGTGTGACACCCCTGTCCCTCCCAAAGATGCGGCATGTGGTTGCAAACCTGTCACAGGACTCCTTCGATCTCTCTGTGAAGCTGTTCCTCTGTGGATAAATAATGAATGAGTAATTGCAGCAGGGGGAACGTGTAAGGTGGGCACTACCATCTCCTCCACATCCTGTGAAAGGTGCTGATCTGGTAGGTGGCCTCTTAGCACACCTGCTGGCTTGGCCCTGCCCATGAGATAGGCAGGTGATGCCTACCTTCCCCGATTAGTGGATTGCTCTAGGGCTTAGGCACTGACTCCATGAGTGCTCTGGCAGCTCCCCAACCCGCATCAGCTCAGCTCTGCTCTGCCTCCTCCTCTGAGCATGCTGCCACAGCCTGCTTCTCCCCACTCCCTCCCAGCACTTGTGCTGCGAAACAGCTGTTTCCCACAGCAAGTGCTGGGAGGGGGGAGGAGGAGGAACGTGGCATGCTCAGGGAAGAGATGGGGCTGGGGCAGGGAGCACCCACCAGTGTTGGCACCTGTGGAAATAGGTGTCCGAACACAGAGTTAGTCAGTGTGCATACTCAGACTGAAACTTAGGTGCTAAGGGAACTTTCACAAAAAAAAAAAAAAAATAGGTGCTAGAGGAGTTAAGGCACCGAAAGGGTTTGACAGCAGTTTTGTGGATTGCAGCAGAGCCTAAACAGGAGACTGAGGCACTTAAGTACCTTTGTGGATTGGGGCCATAGAACCCAATCCTGTCAAGTTTAGTGCCCCCAACTCCTACTGAAGTTAATAGCTCTTGAAGGATTGTACCTAAAAGAAATGCTGACTTCTGCCCCCACATCTTCAATGAAAACAGATGGTTGAGTTTTTATAATCCACTTGGTTGAGTAAATCTTGCCATTGCAATTTGTGTGTGCAAATACCTGTAACTGAACTAATTCCTCCTAACTGAATCCTTCATTATTTCATTTAAAAACAGCAAAAGATAATGTAATTTGACTATAAAAAAGATGGATTTTCAACAAAACAAATTGTGTTAAATTTCAATCACACCATCAACGCATGAAACTGGTTTGTCTAGCTCAGGGGTTCTCAAACTTCATCGCATGCCACCCACTTCCAACAACAAAAATTACTATACGACTCCAGGAGGAGGGACCGAGACCTGAGCCTGCCCGAGCCCCCTGTCCTGGGTGGGGGGCCAAAGCTGAAGCCCAAGGGCTTCAGCCCCAGACAGAAGGCCTGTAATCTGAGCCCCACCACCCACAGCTGAAGCCCACTGGCTTTGGCCCCAGCCTTGGGAGGTGGGGCTCAGGCTTTGCCTGGGCCCCAGCTAGTCTAATGCCAGCCTTGGTGACCCCATTAAAGTGGAGTCATGACCAACTTTGGAGTCCCGACCCACAGTTTGAGAACCACTGGTCTAACTGATGTTAGAAATATTAGTGTTACGCTTGTTTAAAGATTCACAGGAACATAAATTACAGATTTCCCTGGTTTTGCTGTACTGATTTAATTCTTCTGCTGTCACATTTTATTACACTTGGGTAGGAATCCTTCTTGCCTAAATAGGTTTTTGTAATACCCAAGTCTCTGAGCACATTTAGACTCTGAATAAAACTCGAGATGCTTCCTACATTTCAAATAAAGGGAGAAAAAAGAAGCTTACTAACTACATTATTTTATTAATATAGTTAAGTACAGATACATGTTTTGTATTTACTGGCAGTCATTTCATTGCAGGGATAGCAGACGTCAGAGTTTCCTCAGCTGAGTTTCAGGACTTCGGCCACCATTGTTCCTATTCCATCAAAGATTTCATGCAGAGGAGCTTTGCACATGAAAGCACATGTAGTGACTATTTTGTTGGTAGCATCCACATGGGATTCAGTTACATCTTTACAAATGTGCTTGCATCCAAGTTCTACTATAGCAGATGCTGTTTCAGCATCAGGAAACCTGTTAACATTAAACAAACATTGTAGCCATAAGATTTTGGCAATCCACTTCAGTGAGAGTTACAGAAATAGTCAAACCACTTCTAGCAGTGATGATTAAGGCTACGATTTAGTCACAGAGGTTGCAGACCTGATGTGATTAGTGCATTTCCCAGAGAATGCTGACATAAGCCTGTGATATTTTGTGCACATAACAAAATAAAGTGTCTGTAAGCCTTTCTTACCTTTCATCTACATTTTTATCATAGCCAACTGTGACTTCACAACCTGGGAAGACTTTAGCTGCCAGCACTGGGGATATACAGCACAAACCAATGGGTTTCTTAGCACTATGGAAAGCCTGAAGAGTGGACTTCACAAGCTCATTGACAGTACAGTTCTTTCCATCCACTGCCCAGGAACAAAGATTCTTTGCTACACCAAATCCACCTGGGGGCGGGGGGGGGGAGAAAAAAGGAATACCTTCACATTTAAGGCAGTCTGAAAAGCAATTAGTTATCTGCTACAGCACTAGGAAGACACTGTACCCTTTTTTTTTTTAGCCAAAGCAGAGTTTTTAATCATAGCCTATCTACATTTTCTGAAGTTAGTGGGCTGAACCATTCAGCATGCAAACCGTGATGGATTTACAACATTAACAATTGAAATCCTGGATTGCCTAGGCAGCAGATGTGCAAGCATTCCCACACATCCCAGCAAGGAGGCTCATCTCTCTTCAGGAGGTGAGAGAACAATTTAACCTTCAAACCCACCCAGCAGAGGCCTCTCCCCACTAGGTTTTACCACTTGATCTGCACCTACCAACACACAAGGAGGAACTAAAAAACAAGCATGATGATACACTTAACCAAGAATTGGACAATACTTGTGTAGTTCATGAGTGTTGGGGGAAAATCAAGCCTGCATTCAGTTGAAAAATATGATTAAGCATTCTTGTTGTGGGCTAGGCTATTTTATGAGGGAGGAATCCTCTGTCCCAATCTCTGCTGGTTTTCTTTGGTACAAGCAGCATGAGTCAGACATTCCAGATGAAGAAAATGGAGATCGATAAAGCAAATATATTTTATCCTCTAGAGTAATTTCTTTTGGAAGTTTTAGTTCAAGATATAAACAATTATAAAAAATATATGTTTTTCTTTTAATTCTGTTTGGCCTTTATAGTTTTTATTGAGATGTCTCACTTTAAGGACACTGCAGTACAAGGAGTTTTGGGCTGTATCTCTTGAATTATAAAGAAAGTTGCTATTAAAAAACAAACTGCATCTTTGGAGATGCGCTATAATAAGCAACCCTGCATCTGCACTTAATCCTCATTTCTTGGTAGAAAGATTAAATTTTACTGCAATTTCATTTGCTGGATTTACACTAGTTTAAATGATCAAAAGTAATAAATTACCAAGTGTAATCATCCAATAATATTCGATTCCTTGTGTAATGCACACAACCATTGGCTTTCCTACAATAAATGATGGTAGTGTTGAAAGAACTATTTCTTGCTTTCAGCCTATTCCCATTACTCACTGTTTTGAATGTTATCTTGGAAGTTCCAAAATAAGATTTTAATCTTAAAGTTCACCTTGTTTCTCTTTGATGCTCATTATTCCCAGCCCCCTCCACCTGGGGCTTTTTAATGGAGCAATAACTTCATATGGAATTTGTTAACTTGCCTATGCACCTACAGCAGTGATGATGTTACCAACTCACCACAGCCCTGGGAAACGGGTTTATTAATACAGTAGAAGCGGTTTTATCCTGCATGTTAAGGGAATGGGAGCTGCTAGTAAGTGAAAAATGCTGGTTAACTAAAGAGGGAGCGAGTTTGGGTGCAGGAGGGAGTACAGGGCTGGGGTGCAAACTCTGGGAGGGAGCTTGGGCAGCAGGCTGAGGTGCAGGGGTGTGTGCGGGATCCGTGGTGCACTCACCTATGCAGAGGTGTGGCAGACAGCTCGGTGCGCTGCCTCTGCCCACAGGCGCTGCCCCCCGCAGCTCCTGTTGGCCATGGCTCCTAGCCAATTTGAGCTATGGTGCTAGCACTTGAGGCAGGGCAGGGGCAGCGTGCAGAGCTGCCTGCAGTGTCTCCAGCTAGGAGCAGCCAGGACAGGGCGCTGCTTGCAGGGAGCCACCCAGAGGTGAATGCCCCCTGGATCCAGCACCCCCTCCCATGCCCCAACCTGCGGCCCCGAGACCCCTCCTGCACTCAAACTTCCTCCCAGAGCCCGCATTCTGCACCCCCTCCCGTGCCCCAACCCCATGCTGGCCCTGCTCCAACCCGACTATAAACCGGAATTTCAATTAAGATCAGAAATGCCGGTTTATAGGGCTTTTTGCTTGGTGAAGTGCCAGATAAAACAACTTTTACTGTTCTGTATTATACTTGTGCTCCCTCTACCAGCTCTACCGCAGAAAATGCCATCATGATTTAAAATGAATGCTGCTAATGGCCAATTGAGGTGCTAGTACTTTAAGTTTTGTAGATGTGATTCTGGAAGGCAACCTTGAGCAAGTCAGAGGTTGTGGGGCTTGATTTCCCCACCTGTAAATGGAAATAATAATTACCCATAATTGTAAAGCATCTTAAGATCTATGAAAGAAAGAAGTTATACAAGTGCTAAGTGTTGCTATGTCAGCAGCAAAGTGGAGCTATAATTTCAACAAAATGTCAGACAGGGAATGTCATCCAGCTGGGAATCACACTCCAGCAACCATTTTACAGTCACTAAAGTACAGCAAGTGTTGTATAATGGCAAGTTCTGACATTGTTCTGCTCTTCCTCTGCGCTCTGTTCTTGTCCATAGGTAGAGAATTGGGAGTTTACAAGACTTTTAGGGAGAAGGAAGGAACATTAAATCCAGCATCCTCATACCTATACATTGGGATAACAATACTCACCTAACAATGAGGGCTATATGGAGTAATTTTTATTTAGAAAAATTTTGAGACCCTCTACAAAATCCATGTTTATAAGAAAGATTCTCAAGTTGGACAGGTCCAGAATGTCCTTTATTTAAAGGGATTTGTAAAAAAATTAGCTACAGAAAGTTAAAATAGTTACTTGTAATTACAGTTTATGGGAGTGGGGGCATTTTCTGTTTATTTTTAAAACAAAACTCACCTGGAAAAATGACTGCATCAAATTCACCAACTTTCAGTTCAGCCAGATCTTCAATGTTGCCTCTTGCTAGCCTGGCACTTTCAACTAACACATTTCTCTTCTCTTCTGTTGGACTTCCTCTGAAATGATCCACTACATGCATCTGCTCTATGTTGGGTGCAAATATCCTTACCTAAAATACAGATGCAGAACAAAATAGGTTGTACATAGAAACAAATTAAGACTAGGAAAACACTGTAGCTGCAAAGCTACAGGGATCATATCAGTTCAACAACTTCACTAAAACTAGACACACTTACCCAAGAACATTGGACTGGGGAGATGGAGGTGTCTGAGAATCGGACCACAAAAGCCAGCATGCTAGATGGGGAAACACCTAAAATAGTCAATGGGTGATGCCAAGGACAGGGGCTTTGGACCTTGTGTCCAAAGCCCCAACCCTTTCACAGAGAGTTAGGTACCTAACTCTGGGCTTCAGGGAGTGGTCTCTCTCTGTTTGCAATCCACAATTGGGAACCCTTTCCCAGAGACAGGCGGCTTAGGTGCCTGCCTCACTCCACACCAAATGGCAGGAGGCAGAAGAGGAGGAGGAGAAGCGGGCGTGGTGCCCAATTTATAACTTTTAACCCACTGGTTAGAGCAGTCACCTGTCATTGGGCCACAGAGAATGGCTCTATAGCTGAGTGGTTAGGGCATCCACCTCTAGGAGGTAGTCCCCCTGTTCCAATGATTCTTTCATTATTTATCCAAAAGTGAAACAGCTTCAACAGGAGAGCTTGAGGAAACCCCCCTTCATAATACCACATGGCTCAGTAATTAGGGCACTCTCCTGAAAGGTGGGAGACCACTGTTTAAAATTTTCTCCCTAGAAGGCAGAGTGGGAATAGAACCTGGGTTTCCTACATCTTAAGTGAGTGATCTAGCCACTGGGATAAAAGCATAAGGTGGGCACCACTTCCTCCTCCCCCCCAGATTTTGAATGGGATGAGATCTGGTAGGCACCCTCTGAGCACACCTACCAAATCAAGCCTTGCAGACAAGCTAAGTGTTCATCTGCCTACCTTTCTCCCGTTCATGAACTGCACTTGGAGCTTAGGCAGGAGGCCACAGTGCACATGCCCAGAGGCAGAAATTAAGGCATTTATGGTACCTTTCTAGTTAAGCTGTAGGTGCTTAGTAAGTTTAGGCAGCCACGAAGCAGGGGTTTTGTGGATCACACTAGTGCCTAAAACTGGACTTAAGTGCCTACATCTGTGGTTTAGGCCCAGATCCACCAAGGGACTTATACCCCTAAGAAACTAACTGATGCATTCAATCTGTGCCAGAGCCCCGATCCAATACCCACTTGGAGTAAATGGAAAGACTCTAGTTGACTAAAGTGGGCTTTGGTTAAGGCCCTAAAGAGGTGAACAGAAAGATAATCATATTAGAGCAGAGAGCTGGCAATCTTCAGCATGTGGCCCATCAGGGTAATCCGCTGGCAGGCCGCAAGACATTTTGTTTACATTCACCATCAGCAGGCACAGCCCCCCCCGCAGCCAGCACATCCCTGTGGCCCATGCCACTTCCCACAGCTCCCAGTGGCCGGGAACGGGGAACCACAGACACTGGGAGCTGTGGGGGGCTGTGCCGGCAGATGGTCAACATAAACAAAACATCTTGTAGCCACCAGCAGATTACCCTGAGGGTAAAGGGTTGCCAACCCCTGTATTAGAGCAAACTTTAAAAAAATGTTTCTAGAAAGAGCAATTTTGTTGGTGGATTTTTTTCTGCTTTTCTGTTTCTGAAAATGTACTTTCTACCTCACAATCAGTCATAGCTCACTGCCATGGGAATTGCATTTTCATCCAGCAACCTATCCTTTTGTTGAAAGATTAAAGAGGAAGAACAAAATGGTTTTAAAAGAAGAACACATTTCTTCAACAAGCCTTTAGAAGTCAGCATGAAAAACCATGAAGCCTCAAAAAAAGTGGTATAGTGGATATTTTTGCATAACTGCTATGGAACACGCTTTTCACGCTTCTATTTACACCTTTCCTCGGTTGCATTTATTGCATTTTGTAGAAGCACAGGAAATATCTAGTTTTTATCCATCAAGTCTCAAATCTGTACCCAGGTCCCTGATTGTGATGCACTCCCTAGGCCCCAGCACCTTCATTATCTGTTACAAACAACAGAGACGGGGCCAGTCTCTGTTGTCTGAATACAGAGGTGGGGCCCCAAGCACAAAATTTGGATCCAGGTTCAAACGTCTCCTAATAAAACTGATTTAGCCCAAGACACAGGCTAGCAGCAAAATTTGGATCTGGCTCTAGATCCAAAATTGGGGGGGGGGGCCGCAGGGGAAGGGAAGAGGGCAGGTATTTGGGTCGGAGTTTTTAAACCCAGGCGCACCTCTACTTTTCACGCGCTTTCTGTCCGTGGGCTGGGGAAGGGGCCATGAGAGGAGGGGGCAGAAGAGAGACACCCCCCCCCCTTTCGCTGCAGTCACCTAGCTCACCACAGCGCAGCGTCTGCAGGGAAGGGTCCCTGGGCCAAAGGCCCCAGCCAGCGGTTACTTGGGACTGAGACACGAAGGGTCCCACCCCGCGCTGCGGCAGCGGCTGCCCCCAGCAGCAGCTGCCCCCGGGCTCGCGTGGGGATCAGGCCCCCGCCAAGGGGCGGCGGCCGCTCCGGCGTAGCGGCCTGCGGGACCCGCCCGGTGCACGGGACCCGCCCGGTGCAGCGCAGCGCGGCGCGGCGCCGCTCTCACCTGCGCCCCGGCCCTGCTGAGGTGAACCAGGGCGGCCGAGGCCTCGTGCACCTCGCTGCCATCGAACACCCCGCAGCCGGCCAGCACCAGGGCCGCCCGCTTCGCCATGCCGCGCTCGCCCACAGCCGCTGCGCTGCCCAGCGCCCGCTGCAGGACGCGTCGGGAACTGCGGGCACCGGACGTCTGGGCCAACCCGCCCCGCGCTGCTGCCCCGCGGCCTTTGTATTAAGCGCGACAGGGGCCGCCTCCAATCATAGAATCATAGAATATCAGGGTTGGAAGGGACCTCAGGAGATCATCTAGTGCAACCCCCTGCTCAAAGCAGGGCCAATCCCCAATTTTTGCCCAGATCCCTAAATGGCCCCCTTGAGGATTGAACTTACAACCCTCGGTTTAACAGGCCAATGCTCAAACCATTGAGCTATCCCTCCCCCCATCCGAGCCTCGGGGGCTGCGGGGACGGGCAGGGAGCGGGGCTTTGTTGATCTGGAGGCAAGTCAATAGGACCGGAGCAACTATAATGTCCCTAAAGGGGAATATGCCTGGAAAGTGCTTCACCCGCTTCTGATTAATAATCACACTATCGTTTGTATTCCTGAAGCACCTGGCAACGCCAAAGAGCAGAGCCCTATCGTGCCCGGCGGTGCGCAGAAAAGTAGCAAAGCAGCTCGTCCCCTTCACCTACATGTCATGCACTGCTCAACAGCTGGCCCTTGACAGTGTTATGAGCGCTGCAAGGGCTCGGTCTCTCACGCGACACAAACTGGTTTCCTAAAAAGAAAAGGAGGACTGGTGGCACCTTAGAGACTAACGCATTTATTAGAGCCTAAGCTTTCGTGAGCTACAGCTCACTGCATCGGATGCATTTGCTTTATGCTCTAATAAATGTGTTAGTCTCTGAGGTGCCACAAGTCCTCCTTTTCTTTTTGCGAATACAGACTAACACGGCTGCTTCTCTGAAAACTGGTTTCCTGAGCCAAATTATGAGTATCCAGCGGCAGTTGATGCTCAGTAAATATGCATAAACCAATTTTTCAAGGGGCTTCCAGTTTTCCAGCACACACAATCCATGTTCATATTATGGCCCTGATCCTGCAGAGGTTTGTGCTCACACTGATTTCAATGGGACTAAACTGTGCTTAAAATTAAGCATGTACAGGAAACTTTACAGGATTACGGTACATGTGCAAAACTTGGTCTTTCAAGTTAAACTGACTGCTGATCTGCTACAAAACAAATGGGTTTTGAATGTGAAAGTGTACTGAATAAATGGTAAACACATATCTAAGGATCTGTTTGTCCTCTATTTATTTTGCTGGGTATGGAACCACCGCAACAGTTTTTCTACAACAACCACCTCACATATGCTTTGGAACCATTCTTCTAGTTTGGGACTATTTATTTTGAATGAGAGCCTGTCATGAGCCTTCTTATTTCTTCTATCTGGCTACTTGAAGTCTCAGTCCTTCATTAAATCATTCATTTGGGAATAGTAACAACAAGCACCAAATGCAAACAGGCACATCTTATTTCCTCTCCTATATTCAGTATTGTAAGTGAAAATGAGTTGTAATCTGCATGGTTCATGGAGTCTTAAATCTGCTTTTATATAGCTGTGGAAGCTGTTGTGTATTTTCCAAAATGAATCCAACTGAGCTTTGAATCCCATGGAACAATCTCTAAACATCAGATTCATCAGCTGTGATCCAGCTACACTTATAACTTTCTGATTGGACAGCATAGTCTGTTTATATGCTGACAGATGTGTGCTTGAATATAAGTACCATGCAGAGATGTTTTTGCAAAGGCAGTTTTAATAACATAGCAGCTGTTGCTTCCTTATCAAGAGTCTCTTCTCTGTGACTATTTATGCATTTTTTCCCCTGCAGCTTTATATAGTCACACCTCACCTAAGGATGCAGAAGTTCTCTCCTGCCTCTTTCTTTCTTTTTATTCCTTATTGCCTCTGGCCCTCTGTCATCCAGAAATGAGAAAGGTGCTGGTTTGTATTGATAAGTCACAGAGCATCAATTCAAATTTCTTCAACAAAATTTTTAAATTTTATTAAGACACTTCCAGAGACTGAGATCAAAAGAGCAATCTAACTAGCTCCCAGGTTTCAGAGTAGCAGCCGTGTTAGTCTGTATTCGCAAAAAGAAAAGAAGTACTTGTGGCACCTTAGAGACTAACAAATTTATTAGAGCATAAGCTTTCGTGAGCTGTAGCTCACGAAAGCTTATGCTCTAATAAATTTGTTAGTCTCTAAGGTGCCACAAGTACTCCTTTTCTTTTAACTAGCTCCCAGAAGCTGATCTCTATAGCTGCTCTCAGCTCTTCTGCATTGTTTGTCTGCTGATAGAGGACCTGATTCCACTCCATTTAAGTCAAGAGGAGTTGCATGGGGCCCTCAGTTAGTTAAGGTGCACTCTAACGGTGATAGGTTTCAGAGTAGCAGCCCTGTTAGTCTGTATTCGCAAAAAGAAAAGGAGGACTTGTGGCACCTTAGAGACTAACAAATTTATTTGAGCATAAGCTTTCGTGAGCTACAGCTCGCTTCATCGGATGCATTTTCCCATTAAATGGATGGAATAGGCGAAGACATTCAATTTTTTCTTTCAGTCCCAGCAATGCACCTGGTATAGGCACTTTTCCCAATTACATCCTACAGAATCTCTCCATCAGCCCTGATCTTGGCACTTGCAAATGATAAATCAAAGATTCCTGTATCTTCCAAGTGGTTTGATAGTAAATGAAGTGTCTAGCCCATCCCACCCCATCTCATTTGGGGGGAAGTGGGGGTGAATCCAAAATAGCAAGCAATGCAGAATAGCAGGGACCAGGGTTGGCTGGTACCAGATTTTCCCTCCATTAAATAGCTAAAAATGCAAACAGTCCCAGCAGGGATTCACATTGAAGGGTGAATATCAGCAAAGCAGCACAGAGCCAATGTGAGGCTGCAAAGCAACTGTGATTCTCTCTCTCATGCCAGAGGCTGAGGATGGTTTCCTGGTTGGAAGAGGCCAGGAGCCCAAACGCACCTGCAGGCTTGCTCCACCCCAGTATTTCCAGCTCCAGCTGCTTGTCTCGGGCTCCTAACTCACCCAGGGCCGCTCACAGGAGGCAGGCTCTGAATGGGCGTGTGTGCAAAACCCAGCAGGCTTGGAAGAGCCACCTGCGGAGATGAGGCAGCTTGTTGACCCTTGTCAGCGCTGCCCCCAACCTACCGCCCCAGTCTAAGCCAGGCAGGCAAATGTGAGTTAAGTGCTGGTCGGTGGTGGGGCGCCGTATGAACCAGCATCGGTGGTGCGGAAAAAAAAATTAAAATAAAAAGCCAAAACCAAAAGACATGAGCCCCTCTAACTGCCCCTCCAAGGGCCCCCCATAATAGTCCCTGCCAGACCCTCATGTGCCTCCTCCCAACTGCCCCAGCTACGGACCCCACCATGCGCCTCCACCCCAAGTGCCCCTGCCAGGGCCCCATGGGCCTCCACTCCACTGCCCCAGGCAGGGCCCCATGCGCCCCCTAACTGACCCCAGATCTCCACCTGCATCTCCTAGGGCTGCCAACTTCCTCAGGGCACAAAACTGAGCCCCTTAGTCCTGCCCTATGAGGCCACGCCCTTCCGTGAGGCCACGCCCCACGCCCCGCCTTCTCCGAGACCCGCTCCCTCCCCCCCCCACCCTCACTCGCTTTCCCTGGGCTGGGGGAGGGGGAGGGCTCTAACTGAGGGTGCAGGCTCCAGGGTGGGGCCACAAACAAGGGGTTCAGGGAGTTGGGGGAGGGGTTGTGTGAAGGCTCCATCTTGAGGCGCAGGTTGTGGGGTGGAGCCAGGAGTGTGCGGCGCAGGAGGGGGCTCCAGGCTGGGAGGTGGGGAAGAAAGAGGGACCCAGGCCGAGCTGAGCTTTTAATAAAATACATAAGGACTCATAAAAGCGGCGCCCGGCCGACGCGGGCGGCAGCCATAATACAGCCAGCGCCGCCCCCGGCTGGTGCGCCACACCACCAGACTGGCCGCGGGCACGGGGCCACTCCCGCCGCAAGGGCATCGCCGGCTGGCAGCCGCTACCGGTGCTCGGTCTGCTCCCTCCCCACCCCCTGGCTTGGTGCTGGAGACGAGCAGAGGGCGGCGGGAAGGCGAAAGCGAAAGGAAAATGGAGGCGGTGTAATCCCCCCGCCCTTGCCCGGGCTGAGTCACGGAGCCCATGTGACGGGGCGGGCGCCAGTCCGCTGCCTCGTCCCCTCCCGGGGCAGCTTCAGGCGTCCGGAGCAGCGGCCAGGGCCTGGCGAGAGATGAGGGCTGATTGCTCCCGGGAGCTGCTGCTGCTGCTGCTCGTGGCTGGGGTGCCTGCCTCCTTGGCAGGATCCCAGCCCCAGCAGCCGCGCAAGTGGCCTGTGCCTTACAGGTGAGTTGGTCGGCTGCTCAAGCAGCAAGGCTCCCTCGCTCTGTGTGTGTGTTTCAGAGGAGCAGCCGGGTTAGTCTGTATCCGCAAAACGAAAAGGAGGACTCGGGGCACCTTAGAGACTAACACATTTATTAGAGCAGAAGCGTTCGTGAGCTGCAGCTCACTGCATCGGATGCATTTGCTTTATGCTCTAATAAATGTGTTAGTCTCTAAGGTGCCCCGAGTGCTCCTTTTCTTTTTGTGTGTGTACACACACACACACACACACACGCGCGCGCACACACAGAGTCAGGCAGCCTGTATCACTCCCACTTTGGGGTTTGTTTTAGACGCTTAATTCAGAGCCTCTTTCCCTCTCCTCTTTGGGTGAGTGTGTGTAAACCAGACATCATTTTAAAGCTTCCTTGTTCAGGGACTCACACGGTTAAAAAGGCCTACGTTGAGTGTCAGCCTGCAGCACTACAGGCACAGTTCCCATTTAGTTGGAAATGACCCCTGGCTAATGCAGACGTGGCTAATCATAGATACACACCCAGGAAGCGTCTCTGTTCGTCCAGGTAGCTCTTTTTGAAATCAAAGGGCTGATTTGTATTAGTAGGGACTATCCAAGCGAGTAACAATTTGTGAGTCGCAGTTCTGGTCAAAGCCTTAGAAAAACGTAAGAATGGCCATACTAGGTCAGACCAAAAGTCCACCATCTAGCCCAGTATCCCGTGCTCTGACAGTGGCTGGTGTCAGCTGCTTCAGAGGAAATGTATCATTGCTCTGATCTAGTATGGCCATTCTTATGTACAGCACATTATAAATCAAGCCATCTCTGAACTGTTTTAAGCATAGAAACTGCAACTACTTACTTCCCTTCTTCTGCCTGCAAAGGATCGATTCTTAAACAAATACAAAAAAACCAGAGACCGTCTCTGAAAACAGGTTTCATAACTCCAGGAAGTCATTGTGCTTCACTGGTTTGACTTAGCAAAAAGTTTTGTGAAATATTGTGAAATTAAGATGGCTCTTTTGATTTTGCTTTTCAAAATTCCAGTCCAGATTGAGGAAGTGTGTAATGAGTCAAGAGCAAGCCTGAAAACTGCAGAGTGCTGAAAAATGTTGTGGTCACCATTGATTTGTTTTCTGCAGTGATTTTTTTTCTTCTAAGAGTGTTTTAAGTGCCCTAAACATTGGAACATCTGTGTCAGGACTCGAACCATTTTAGTCATTTTTTACTAGTTCTAGTACGTTAGTAAATCCTAGTTTGCCAAAGAACTGTTTAAGTGAGACCTCTGCTTTTTTTCTGATACCTGTTTTAGTTTGGTAGACTCCATCCTCTCATTTCATTATTGTACATAATGAGGTGTTAATAGTGATATAGTTAAAGCACCTGGCATGCTTTCCATTTAAACCTCAGATTTCCAGAGAGACTATAAATCTGTACTAACGATTCCCTACTGGCGGAATCTTTTTAAAAAAAAAAAAAAAAAAAATTAAAAATTTTAAAAAAGGTTTGGAACTTACTTCTTTTTTAAGTCATTCAGAGTAATTCCTTGTTTGTCAGTAGCATCATATCAAATACTCAGTTTACAAGTAAGAGGATGGGTCCTGTAGACTTGATCTGTAATCTGGAAATCAACCTGTGTTCTTTCTAGCTGGTGGATCTTGGCCACAAACAGTAATAAGTTCCCCAATTTTCAGTGATACTTATAATTTTAATTCTCATTGTAGTAAGTAGGAGCTGCAGGTGCCTGAGGCCTCAGAAAATCAGGTCAAAATATTTTGTAATTGGAACTTAGTTAAAAATTGTTATTGATGCATGAACCAATATAGATTCCTGCTCACTGTTCTATGGCTGTATGGAATCTTCAGTGCTAACAGAAGTTAATTGTGCTATATGATTTTTTCTTTAATTTAAATTAAAATTAAATATTCAGTGTTATAAAGTGAGAAGATAAGATTCTGAATACACACAGGGAGCTGATCTGCTGAAGGTGGTATTTTTGCATAGCCACTTTTTGTTTTTCCTAGGTAGGCCTTTGAGCATCTGCAGCCCTTTTTGGTGAACCAAATATGTTAAATATTTTCACACACATGCACTCTCTCTCTCATGCATGTGAGCTAATTAATTTTATTAAAGGTAGATGCATAAGATTCCAGTCCTGCAAACACACGTGCTTAACTTTAATGCCAGGAGTTGTCTCACTGATTTAATTGTATTAAGCTATATGTCATCCACAGAACAAATTTTAATCTGATTATTTTTTTATTTTCAATTAACAAATACAAAAGCCTCAAAGAAACTCTGCTTTCAAAATTATAGTGGCAGAATATTTAGAACTCAATTCTTTCCTCTCCTCTATAGCTGGAGCTTACTACTGAACACAGATGATATTCTATGCCTGGTAGGAAGTTTCAATCCTGCTCCATAGCCTGTACATTTAACAAATAAATGAAATTGTGCATATGATTGTAGGAGGATTTTGGGAGAAGGGATAGTAATACGGGTAGAATTTTTGTCTGACTTATGTGGGGAAGGATTTGTGGGAGGGGGTAGAGAGGGGTGTTAACTATGACATCTAGTGAGTGGATAGGGAATGGGGGGCAGTCGGGCGGCAGGTTTGTAGAAATTTTGGTAGTATCCAGAAACAGGAGGATATGAGTGGATTTCATATTCTTAGGCCTTCTTTATATGGGGGGAATTAATTAACTGGCATCATTATTCCAGAATAGCTGTTGTAGTATAATTTAGCTGTTCCCAAATAACTCTCTTTTGTCGACACTGTTTCAGAATAAAACTGATCTCATTTCTGAATAATTACTCCATGTTGTGAGGAGAATAATTATTTTGGAATAAAGTCAATTTTTATTCCAGAATAGTGTCTACGGGGGTGCTATTCTGGAATACCTATTCCAGAATAGCTATTTCCTGTGTAGAAAAGCCCTTATTGAGACACATCTTAAACCAACCTCTAATCTCGTGACCACAGTGTAGTGTGTGCAAGTACAAGTACGTTACAGTGCAATTAACATTGTTTCCCACATTAGACATCTAAATATTATTTGCACATATTGAAGACGCTATTTTAAGCCTCAGTCCTACAAACATGCACCTGAGTAATCCTATGAACTCATTTGTGTACGTGTTTTCAGGATTGAGGTATTATGACTTTTCAAGGTGCTGCACACCCATAGCTCCCATTGACTTTAAGGGGAGCCACAGGTACTCGGAATTTCTAAAAATCAGGCCATTAGAGGCAGTTTTGGAAAGTGGCTCTTAAAATAAGTGTCTTTGTGGCATCCTACCTTTCCTCTGAAGCTACACTGAGAGTTTGCCATGCTTTTGTTTTTAAACGTAGGCGTTTTGATTACCGTCCAAAAACAGATCCCTATTGTCAAGCTCGTTACACTTTCTGTCCTACTGGCTGTCCCATTCCAGTAATGAAGGATGAGGATGTCATTGAAGTCTATCGATTACAGGCTCCAGTATGGGAATTCAAATATGGGGATCTGCTTGGACATTTGGTAAGGTGATGTTTTCATTTAACAAAAATTATTAGTTGCAAATCAGTTAAATTCTACAGCAAATGTCAACAATAGGACTTCATTCATTGTACTATTTCAGCACAGTTGTGTGGAGTATTGGAGGCTATGGGCTAGAAAACCACTAACCTTGAAACGAGTTATGGGAGTAATTCAAGACAGATTAGGAAAAGAACATGATGTGGTACTTTTGCTCTTACATACCAAGCATTGAAAATGTATTGTGTGTGCATTTACTTGTATTTATTTGCATTTTTGCATTGACTTTAATATCACTTACAAAGAACACTTTGAATTGGTCCTTTATGACAAAATGTCTGGCTAGTGTGTAGGAAAGATCTTGTTAATCTTATACATCTACAGCTTTGTTCTTTTTTTAAATGAAGAAGTAAGATCTCACAGTAAACAAAGTCTGATTTGAATTAAATTTTGTATGAACATGGATATCTGTCTGATCTGGAAAACCAGACTGCACTCACTCACTGACAGTGTTGCCAACTCTTTTGACTTTTATAACAACTCTTACAATATATGGTGTTTCTCTTAAAGCCACAGCTCCTGGGATCATGTGAATGCAACAGAATCTCAACTGCTTTTTTTTAAAAGTAAATTTCTAGCCCTCATCGTTGCAGAGGGAAGCTTAAATAGGCACACTCTAGAGTAAAAAATGAGAGGGCAAATAAACTGAATCCGACACTTACTGTTAACAGCATGAATTTTAAGGTAATTCCATGATTTTGGGTGCCCGACTCATGATTTTTGAATGCTTGTAGTTGGCAACAGTGAGGTTTTCAAATGCTTTACATTACTTTGTACAGGATTGGGTCCACAAAAGGAGCTTCGTTTGTTGATCCTTGGTCCACAATTTTGCGGGGGGGATATCAAAGGTAAGAGGGAGTTTGATACCTAACTCCGATTGAATATCTAACTCATAATTACCACTACTACAGGCTGCAAATGGAAGTAGGTGCAGGATACAGACAAGTATGATGTGAATCAATGTTTGTGTAATTTAGTGTGCTACATCCCATTACAGAACCCTATTTTCTAAACTTCTGTACAGTAGGTAAGTAATGCAAAGTGAAGTTGGCACTACAAGACCATTTTTCTTTGTGTTCATGATCTTTCCTCAGAATATTATGCATGATGCTGTTGGCTTCAAGAGCTCTCTAACTGGCAAAAACTACACAATGGAATGGTATGAACTCTTCCAGCTTGGAAACTGCACATTTCCGCATCTCCGGCCTGACAAGGATGCACCATTCTGGTGTAATCAGGGAGCTGCTTGCTTTTATGAAGGAATAGATGATGTACACTGGAAGGAAAATGGGACCTTGGTTCTGGTGACTACTATATCAGGTAGATTTTGGAATCCTGTGGTGACACTAATATCATAGTGTACTAAGACATTGTCTGACATGAATGTGAGCCTGTCTTTCTACTCGCTTTTTGTAAGTCATTTGCAATGCAGAGTGACTGAAGTTGTTAATTTGAAATTGAAATACTAGTTTTCTAATTTTCTTAATATAGGAAGTGATATGGTAATACTGTCCTTTGAATAACCCATGCTAAAAAGTGCTGTTAAGTGAGAATTGCTTGCTATGTCACATGAGCACCTCTGCAAGAATAATGGAGTCTTTTGAGTGTAAAAATAGCAAAACAGCGGAACCATTCTGGCCTCTTTTTTCATACACTTCTGTTGGAACACAACCTCCTGCTGTCAAGTGGCAGATGAATTTTAAAATGGAAAAACTGAGAGAATTGTGTTGTGTTCTATTTATCGGTTCAAGAGCACAACAGGAAATGCTCTCAAGAACAGCTACAGTCACTCGTCTCTTTTTTCCAACTGCTGTATCATAAAACTGCAAATAGGTCTATTACTGCTACTGGGATTATCTATCACATATTGCAGGACAAGTGGTGTATTTATTATACTTAGTCTTTTTGTATAGCTTATCAAAATAGCTTCTTGATTTAATCTACATTATGGGCTCATCATGGCCCTTTAATGTGAAACTGAAATGCTAGAATAAAATAATACTCTCCTTAACAAATACTGAACAAATTGCATGAAAAGCTCATACAAGAATCTGCTGCCTTTTAAATAAGATGTATAGAAGTATTCAGTATGTTCACCTAGCCTGCTAAGCCTCTGGCACACTCTACAGCAGAGGTGGGCAAACTACTGCCTGTGGGCCACATCCGGCTGCAGGACCATTCTGCCCGGCCCCTGAGCTCAATGTTCTGGGCATCCCGGCTGCAGAGCTGGTCCAGACCCAGTGCTCTGTGCTGCGCGGTGCGTGGCTGGCTCCAGCCAGGCAGCGCGGCTGCCTGTCCTGGTGCAGCCGCATCGCCAGCCAGTGGTGCTCCAGGCAGTGCGGTAAGGGGGCGGGGGGGGGGGGACTTTGAGAAGAGGGCAGGGGAGGTCAGGGGCCGGGGATGTGGATAGGGGTCGGGGCTGTCAGAGGGCAGGGAACGGGTTGAATGGGGTCATGGGTCCTGGGGGCAGTCGGGGAGAAGGGGGGGTTGGATGGGGTGGTGGGGGCAGTTAGGGAAGGGGGGTCTGGGGGCGCTCAGGGGACAGAGAGCAGGGCGGGTGGATAGGGCAGGGGTTGTCCGGGAATGTGGAGGTTGGATGGGGCAGGATTCTTGGGGGGGAGAAGCAGGGGGCATCAGATAGCAGGGGCATCAGGCATCAGGGACCAGGCCATGCCTGGCTGTTTGGGGAGGCACAGCCTCCCCTAACCGGCCCTCCATACAATTTCTGAAACCCGATGCGGCCCTCAGGCCAAAAAGTTTGCCTGCCCCTGCTCTACAGGCTGCTTTTCTTTCTAAGCAGCAAAAATCCGATTAAAACTATGGACTTATGTGCTTCAAATGCTAATGTAATGTATTATTCTACCTAAGTTCCCTTCCATTTTCATCAGCTTGGCATCTCAACCTTTGAGTCTGAAGATTCCATCTGACTGATGCTGCTAAGAAATAAAAAGCAGCCCATATAAAGTGACAGAGCCTTAACTAGTTAAATACATGGGTCTCCTCCATATTATTCATACATCCACACCAGTTCTTTCAGATTTGTTGGTAGCCTCTGGTACTGTTGATCATAAAGTATTTTTGAGCTTTCCTGTGGGTCCTAGCGGGAGTGGTTAGAATATTACTTGTGAGGTACTTTCCTTTTGGGGAGATGCTATGTGTAGTTTCGGCAGGTTGCTCATTTTTCCAAGGGACTTTTGTGAAGGGTAATCCTTGACTCCATTCCATTTTCCCTGTTCTCTGGCACATATGTGAATCTGCTTGGGGAGAAAGTCAGATGGTTTGGGTTGTAGTGCTGCAGCACAATGATGACACTCGTACATCTTTGACCTGAATCTCTCTTATTATGTGTCTTGTATAATCATATGTACATGTGCAAATTGGGTGTACATAGGAATTGCCAGATAGGATCAGGTCCATGCTCTATCTACTCCAGTTTCCTATCTCTAACAATGGTCAGCAACAGGTGCTTCAGAGGCAGGTGCAAAAAACCTACAGTAGACAGATGTGGGATAATCTCTTCCCCCTCCCTCCCCATGGCCTCCTACTTCTTAGTTAGAGATTGGCTTAAGCCCCAAAGCATGAGGTTTTATATCCTTTCCAAAAATGTTTAACATTGATTGTTATAACACTGGATATTCTTGTTGTTCTTGTAAATGCCTAATCCCTCTTTTTAAATTCTTGTTAAATTCTCCATCTTGGTGACATCCTGTGGCAATGAGTTCCACAGTCTAATTATTCATTGTATGAAAAAGTATTTCCTTTTATCAGTTGTGAATTTGGCTGTATATTGAGCAGTGGTTTTTCATTAATCTGTCTACGTTGATGCTGATGTTTCTTTCCTGAGTTGACACAGTTAACTTAGAATCATATAAAATGTACAGGCAGTTCAATTTCCACCCCCTCCAACGTGCAGTACTTTGGATGTACCAACACTGAACTTCATCTGCAGTTGTGCTTTCCATTTATTTAGCTTGATCCATCACAGTCATCTCTGGATGTGACTAACCTAAATAACTCTATAATATCTCCAAATTTTGCTACCTCACTACTTGCATCCTTTCCAGATCATTAATATATTAAACATCACTGGACCTAGCACAGAATCTTGAGGCACCCCATTGTTTAACCATGTGCCATGATGAAAATTGACCATTTCTACTTCTTGTTTCTGTATGCTAACCAGTTTTGATCCATGACACTAATTTGCTTCTCGCCCCAGGGCTACTTAGCTTCTTTAGTAACTTCTTGTTGAAGGGCAGTTGAAGTCAATAGTTTGTCAGTTGTTTCTCTTTTGCCTGGTACTTTATTGACCTATTCAAAGAATTTTAAGAGATTATTGAGACAACTTCCCTCTGCAGAAATCTTGTGGTAAGGCCTCATCATATCCTGATCTTCCAGATGTTTTTATTTTTTGGGTTTTAATTACCGTTTCTATCAAGTACAGCTGTTGGGTTTACTGGTGTGTAATTCCCTAGATCAGCCTTGGAGCCTTCTTATAACATAGAAATCACCTTTCTGTCCAAAGTATACCAGCTGTTTTTAATAATCGTGTGTTTTTGGTAGCCACTGTGCCACTTCATACTTAAGTTTCTTCAGCAATCTTGGACGTACACTGGGCCTGGTGACTAGATGCTTTTTCAATGATCAGTTTGCTATATCAACTTGTCTTCTGACGCCTCGATGTCTGGTGGTCCCTCCTGTGTATTACCAGAAGAGAGTAGATCTGAGATAACTATCTCCCTGACATCCTCTATGGTGATGACTGAGGCAAAGGAATCATTTGTTCTCTCAGCAGTGTCCTTACTATCCTCCTTAATTGTTGCTCCCTTTCGCTCCTCTGATGCAACAGACTACCAGTTCTTTTGCAGGCTTCTGACTTCTAATAGACTTACAAAATGTCATAGTTTGTTTTTATACCTTTTAGCTGTTCGCTTTTCAAAATCCATGTTACCCTCCCTAATTTCCATTTTACATATTGCTTGCTGTAATTTATGTGTGTTTATTGGTTTCATTGGGATTATATTTCCAAATCTGGAAAGATCTGTTTGGTTCAAATAACCTCTTTAATCTGGCCATTTAGCCAGACTTGTTGCCTTTTTGCTTTCCTTATCTCTTTTTGTTCAGAGGTATACATGCCTTCTGAGACTCTGTTGTTGTTTCCTTATGCCACATCTAAGGATTTAACTGCCTTTACTTTTGACTTTAGGGCATTTTTGACTAGTCTCCTCCTTTTTATGGAAATATTCCTTTCTAAAGTTTAGTGTAATTTATGTTGTGTTCTGGTACCTGACTTCCCCATAGGATGTTGAATCTAATTGTCTTGTGGTCATTACTACTTAGTGCAGGGGAGGGCAAACTACAGCCCGTGGGACGGATCCAGCTCATCAGGGCTTTAAATCCGGCCTGTGGGATTGCCAGTCCCTCGCTGCGCCACTGCTAAGGCAGGCTCCCTGCCTGCCCTGGCCCTGTGCCACTCCCGGAAGCAGCCAACACCACATCCCTGTGGCCCCTAGGGGAGCAGAGGGCTCTGTGCTCTGCCCTCGCCTGCAGGAACTGCCCCCCATGCCGCCCCGCAGCTCTCATTGTCCAGGAATGGGGAACTGCGGCCAATGGGAGTTTCGGGGGTAGTACCTACAGGCGAGGGCAGCGTGTGGCGGAGCCGGCTACCCCGCACCACCTCAGGAGCCACTGCCGGACATGCTGGCCACTTCTGGGAGTATATTTTAATTGTCAAAATAACACAGAAACGGAACAACAATATAATCACACCATTTTAAATTATTTTGGTAATTTATTTCAAAATTCTTGTGGGCAAATAATTGAAAATGATGTGGATATATTGTTGTTGCGTTTCTGTGTTATTTTGACAATTAAAATATGCAGAACTTTGCAGATTTTTAAATTTTTGGTGCAGAATTCCCTCGAGCACCAGGGTTCTGTGTGGCGCAATCTGGGTGGGGTTCTGGTTGCAGGGGGAATGGGACTCTGCAGGGCAGTCCAGATGAAGGTGGTTAGGGCTCAGTGTGTGTGTGGGGGAGGGAGGTGTGGGGGTCAGGGTGCAGCTGTTCAGCGTGCAGCTGTTCAGCGGGATGGGGTCCGGGTGTGGGGGATCCTGATGCAGGGAGTGAGGCTTGGCCAGGTAGGGGTTTGAGGGTCTCAGTTGGGGGTTCCGGGTGCAGGAGGTTCCTGATGCAGAGGGGTCTTGGTGGTGGGGTCACTGTACAGGGAGCTGCGCTCCCTGTCTGCCCAACCCCCCCACCCCCCGCATCTAGACCCTTCACACACACACACACACACACACACACACACACACACACACACACACACACACACACACACACACACACACACACACACACACACACACACCCATGGTGCAGAACTTTCTGTAGCCAGGGGAAGTTTCTGGGGCTTGATATGACCCAGCCCCGGCTGCTCTGTGCAGGGAAGGGGGAACTCCATCTCCGTCCTCCTCTTCCTCCCCCACCCCGCCCAGCTGAGACTAGAATATTAGGGTTGGAAGAGATCTCAGGAGGTCATCTAGTCCAATCCCCTGCTCAAAGCAGGACCAACACCAACTAAATCATCCCAGCCAGAGCTTTGTCAAGCCGGGCCTTAAAAACCTCTAAGGATGGAGATTCCACTGTCTCCCTGGCCTAGGTAACCTCTCTCTCTGGCTGCTCGAACAGAAGCATCTGAGCTACCGAGCTGCCAGGGAGGGATGAGTGAGTACTGATGCAGCTTCTCTTTGCTTCCCCACAGAAACCATTTTCTGCAAGGAAGCAAAGGGAATCTGTGAGGAGGGGGGTGGGGATTTTTCCGCTGCGCTGCAGTTGCACAGAACTTCCCCTGCAGTACCAGTTCTTTCAACCTTTCCTCAGGGATCAGGTTTTCTAAATCTTCTATTGTTTTTGTTGTCTCTTTGGACTTTCTCCAATTTGTACGTATCTATCTAAAGTGTGCTGCGCAAAGCTGGAAGCAGTACTCCAGCTGAGGCCCCACCAGAGCTGAGTAGATTGGAACAATTACCTTCCGGGTCTTATATTTGACATCCTTGTTAATGTGTCCCAAAATGACACAACCTTTTTTTTGCAGTTGCTCCATTGCTGATTTGTATTCAATTATGATATAGTATAATCTCCAGATCCTTATCTGCCATATTGTTGCCTACCCAGTTATTCCCCATTTTTGTATTTGTTAATTTGAGTTGTGAAGTTTAGTACTTTGCACTTGTCTTTTAGATAATTCCATCTTATTGATTTTGGACCAATTCTGCAATTTATCAGTATCGTTTTTGAATTCTAATCCAGTCCTCCAAAGTGTTTGCAACCCCTTCCCCTTGATGCCAGCCACAAATTTTTATAAGGATAATCTCCAGTCCATCATCCAAATCATTAATGAAAATATTGAACAGTGTCAGACCCAGGACAGACCCTTGTTAGGACCCTTTTGTAGGTTTTGGACCTGACTACCTTGGGGCCCGATCCTGCAAAAACTAAGCAAATCAGCACTACCAAGAGTCTGCAGTTTTGGGCTCCTAATACCACAGCATTTCTTGTGCAATTGTGGTTTACTGGCATTCTCACTGTTAAAGGAGAATGCTCTGGAAATCACTTTCTTCATTGCTCTGAAGATGGAATGTGTTGACCTTCAGAAAATACTGCATGGCACTTTTACTCCCTCAGACCTTAACTTCGTAAGAAATGTGTGCAGGTTGAATTTCTTCAGTGGGTAGGTTTGAACGTTTTTTGGGTAGCTTGTCAGTTTTGGTGATTTACATTTTGTAATAATTGAAAATCACTTTAAAGGGGCACAGAGGTGTTAGTAAGGGCATATGTTTTGAAACATTAAAAAAGTAAAGAAGATAATTTTATAATTTAAATTGCATGCTCAGTTCGTGCATAATCTTTTGTTTGTTTGTGGCCAGTGCTTTTTATTTAACGATAAAAATCCCAGTCTTGTGAAGAGAGAGAAACGCCATCCCACGATATACACTGCAGTACCCCCCAAGAATGTGAAGTGTAATTAAAATTCTTCTCTGTGCGGCTTACAGTGGCAGGGTGGTTGTTAATACAGGATTTATGACTTGCTGTATTATGAACTTGAATCATAGGAAGTTCCAAAAATTCAACCAACAGTGATAAAAGAATAGGATTGTTGTTATTGTTGTTTGTATTGCAGTTATGGCCCAACACAGGAAAAAAGACAGTTCCTGCCCCAAAGAGCTTCCAGTTTAAGTACAAAACAGGAGAAAACAGGTGGATACAGACGGGAGTACAAGGAAACAATGAGACAAAATTGGTCAGTATGTTAGGCAGTGGTCTCATCAAACTGTTGCCAAGTGTTTTGTAGGCTTTGGGGCAAAGGTGGTTTTTTTAAAGGAGGGATTTGAAGGAGAACAATGAAGTGGCTTTTCGGATGTGTATGGGGAGCCCCTCTGAAGCAGTGAGGGGCAGCATGGGAGAAAGCACAGGTGCTTATTTGAAAATTTAACAAATGAGTGATGGATGCTGGCATCATGGGCCAGTCGGAGGCTAGTGAATGAGAGATGGATAGGCAGAGTAGGGATAGACAGTTAAAGGTTTTACAAGTGAAGATAAGCAGCTTAGATTTGATGCAATAGAGAAAGGGGATGCAGTGGAGGGATGGAAGAGAGAGGTGATGTGGTCAAAGCAACAGGCTAGGAAAAGGGTATTTGCAAGAGCATTCTGAATGGATATGAGAAGGGCAGCGGCAGCCGATTTAGCACAGTAGTGAAGACAAGCCCTTAGAGTTATGTAAGGCATGTGGCTTGGTACCACATGACATTTTGATTAAAAACTAGAATGATCTAAAATTAACGTGGCATACATTAAATTGATTAAAAATTATCTAGTTGATAGGTCTCAAAATGTAATTGTAAACAGAAAATTATCATCGAGTGGGTGTGTTTCCAGTGGGATCCCACAGGGATACATTCATGGCCCTACACTATTTAATATTTTTATCAATGACCTGGAAGAAAACATAAAATCATCACTGATAAAGTTTGTAGATGACACAGAAATAGCAGGATAAATAATGAAGACAGGTCACTGATTCAGACTGATCTGAATTACTTAGTAAAGTGTGTGCAAGCAAATGTGTGTTTTTAATATGGCTAAATGTAAATGTATACATCTAGGAACAAAGAATGTAGGCCATATGTACATGATGGGGGACTATATCCTAGGAAGTGGTGACACTGAAAAAGATTTTGGGGTCATGGTGGATAAATAGCTGAATGTGAGCTCCCATTGTGATGCTGTGACCAAAAGAGCTAATGCAATCCTGAAATGCATAAACGGCGGAACCTCTGTTTTATAACCCTGTATTTTACCTCTGTCTATAGCCCTGTATTCTATCTCTGTATTTGGCACTTGTGTGATCACTACTGGAATATTGTATCCAGCTCTGGCACCCACAATTCAAGGACGTCAACAAATTGGAGAGTTCAGAGAAGAGACAAGAATGATTAAAGGATTAGAAAACATGACTGATAGTAATAGACTCAAAAAGGTCAATCTGTTTAGCTTAACAAAGAGAAGGTTAAGGGATGACTTGAGTACAGCCTATTAATATCTACATAGGGAATAAATGTTTAATAATGGGTTCTTCAGTCTAGCAGAGAAAGGTATAACGTAATCCAATGGCTGGAAGTTTAAGCTAGACAAATGCAGACTGGAAATAAGATATACATTTTTAACAGTGAGAGTAATTAATTAGGCTAAGATTTTGTTATGGATATTTTTAGTAAAACTCACAGACAGGTCGGGGCAATAAATTAAAATTCACGGAAGCCCATGATCTGTCCCTGTGTTACTAAAAATATTCCATGATAAAATGGGCACAGGCTGGGCAGCTGCAGGGTGGCTGGGAGCTCTGGGACTCCACCATCTGTGGGGCAGAGAGCTACAAGGTCTCCCTGCCCCCTCCCCAGCAGCAGGGAACTGCGGGGTCCCCCTGTCACCACAGCAGCTGGGATCTGCGAGGTACCGCCCCAGCCTGTGGTGGCTGGGAGCTGCGGGGTACCCCCACCGCCCATGGCAACTCAAAGCTTGGGGACCCGCTGCCTCAGGCGGCAGGGGTATCTCACAGGTCCCTGCCACTGCGGGAGGTGGCAGGACCCTTCAGCTCCCAGCTGCTGGGGCTGAAGTCACAGAAGTCTTTGGAAGTCACGGATTCCGTGAATTCTGCGACCTTCATGACGAAAGCATAGCCTTAATAATTAACCATTGGAACAATTTACCAAGGTTAGTGGTGGATTCTCCAACACTGACCATTTTTAAATGACGTTTGGATGTTTTTCTAAAAGGCATGCTCATTGTGAAATATTTTGGGGAAGTTCATAATGGTGCCTTCTAGCTTTGTAATGTATTAATTGTATGCATTTGTCAGTATTGTTTTCCGTAATGCTTATGGACGTATCCTATTTTTATTTTTTACAGGAACAATGTTTAACCAAATGGCAAAATGGGTACAATGTGACAACGAAACTGGCATATATTATGAGACCTGGACAGTTCAAGCAAGTCCTGACAAGCATGCGGTAGTGTGGTTTGAATCTTATGAATGCTCGAAATTTATATTAAGAACATACCAGAAGTTGGCCGATTTAGGAGCTGTATTTAATAAGATACAAACAAATTACACCAGCATTACTTTGTTTACTGGAGAACCCGTTTATTTGGGGAATGAAACATCTATTTTTGGACCTCTAGGAAACAAGACAGTGGCTGCAGCCATAAGAGATTTCTACTATCTATTCAAACCTCATCAGTCTGTTGAAGAGTTCTTCTTGAATGTCTTAAAAATAGTAGATAAGGTTGTCTTGAACCACCAGTTTTACCTCTTTTACAACTTAGAATACTGGCTTTTACCTATGAAGTCCCCTTACATCAAAATAACTTATGAAGAGATCCCTTTACCTAATGAAGACTATACATAGGTTGGTTTGTAATTATTTCATTAGTACCAAAAATTCTTTCTGCAAGGTGTTCCTAAGGATGTTGATGTTATATTGTTAAGATTACTGCAGAGATGGCAGCTCCTTATACTGTATTTGTAGTGAGAAGGCTTTTTTGAATGTAGGTTCTATGTATATTCATTGACTGTTCTGCCCTGCCTTGGATGAAGAAAGAGTCCCCTTCTTGCTAGCTGCATTACAGCCCCGGAATTCTCAAGGGATTTGGATCTGTCATTGGCCACGATTGCCAATCATCTGCTTCTTCTTAAGGAGGGGAATCTGCAGGAGCTGGTTACCAGCAGACATGGGCTTGCTAGCTTGACTCCATCAAAAATATACTTTATACTCATTGGAACAGTGTACGTTTCATATTTGAAAGGATGGAACTGGGACCAGTTGTCCTGGATCATGATGAAGTCAGCAGACACGGAAATGGGTTGAGAGCTGTTAGTAGATTACAGCTGTCATGCTGTTGACTCCTTTGTTAGAAGGTGATGTGCAAAATCTGACTCTGGTTCTAGGGAGTTAGCATCTGAACACTTTGCTGTTGTTGCTGCTGAGGTGGTGGGTATTGATGAGAGAGGAATAATCATATCTAATTTGAGCTTGCAGTCTGTTTGTGTAGTGCTAGGATTTTATGGTTGTATTTTGTATAATTTAGAATGAAGGATAAAGCGTGTATTAAATGTATTGATGTATGATATCATTTGACAATATTCTTCCAGCCACCCTTTCTGAAAGCAGAAAGGAATGGCCTAGTGTGCCATTGTTAAAGATGCATCAGCCAGAATCTTGCGTCTGAAGCTGATTTCAAGGCAGTAATAGACCTTTAGGGTCACCACTTTGTTGTAGGTTTAAAATTAGCATTTTGAAATAAGTAAAATAATGCAATGATTGTTTTCTGCTTCATTACAATTTGATGTTCCTGTTCAAATGTTCTGTGTAAATCATTCCTGTTTTGTGTGTGAATGAGGAAAAGTGTGAAGGCCATCACCGGACCACATGTTCTAGGGAGGAACCAAGAAGAGAGGTAAAGATGCCAGGAGATTGCAACCTGTCCCTGTTGAGATGTCAGAGGAGAGCAGATTGACGACTATAAAGATGAAGCAGGTACCTATCAGTCAGGACAAAATAGCGGTGATCAAAATCGGCATGGGGTAACTTCCTGAGAGACTGATGAAGGAACAAGATAAAGGATGAGAAGAACCATTTAAGAAAACAAGCACTCTTCAAATGGCGATTGATTACAGCATGAAAGTGCAAAATTCATTGGTCCCAATGAAGAAAGATCACTATATAAACATGGTGCTTTGCCATGAAACTTTGGGTTCGTCCTGCCAAGACTTCCCCGGAGGATCGTGTTACAACCAACAGAACCTGGCTCCTCCCTACCTGTGATCAGCCTAGCTGGCCACTAGGTTGATCCGGACTCTGAACTCGTATTATAACATTGACTTGTGTGTGTGATTGAATTCATATGCCAATTGTTGCATCTTCAATAAATGTGGCGTATTGCATTTTCCCCTGAAAAAGATCCTGTGTTTCTTATAAGCATAACATTTGGAACAAGTGACTGGTTACAGAAGCAACATCAAAACTTGTAAATTGTTAATAAATATTAAAATATTTGGTCTAATAATGGTGGGTAGCATTATTCCTTTCATGTAAATGAACACTCTGCTCTGGAATATGCTAACATGGTGGTGGTAGAGCTGCCAGGGTACGATTACAAGGGCCCATGTTAGACCTGTATTATACAGCCCCTTCTCCCTCTGACAGCTCCCCCCTCTGTCTGCTACAATTACTACACTTTCCCCTAACATTCAGTATATTTTACATTGTAGAAGACCTAGCAAATGTAAGGCATCAATCAGTGAAATGCATTACCGAACTTGCCAAGTAAAAACTAGAGACTAATAGCTAGAACTTTTGGCCAAAGGAGGAGGTTGCAAACCTCGGGTAGTTGATGTTTGGTACATGGAAACACTGCATCTTTTCTTCTTCTTTCTTCATGTTGATTCCAAAGTAGCTGCTTCACTCAGTATCTGCCACTGCCTCCAACAATAGTACAGTTATCTTGATGATTCTGCTCTAAAATAAAAATTAGTGTTGCCAACTGTGTTCAATAGATTCTAGCATGGATAAAAGCAATTTCATTTTAGAGCTATTGTCTAGAGCAGAGGTGGGCAAACTATGGCCTGCAGACCACATCCAGCCCGTGGGACCCTCCAGCCCGGCCCCTGAGCTCCGGGCCCAGGAGGTTAGTCCCCTGCTGTTCCCCCTCCCCTGCAGCCATGCTCCGAGCTGTGGGCACAATGCTCTGGACGGCCAGGCGGTGCAGTTGCAGAGCCACAACCTGACCCGGTGCTCTGGGCGGTGTGGCTATAGTGCCGCCAGCCACCGTGGTCAGGGGGCAGGGGGGGTTGGATAGATGGTCAGAGTTGTGGATAGGGGTTGGGGTGGCCAGAAGGCAGAGAACGGGGTAGGATGGGGCAGGAGTCGCAGGGGGGCAGTCAGGAATGGGGGGGGTTGGATGGGGCAGCAGGGGTAGTGGGGGTAGTGGGGGGGGGATCTGGGGAGCAGGGAGTATTACTAGGGGGAGGAACAGTGGACATCTCACTTCCCCTGGAGCAGTAGCTCTGGCTGCTGCATTGCTTACTAGCCTATAGAAGCCTCAAGGAGAACAGCTTGATTGGCCGTGCCTGAGCTTAAGGGAGCTTCTAGCAAAGGATGGCTTCCTTCTGTATGGAGCTTCCCAGGAGAGGGGAGAGGTTGAGAACCAACAACCAGTTATAAATGATTCCCACGTTATCCACCCCTGCCTTTTGTCTCCTTTAATCTTTCAATCTGACTTTAAATTTGTCTCCTTTGTTTAGGCCTTAGGGGTGATTAGCACTAATTTCAGCAATATAGGAACAGAGTATAACAATACAGTTGTCAGACTAGTGGTCCACCTTATCCAGTATTCTGTCACTTTAAAGGCTAGTCCCAAATGCTTCAGAGACCCTGCAGCAGGCACCTATAGAATAAGCAGTTTCCTGGAAAATTCAATCTCACCCCTGAGAGGTCTAAATCGTGAGGGTTTAATATCTTTGACAAAACAGTTGCATTTACTGTAACTAACTACTCTGCATATTCCTGTGAGCCACATAAATCCTGATCCTTTAATCCACTGAGGCTCTTGGGCTCACTGATATCCTGTGTCCAACAAGCAGTTGTTGCATCAATGCAAAACCCTATTGTGGATAAAGGCTAAGATTTAAAAAAAATTTGGAGCCTAAACAAAGGCTTCTAAACAACAAATATGCTTTTCAGCCAGACTAAGCACAGTGTTCCTCCCCTGCACATCAATTAAACAAAAGCCAACAACATACTTGGCCAAGGAAAGTTTGAAATGTGGGGGTAAACTCTGCCAGTGAAGATCACAGGTTTGTTCTAGTAAGAAGTAGTAGCAGCACAGCTACACCAGTTATTGAAATTAGGGCTAGATAAGACCTTACCAATGTTTAGTGAAGTGAATCTTTAGAGAATACTTTCTTTTTTTTGTAGACAAACGCCAAGAATTCACCAGTTTGAAACTCTACTCTTGCCTCCCTGCCTTTTATTAAGTATGGTTTGAGCAGGTTAGGCTGGCAACATGAAAATTGCAGTGCCTTACCTGAAAATTTCCCTTGGAGTAATTTCCCTTGGCCACAGATCCATGATGTTGAGGATCTCTGCTTTATGCAGCTTTGGAGGAACATCTAACTGTTCAGTCACTGGCAGGGCAAAATCTGCCAGCTGAGACAGTATCTAACCGCTCTATATCAGGCCATGTCTGCATTACAAACTTTGATTGATACAAGTTACATTGGTGTACAACTGCCAAAGTTACTATAGCGCTTGTTGGTGTGCATGCTTGGGTCAGCACAGCATGTGCTTACCAGGAGTGCTTGTGTTGATGCAAAGTGTGATACACCATGGGTAGGTAGCCCAGTGTGTCACATGCCACCGTTTGGCAAAATGCCTTGTGGGAAATGTTCACATCTGGTGGGGTTAGATCTCTGGGAGCTGATGGTCAAGTTTCCAGCATGCAACTTTCACCATTCCATAATGTTATCCATAACCCATAATTTTCATGCCATTTTAAAAAATTCCACAAACCTGAGCAGCACCTTTCTGTCAGCCATCCACAACAGCATGCCCCAGAGCTTTGCGCTAGTCGCAAATGTGTTGCAAATACAGGCTGCACAACCCTCCTGTATTGCAGACCTGCAGAAAGGACCATAACGGGGATATAACAATTTCTTCAAGGAAAGATTGCTAAGGGACATAGTGAAAAACAATTCAAGGGGGTTGTCGGCATATATGTAGTAGTTGTGGATGATGGAGCACTGCATCTGGACCCAAGAAATGAGCCCTGACTTGTAGAATTGTATCATAACGCAGGTTTGGGATAATGGGCAGTGGCTGCAGAACTTTCAGCTGCAAAAGGTCATGTTCCTGCAGCTGTGGCCTGAGCAACCCAAATCCTGCAGCGAAGGGACATTCAAATCAGAGCTGCACTCTGATAGTTGAGAAGTGCAGGGCAATCGCACTCTGGAAGCTTTTAATGCTGGCTTGCTACCCATCAGTGGGCTATCATTTTGAATTGGAAAATCCCATGCACAATCATCTCCTGTTACACAGCAAGGTGGTTCTTGAACTGCAGTAGGGTGACAGATGGCATAGACATCCCTATTTTGGCACCAACCTTTCTTGCAACAGAGTACATCAACAGAAAGGGCTACTTTTTGTGGATCACTGGGGATGCTTCAGTGATATCAGTATGGGCTGGTCATGGAAGGTGCATGATGCTCACATCTTTAAGAACACAGAACTGTTCAGACAGTCTTTCCCAACTGGCAGATTACTATTGGTGATATTGAAATGCCAATAACTCTGGGAGCCCCACCCTACCTTTTGCTCTCCTGGCTCATGGCCACCATGACAGCACCCAAGAAAGAGTCAACTACTGCCTCAGTGGGTGCAGTCTGACTGTTGACTTGGCTTTTGGTAGATTGAAGGGACCCTGGCAGTATTTACTCACTAGATTGGATCTCAGTGAGAAAAATATCCCAATGGTTAGAGCTGCCTCTTGTTGCTTGCATAATAGCTGTGACACAAAGGGTATGACTAAGCAGCAAAGAAAAACCGTGGCTAGCCTGTGCCAGCCGACTCGCATTGGGACTGCAGGGCTGTTTCATTGCTCTGGGTCGTATTCTGGGCCACAGCTCAGGCCCAGAAATTTATGCAGCACTGAAACAGCTCCACAGCCTGACCCTTGTGAGCCTGAGTTGGCTAGTGCAGGCCAGCCCCAGGTGAGTTGCTGCTGTGTAGCCCCAAAGGGGCGGAAGCTGCCACTGGTGTGGGCAGCAAACACACAGTGACTGTCCGCTGAGTTTGAGCCGCCAGACACAAGGGTCATTACAAGAGCTCAACAAAGTTGTTGAGGAAGGCTTTGAAAGAACACTTCAGTGGGCAGCCACAGTAGTGTTCTGTGCTGAATTGTTCTCTGTGGCTGAAGCTTTTGCTACTGCTAGGAATTGTGTAGGACTTGCTGTACATTTATAAATATATTTTTTTAACCTATGGGCTCTGTGGTGCTCTACCTTTACAAGTAGTAGGGGCTTTGACTAGTACTATGCATTATACAATATGTGTTGTGAATTGATAATTTATTTTTAAAAACTACAAATGTATCGATTTGATAAAAACAAATTGCAAAAAAAAGCTTTACTGCAATGATTCCACTCAAACTTTTCACATAGGGGTATGTGGAGGAAGAAACAAGGCAGCCATCCCTAGGCATTTTTGAGAAACAATTGCAAAGTAGCTCTGTGAAAGTTTCATCAAGCGCTCTCAAGAGAATACGAGGATGTTCCACTGTGCATAAATAAAGTGCTTCACATGGCCACCCTCACCAAATGTGACAGGGGAAATGAAACGCAGATAACTCTACCCGGTTGTTGAACAAGTAAAATACTGAAAAGTCAATTTGTGTGTCATGACAGCTTGGGAATGAGCTGGGCACCATCTTTAAATTTAAACATTGTAAGGGAAAATATATGCACACGCTTCCCCATCAGCATGCTCATCAGTGTTCAGCTAGTCTGGACAAGCTAGGCTGCGGTGGGACTTGAACTGATCATGGCTCCTAATATGGCTGGACCGCTCTCCCATTGCCCAGGTGTGTCTCTCGCTCACTGACCACGGCAAGGATCTCTGGTTTCGGCTCCTGCAAGATATCCAGTGTTTTGTGGGTTGCTTTTAGGGTCTCTAGTGTGCAGTTCAGCACCAGAGTGCTTGTTGGACTTCCTGCCCTTGCCACATGCCTGCCACAATTCCTTTGTTTTTCATGGGGCACTGCTGCTGCTCCCTAGTACACCTTTTCCTGCATCACCTATGCAATCTTTTTGCAGATGTCCACATTTCTATGGCTGGCCTGGTACAGACTTTCTCCCTATAGGTCCAGGAGAGCTGATAGCGCCTGTCTATTCCAGGCAGGAGTGTGTCAAGCTGGCGTGGTTTGTTAGGCAGTTGCACACAAGAGAGAACTGATAGGTGTGCTTGCCAAAGCAGGTAATCAGGAAAAGGCATTTCAAAAATACTGGGTTTTAAAAGAGGGGCAATGGGGTCATTTTGGGTCTCTGTGACCCAGGGAGTTTACAACCGTGATGTGAGCAAGTAGTGGTATGGGCCGGTATGCATCAATTGCTGTTAGAGTCAATACAAGTTGTGCAGTATCTACATTCACAGCGTGTTGACTTCCATAGGTCAACCATGGCAGCATGATGTTCAGAAAGGTAGTGTTACTGCATCGCCATAACAGGAGGCTTATGTCAGCAGGAGACAAATTTATGTCTAGAAACGTGCACTAATAGGGCTACACAAGGGCTTACATTGATGTACGTTGTTGTGTAAACTAGGCCTCGATAATGAAAGTGAACATTAACACTAATAGACCAATCCTTCTAAAGAGCATGGAATATAATGAACAAACTTTGAGTGCCAGTATATAATCTCATATCTTTCCCCCACAGAATAGCCTATTCAGCATAGGGTGGAGCTGTAGATCTCTCTTTCAAGAACCTAAATTTTTAATAAGAAATATATAAAATTTTCATGAGGGCCAGAATTCCATGCCATGGGGATTTTCATACTAGTATGTTCCCCAAGGGGGACACCGCTACGTACAATGGTGAAATAGGGTAGTTAGCAGGGTGCGGTACTAGGGAGTACCCATCTACCAAAGGCAGCATCAGAAAATGATTGGCTGAGCAGCTGACTACTTTGTAGGAGAGAGTTTTTTCTGCCCATGACATTACAATAACTGAGCAGGTAAGCTCTTACTCTGAAAGATGGAAGTGTGTTTTTTGACTTGTATATCTCTGACATAATAACTACTACAAATGGAAGCTTTGAAACCTTCTCTGTTCAATACTAAATGATGAATGCTTTGATCTTTCCATGCTATACAGTAAATATATTCACCTAAACTAGACTGGAAATGTTAAGGAGAGGGGTGTGGCCTAACCCAGTTTTCTCAATCTTTTTGATACCAGGAACCAGCTTCCTACCTTCCTAAACTGCATCAGGGAAATCTCAGGGACCAGCTCTGTTCCTCAAGCCAGTAGTTGAGAACACTAGCCAAACCCCACTCCCTCAAAAGGCACACTTCAGTACTAGCTCTGCTCAGGATGCACAGCTGTGAATACTCTCTAAGCACCAAAGGCCTTTCTTCTCACAAAAAAGCCCAAGGAAGTACTGCTCTATTATAACCTTTAGGTCAATAGTGAGAGCACCTACCCAATGTGATTCAAATCCCACTCTGAAAGACATGGAGCAGGAATTTGAACCTGCATCTCCCACTTCTCAGGGAAGTGCCCCAAGCCCTGGACTATGGGAAATTCTAGCATGTGTTTCCCACATCAGAACCCTAACTCCTGAGCTCTTTCTGGCCTAATGACTATTTAATTTATATAGAAGTAGAATGTTTTCATAGCCTAGTAGTTAGGAGGGTGGTGGAGATGTGGGTTCAAAGCCCTGCTCCACATCAGCCAGCAGGATCTGAGGCTAGGCCTCTCACAAAACGGGTACTCAACCAGCAGGCAGGTGCAAGACAATTTGTCTACTTATTTTTTCACAGCCTTCTTCCCCTATGCTGCCCTCCATGAATATGAGTTGACCTGCAGTCCTGGAGCATAGAAGCAGACTACACCTCCCCTGTCAGGGACTCGCACGTGTAGTCTATCTCCAAAGCTACGTAGAGCAGGAACCCAACGAACCTCATTACAAATAAGGAACTATCCTGTAACTTACTCAAAACTCACAAAGATTGCCAAAAACTGACATCTGATTTGCCTCTGAATGGAAGGGGACCAAAAAAAAAAAAAAGAGACAGACAAAAGTACAGTATCAGTCTGCTCACAAATTTGAGATTTTAGACCACAAATTCTCCTCAGGCTAGTTGGTAGTCTCACGTAGAAGCCTAGCTGCTTCTATTACATGATAGAGACAGTGTTGCTGTCTACTATTCCTCCCCTTGTAAAGCAGTTCTGAAGTGAGCTTACTCCTGCAGAGTCAAGCAGAAGTGAAAAGTAATTGTTTTTCTACTAGAAGTCACAAGGAAAGAAAATGGAGCTCATCAAAGGAAATTCCATCAAAGGATCCTAGAATATAACAAGGGTACAGGAAAAGGAGATACAAAAGCCTTTGACTTCCTGTCCCCAGTAATCAACGAGGCAAGCATCATCAGCTTCTACAGTAGACAAACAGCATATTAGATACTTTGCTATACTAGGAGAATGAAAATTACTAGTTTATCTAAATTACTGCTTGAACTACTTCAAAGTTTTCAAAAAACTTGTTAGCAAAACACTCTAATTTTAGAAGACAGTAGCATTAGTACCTAAAATTTTGTAACACTCTTGGTCATCTAGAGCATTGAGAGACTCGGATTGCTTTACTGAGATACAGTCCAAAAATGACCAAAGCTTTGCTTCATTAACTAGACCTATCGAAAATACAAAGAGGGCAAATTTAACACTGTTAATTCCAGTGAAATAAATGGAGTTGATGAATTTAGCTAACATGTCCAAAACATTCAAGTATGCCATTTTCTCAGCAGGAGTTACAGATAATATTGATTGACAATGTGAGAGACATTTTAGTGTTACTACAAATCAACCTTGATTACTTAATATGCTAGCATTTGAGTATATGCTGAAAGTTCAGTTTGAAGTTATATGCAACTTGTTTGTAAATTTAACAAAATGTTTGAAGCATTTAATCAACTCCTACAAAAAGTAAACTTGAGATAGAAGTTTGAAGTATTCACATACTCTTTGAAAGTAGCAGAAAATGAGCCTCAATATTGCTTAAACCAGATTATAAACATCTTCTATATAAAATCAATAGTGATATTCCTAGTGGACTTCATGGGAGACAAGCCCTATTCCCTTTGAGGGAGGGTGTTTTTTGTTTTTAAATGAGTGGATGTCTCAGGGTTGTTTTGGCTGGGTGTGTTTTTGGGGTAGAAGTGTAGGTAAATATGCAAGTTTCATTCTTAAGGGGGAGGGGTAGGCCATTTTGAAAATGAAAGTTTTAGTGAAGACAACCAGACTGATGTGCCTGATCCTTTCTAAACATCTGAGCCACATCTGGCTCCCTGAAACTGAGAATGCTTTGTCACCACTTTGACTGAACATTTTCAATGGAAGATGGAAGGCTTTGTCTACTTCAAAAATGTTTCCCTTTTCTGACCAACATTGCTTTAAAGGTTGATACTATTACAGTACTATTCATCATTTTTATATCAATACTGTTTGATTTTGATTGAGATAGGACACCACCTCGAGCAGTTTTTGTATGTATTGTTTTATCCACCTTCATTTAAAAAAAAAAAACGAACCTTTATTTCACACTTCTCTTTATAATTGCGTAGGATGAAAAATTAACTCAGCTTAGGGGCAATTCACTTTTAATTATACTTGTGGCACCTCTCTCTACTTGCATCTTTTCTCCTCAGGATCCAATGATCAACAGCATGTATGAAGCAGAATGATGGAGCTCAAATGCATGAAATTCCTAGTGACGAGCAACAATTTGAGACGACTGGGGTGTAAGTTAACTGCTTTACTTTCTGCACACAGATACTGTTAGCCAATGCAATAATTAGTGGCCAATACTGCTTACCATAGTCATACAATACCAGCGGGCCCTACTCCTGCATTGCTCACCTCTCCAAACAAGGCTTTAGTCACATTACTGGAAGAGATTCTGCCACATGCATGCCTGAAGTAATCACTGGTAATTATTCCCTAGAAAAACGTTGTAATGGCATTATAGTATCACCACTCGGCCTGTGACCATTTGAAGTACCAGTGTCAAAGACCATTTACAAAAATAAAGGCAAAGAAATATCATGTATTAAAACACCAAACTTAACATTTTTCTTTTACAAAGACTAAATATATTGACACCTTTGTACAGATAAAAGCAATTTTAGTGCTATATTTTAACAAATTCTAATACAAAATAATCACCTACTCAATAGTATGATTCTTAATGACAAACCTCTACAAAAACATATAGCTTTACTGTTAAGATGTCAGTCCACTGAGTAATGCTTGCTCAAAAACATTATGAAGTTAAATATACCCATATTATAAATTTTACAGTTTATCCTCAAACTATACATTTGGAGCACAATGAACATTAGAAGTAAACAAAATCTACTTAATTTATTACAAGAACTAACTGTAGAACCCAAAAATGGAAAGCATGCCACCAGCAAAGATCACTGTAGGCTAACATTTTCTTTGATCAAAACAATTTATAAACCATACTTTTGTGAAATTGTACACCTAATTTCTGCATGTTGCTCTATTTCACACAGGTTTGATGCTCCGAGTTTTAATATGAAATTATCTGAAATAAAGGAATACAAAAATGGATAGCTATCAAACATCACGTCATATATAAACATTTCTGAAGATAGATTTACAGAATAGCAATTTATATAGTTTAGGCAGTTTGGTTACAAAGCCATTTTTCTCTTAAATTTGTAAGCAGTTAATGAATCTTCCAAGATAGTATTTTTGGTCAAATGGCTTGTTAGACTCCTTTTAAAATTCATTGTTCACTCTGCTCTATTCTCTTTACTTAAACAGCCATTATTACATTCAACATTTCTCTGCATATTTTTAGCTTCCACTTACCTAGAAATACATGCAGTACTCCAGATAAAACAAACCTTGCAGCATTTGATTAACTTTTGAGAAAAGCCTGTCAATTCCAACCAGTCAAAATATAGTATATCTACAATTTCTTCCAGAATGCTTCAGCTTTCTGAGCTATAATTAATATTTTAAAACTAGTTTAGAAAGGACTCTGAAGACCCTACAATGTCAAGTTTACATTAAAAAATGCATAGAGGAAAAAAGCTTTTGGTAACCCTCATTATTAAATCTATTAAATACATCCTGTGCAAATTACTAATCAGAAATGAAATGAGTAGCAAATTTAATATTTTTGAAGTGTCTAAACAATATTTCAGTTGTCTTGCCTCTTAATTTACTACTATGTAATGTATGAGTTTCATAGCCTACTAAATGCTCCATGTAATCTTAAAATTCTGTAGTTCAGGTAGTTCATATCATTTCAACACTAGGTAACTGCTATAGTTTGCAGTAAAAGCATTCAATCTCATCTCCCTTTGTAAGTCAATACAAATCAGTCATGTTCACTATTAATATTTATATAAAAATAACAGGGATAAAATATTGTAATTCATAGCTAATATTTTGCAACCACAACTTTTAAATATGTCTATCTTTTCAAATTTTATTATTTACATAAATTTAGGGTCATTGTCAGTGGCAAAGTGAGAAAATCTAAAACAGACTAATTTTATTAGGATGAAAGAGGTTTCTGAAATATCCAGATTTAAGCATAGAAAATGTGGATTAGAAATTAGTGTTAAATATGACATCCATTTAATAATCAAAGTAGTGACATTACAATAAAAATTATAATATTAAATAAGCTTGTGATAAGTTGCAATATGGTATTCTCAAATTTAAGGTGCTATTTCACATGCCCTGAAATCTTTAAGGACTTTACCATGTGGGCATCATGTCTGGGAACCAGACTCTACCAAGATGCTTTGACACTTCCCAATGAATTTGCTCCAAGCTGTACTTCTGATCAGGAATCAAGACTTCCTCCATTATAGATAGCTGAGAGAGGCGGCCACCACACATCTTCACAAACTCAACAAAGGCACTGCACGAGACTTCACATTCCCCTAGGCCAATAGCTGACAGATTCTTACAGCGTTCTGCAATACGAATAAGCTCTTCATCTAGTGGCCGTAATCCATTGGCACACACAACCAGTTCAATTAATCGAGGACATGTCATTCCAACACGACCAAGTACATCTTTGCTTACTGACCTCCCAAAGTAAAGGTGGGTGACAGGAGTTTCATAATGAAAGAATGGGTCAAACTCCTCTTCGTATAAGAAAAAGTACATGACTAAGTTTACTTTGGGAGAATGCTTGATGAAAGCATCCCAGCTGCTCTTCTGAATTGTGTGGAAATGAGTCTGTCCAGGATTCTCACTGACTACATCAATGCGCAAATGTTCTAATCTGACATGTTTCTCAGAAGACAAAGCAAGCAGAAGCTCATCACTCAAGAGATGGTAGTTCAATGCCAACTCACGTAAACCATGACAGTGGTCAGCCACACAAAGGATACCTTGAAAAGAACATTAAAATGTTAATTTGTTTTCATGGAAAATGAAAGCGAGTTTTCTTGAATTTAACCTCAAACAAAAATTAGCTTTTGCATGTCAAACAGAAGCAGGAGTTCTGAAGTGCAAAATCCAGAGTAACCTAGAATATCTATATTAATTGCAGACACTGAAATAAAATCATCTTCAATAGGATGCTGATAAGCATCCTTGTGAGCAATTCATTTATCTCAAACTCCTGCCTTAAGACCTTTTCATGATTGTACTATAATGTATTCTCTGTACATACACAGTAAGGCATATACGCACTAATGACTGAACATTTCTTTTCTTTTACACTTGCAAATCATTCTTTACTACACCAAGTTGTATGTTTTGTTGTAGCATGCAATTTCAGTGTGTCCAATGCATTCATATTATGCACTCATGTTTGTTCTATGCAGTGTCAAAATTTCAAGTATAAGAAAAAGGTACAGTAAGTGAGAACAGATGGATTATCAAGAATAAATGTTGTCCACGGCTGCATAACATATGCTCTGAAGTGACTACTGCACTTCTCCCTGGCCTCTGACATTTCAAGGAGTAACACATTTCTACATGGAGTTTGATTTTGTCCTGACAAATTGCTGTATGTTGTTAGTGGGAAGGAGGGTGGAGGAAGCACTGAGGTCAATGTACTCACCCCTAATGCCCTCAGTGGAGGTGGGGGGAAAAGAAAGAATCTTTCCATTGACAGATGTTAACCAGGAAAGAATTTTAAAGACATCAACATGACAGTAGAAAAAAAATTCTCCCTAATAGTTTATAGTTTGAGCCAGGTAACCGGAGCTTGTTGGTTGAAGAGTCTTTCCTTTCACCTCCAGCAATCACTGAGTATTTTGGGATAGTTTCCTAAACACAATGGAAATATGGAGCTCACAACCAGCTTTAGAAAGACAATTAGGAGGCACGAAGTCTGCTTTTTGCAAGATTTGGGGTGAGAATATCAAGTTCCTAGTGAAGAGTTACTTAAGCTCTACTTACTCAAAACATTGATCTTAAAAATGTAATGATTTCTTCAACAAAACTACAAACACTTAAGTGTTTTCTACCTCAGGATCAGAAACATTAAATGTAAACCAGTTTTCATGATATCAATAATATTCTCTAATCTGTCACTTTAATACTGCATTTAGTGTATACCAGTTAGAATTCAATGGTAAGACATTGAAATGGAATTTTTGTTGCATAACTAAAGTGTTTTTTCTATTTAATTTCCTATAAAAAATAATGCAAATATGAACATTGTCTTTATTCTCAAAATTAATTTTAAGATTAAAACTTGAGTGAAATTCTTCAACTTCATAAAGATTGGAGTACAAAGTAAAGAAACCCAAAAGCTTAAATTACTGAATCCCAGATTATGTAATTTACATACTGAAATAGAGGTGTCAGAGATGCCCTATTACCCAGTAACCCTGTGGAAAAACTAAAGTGATACATACAGAGATACTGCAAGACTTGGGAATAAGAATTGTTCATGGTAACATTACAAAATGTTCATATTTTTGTTAAAAAGGAAAATGTTTCCTAAAACAGCACTCAGTGAAATGTAATCCTTTCTGAAGTATTATTATAACTATGATGGTCAGGTGACTCACTGTAATTCAAACAATATAAACTCCAGAACTCAACCAAAGAGCTGTGACTGGTGCCTCCATAATAAATCAGAGAGGAAGGAATGTCCAGTGGCTAGAGCACTAGTCTGCAATATAGGAGATTCCTATTCCTCCACAAACATCCTATATGACTTTAGGCAAGTCACTTAGGATTGAATGCTCAAAAGGATTTAGGCATTGTGAATTGTGAACAACGCTCTTGTTGCCAAAAAGGCTAACAGCATTTGGGGCTGTACAAGTAGGATCATTGCCAGCAGATTGAGGGACGTAATCATTCCCCTCTATTCAGTATTGGTGAGGCCTCATCTGGAGTACAGTGTCCAGTTTTGGGCCCCACACTACAAGGAGGATGTGGAAAAATTGAAAAGAGTCCAGCAGAGGGCAACAAAAATGATTAGTCCAAAGAGGATGGATCTAGACTGTTCTCGGTGGTAGCAGATGACAGAACAAGGAGTAATGGTCTCAAGTTGCAGTGGGGGAGGTTTAGGTTGGATATTAGGAAAAACTTTTTCACTAGGAGGTGGTGAAGCACTGGAATGGGTTACCTAGGGAGTTAGTGGATTCTCCTTTCTTAGAGGTTTTTTAGGTGAGGCTTGACAAAGCCCTGGCTGGGATGATTTAGTTGGGGATTGGTCCTGCTTTGAGCAGGGGGTTGGACTAGATGACCTCCTTAGGTCCCTTCCAACCCTGATATTCTATAATTCTATGAATTCAAGTTTTTTTAACAGTTTATAGCAATCTGGTAAGTGGAACACTTCCATGCAAAAAAACAAACCAAACACCCCAACCAATCACACAAAAAAGTGGTAAGCTTGAGTACTCAAAATTTCCTTATTTTCTTCCAGATATTCTTGCTTCTATTGTAGTTTCCTTGCTTTGGAGCTCAACATAACATGAAGCCAACTGTTTACATGCTAGCTTATTTCCAGTCTGTTCCACTCTCTGTTCTCTCTAGGCAGGCACACCAGACCTCAGCTGAGTGCTTTTCCCAGTTGCTTAGCATAGTCCATTGTTTTGTCACTATTTCATTCTGCTCCATTCAACCACCTCACAAAAGGGCAACAGTAGTTTTGCTCTATTTCTTAAAAAGGCCATTTTCCACCTAAAAATCTTTACATTTAAACCAGGCCATTAGAATATGAACATAGAAAATCATCTTCTATTTATGAAAGCAAAGTATTGTCAAATACCAACTATTACAAACTTTACCATGCTTAAGCAGTAAACCGTGGGGCAGGATGGGGCGGGAAGAAAAACTGAGTTTTTTAGTGCTATGATATAGTGTACAAGTCAATGTCTCCTTAGAAATAATTGCGATTAAAATTTTTTAAAGATATTAGCACTCCACTTAGCATTCCACAGATTTCTCCATGTTAAAACAATATATACCCCCTTATTTGTGCAAAGCTACACATCCAAATATCACCAAGTAAATTTATTAGATTGTGACTTCTGGTCATTCTGGGTGGACTATCCTGTTTTCCTTACATCTTTAGTCAGCATTGTGCTGCTAAATTTTATATGTAATTATTAAAATTACTGTTTCACTCGGGCTTTTGCATTATACGTATTACCCTGGTGTCCAACTACCTTCCAAAGATAAATTAAAGAAAATTAATAGCATCTCATGTTTGGTTCCTGCTATTTTCTTTTCCTCTGGGAAAATGTATCTGTCATTTTTAAGCAGATGTGCCGTTATTTGTGAAAGCAAGCTCAAATCATGCATTGTTTTTGGAACAGAAAGTAGAGAAATTTAAAGTAGTTCTTAGTTCCTGCAGGAGAAAGTTCTACGGTCTTGAAGCAACTTGAGAATGCTCTGTCTACTGCACAAACTAGCTTCACCCTTGCAGCAGACCCTTCTGTGTTAGAGAAGTAGAACTGTCAGTGACAGAAGATGTGTTGTACAGCCCAGGTCCTTCACCCCTTTGATGTTGTGTTGTCTATTTTCTTGTTTTCAATTCAAGTACAGTAACTCCTCATTTAACATTGTAGTTATGTTCCTGAAAAATGCTACTTTAAGCGAACCAATGTTAAGCGAATCCAATTTCCCCATAAGAATCAATGTAAATAGATTCCAGGGAAATTTTTTTCACCAGACAAAAAAGACTACACACACACACACACACACACACACACACACACAAAGTTTTTAAACAATTTAATACTGTACTCAGCAACAATGATAGTGAAGCTTGGTTGATGTGGTGAAGTCAGAGGGTGGGATATTTCCCAGGGAATGCCTTACTGCTAAATGATTAACTAGCCCTCGGTTGAACCCTCAAGGGTTAACACGTTGTTAATGTAGCCTCACACTCTACAAGGCAGCACACATGGAGGGAGGGAAGACAGCCTGGCAGACAGACGCAAACATACACCCTGTGAGAGAGACGTGCATTACCCCTTTAAGTAAGCTGACTCCACTCTAAGATACATTGCTTTTTTAAGTAGATTAGCAAGTTGAGACAGCAACTGCTGCCAGCAAGCTTCCTCAGTCCTTAGCCCTGCAGTGTCATCCCCCTGTGAAGATAAGGTTCAGGAGATGGGGTACAGGAGCGGGGAGGAGGGGGACACCCTGATATTAGCATCCCTGTTCCCACCGCCTCTGCACAGCAAGCAGGAGGCTCCAGGGGAGCAGCTCCAAGGCAGAGGGCAGGAGCAGCACATAGCAGTGGGGGGAGGGACAGCTGAGTTGCCTGGCAATTGACAGCCTGCTGAGCAGCTGCCACACAGGGAACTTAGGGGCACAGGCACCAAATTCCACTGTTCCCAGTGGGTGCTCAACCCCATTCCCACCCCTGGCTCTGCCCTTGCCCTACCCCCATTCCACCCCTACCCCACCCCAGCTCTGCCCTTGCCCTACCCCCATTCCACCCCTTCCCCCAAGTCCCCGCCCCTTCTCCACCTCCTCCCCTGAGCACACCATGTCCCCACTCCTCCCCCGTCCCTCCTGGAAAGTCCTAAGCACCGCCAAACAGCTGTTTGGTGGTGGGAAGTGCTGGGAGGCGAGGTGGGGATGAGAGGAGCTTGGCTGCCAGTGGGTGCAGAGCACCCACTAATTTTTCCCCGTGGATGCTCCAGCCCTGGAGCACCCACAGAGTCAGTGTCTATGGATAGGGGGGCTGCCGTTCCACCCTAGTTCAAAGCCCCGACCAGCTAGCTCCAACGGGCTGTTCTTTCTGCAAGTAGCGGACAAAGCAGGCAGCTGCCAAACAACATTATGAGGGAGCATTGCGCAACTTTAAACGAGCATGTTGTCTAACTGATCAGCAATGTAACAACAAAACAACGTTAACCAGGATGACTTTAAGTGAAGAGTTACTGTAAAAGGATAAAATTGCTCTTTCAGAACAAGGAAATCAGACACTCTTATCCATGGCACTCCACAATTCAAGACATAGTCATAATGAACTGCTCTGGAGAAACTCACATTCTGAAATACCTGAGAATGAATTCTACTTCCAGTGAAGCACAAGAGAGTTGTCAACCCATTTTAAGTCATCAAATTGGATTCAGACTTCTAAAAGATTCCTCCATGTCCCCCCCACATCAATCATCCTCCAGAGTGGAGTTGATTTAAATCAACAAGTAGAAAACCCCAGTGATTTAAATCACTGGGTTTTAATTTTGTTGTGTATTTATACTTGTTATTTTCCTAAAGAAAAAGTTTATTCTCATTAGTTGGTAGCCATTAAAACATGCTGATTTGCAACTATATAAAACAATCAAAAAGTACCACATTTATTGTAATCAGGAGGATCACTATAGCTATGCACATTTATTTCAGCAATTATATAGCATATATAGATTCTTAATTTTTTACTTATGTTAGAAAATGGTGAATGATCCACTTACTTACTAGATGATTAACTTTTTATTTGTATCATGCTCTATTTGGATGGAAACTGGAATTTTATTTAAAAAATGCACTAAAACAGCATTTTAAATTTGTATTGGTTAAATGAAAGTACTTTTTATGTGACTGATACACAAAGAAAAAAGTTAAATGCAAAATATTTTTGATAAACACTTATTTATTAAACAAAGGATGTATCATCTGTAGTGAATGAACTGATTGACTAATTCTAAAATCTTAAAAGGACATGTTGACCAGAAACAAACAAACAAAATCTCATTCTCTCACAGCTTATTTTTATTCTTAGACTGGAAAAGGAAAACAAGTTTTCTTGTTTTTTCAGCTCCTAATAGGGTTATTAACTTTGAATGAACTAGACACTGAACTGAACAAACTGGAGTAAACAAAATATTTGTTCTGCACTTGTGGAAGAGGATACTGCTGTCAAAAGCTGGTTTAGTTCTTCAACACACTCTGGTTTTAGGTGCTTAGCCAGTTTAACTTTCTATAAAACTTTAGCAGCAAACAGATACCACTTATTTTTTTTTTAAAAAATTTAAAATCAATTTTCATTCGTCCTGCCTCCCTCCCCCCCAAGCTCAAAATTATTTGTCCATGATGGTCAAATACTATGTTTCAGTACTAGTCAAAATAATTCTAGGCATACAGTTTTGATATTCTTATGAAACAAAGACAGTGGAACAAGTATTAAAATGTCAGAGGCTGTAAATACTAGCTATAAAACCCACCAATTTTTCAGAAGATTGCTGGATAGTTAACACGGTGTTAAAAAAAAAATAAATAAAAAAGGAAAAAAAAAAAATGCGCGCACGCACACAGAGAGTAGCTCACCTGCAGGAGAAACATGAGGACAACTGCTCATTTTTAACAGCTTAAGCGTATCACTGTTGTTAGCCACTAGTACTTTGAGGGATGGATCATCTACTGGCGTATCATCTATTTTAAGTGAAGAGAGGGATTTGGAGTTTACAAACACCACTGTCAGTGCAGAGATAAAATGTGACTGCAGAAAGGAGAAAAAAAACAGTAACAGTGAAACAGGGATGTGAAACATTCCAAATATATTTTCAAAACCAATGTTTCCTTACATCTTCACATATAGGTAGTCTACACCTTCCTTTAGGTTAACGCCTATCGCAATATTTAACATTACGGCATCCATTTTATTCAACTAGACAGTAAAACATTTGACCAAGTGTGCTTTTTTTTTTTTAAATCAAGTATTTAGTTTTTCTTCCAAATCCTTGTCTATGAATGGTCATTGATAATATTCAACATTAACAGAAACTCAGGAACTGGGACAAAAAATGCAGTGCTATAAAATTCAAAAATATCCTATACAAGTGCACAAACCTAAAAGTAAGCTCTGAAGATTACTTCCAAAGTGCACTTCCAGGCAACATCCTCCAGACTCAGACATGAAGGAAAACTGCAATATATAAAATCTGTTCTAAACACTTTATTTATACAAAGACTACGTTTAGCAAAAATGCAAATCTGAAATTTAATCAGAATTATTAAAAGAAAAAGATACCAGAGTTTAAGACCAGAAGGGAACACCAGGTCATATAGTCTGACCTCCTGTGCATCACAGGTCACCCTTATAATTGTGAAGGCAGTCTTTCAAATGTGTTTAAAAAGGAGTAAAACTGTTTTGTAACCATTCTTTGAAATGTGTTTCACAAATCCATTCCACTTCAGGCGTGTGTGTGCACCCAGTGTACCGGAGCCAGATTATGTTCTTCCCATAGCGGTACCCACGGAGGCGGCACATACACCCTTGACATACTTATGCTGCCAGCCAATGGTCTAAAGGGGCGGATTTGGTCCTTGTCAGTTCCTTCTTATTGGATAAGAGACTGATAGAGAAGGAAAGGATGGTGGGTCATGGAATGGACGTGTGCAACACATCTTGAAGTACAATAGTTACAGAACAGGTTAGTAATTGGTTTTGATTCTTAAAGGAATTTTCCACTGAGTCAAACAATTCAGCCCAGAAAAGGGTTTCAGAGTCTACCTGAACAATGACTAAGACTACACATCTGAATTTGGCATCATCTCTTTAATGATGACAGCATAATGTTTTGAGAGAGCATACATCGATCACCAGATTGCAGCTTTACAGATTTCCCTTATTGATAATGGCTCAGAAACGCAGCTGAAGCCTCTTGAGTTCTTGTAGAGTGCGCTAAAACTGCTCAGCATAGGGACTTTGGCAATGCCATAGCATATGCAAATAGAGGATGAAATCCTAAAGGAAGGCCTCTCATCCTGTCAGCAAAGGAAACAACTAAGGAGATCTCCTAAAGAGGTAGGTTTTGTCCACACAGAAAGCTAACACTTTAACATCCAAAGTATGCAGTGTCTCTTCCTCCTTACGGGAATGTGGCTTTGTAAAAAGGAAGGCAAATAGATAGCTTAATTAAGGGAAAAGTCAGTTAAGTTTAGTCAGGAATTTACAGTGAGGGTGTAAATAGTCCTTGTCCTTATAAAAAATACTGCATTTGGGGGTGGCGGCAGCAACCAACACATTCAACTCCTTTATCCTCCCAGCTGAGGGAACAGCTACCAACAACAGTGGCTCCCATTAGAGTTGCCAGCACCAAATTAAATCCCAGAGAAGCAAGAGCTCTGTGACATGAGAATTAGCCTTTCCAAACCTTAAAAAAGGATAATCGTAGGGTTAGAAAAAACAAAACAAAACAGACCATCCTCCTCCAGAGGACAGAAAGCATGGCTGCCCGGTGAACTTTCAACAAACAGAGGCCATCTCCTTTTAGGTAAACAGACCAGAATACCCTGGATGGAAGAATGCAAAAGTTAAATAAATGCTGAGACCACACTGAAAAATGCTTCCACTTCAGTTAAGTATCTAGTGGACTGGTTTTCTGCTATTTAAAGGATGTTTAGAACCCAGACAAAACTCTGCTTCCTGACATATTAACCACTGAGCATCCATGCTCTCAGGTATGGACTGGATGGATTGGGATGCAACATCCAACTTTGACTTTGAAATATTAATTCAGATTCCTGAGGTATTATCATTTTCTTGATAGAAGGGTTCAATACATCTGAGAACTAATGTTGACAAGGACAGCCTGGCACTATGAAGCTCATGTGGACATAATCTTGTCTTAGCTTCTATAGCACCTTTGGAATCAGGGGGTAGGCACACAGTAGTTTGCTCCTCCAAGAGGGAACAAAACCATCTGTCATGGAGCTAACACTTGTTTCAAAGTGGTACACAAACAGGTGGCACTTTTTGGTCAGTCAAGTGGTGAAGAGATCTAACTCTGGTAACCTCATTCTAACAGTATGAAAGATGAATTTGACGATATCTGGTCTGAGACCATTTGTGATTTTTGCTGAAAGAAAGATCAGCTGAGAACTGTCTGGCAGATCTGAACACCTGGGAGGTAGGAAGCTTTTAATGTTAATGCATTGCCAATACAAAAATCCCACCAATCCACAGCTTCTTGGCAAAGGCAATCTGACCTGGCGCTATGCTGTCTGTTCAAACAGAATATTGCAGCTGTATTGTCTGTGAGGACTTAAACTGCACTTCTTTTGATGTGCTAGAGGAAAGCCTAACACCAGGTGAATTACCCACAATTCCCAGACATTTATGTGTAGAGAAAGATTTTGGTCTGTTCACAGGTCCCAAGTCTGTAGAGGTCCTCCATACGTGCTTCCCAACCAAGATGAAGCAACCATAAAGTCACTGAGGGTAGAGATGGGGAAAAAGGGGAGTCCTGTATATACATTGGCAGGATCCATCCTCCAGTCTGGGGAAAATATAAAATCCTTGCAGGTACATAAGTCAGGATGTGCAGTGGATGATGAGAGAGTATAAACAAACTTCAGCCACCACTGCAGCTTCCTGAGGTGAACTCTGGCATGCTAAGTCATGTACATGCACGATGCTAGGTGTCCTAAAAGTCTTCATCAATTTCTTACCTTTGTGCAAGGATAGGCCCTGAGATCCATGCAGAGATCCAGAATGTTTTGGAATGCGAGCTGAGGCTGCCCTTGACACTGTACAGTGAGCACAACTCCTAGGAATTCTATTTTCTGAACAGGATCAAGAACTGACTTGTCCTTGTTGATTAACAGGCCCAAGGAATGAAAGACTGAACTTGACCAAACTGATCTCCACTCATTTTTGGAGTGACCATGGATCCACCAGTCATCCAGATATGGGAAACCTCTACATCTGCTTTTCTGAGAAAAATGTACTACCACCGTGCACTTTATGAAGACTTCTTGGGGTTCAGACAGGTCAAATGGCAGGACTGCAAATTGATAAGGGACCATGGCCACAAGTCTTAAACTACCTGTGGTTCTGATGGATGGCCATGTGGAAGTAAATAGCCTTTCAGTTGAGGGCAGTGTACGAATTGCCAGGATCTAGGGAAGGAATGATGGAGGCCAGAATGACCATACAAATATTTTCTGTTCTTTAAAGTATTTGTTTAGGTTTTGCAGGTCCAGAATAGGTCTGAGTCTGTCTTTTGACTTGGAACCAGAAGATAATTGGAATAAAAACCCTTCCCCCTTTAAGGAGGAGGAACCTCTTATGTGGCTCCCAGTTGTTTAAGAGATTGTACCTCTTGTATAAGAGTAGCCTCATAAAAATGGACCCTGAAGAGAGATGGAGAAGGTAAGTAGGAAAGAAAGAATCCGCAGGTGTATCCCAGTTCCATAGTGCTTAGAATCCAGCGATCAGTTGTAATATGGGTCTGAGCATCTAAGAAGAAGTGGGATTCTCAACAGGTTAAGATAGATACACAGCTGTGTCCATTTTCCCTGAAAACAACACAGGGCCTGAATTCTGTGCTGCATCTCTGGAGGAAACACAAATGCCCTAACTCTAGCTGTAGAGTTGGCCCCATTTGGGGGGAGGAGGGGGCTGAATTTCCTCATTTATTAGAGGAGCCTCTTTAGATAGCCCTGCCGTATTCGAGATGTCCGCTGATCTAGGCAGACTCCCCTGAATCATTTTGATTTGAATATCAAGAGAGCTAGCTACTCTAACAAGTCTTAAGATTTATAATCATCTTGGACAAGAGAGGATGCCTTCAACACTGTCACCTCATATGGAGGCAGGGAGGACACGTTCATGGGAGACTGAATCTGGACCTCTTTAATATGACTGCGAAGCTGATGGACAAAATCCTGGTGCGGGACCTCTGAATATCAACTGGTATTGAGACTAGTACCAGGAACAGGGTTCATCTTGTCTGGTGACCTCCAATGTTGCCGCTGAGATAAGCTGTCAGCTGAGGAAACTGGCATCGAACACAATGTGGTTGGCATCACGCATGGGTTACAGAAAGGCCACTTATATAGCACAGGATCCCAATTAAGACTGTTCCATGGTTCCTTCTCTCTAGATCTGCTTCCATACCCATATGGGTACTGAAACCTCGATCTTCCTGATGAGGGCAAAGGAATGTAAGGCCTCTTGTTGCAGACTTAGGTACTCCCAGGAAAACATGGAGTAGTCTGATGGCCAAGGCTGTGCGATACTGCTTGGTGCTGGTAATTAGGATCTGTGATTTGATGTAGTCAGTACACTGTTTAATTTGTGATGGCACTGCATGGCCAGGAGCTGTCTGTATTAAAGCCTTGACTGCTATCAGTCCTGAGGACTAATGCTCAATAGCCAGAGTGGAATGGGATGCCCCAATTGACACAGGCTGGACCAAAGCTTGTGAGGTGACTAGTACCAATAAATTTACAACGTGGACAATCAGAGTCCAGTATCGCGAGGCAGAGAGTCTCTGGAGTTGTGGTATTGAGAGGCATCCTTGGTTTGATACCCCTGTACTAAGGAAGCATGAACATTCATAGGAGCCAATCTTGATGGCACCAAGGTAGCTGCTGGAGTCAGCGACTATGGCTGACAGAAGGCAGTGGTATGTGGCGATGGAGAGTGCCAAGGCAAGGCTGGAACTGTACCCCCAGTACCCTCCCTCCTGCTCAAGGATGCTACCTGAGACCCTAGATCTCCTTAGAAGAGGAGACCTTCCAGCTTTTAAAGATAAGCGGTCATCTAATTCCTTATGGGCACCAAGGAATGGGAACAGTGTCTCCCTCTCAGAAATTTTTCAGAAGAGATGGCATAGTCTTCAGGAGCACTCGTAGATGGGGTAGTGAGTGTATCAATGGCTGGGCTCAGAGGAAGGATGCAAGACAGCCTCCATTAGGATGTGGTAAAGGCTTACCTCTGTCCTTTTTAGTATGGGCTTGAAATCTCTACAAAGTTGGCATCGATCACGAACGTGGCCCTCACCCAGACACTTCAGGCACAGAGAATGAGTATCACCAACCAACTTTGTACTTCCTGCTTTCAGTAAAGGGCTTAAAACCTGGGAACTGAGGCATACCCCAGTACCAAGTGTTTGCACCTTATCTCGTATCACACTAAGTCCAAAGACAGGAAACAAACTATACAATAAGCTATGAGTACTACTATACTAACAAATATAAATTAGCTATTCACAAAGAGAAACTCGTGCACACAAGCACAGGCAGTCCAATTAATGATCAAGGGTAGTTAAAAGGAACTGAGGGAGGTTGGGGTGGCTACACCCCATTATAATGCAGCTGATAGCACAATGGTGTTGAGGGCATATGTGCCATTCTGACAGGTACAGCTATGTGAAAAACATCTCCAGCTCCGTGCACCATATGCACACAGACTTGAAGTGTAATGGACAAGTGCAATCACTTGAAGAACCAAGTATAATCCAAAGAGTGCTGTATTCCTAAATCTGCAGATAGACAGCTCCAGTACCTTTGCTTCTCAAGCAGAAGAATGAAAACTGACTAGTCTTCTCAGTTTTCACTGCTGCCATTGAGAACCTTGTGAGCAGCTGTGAAGAAAAACAAGATTCAGATCACTTTTAGTACGCTGCTGCAACACCACAACCAGATAGGAATGCTGTTCACTGAAGAGGAAGACCTACCAGACACTGAGGAAGGATAGGTTAGCTAACACCCCATACAAAGAAACTGCTGGAGGAAAAAATTAACTTTAGCAAAACTATGTATTTTTCCTTAACCTTCTCAGGACAGCTTTTTGTTGAATCTTTTAAAAAGAGATTCAGTTGAAGAGCAAGTGTGGATATTTTCAGCCTAAACAATGTTTGGCAAAAGTTATAAGCAAATAAACATAGTAGTTCAAAACAGAAGTGTTAGGCAACTTCATCTGTAGGCATCATTACCAGCTCCACTTAGTTATTGAACACCTTTGCCTTTTATGCACGTATACCTAATGTGAATATATTTGTTCTGTTGGGGGGAAAAAGGATGATGTAGACACATTTACCAGTCAGAAAATAGTACTTTCTTTGCCAAAAGTAAATAGGAAGGAACTACCAAAAGTTAAACATTTAACATCTAAGAACAGATAACTTTGACTTTAAGAGCTTTAAAAGATTTCGCTGAAGAGCTCCAAGTCATTGATGCTGATATTTAACAAGTCTTGAAACACTTGTAAAATTCCAGAGGAACTGAGACAAGCTAGTCTAGTGCCATTATTTTATAAAATATGCACAGGACGGATGGCTCAGGTAAAAAATTGGCCAGTTAATCCTGGGTAAAGTCACAGAAAGCCCGATAAAGTACATAATCAGAGAATTAAAGGATGGTTGCATAATAAATGCCAATCAACTTTTTTTTTTTTAAATAAAAGTTACTTTTGTTAAACTTAATACCGCTTAATATTAGAAATTTGATTGATAAAGTTGGCACAACATATTTAGATTTCTGTGAAGTCACACGACATTCCAATAAAAAAAGTTAGTACTACTACAACAACCCATATATATTGGATTAAAAACTAGCTGATAGATCAAATAATAACTGTATCCGAGAATCCTCTGCCAATGGGGCTGTTTCTCGTGATGTCTCACAATGGTCTGTTGTTGGCTCATGCTATTCAATAGCAATCAACAGCTTGGAAAAATGTATAAAACCATTGCTGGTGAAATTTGCAAACAAATATTAGGGTGGGAGGGTAAATAATGATAAGGACAGCTTGGTTCTATATAACTATCTGGACTGAGTGGTAAACTGGGCTCATTTGAAACAACACGTGTTTTAATACAGTCAAACATAAGGTCAGACATTTAGGAACAAAGATTATAGGACCCAAAGATAGGGGACTGAATTTAGGTAATGAATGAGATTGAATGGTGCCAACACAAGCACCTGGTAAAAATAGGTGATCTGTGAATGTATTAGCAGGAGAATACAGAGTAGATGAAAGGACAAGTTATCATCACTATATATGGCATTAATAAGGCTGCGAGTCTGTCATGGAGGTCACGGATGCCGTGGCTTTCTGGGATTGCCATGACTTCCATGGCTGCAGCAGCCAGTACAGCTGACCCCAGAGCCACTAAAGCAGCTGACTTCAGGGCCAGTCCAGCACTGGCTGCTGTTTGGGCCCCATGGGGGCAGCGGCACCTTAGTCAGTGTATTTATAGTAAAAGTCATGGACAGGTCACGGGCCGTGATTTTTCATTTATTGCCCATGACCTGTCCATAGATTTTACTAAAAATACCCAAGACTAAATCTTAGCCTTAAGCATTAGTGACGCTGTTACTGCAGTACTATGTGCACTTCTTCTGGTATTCACCCTTCAAAAAAAAAAGGTGCCGAAAAGCTCAAAAGGAGAAAGAAAAGAGCCATAAAAATGAGTTAAGGTCTGGAAAATCCACTTTATAGTGACATACTAAAGAGTTTACCTAAGAAAAGGGTAAGATGCGACTCTGATCACTGTCTACAACAGGGGTAGGCAAACCTTTTGGCCCGAGGGCCACTACTAGGTGGGGAAACTGTATGCAGGGCCATGAATGTAGGGCTGGGGCAGGGAGTTGGGGTGCGGGAGGGAGTGCAGGAAGTGGGAGGGGGTGCAGTGTGCAAGAAGGGGCTCAGGGCTAGGGTTTGGGGTGCAGGAGCGGTACAGCAGGGGGCTGAGGGCACGGGTGTGGAGTGCAGTAGGGGGCTGAGGGCAAGGGTTGGGGTGCAGGAAGGGTGTGGCAGGGAGCTCAGGGCAGGGGCTTGGGGTGAGGGGTGCAGGAGGTGGGCTCTGGCACAGTGCAGCTTACCTTGAGTGGCTCTGGGGTGGCAGCGGCGCGCAGCGCGGCTAAGGTAGATTCCCTTAGCGGCCAGCATGTCTGGCAGTGGCTCCTGGGGGTGGGGTGAGGCAGCTGGCTCTGCCGCATGTTGCCCTCACCTGTAGGTACCACCCCCGAAGCTCCCATTGGCTGCGGTTCCCCGTTCCTGGCCAATGGGAGCTGCGGGGGGCAGTGCCTGGAAGCGAGGGCAGTGCACAGAGCTCTCTGCCCTCATCACCCCCAGGGACCACAGGGATGCGGTGCTAGTTGCTTCCAGGAGCAGCGTGGGGCCAGGGCAGGCAGGGAGCTTGCCTTAGGCCCGCTGCACCACAAGGCTAGCAATCCCAAGGGCCGGATCTGGCCTGCGGGCCGTACTTTGCCCTCCCCTGGTCTATAAGCATCCTTATGGATGGGGAGATTTCCAGTAGTGGAAGCTCTTTAATCTAGTAGAGGCACAACAAAATCCAATAGCTGGAAAGTGAAGCTAGACCAAGTCCCCTTAGAAATAAGAGGCAAAATTTTAACAGTGATGGCTATTAATCATTGGAACAGCTTACTTAGGGATGCAATGGACTCTCCATTGCTTCAAGTTATGACATGAAAAATCAGATACATTTCTAAAAATTATGTTCTAGCTCAACCAAAAGTTATTGGCTTGATGCAGGAATTACTGGGTGAAATTTTATGTCTTGTATTATGCAGGTGGTCAGACTAGATGATCAGAATGCTCTTTGCTGGTTTTAGATCTATTTTATATACAGGCTGTGCATTCATTCTCTCTCTCTCTCTCTCTCTCTCTCACACACACACACACACTCTCACTCACTCTATGGTGTATGCCATATCCTAAGCATAGTCCCTCCAGATTCTTGACTAGGACTATGTTACTAGAGAATATTTCACAGATTTTTACACTGTAGCCAACGTATGTTGGGGAAATATTTGGGAAGTTAAGCAAGTACTGTAAACACCCACATGATGCAGATAAATTTGACTAGAACTTTATTGATTTTAAGTAGAGTCTCAGTGCTTGCATTTTAAGAGCTCTTAGGAGCAGATGAAGCCACAGAGAACCTACTGCTTTAAAATCTATATACTTTAATTTATATCAGTATCATACTTACCACTACAGTCTTTCAATAAATAAATTAAAACATGCACAAGCTACCTTGGGTAAATCCATGAAGCTTGGTCGAGCGGTTGAAATTAGTCCAAGTGTTTTTAAAGAGCAATTCACAAGTTGTGATAAAATACCACAAGCTGCTTCTGCTGATTCCTTGCTGCTGTCCACCTTAAATGGAAACAAACCATTTATTAGTCCAGGAAAACAACACACCAAGCCAATGAACTTTGCAATAAAGAGGGCAAAAAGAACAGCTTTCCTTTAACTGAAGTTCTACTTTGAAAAGTGTAAAAATCTCAGAGTAGGGTCCCATGTGTGTCTTACTAATTCTACACTGAATGTTCTCAATTTCTTAAAAGAGGCGCTTATCAAAAGTTCAGTCATAAATCATAGGACTGGAAGCGACCTTGAGAGATCATCTAGTCCAGACCCCTGCACTCATGGCAGGAATAAGTATTATCTAGACCATCCCTGACAGGTGTTTGTCTAACCTGCTCTTAAAAATCTCCAATGATGGAGATTCCACAACCTCCCTAGGCAATTTATTCCAGTGCTTAACCACTCTGACAGTTAGGAAGTTTTCCCCAATACCCAACCTAAACCTCCCTTGCTGCAAGTTAAGCACATTGCTTCTTGTCCTATTCTCAGAGGTTAAGAGGAACCCTCCTCCTTGTAACAACCTTTTGTTACCTTGTACTTGAAAACTTATGTCCCCTCTCAGTCTTCTCTTTTCCAAACTAAAAAAAACCCCAATTTTTTTTTTCAATCTTCCCCCATGGATCATGTTTTCTAGACTTTTAATCATTTTTGCTGCTCTTCTCTGGACTTTCTCCAAATTTGTCCACATCTTTCCTGAAATGTGGCACCCAGAACTGGACATAATACTCCAGTTGAGGTCTAAGCAGCACGGAGTAGAGTGGAAGAACTACTTCTCGTGTCTTGCTTACAACACTCCTGCTAATACATCCCAGAAGGATGTTCGCTTTTTTTGAGTAACAGTATTACACTGTTGACTCATTTAGTTTGTGGTCCACTATGACCCCAAGATCCCTTTCCCAGGTAGTCACTTCCCATTTTGTGTGCGCACGCAACTGGACAGACATCAGAATATGCTTCTACAGACACAACATTCTGAAGATTCAGAGCAGGCTAGGAGGACAGTGAAGAAATTTGGCAGCATGTGACCTCCAGAAGAAGAAAGGGGAGCGTCCATGTATGAGCAACACAGATACAGGTAAATAACCGTTTTAATGTTCTTTCCACAGGTACTAATGTGGAGAGTGGACTAAATGACACATCTGAGGGAAGGGAACAGAAGGAGACTCCACTGATTGGAAGGCATGAGATGCACTGTCCTAGGGATGGGGGTTCCATGACCACCCCTTCAAAGAAGGAGGCGGGTGGTGGTGGTCGGGGACTCTCTCCTCAGGGGGACTGAGTCATCTATCTACCGCCCTGACCGGGAAAACCGAGAAGTCTGCTGCTTGCCAGGAGGTAGGATTCATGATGTGACGGAGAGACTGCCGAGACTCATCAAGCCCTCGGATTGCTACCCCTTCCTGCTTCTCCACGTGGGCACCAATGATACTGCCAAGAATGACCTTGAGCAGATCACTGCAGACTATGTGGCTCTGGGAAGAAGGATAAAGGAGTTTGAGGTGAAAGTGGAGTTCTCGTACATCCTCCCCGTGGAAGGAAAAGACCTGGGTAGAGACCGTCGAATCGTGGAAGTCAACAAATGGCTACGCAGGTGGTGTCGGAAAGAAGGCTTTGGATTCTTTGACCATGGGATGTTGTTCCAAGAAGGAAGCGTGCTAGGCAGAGACGGGCTCCACCTAACCAAGAGAAGGAAGAATATCTTTGCAAGCAGGCTGGCTAACCTAGTGAGGAGGGCTTTAAACTAGGTTCATCGGGGAAGGAGACCAAAGCCCTGAGGTAAGTGGGGAAGTGGGATACTGGGAGGAAGTATGAGCAGGAGTGCGTGAGAGGGGAGGGCTCCTGCCTCATACTCAGAAAGGGGGATGATCAGCGAGTTATCTCAAGGGCCTATACACAAATGCAAGGGGCCTCGGAAACAAGCAGGGAGAACTGGAAGTCCTGGCACAGTCAAGGAATTAGGATGTGATTGGAACAACAGAGACATGGTGGGATAACTCGCATGACTGGAGTACTGTCATGGATGGATATAAACTGTTCAGGAAGGACAGACGGGGCAGAAAAGGTGGGGGAGTTGCATTCTATGTAAGGGAGCAGTATGACTGTTCAGAGCTCCAGTATGAAACTGCAGTAAAACCTGAGTGTCTCTGGATTAAATTTAGAAGTGTGAGCAACAACGGTGATGTTGTGGTGGGAGTCTGCTATAGACCATCGGACCAGGGGGATGAGTTGGACGAGGCTCTCTTCCGGCAACTCACAGAAGTTACTAGATCACAGGCCCTGGTTCTCATGGGAGACTTCAATCACCCTGATATCTGCTGGGAGAGCAATACAGCAGTGCACAGACAATCCAGGAAGTTTTTGGAAAGTGTAGGGGATAATTTCCTGGTGCAGTGCTGGAGGAACCAACTAGGGACAGAGCTCGTCTTGACCTGCTGCTCACAAACCAGGAAGAATTAGTAGGGGAAGCAAAAGTGGATGGGAACCTGGGAGGCAGCAACCATGAGATGGTAGAGTTCAGGATCCTGACACAAAGCAGAAAGGAGAGCAGCAGAATACAGACCCTGGACTTCAGAAAAGCAGACTTTGACTCTCTCAAGGAACTGATGGGCAGGATCCCCTGGGAGAACAACATGAGAGGAGTCCAGGAGAGTTGGCTGTATTTTAAAGAATCCTTATTGAGATTACAGGGACAAACCCGATGTGTAGAAAGAATAGCAAATATGGCAGCGACCAGCTTGGCTTAACAGTGAAGCTGTTATATTGTAAGACCAACCTAGAGAACACTACAGTAATCTTACTTCCAAGTGACTGACATAATATCAAGAACTGCATGTGAAAGAAGAGTGGCTCCTCTGGTCAAGTGTAGATGGAAAAAAGCTCTCCTGGCCAAAACTGTTACTTGATCATCTAAATGCAGCTGCTGTTCTCACAAAATTCTTAATTAAGAACTAGAAAAGAAAACAATGGGCACACATCCTCACATTAAACAAGCTGACAAGACTCTAGCTATAGCTCCATTTTTCTTCCCCAACCTATCTACATCAGTATCTTGTCTGGACTAGTCCCATTTTGTTCTTATGTATGTCATCAGACTCAGTCCCCTTCATCTAGGATCAAGCAAGATAGAGACAAAAGTTGAGTATAAACACTAACCCATACCTCAGCCTCTGAACAGCACCCCCCCAATTTAAAAAAGGGGTAACAAGATAAAACTGTGGCATCTCTCGTGAGAGGACCCTCATACATTTACCCAAGACAACTTCCTGGGACCTCTCAGCCATGAAGGAACCAAGCCAAACAAGCGCTGACCTACCCATCCCAGTATGTTGCCTGAGCTAAGTCAACTCCATTCACCAAGCAATATTATCAAAGAAGTAATTACATCAGCAGACATATGTTCATTATCCATAGCAAGGAGAATAGAGAATCATGGAAATATACAGCTGGAAAGGACAATTCATTTAGTCTACCCGCCTCAGCTGAGGCAGAATCAAGTGTACCTAGATCATTCCAGACAGATGTTTTTCTAAACTGTTCTTAAATACCTCCGAAGACAGAGATTTCACCCCTACATCACTGGTTGCAATGTTTTACTATTCTCATAGTTGGAAAGCTTTTCCTAACACCCAGCCTAAATCTCCCTTACTGCACCCTACACTGATTACTCTTTGTCCTACCCCTGGAGGATACGGAAAACAATTGATTACCACCCTCTTTATGTAATTACCTTTTATTATTTGAGGATTGTTTCCATGTTCCCACCCTAAACCTTCTCTTGCCTTAAAATGTCCAGTTCTCTCAACTTTTCTTCAGATGTTTTCTTAACTTCTTATTTTTGGACTCTTCAGGTTTGTTCACTTTTCTTACAGTGCGATATTGAAAACTGGACATAGTACTCCATCTGAATCCTCACTAGTGCCGAACAGAGTGGGAACAATTACTCCTGTTAATACATCTCAGAATTAAGATAGGTTTTTTGGCATAATTCGTTCTTGACAAGTCCATGTTGGCTATTCCTCATCACTTTATTATGTTTTAATTTTGAGCAAAGATGGTCAACAAATGTAACAAGTATGTATGTATGTCTATCTATCTTTATTTGCATACTGGGCCATCAACCTACATGGCAGTTTACAAAGTACATTAAAACAAGTTAAAAGACACAGTCCTTGCCCCAAAGAGCTTGCAATTTAAACTGACTAGAAAAACATACAAAAACACAGAAAGAAGAGGAGGGTTCCCTCTCATTAAGCCTCTCCACCAATACAAAGAAGAGACGCAAAATCATTAACCCTCTCCCTTAACAAACAAAGATTTCAGATACAGGCTATGTCTACATTACATAGTTCAGTCGAATTAACTTGACGATCATCCACCACTGCAATTAAACAGCTTTTGTATGTCCACACCATGCTCCTTGTGATGGCAGAGCGCATCCACCATTGGTGCTCTTGCATCGAGAGAGCAGCGCACTGTTGGTAGCTATCTCATTGTACAATTCACCACCATCTGCCGCTGGGTGCTCTGGGAAGGGATCACAGTGTCTCATGGGGCAGGCTCACCATCCCATGACACAGTTTTCTCCATCCCATCATTCCATGGGTTTCCGACTATGTTTTGCACTGTTTTTCAACAGCCCCAGTAAATTGCGTGCTGCTATCTGAAAGCATGGATCCTGCACAGCTCTCCTATCTTGTGATGAGCGTCATGAACACAACTGATTCTGCATTATTTCATGAGCTGCAAATTTGATGACGACGACACAGTGGTGTCTGCCTTGCTGCGAGCAACGGAAAGAAACAATTCAAGATTGCTGTTGGCATTCAAGGAGCAGATGCACATGGACCACCATTGGTAGAGAGCTTGGAAAATAAGCACCGAGTGGTGAGACTGCATCGTAATACAAGTATGGGATGACGAGCAGTGGCTGCAGAACTTTCAGATGCATAAAACTACCTTCCCGGAACTGTGTACAGAGCTCACCCCTGCCCTCTGGCACAAGGACACCAAAATGAGAGCTGCCCTCACTGTGCAGAAGCAAGCGGTGTTCGCAGTGTGGAGGCTGGCAACTCCAGACTGTTACTGAGCACGCATGAAGTCCACTGTGGAGGTTGCAGTGATGCAAGTGTCAGGACCATTAATTGCCTCCTGCTATGAAGGACTGTGACTCTGAGCAATGTACAAGAAATAGTGGATGGCTCTGTGGCAATGGGATTCCCTAACTGCAGGAGTGTGACAGATGGCACCCAAATCCCTATTTTGGCCCCAGACCACCTTGCTACAGAGTACATCAACAGAAAGGGCTAGTTTTCTATGATATTGCAAACGCTGATGGATTACCATGGTCATTTAGCCATCAATGAGGGGTGGTCAGGGAACACTAGCCCATATAGAAAGCTGCAAGCAGGAACTTTCTTTCCAGACCAGAAGATTCCAATTGGGCAAGTGGAAATGCCAACGGTGATGCTGGGGAGACCCAGCCTACCCCTTGCTACCATGGCTCAGGAAGCCTTACATCAGAAACCTTGACTGCAATAAGCAGCGCTTCAACAACAGGCTCAGCAGGTACAGAATAGGCCTTTGGCAGATTAAAGAGTTGCTGGTGCTGCCTTTTTGACAGGTTAGATCTCAATGAGGAACATATTCCTATGGTCACAGCAGCCTGTTACATAACATTTGTGAAGCTAAGGGGGAAAAGTTTCACAGGTGGAGTGTCAAGGTGGATCAGCTAGTGGCTGCTTTTGAGCAGCCAGATACCAGGGCTGTTTGTGGACCTCAACAGGGGGCTATTCGAATCCGGGAAGCTTTGAAGGAGCATTTTGATAATGAGCCCCAGTAACGTGTCTTTCTGTAATGCATTAATCCAGGCATTGCTTTCTTGCACTCTAGTATGACCCTCGTACTGACTGCTATATGTGCGTTAATTTTACCTGCAAATGCACCAATTGCCACTGTATATGAATTTCAGCAGCAACCACCACGTATAAGAGAAAAAGATTCATTTTATTTTTATAGGTTACATTTTTATTAACTAGACATACAAATATTTCTATTTTCTACAAGGGACATGAAAATGAAGAGCACTTTTTGAAATGAGGCTCTCACAGCTGGATATATGTCCAGTTGTAATTCTGAAACGTGTCCCTAACGGTGGAATGCATGGGGGACAACAAGAGCTCTGAAACATGCAAGGAATGTGTGTGGTGAGTTTGGGGAGGGCATGGAAGACAGTTCCGCCTGGGATGCAGGGGGAGGGGCGAGCAAAGATGTGTTCCACCAGCAGCACAATCAGGGAACACGCATCCAGGTGTTTTTTTAGATGTCAGCCTAGCAGGAGAGTTAACTCGGCAGGAAAAGCACTGCAGTACACCTTCAGTTTTGTTGACAAAACTGTAGTTTAGACATGCCCATAGACCATTACATATCTGACCTCTTAGTCCTCATTCTCAAAGGAAAGTTACACACCACCTTCAAAAGACAAGCCTGGGAGTTTAAATTCATAACTTTGTCTCTATTCAGTCCATGATTTTTTAGTGTCTAGCATTGTTGTCATAAGCCATACATCCCAGCTATAAACTACTGGTAACCCCTAACTTGTCTTCCCTCCCCTCCCTATGACTGGAGGAGTTTTAACAGGCCGTCACTTCAATTTGTCCCTTGAAACATGTGCTAACTACTTACGCTAAACGATCTGTTCCCAGGCCTGCCGCATCCGAGCCGATGCAGTCTGCCTGACATTTGGGCGGTGCTGTGCCTGCGCTGGTTGGTGGCTAATGAGCTGCCAGGCTTGCTTTTCCAGCATGGCCAGGGCTTCCATGTGCCTGCCTGCTAGGGTTGCCAACTGTCTAATTGCGCAAACCCAAAGACCCTTGCCTGCCCTTTCCCTGAGACCACGCCCCTGTCCCACCCCTTCCTCGAGCCCCTGCTCACTCCATCCCCCTTATCACTTGGTCTTCCACACCCTCACTCACTTTCACCAGGCTGGGGCAGGGGATTGAGATGCAGGACAGGGTGCGGAGTGAAGACTCTGGGAAGAGGTGTGGGAAGGGGTGTAGAGTGCAAGCTCTGGGAAGGGGTGAATGAGGGGGTTATAGGTTCAGTGCTTACCTTGGGCGGCTCCCAAAAGAGACCAGCACACCCCTCTGGCAGCAGCCCCAGGGGGTCGCCGGGAGCCACTGCCTGCAGGCACCACCCCCTGCAGCTCCCACTGGCCACAGTTCCCAGCCAATGGAAGCCGTGGAGTCAGCACTCGGGGTGGGGGCAGCGCTCGGAGACCCCCTTGCTCCCCTGGGGCCGTAGGGCCGTTCCGGCTGCTTCCAGGAACGGTGCAGAGCGAGGGCAGGCAGGAAACCTGCCTTAGCACTGCTGGGAGCCCCCAGGCTCTTTTAAATCGCCCCCTTTGCCCCCCCACCCTTGTCGGCAGGCCTGTCTGTTCTACCTTGTACAGTATTTAGCTGTGACAATCCGAGGGCCTGTCTACACTACTAACTTAAGTCGACAACTTATGTGAGGTCAACTTACAGCCAACACAGTAATTACTTTTGTGGCTGATGTCCACGCTACCCTCCTTCTGCTGGTGATGTGCATCCTCACTAGGAGCGCTTTCACTGACTGAAGGGGGCGGCAGGGGCTGAGAGTCCGGGAGCAGGGGGCAGCCGCCTGGAGAGGGAGGGGACACCTGGGCTCTAGCTACCCAGCTTTCTGGTCAATTTCCATAGCTCCAGCATGGAGCAAGATTGCATTACTTACATTAGCTGGAAGCTGTGTCTACACAGACACTGTCGCCCTCACTACACCGACAAGCCCTATGCCTCTCCTGGAGGTGGAGTTATTACATCAATGTAGTGGGGCACTTACATCAGTGGGACAAGGCTATAGTGTGTACACTGACATAACTGAATTGACATAAAAGTTGCCTTATATTGACCTAGCGGTGTAGTGTGGACCAGGCCTGAGTATGTTTCCCTGACCTGAAGAAGAGCTCTGTGTAAAGTCGAAAGCTTGTATCTTTCACCAACAGAAGTTGGTCCAATAAACAATATTGCCTCACCCACTTTGTATCTCTAATGAAAGTGAAACTAATTCTATTTTTTCATCTTCTAACAAGAGTTTACTCTATAGCTAGTAGATAGCTACCCTATCTGCTTCAGCACTGAAAACTTCTACTCCTGGAAAGTCTCCAGATGCACATTAAATTGGTATTAAGAGGTTTTTCGATTGAATGTCCCAGGCCTAGGAAAAAAAAACCCCAAACATAGCTAAGTTTGTTAGAGGTATTTATGCCAACAATACATCATTTCATTCACCATTAAATGCATGCATTTTTTCGTAAGTTGCATCCAATTTACAAAGTATCACATTGGAAACAAGGAAGTCTTCTGAATGCTGAAGTGGATGAAATGAAAAAGAGTTGGTGGTGTTATTGCACAAATTCCTCATGGGTCTCTATTGTTTACTGGATGGAGAAATATTCATGATAAAGGTGTCACTAACTTCCTGGTAACAACTCCACAACCTGATTCCAATGCATAACTGAGCATCACCACATGACTCAGCCCAACGTATTGCTGACAAGTTTAAAAACAACCAGTTGAGTCAATGGAAAGTTATTTTGGTTGTGACAGACAACATGGCTAAGAAAGGTGCTTGAGCTTTTTTGATAAATCAATATCTACTTGTGTTACGGATGTGCTGCCCATACAATGCAGCTCTTCACAGGCGATTGTTGAGATGTAACAAGTTTATCACTTGTGTAAAAGTGAACGGCATTTTCAAGTTTTTCAAAAACCGATATCAGCAGCCATTTTTCATCATTTAATACTGCACTCATTTTTGTCCACACTGAGTAAGCCTGGCCATACTCAATGGACATCTTAATTAAATGTTTCAAAGGCCTCCAAATATTCAAGGCGGCTCTTCATGCAGTTGCTGTTGAAGGAGCGGCTCAGTGTTGCCCCAAAAGTAATTTGCACCGACATTCTTTATGACAATGTTTTTTGAAAAAAAAATTCATTTCACTGCTTGAACCTGTAGCTCAATCCTTTCAGAATACGGAAAATGGTAGTTCTACTCTGTTTTAATACCAAGAACAAGTTCCTGAACATTAAAAATAAAATATATCTGCAAAAATTCTGAATGCTGTCCACTTACAGAAGTGGAAGAAAAATAGACAGACAAAAATATCATCATGGGGGAGGGGGAAATCAAGTGATCAGTCCTGCATATGTTGCTGCCTACCTTCTTGATGCTTCCAGGGCCAAGACCTTTCTGATGATGAATCTGATCCAGCTTGTAACCTCAGAGTGGCTGTTGCAAATTTTAAACATACAAAACAAACAACTTTGATGGATCTAGAAAGTTATAAAACAAGAAGCCTATTCAGTTGTAGAACAATATGGAGTACAATCCCAGCAGTTGAATCAAAACAATTTGCCTCATCATAGTGGAAAGGGCCGAGTCCTCCCTGTATTCTAGCTACAATGGGAGAAAATTTTAACTTTTTCATGTACTACTGCATGTGCATAACAAGAGTTATCCTTGAGAATCATCCATTCAAAAGCCAGAAGCAGACAAAAGTCCTCCACTGTGGGGAAACTGGTGACTGTGTATCACAAGAAGAAAATGGCACATGTGGAGTCAACTCAATATTCATTAGATGAAGAGGAAGGAGACTGATGAATTTGATGACGACAGGAATACAGATGAAGCAGTGGGAGCCAATAAAGAAAATAGAAGCAAGATGCTTGGAGAGTTGGCCTGCTCCTTACCTAGCATAAGTACATTTAAAAAATGTTATAGTTGCTGTCTTTGTTTTATTTCATTTTTCCTCTTTTGTAACTGTTCAGTAAGACTAATATTCACATGTAAATGCTAATGCAATATTGTAACAGGTAATTATTCTTGAATTTTTTTAGAACTTGATTTCACTGTTTTGCATTTTTCTGATTTAAAATAACTCAATTAAGTAACTTTTTTTTTGGTAACTCGGCTTAAGTATTTAAGGCTACATCCATTGGAGACCACAAAGTCTTACTCCTTTTTGTTACTGTTCAAATAAGGTAGTGCTTTAAAATATCTGATCAGAATGTCTGATTGATCAATTGACTAAATTATTGCCCAACCCATTTTTAGTCAACGAAAAACAAACAAGTACACACAGAAGCAGTTCTGTTGAGAAGATGGTACTGTTTTTACCATGTCACTTTTTGGACCAGCACTACACTTGAAGTTACTGTATGCAACTTGCTTGCATATCGACATGAGGATGTACTGGTTGTTGCAAGTCTGTCCTGTATGGGATGCAGCTGCTCCATGAAGAGTGATGTGAGACATGGTGCATCCAAAAGGCAGAGTGAGAGGGAAATGGAATAAGGTACTTCTACAGAGACTATGGTCTTGGATAAAGAGAAGCAGGTACTTCTCACTGGCCCAGGTAGCTTCCAGCCATACAGCTGGACAAAAAATAACCTGCCAATTGCCACAGTAGAAGTTTAGATTTAAAAAAAAGTTGGTAGAAGGGTTCTAAGCACAAAGAAATCAATTTAGAAGGGGGAAAGTGAAGGGACTCCAGGCCATGTTGCGTTTTCCCCAGTTCCCCTGTTTAAATCACCCTTAAAATAGACTTATGAAGTGAAGGCAGGGATAGGGATTGACAGGTCCCACTAGGTGATCATTTCTTGTTAAATTTATGGGTATTTTTATTACTGCTTTTTCTTTACAATACATTCAGTAGTTCATCAAAACAAAATTGGGAACCCAAATGAGATGAACGCAGGATTAGTTCAGATATTTGAAGGTAAAAGAATACTAAACAGCAAATCTGGTTTAAGACAGTAGTGAAAAAGAGTTGAGATCTTAATCTGTATTTCTAAACATTAACAACCACCTCCACCTTTGGCTTAAATGGATACAGTCCATTTGAAACCTCACGTTTTTGTCTGAAGACTTTGTACCTTCTAAAGTTAAAGTTAGAGAGAAAAATAAACTACTTTATTTTTGCTGATAGTTAACGGCACTTCCTGCGAGGATGCTAATGCCCAATACACGACTCTCGGAAGAACTCCTGTATATGGTCTTTCCTAGACCATACAAGAAGTGTTTACCAGTAACCATAAAACTGATATTTAACCAGATAGCACAGCAGCATGTAAACAGAGGGAAGGGGGAAGAAGAGACAGGCCTGAATACTTTTTGGTAGTGTTATTCAGTTCAATACAATAACCTTGCAAAAATAGCTAGAGAAGCAAAAAAGGCTCTTACTAGCTTTTTATCGGAATATTTTAATAAGATGAGCATGTGCTATTTAAAAGGTTGTATATCACATACAGTACTTTTTAAAAATTAGTCAATTTCAAGAAATTTGAGCTCTTTAACTCAGCATGACTGCTGGGCGACCTCTGAATCGGAGATGCCTAGGATAGATATAGCCAGGGGTTGCCAGACGAGATTGATACACAACAGAAAACTAAGCAGGAATTGCCTACTTTTTTTATTATTATTATTAATTTTTTTTTCAAAAAAGTCTGTTGAAAATGCAACTACTCCAATCACCAGTTGTCTAGTTTTCCAACTAATCTCACATTTTTGTTTTTTGGAATATCACTCAGATGACCCTTCTGCAGTCACTGTTTGACTATTAGTGGTCTTTACCTCAGGCACAGCCACACACACAGTCCAACAGGTACAGTGTGTGTGGCTAACTAGTCTTCCTTAAGTCTCCTTAGCCTTATTTAGAAGGAATGCAGGCAGGCAAGAAAAACAGCATCTCCCATGGATTCAGAGCTTGGGCTCTCAAGAGGTAAAATCATAATCTGGGAATACATTAGCAGCACAAGTTAAAACACTGGCCTTTATTTTTCCACATTTACATTAAACTCAAATACAAGTGGCTGTTAACTGTCCTTTTGGTGATGAACTTCAGAGCAAATATGTAGTGATAAATTTGTTATACAGGCTAAGAGCAGGGATACATAGCCAAAGACAGAGCAAGTTTCCTCCTGGTACTCTGCCAATACATCACAATTTTGACTTGGAACCGTGCTACGTTCCGATTCATGTATCACAGCAGAAACTGCAAATATTGAACTGAGCCGAGTTGGGTGTTTGGATGTTTTGGTTACTACCCTAATCTAGATCAAAATATACTCAGCACCACGTTTTTAATTTAATTTGTGTAGACAGAAGGAGGAGCAAACTACACACAAACACATGCCCTTTTGAATAGGATTGGGGAAGAGAAATGTGCCAAAATTTTAGGCAAAAGATTTGAGTTTCTTGTGGCTACCAATCCAGCTAGTCTTTTGAGTAGATACTATCTCCATTCTAAGACTAAGGCTGCACTCTTAGGCCACATCTACACTAGCAAGCTTACAGCAGCACAGCTGTATTGCTGAAGCTGCGCCACTGTGAGATCGCTCATTTAGCTGCTCTATGCTGACAGGAGAGAGCTCTCCCATCGACATAATAAAAACAGCTACCGCTGCTCAAGGAGATATGTTGGCAGGAGAAGCTGTCCCGTCGACATAGCACTGTTCACACCAGCACTTCTGTTGGTGTAACTTATGGTGCTCACCAGGGTGTTTTTTCTCACCCTGAAAAACATAAAAAGTTACACCAACAAAAGTCATAGTGTAGACATAACCTACAGTGGCACTGCTGTAATGCTGCCGTGTATACACTCACTACAGCAACAGCAGGGGATTCTCCCATAGCTGTAGTTAATCCACCGCCCTAAGAACGGTGGCTAGTCTGACAGAAGAATTCTTCCGTTGACCCAGTGGGATTTTGGTCAACATTGCTATGTCTCAGGGAGGTGGATTTTTCACACCTCTCAGACTTAGCCATGATAATATAAGGTTTCAGTGTCAACTAGTCCTAAGTAATTTCTCTGTTTTTGGATTCACCTCTCTAATTTCCAGGTCTTCTCCTTCCTTTTATATTTCATTCTTGACACCTTTTCTGCCACTTTCCCACTCATTTTTGCATTTTACTGCTACATCACCCATTTCAGTCTTCCTTTTTCCATTCTCATTTTCCCTTCTGTATGCATTTTTCTTTCTGTTTCAGCCATCCTCCTTTTCATGCTCTGTCATATGCTTCTTCCTTTCTCTGTTCATCTAGTCATGCACCTCAACAGGTCAATATCTCTGCTACTGTCCACAGCACTTCCTGCTTGGGCTAGGTCTCAGAAGAAACACTATATGCAGGAACCCAAGTCTGATTTTCTGTGGCCGCAGGCCAGAAAATAAGGGGGAAAAATGAGAGACACATATTCTGAAAAATCCACTAACCACGCCTTGTCAATTCTCCACAACAAATAACCTCCTCCCTGTAATACTACTACACCTTTAATTTGAAAAGTCAGTATGTACTTTGTTATTAATCCCTTTCCACTCATTAAGTTCCTTCCTTTCTTCAGAATGTTTCCTTGTAGAACAGATACATAAAAATCACAACTACTCATATCACTTTATACTAACAATACTCATGATTAGGATGGTCTTTTAACTTTTCCCTTACAGGCTTTTAAAATGGAAACTGTTTTTCTAAGAGAAATAGGAAACACGTCATTATGTTAAAATGCTTTGTTCACAAATATGTATAGTCATTGTTCATTTAATCAATAATTCTACGGGGGGTTTTTTTTTTTTTTCCTCTCTCTCTCCAATTATTGCTCCTTGGATAAGTGAGATCTCTTACAACCTATACTATGAAATTTATCCAGATAACTATGAAAGCTATCAAGACTGTGAAAGCTATCTTGGAGTATTCAATAAATACTATTTTGTTATCTTCAGCCATGTCATATACAAATAAAAAGGAGTTTTAAGAATTGTTTAAATTTAACAGAACTGCAGTAAACTTGTTCAGTTTCAAAACCTTATTTGAAATGCAAATCAATTTTTTTAATTACTCATTTTCAAACATAAGAACGTAAAAGATGTTACCTTGAAGCTAACATACTGTAGATGATTGGAATGCCTTTTAATAATTTGATTGATAAGCTCAGGATGCGTAGCCCTCAAATAAGATGTAGCTGGTTGATTCAGTTCAAACTCAAAACATCTCCAGAGATCAGGCATATGAAACACCTGATTCCATCTTCGGCAGACTTGTGATGCATGAGCACGATCAAGAAGAGGCAAGTACTGAAACACCTGCAGAATAATGTCTGGAAGGAGGTTACCCCAATCAGTACTCAGAGAGATTTCAGTGGATTCTTCATCTGTAATCTTCTGTTTCTTAAATTCTCCTCCAATCTCCTCCTCTGATGAACTAATGTTGGCCTCACTATTTTTCCTTCCTCGTTTCATTCTATCAAAATAAGAAAAATGTATTACTCTCCATACAGCCACAGAATATAAAGACATGAAGTACTTACAGCACAAAGGGGTCCTGGTCCCAGGCACCATGAAAATACACATCACAGGATAGAATTTTCACAAGAGAATAGTTTCCTCTTGCTACATCAACATCAAATCAAAACTGAAAGATGTGGAAAATGCTAAGGTGAAACTGAATTTTTTTTTTTTAAATAAGAGCTATCAGCCCTATGACAGCTTATTTCTATGCTACCCATTGGTGTTTTTTTGCAAGTCTGGAAAAGAAGTCACCTTGGACATTATCTTATGAAGTTAACATATTAATATATGAAAGCATTGTACCTTCCACTGTTACAAGTAAAATTTAAGATTAATGTAACCAAAAGATGAGAGAAAAAACTCTTTTCAGATTGTTTGATTCTGGGTTTGATAGCCAATTTCACTATTTTGTGAATGGTCAGTTGCACTTCCTGTCTTACTACTAGTATGAAGACATTGTGTGTGCACTCTTCCTCAGACCCTATAAGAGACACTTTATCAGCAAGAGCTATTGCTCTTGCTATTACACTTCCCCTCCCACATCAATGAGTCTCAATCCTGATTTGACCATCACATTTTAGGGTGAAAAAAGTTTTAGTTCCAGGTCCATTGGAACTAATACACCAATGTGAGGAGCCTAGGTAACAAAATGGAGGAACTAGAGCTACCGGTGCAGGAAGTGAAACCAGATATTATAGGGATAACAGAAACATGGTGGAATAGTAGTCATGACTGGACTACAGGTATTAAAGGGTATGTGCTGTTTAGGAAAGACAGAAATAAAGGTAAAGTAGAGTAGCATTGTATATCAATGATGAGGTAGAATGTAAAGAAATAAGAAGCGATGCAATGGATAAGACAGAGTCCGTGTGGGCAAAAATTACATTGAGGAAGATAACTAGTAGAGCCTCTCCTACGATAGTGCTTAGGGTGTGCTATAGACAGCCAGGATCTAATTTGGATATGGATACAGCCCTCTTTAATGTCTTTAATAAAGTAAATACTAATGGAAACTGCGTGATCATGGGAGACTTTAACTTCCCAGATATAGACTGGAGGACGAGTGCTAGTAATAATAATAGGGCTCAGATTTTCCTAGATGCAATAGCTGATGGATTCCTTCATCAAGTAGTTGCTGAATCGACTAGAGGGGATGCCATTTTAGATTTGGTTTTGGTGAGTAGTAAGGACCTCATAGAAGAAATGGTCGTAGGGGACAATCTTGGATCAAATGATCATGAGCTAATTCAGTTCAAACTGAATGGAAGGATTAACAAAAATAAATCTGCAATTAGGGTTTTTGATTTCAAAAGGGCTGACTTTCAAAAATTAGAGAAATTAGTTAGGGAAGTGGACTGGACTGAAGAACTTATGGATCTAAAGGCAGAGGAGGCCTGGGATTACTTTAAATCAAAGCTACAGAAGCTATCGGGAAGCCTGCATCCCAAGAAAGAAGAAAAATTTCATAGGCAGGAGTTGTAGACCAAGCATCTCAGGAGAGGCGATTAAGAAAAAGCAGAAAGCATACAGGGAGTGAAAGATGGTCGAGATCAGCAAGGAAAGCTACCTTATTGAGGTGAGAACATGTAGGGATAAAGTGAGACAGGCTAAAAGTCAAGTAGAGTTAGACCTTGCAAAGGGAATTAAAACCAATAGTAAAAGGTTCTATTGCCATATAAAGAAGAAGAAGGACCGCTAAACGCTGAGAATGGAGTGGAGGTCAAGGATAATCTAGTCATGGCCCAATATCTGAACAAATACTTTGCCTCAGTCTTTAATAAGGCTAAAGAGGATCTTAGGAATAATGGTAGCACGCAAATGGGAATGAGGATATGGAGGTAGATATTACCATATCTGAGGTAGAAGTGAAACTCAAACAGCTTAATGGGACTAAATCGAGGGGCCCAGATAATCTTCATCCAAGAATATTAAAGGAATTGGCACAAGAAATTGCAAGCCCATTAGCAAGAATTTTTAATGAATCTGTAAACTCAGGGGTTGTACCGCATGATAGGAATTATGTTAGCAATTCTCCAATTTTTAAGAAAGGGAAAAAAAAAAAACGTGATCCGGGTAACTATAGGCCTGTTAGTTTGACATCTGTAGTATGCAAGGTCCTGGAAAAAATTTTGAAGGAGAAATTAGTTAAGGACATTGAAGTCAATGGTAAATGGGACAAAATACAACATGGTTTTACAAAAGGTACATCATACCAAACCAACCTGATCTCCTTCTTTGAGAAAGTAACAGATATTTTAGACAAAGGAATTTACCTAGATTTCAGTAAGGCATTTGATAGCGTGCCACACGGGGAATTATTAGCTAAATTGGAAAAGATGGGGATCAATATGAAAATTGAAAGGTGGATAAGGAACTGGTTAACAGGGAGACTACAGCGGGTCCTACTGAAAGGTGAACTGCCAGGCTGGAAAGAGATTACCAGTGGAGTTCCTCAGGGATCAGTTTGGGGACCAATCTTATTTAATCTTTTTATTACTGACCTCGGCACAAAAAGTGGGAGTGTGCTAACAAAGTCTACGGATGATACAAAGCTGGGAGGTATTGCCAATTTAGAGAAGGACCGGGAAATCATACAGGAAGATTTGGATGACCTTGTAAACTGGAGTAATAGTAATAGGATGAAATTTAATAGTAAGAAGTGTAAGGTTATGCATTTAGGGATTAATAACAAGAATTTTAGTTATAAACTGGGGACACATCAATTAGAAGTAACGGAGGAGGAGAAGGACCTTGGAGTATTGTTTGATCATAGGATGACTATGAGCCGCCCATGTGATCTGGCCGTGAAAAAAGCTAATGCGGTCTTGGGATGCATCAGGTGAGGTATTTCCAGTAGAGTTAAGGAGGTTTTAGTACCGTTATACAAGGCACTGGTGAGACCTCACCTGGAATACTATGTGTAGTTCTGGTCTCCCATGTTTAAAAAGGATGAATTCAAACTGGAACAGGTACAAAGAAGGGCTACTAGGATGATCCAAGGAATGGAAAACCTGTCTTATGAAAGGAGACTCAAGGAGCTTGGCTTGTTTAGCCTAACTAAAAGAAGGTTGAGGGGAGATATGATTGCTCTCCCTAAATATATCAGAGGGATAAATACCGGAGAGGGAGAGGAATTATTTAAGCTCAGTACCACTGTGGACACAAGAACAAATGGATATAAACTGGTCATTGGGAAGTTTAGACTTGAAATTAGACAAAGGTTGCTAACCATCAGAGGAGTGAAGTTTTGGAATAGCCTTCCAAGGGAAGCAGTGGGGGCAAAAGACCTATCTGGCTTTAAGATTAAACTCAATAAGTTTATGGAGGAGATGGTATGATGGGATAATATGATTTTGGTAATTAAATTGATCTTTAAATATTCATGGTAAATAGGCCCAATGGCCTGTGATGGGATAGGATATGAGTTATTACAGAAATTTCTTTCCTGGGTATCTGGCTGGTGAATCTTGCTCATATGCTCAGGGTTTAGCTGATTGCCATATTTGCAGTCAGGAAGGAGTTTTCCTCCAGAGCAGATTGGAAGAAGCCCTGGAGGTTTTTCACCTTCCTCTGTAGCATGGGGCACAGGTCACTTGCTGGAAGATTCTCTGTTCCTTGAAGTCTTTAAACCACGATTTGAGAACTTCAATAGCTCAGACATAGGTGAGGTTTATCGCAGGAGTGGGTGGGTGAGATTCTGTGGCCTGCGTTGTGCAGGAGGTCAGACTAGATGATCATAATGGTCCCTTCTGACCTTCGTATCTATGAATCTATCTGCCACAGACAGGAGTGACAAAAAGAAACAAAATTAAATTCTGATAACACTCAATTACTGAAATCTATGGTGCACACAGAACTGAACATAGACAGTAATCCTAATTAGACTTAAAAAGTATTACATTAGGGAACTTTTTGCACTTGAGCACACAGTTCACTAAAAGCATATTTTTTTGCAACAGAATGTAGGAACAGATACAATTTTCATTTTATACATGATTAAAAAAATCCTGATATCTTAAAGTGCAGGCTGCAATATTGAGACCAGTTCCAACAATAAATTAAAAAAAAAAAGTTTTTTTAAGTTTCATTTGTCCACAGAAAAGATCCAAAGTGGATGCCATTAGGGAAAATGAGGCCATTCTTCCCGCAGACCAAATTTAAGGAAAAAAAATAAATAAATAAATTCAGTCAGGTAATTAACCAAACTTGGCCTTGTGCTTCTGAAATACCAAAAACATTCCACCACACTGAATCCCAAAACAATTACAGACAACAGCAAACAGTGAAAGGCAACACTGGACACAGCAGACAACATTTTCACGATGAAAAAAAAAAAATCACAACATGGGTGTCATCATTTGAGCAGACATTAACAGATGAACATTTTCCATATGCGTAAAGTACCAAACAAACCCCTACTAATAATACGCTCCAGCTTGCCTAGGACACAATATGTTACTGACAAGTTCTTTTCAAATCATAGCCTGTAATGAACTTGGCCGAAAAAGATATATAGTGTAAAACCAGCCATAACAAAGTGCCACGACAGAAGAGATTTAGCTTCACTTAATACTTTTCTGCTTATCTGATTCATCAAGATATTTTCTCAAGAGATTTCTTAATACAGATTAGTTTATTTGGTACCTGCGATTTTCCCAAACGTCAAGTCTGGGCATATGCTACAATAACTTGCTTGCAATGCAAATCACACTCCAAAACAATTAGGCAGTTCAGTCATTAATTCAGATGAGAAATAAAGTAGACGTTTAACGTTCACATTTTGAGTGCTGAGAAAGGCACAGACACAATACAAGCCGACCAATGATAGTTAACGTTTTAATGCAAGCCTACTTCTTTCACATGAACAAACCGACCAGATGCCGAGTTGGCTGTTGTGCCTGCCTTTGGGATACATTTGTTAGTCGCTAAGGTGCCACAAGTACTCCTTTTCTTTTTGCCTTTGGGAGGAAGCATTAAAAGTGCGTGGAAGAGAAACAGAACAAGGGCTTGTGGCACCTTAGAGACTAACAAATTTATTAGAGCAGAAGCTTGTAAATGCATCCGATGAAGTGAGCTGTAGCTCACGAAAGCTTCTGCTCTAATAAATTTGTTAGTCTCTGAGGTGCCACAAGTATTCAAGTTGCAATGGGGGAGGTTTAGATTGGATATTAGGAAAAACTTTTTCACTAAGAGGGTGGTGAAACACTGGAATGCGTTACCTAGGGAGGTGGTAGAATCTCCTTCCTTAGAGGTTTTTAAGGTCAGGCTTGACAAAGCCCTGGCTGGGATGATTTAACTGGGACTTGGTCCTGCTTTGAGCAGGGGGTTGGACTAGATGACCTTCTGGGGTCCCTTCCAACCCTGATATTCTATGATTCTATACTCCTTTTCTTTTTGCGAATACAGACGAACACGGCTGCTCCTCTGAAACAGAACAAGGGCTGGTGTGCTAACGCCTGGGGCCGCGCCAAGCAGTCATTAGAGCACCTACAGGTACAGCGAGGGAAGTTTACTGCTGTTCTTCAATAGGAAGCAACATCAGTGCACGGGATGCTTTGCAAATAAGCAGCCCTGCCCCAGCGCGCTTATAACAATCAACCGGGCACACAATTATTACTTGGAAAATACTCCCCTTCCGCCGCCCCAACGGCGCTTCTAGCCGGGCTGGCCGCCCCCCCCAGGTGCCGTGCGCATCACCGGGACGCGCGTGTTAGATGCGGCCAAGCGCCCCCGGCTCGGATAACCCCCCGGCTGCAGGCAGCACGGACGGACTGACAGCGAGCCCCCGGGGGCGGGGCCGCCCAAGCTACGCTGCGCCGAGCACCGGGTCTCCGCTCCGTGCGGACTCACGCTGCCCGGCCCCGCGGAGGTCTGGCTCTAGGCAGCTAGGAAAAAAGACAGCTCCACCACCCCTCCTCCCATCGCCGGCCCCTCAGCCCCTCACCTGGCGGCGGCTCCCTGCTGCGTTTCACGCTAACCCGGGCCCGGGCCCCACTGGCGCCTCCGCTGCCGCCACATCAGCAGCTCTGGCAAGCAGCGTCCCCCAGCCAAACAAGCTTCCCGCGGCGGCGGCGGCGGCGGCGGCTCGGGCTCCGTCCTTTCGCTCCCTCCGCCCCCTTGTTTGTTTCACGGCAGCGGAAGCTGCTCCGCACAGAAGCCAAAATGGCGGCGGCTCGGGCTGGTTGCCTTGCGCGGCCTCGCGGGCGCGCCCGGCAACAAGCCCCGCCCCTTGAGGGGGGGGTGCCCTGTGGAGGAGCGAGCGAGGTGGTCGATGGGCGCGAAGAGAGGGTGGGGTCGGTCCCTCCCAACGGCCCTCGGCGAGCCGTTGGCCGGTTTGACCTCGCTGTCGCCGCCAGTCTGGGGACAGTAGCTCCTTCCACGGCCCAGTCCCTTGGCAGAGGAGGCCGGCTTGGCCAGGGGCTGAGCTGTGGCCTCCCCGGCGGTGACCCCTTGGCGGGTCCCGCCCTGCAGGCCGCCAGAAGCCATGAGCGGGGCCTGGGAGCCCCGGGGGGATTGGCTTATGCTGCAGCTTTGCGCTCGCTCTCCGTATTGGACCCACCTCTCCTGGGCGTTGATGACAGCGTCGCCCACAGCATCTACTGGACGTGACCGGACGGAGCGCCAGAGCGGCAAGGGCGCACCACCGCTGGGGTGGGGCGTGCGAGGCCCTTCAGGGCACTGTTTGGAAGAGTGTGCTGCCCTGCACCTGCCGCAGGGGTGGTGGTCTCTGCTTGTGATCACAGACGAAGTCACGTGTCATTTTGTCTTACGACTGGGCAGGGGACAAACCATAAAAAGACAAGATGGTCCAGCTTAAAACTATACAAGTGGGCTGCTGCCGGTGCCGCCAATGAGCCGCGAGGTGGCTTTGACTCTTGCTGCAGGAGTTCTCCCGCCTGTCCCCCGCATCTCGCTGCCCGGCAGTTGACTTTGCCTTGAACCCCCAAATTAAGCACTATTATCAGTAGTCTTGTAGCGCCACTGAGGAGGCCCAGTCATAGATGAAGACAGCATTGTGCTAGGTGCTGTACAAACATAACAAAGTCACAGGCCCTGCCTCAAAGAACTTACAGGTTTCAGAGTAGCAACCGTGTTAGTCTGTATTCGCAAAAAGAAAAGGAGTACTGGTGGCACCTTAGAGACTAACAAATTTATTAGAGCATAAGCTTTCGTGAGCTACAGCTCACTTCATCAGATGAAGTGAGCTGTAGCTCACGAAAGCTTATGCTCTAATAAATTTGTTAGTCTCTAAGGTGCCACGGGTACTCCTTTTCTTTTTAAAGAACTTACAGTCCAAGATGAGAAAACAGCTGCATGCAGGCAGATAGGTGAGCATAAGAAAACAGTAAAAGTAGTGGTGAGAGGGCATGGTTACAGCAGCAAATCCTGCCCCCTTTTCCCACCATGCCCCTCCTGGGACTTTCACCCTACCAGTACCAGGTTGGGGCAAAGGTTTAGGAGCTCTCCTGTTGGTTGTGAGTCAGGGAGAAGGGAGCAGTTACCCTGAGCTACTGGGCTCTTCCTGCTTGATCTAGTAAAAGGGGGTAAACTGTGAGAAGGTAAAGTTTGTTAATGTTACAAAATTAAGATAGTTAAGTCTAAAGCACACGATGAAAAGTTACAAAGGGATCTCACAAACTGGGTGAGTGGGCAAAAAAATGGCAGATGAAGTTCAATGTTGATAAATGCAAAGTAATACACATTGGAAAATATAATGTCGACTATACTTAAAAAATGATGGGGTCTAAATGAGCTGTTACCACTCAAGAAAGTGATCTTGGAGTCACCATGGGTAGTTCTCTGAAAACATCTGCTCACTGTGCAGCAGCAGTCAAAAAGCTAAAAGAATGTTTGCAAGCATTGGGAATACTTGAATACTGACACTGTTCTGGTTACCCCTTCTAAAAAAAATGGAAATGGAAAAGGTACAGAAATTGGCAACAAAAATTATTAAGGGTGTAGAATAGCTTGTATAAGAGGAGAGAGAAAAAAAATTGGGACTATTCAGTTTGGAAAAGAGCAGCCAAGGGAGGATATAATAATAGCAGTCTATAAAATCATGAATGGTGTGGAGAAAGTGAATAAGGAAGTGTTATTTACCCCTTCATATAGTACAAGAACCAAGGGTCACCCAATGAAATTAGGCAGCAGGTTTAATGCAAACAAAAGGAAGTGCTTCTTCACACAGTGCACAGTCAACCTATGGACCTCATTGCCAGCGGATGTTGTGAAGGCCAAAATTATAATTGGATTAAAAAAATTAGATAAATTTATGGTGGATAGGTTCATTAGTGGCTATTAGCCAACGTGGTCAGTGATGCAGCTCCATGCACTAGGTGTCCCTACACCTCTGACTGCCAGATGCTGGAACTGGACGACAGGGGGATGTATCACTTGATGATTGCTTTGTTTTATTCTTTCCTTTTGAAGCATCTGCTGTTGGCTACTGACAAAATGGGATGCTTTGACTAGATGGACCACTGGTCTGACTCATTCTGGCTGTTCATTCCATTCCAGCAAGAATGATGTTGACTCCTGAGAGTGAAGCGCTCTGTCCACCTCCTTCATAGGCTTGGCATGCTGGTCAATTGAGGGTATCGCTACACTGCAGCGTAAGACCTGGGTTACTGGGATTTGAGTTCATGAACCCTGGGTTTGAAAGCCCAGGGCTTGTGTGTCCACACTCATTGGTGACCCTAGGTTAAGAATTTTTTAGCTTGGATCCCCCAATGTAACCCCTTTTGCCTTGGCTTATGGAACCATATCCTGATCTCAGAAAGCTTGGCAAAAGAAGATTTAATTGCACTCTCAGCAGATGTAGAATGGTGATTGAATGCGAGTTTGGCAGATTGAAATCCTTCTGGCGTTATCTACAAACCTGTTTGGATTCCACTGTCATCAATACTGTCTGCATTTTTGTGACTTGCTGTGCCCTTTGTAATCTTTATGAAGCCAAAGATGAGCCCTTTACCACTGAATGGACCTATGACAGTGATGGATTGCTGAATTAGTATACTCAATCAGAACTGCACCTATCACATCTGAGGCAGGATGCACCCGAACAACAGAAATCAGGGGTGCTCTGTGCTCCCATGTTGAGAACATGGATGGGCCAATGGAAGATGGAGAATAATACTTTTATGAACGTTTTTCTACAGCATTGTTTACAGTAAATGAGGTACTATGACATCACACAATGAAATGGGGTCAGGGGATGGGCTGTATTGTCAATGTACAGAGTGAGTAGGGGGAGGTATTGATTGTCCTGAATTTTTATTTTGGATGATATGACAATGTAATGTGTGGGGAAACAGTGCATTTACATTATTGATTAATGTGCATATATATTTTGAGAAATTGTGTTTAGATGCAACTTGCCTGTTGTGCCTTACCCCATGTTTATCTTTATTATTCAGAATTCATATTATAAGATGTGATGTAGTGATGACAAACTTTCTTAATAAAATAAAAGCCTTTATTTGAATTACAAAAATAACAATATTAGAGCATTGCCAGGCAAGACCAGCTGTCACTAGAGCACAGAAACAACTGTAATACACCAACACCACAAAGAGTAATAAAACAAAGAGCACAAACCAAACATTAAATAGTGCCACCACAAAAATCCCTTAATTTTGCATGTCCCCTAACATGTTCTCCTTTCTTTTTATTCAGCGATTATCATGCATTTGGTACTGCTGTACTGCACAAGTGTGGAGGTGTGCAGTGGGACGGCAGACTGCAAGAGGAAAGGGGCATGCATGGGGATGGAAGTATTCAGGAAGGGAAGGGGTTACTATAGGGGTGCAAGTAAACTGGGGTAGACTTGGAGCTCTGTCCAGCTGCTGCTAAATTGCAGTTGCATGAGCCACCCAACTATGGAATTGTCCAACCTGTTCCTGTTATGTGGTGCATGTTACTGTGGAGGGGAATCAGGCCATGGTGCAGATGCAGCAGAAGCCTGCACTAATGGCCATTAGCAAAAGCAGCCATTCAAACAAGGCTTTCTGCTGTGCTCTGTCCTCCTCTGTATACCAACATTCCTGTTCCAGGAACTACAATACAAGTGTCTGATCTAATGCTACAGTTCTGTTCTGGAGCTCTGCACCCTGCCTGTGCCTTTCCGATTGCTTCTCCACTTGCCGTGAATCATCTCGATATTGCATGGCTTTGTCCAAATTTTTAAGCATAAATTCATGATGGAAAAACTTCCTCTTGGACCAGTCAGTTATGATACTGAGACCCAAGCTTCAGCTGGAACGTGTGCAAACTGCCAAGGTACAATAGCCTATGGCGGTCCCTGCAAGCTGACATGAAACAGAAAATTATTGTCTCAGTACTTCTCAAATGATTCAGTGCATGAGCACAAAAAAAAATCTTCGTGGAATTTCAAGGACAAAAAAATTATAGTTTGTAAAATTGAACTTCAGTATATTGTGAGAACGCTTCAGATTGTAGAAGCTCTAGGGACACAGCTGGATTAATTGCAGTGTAAGAAATATATGGAGAATGGTAAGTCAAAAATCACAATTTTGTTTAAAAATTACAGACTGCTTTCGGGAAAGGGAGGTGACTGCAGCATAGTACATACGCCTTCTCTATCCTTTCAGACGTTCCACTTTTTAGAGAACATAACAATTCTTGTGGTTCTTGCATGGCAAAGAGATTTTATTCCAAGCTTCCAGAGGCAAGTGTGCGTGCCACTGAAGTATTCAAATTTATGGTGACTGAACAGCTCATGTATGAGTACAGTGGGTTGGTCAGTTCCTGAGGTGGCACTGGAAAATATGCTGTTCCCTGAAATATGATACCTATCTGGAAAAGGTTTCAGAGTAGCAGCCATGTTAGTCTGTATTCGCAAAAAGAAAAGGAGTACTTGTGGCACCTTAGAGACTAACACATTTATTTGAGCATAAACTTTCGTGAGCTAGCATCATGCATCCAATGAAGTGAGCTGTAGCTCACGAAAGCTTATGCTCAAATAAATTTGTTAGTCTCTAAGGTGCCACAAGTACTCCTTTTCTTTTTATCTGGGAAAGGTTTATGGCTATCAACACCCAGGATTAGGACTTCATTCATGGATGAATTCAGGATGCTCTGTTACTATCTGCATGGATTACTGCCTCCCCATGGCTTTCAGAGTAGCAGCCGTGTTAGTCTGTATTCGCAAAAAGAAAAGGAGTACTTGTGGCACCTTAGAGACTAACAAATTTATTAGAGCATAAGCTTTCGTGAGCTACAGCTCACTTCATCGGATGCATTTGGTGGAAAAAACAGAGGAGAGATTTATATACACACACACAGAGAACATGAAACAAATGCATCCGATGAAGCGAGCCGCAGCTCACGAAAGCCCATGCTCCAACAAACTTGCTAGTCTCCAAGGTGCCACAAGTACTCCCTTTCTTTTTTAGTAAAACTTGAGTTCTGCTTAGCTATACCTTAACCAATCATTTCCCTGAAATTTAACTAACCAATCCTAACATATCGTAACATGATTATGTAACCAATTATATTCCACCACCTTAATTAGTTTACACCCAGCAAAATTAATTATACAGCAGACAGAAACCAGACAGAGATTATACAGACAAACAATAGGGAAATGGGGACTACAGTGATAGAATAACAAAGAAATGAGGATTTCAAATCCCAGCTATTGATAAGTGAGTTCTTGCCAGACAGGATGCTATCAAACTAGGTTTCCTTTTACATTTTCTAGGCACTTCCCTTTCTCTGGGCTTGTGATACAGCCTTTTATTGGCTGCATGCAAGTACACATGCTAATATGAACTTGGAAAGAACTGCACAACAAACCTCCATCCCAGTACATTTCTGAACTGCATACACCTCCCCAGCCTTATTTCAGACAAATGATTTTGTACCCATGTACTACCTGGACTACATTTAGCTTAAATAGACCACACTTGTAAATGGACTACATGTCAACTTCCCCCCAAGACAGTTCACTGTTTACAGCCAGCTTGTTAACACCATTGTGTTAGTGCAGAGCCGTGTGCTAACAGAAAAGGCAATATAAGGTTCTTATTTTTAACATTCTGGCACATTTTAGGAAGACTGTGGGAGTTTTGAGTAAAACTTAATTTTTAAATGCTTGTTTCACTGTTTGCGCTTCCTGGTCTCCATTTTTAATTCCACATGAGGTGAGGATGGGGGGTCACCAAGACAGTGCCATACAATCCACCATTAGCGGATACCTTCTGGTGCCTGTGACTAGTAATAACTTTTGCATTGGTTCATAATCTGGAAATTCCTTCTGTTCCTACATTAATAAAAACAATTATGGAGCCAGAATCTTACAAGGCTCTGGGGGGAGTCCCGTCACTTCCATTTCCGCTCCAGATTATGTGGCAGACTGCTCCTTGGGGAGTAAAGGGGAGCATCAAAAAGTTCCTCTAAGTAGGGACCCAGGCCGTACTGGAGCTGCTTCAGTGGCAAAACCTCAGGACCAGGACCACTTCCACTACCAGAGTCACTTCACTACCCTGATCGAGTATTTTCTGGCTCCCCTCTGGTCCTAAACTGGATTCAGGGGTCAGAAGGCTGCCATCCCAGTTGATCAGGCCATTGTGAAGCACTGTTGGCTCCATGCTTGGTGCAGTACCCTGCAACTGGTCAAATTCCTCAGAAAAGGAGAAGGGCGAGATCCCAGAGGCGTGGTTCTCATCCCTGGTTTTTTGGTAGTTGATCATGAGCCACTTAATCCTCTCCCTGCACTGTTCATGGGTCCAGAGAATTCCCAATACTGCCAGTTTCTTCAGTATTTCCTGGTACACTTAATCATTCCTTACTAAAAAATCAAACTTTTTGCTCACCTCACACCCGAGATTCACCAAAATTTGGCTGTGATCCTGTGACCAGGAAGCAGCGCATTTTGCAAAGGATTTCCTCTGGTCAGTAATCATTGTAAACACAGGAGAAGATTCACTGTGTTTGCAGCTCAGCAGTCAGAATAAAATGGAAGGGTTAAATACTAATCTACTGTACTTGAACAAGGGCAGCTGCTTCCATTTCCTGGAAGTCGATGGGCTACTCTTGGGATAGAGTGGACAGAGAACACCAGGCCATGAGTTTGTGGGATAGCATTGATAGATTGTCAGGGCCCAAGTCTGGGGGCCCAGGCCTGAGCTGTGTCCCCAGTGCAAAATGAAGGGATTTGGGCCAAGTTCCAATGGGACCTGGGATCAAATCCACCCACTCTGTGGGCTGCTGGGGTCAAGGTCAAGTCAGACAGACTTGTGTGTAGATGGAAGAGGGGATTGGGTTAAAGCCTGACTCTGAGCCCAGGCTTACACTGCAGTGTAGCTATAACAAGACAGATCAATTGACTGCCTATTTGCCTACAGTCAAATATTGTCAAATATTCCAGCATGCATGCCCTGATGTAAGTGGTGGCCGATCTTTTTGATCGCTTTGTGGTGCCATCTGTTAGGAATCCTACTTAAATGTCTTGGTCACTGTCATGAATATAAAGGGAAGGCTAACCACCTTTAAATCCCTCCTGGCCAGAGGAAAAACTCTTTCACCTGTACAGGATTAAGAAACTAAGATAACCTCGCTGGCACCTGACCAAAATGACCAATGAGAAGACAAGATACTTTCAAAGGGGGTGGGGGAGAGGAAACAAAGGGTTCTCTCTGTCTGTGTGATGCTTTTGTTGGGACCAGAGCAGGAAGGCAGGTCAGAACTCTTGTAAAGAGTTAGTAAGCAATCTAGTTAGATATGCATTAGATTCTGTTTTGTTTAAGGTTTCAGAGTAGCAGCCGTGTTAGTCTGTATTCGCAAAAAGAAAAGGAGTACTTGTGGCATCTCTAAGGTGCCACAAGTACTCCTTTTCCTTTCCTTCTCCTTTTCTTTTTGCGAATACAGACTAACACGGCAGCTACTCTGAAACCTGTCATTATGCAAGGCACTGAATTTAGCCATATAGAGTGGAAATCTGTCAACTTCATGAAAAATTTTTTAAATTTGTTAGTCTCTAAGGTGCCACAAGTACTCCTTTTCTTTTTGTTTTGTTTAAATGGCTGATAAAATAAGTTGTGCTGTATATTCCTGTTTGTGTGTCTTTTTGTAACTTAAGGTTTTGCCTAGAGGGATTCTCTATGTTTTGAATCTGATTACCCTGTAAGGTATTTACCATCCTGATTTTACAGAGGTGATTTTTACTTTTTCTTTAATTAAAATTCTTCTTTTAAGAACCTGATTGCTTTTTTCATTGTTCTTAAGATGCAAGGGTTTGGATCTGTGTTCACCTATGCAAATTGGTGAGGATTTTTATCAAGCCTTCCCCAGGAAAGGGGGTGTAAGGCTTGGGGGTATTTTGGGGGGAAAGACGTTTCCACGTGGGCTCTTTCCCTGTTCTTTATGTAACACTTTGGTGGTGGCAGCTTTTAACCTAAGCTGGTAAGAATAAGTTTAGGGGGTCTTTCATGCAGATCCCCACATCTGTGCCCTAGAGTTAAGAGTGGGGAAGGAACCTTGACATGGTGGCAGCACGGTGAGATCAATTTGAGATTTTTTGGGGGATCATTTTGAACCAGAACCACATTAAGATTTTAAAAAGGCTTCCCCCCCCCCCCGCGCTTTGGGCTGCTTGAAAGCAGGTTTTAAGCTGAAAGTTAGAGTTTTTTTGTCTCTGCCTGGGGGCCAGAGCAGTGACAAAAGGGGTTTGTCTTTTTTTTGAGCTGGAGTTTTCTCTACCTCAAGGCAGGGTAGTTAACCTCCTGCAGGGAAATTCACAAGTTCTTCACAGACCTGAAGAGGTGTTTTTTTTTTAGCTAAGAGCAGCTACAGGGTTTTTCTGTCTATTTGCCTGGAGACAAAGTGTTAGCCTACAGAAAAATCCTTTAAAAAAAAAAAACCTGACAATCACTATCAGAGAACATAGGTATCAGGTTACAGAACAACCTATTTTTTTTAAAAGCCAAGTTTTTTTGTTTGTTTATTTGTTTGTTTTATTTCTATCTCTCGGGTGTAAAGTTAGTTAAAAACAGAGAGGCAAACATGACAGAAACCAAGGAAACAGCCAAAGAGGCTGCCCACAGGAGAGCTATGGAGGCAAAGGAAAAGAAATGGAAGCATGCTGAGGAGGAAAGGGAGGCTGTGCACAGGAGAGCTCTGGAGGCAAGGGAAAAAGAAATGGAGGAAAAGGAAAAAGAGAGGAAGCATGCTGAGGCGGAGAAGGAAAAAGAGAGGAAGCATGCACTGGAGATGGAGAAGGCAAGGGCTGAGCTGAATCTACTGGATAACCCTAACCATCCTTCCCCAATAATCCACAAATGGGAGCAACTATGTCCACAGTATGATGAATCCAGTGATATTGCTGAATATTTTCTCACCTTTGAGAGACTGTGCACTCTCCATAAAATTCCTGAAGCTCACAAGATGACCACGTTGGTCGCAAAATTGACTGGAAGACCTCTGGACATATTCAATAAGATGCCTATTGATGAGGCGTCTGATTATAATAAGTTCAAAGATTTGGTTTTAAAGCAATTTCAAATTACATCTGAAACGTACAGAGTAAAATTTCGAACCCTTAAGAGAGGGTTTGGACTAAGTAATGTGGCTGATCTGAACCAGATGAAAGATTTGTTAGATAAATGGGTCCAAGGAAGGGGTGTCACTAGCTTTGAAGGAATGTGTGATTTGATAGCTCAGGAGCAATTCCTGAATATGTCCAGCTTCTTATGCTGATTGATACGAGCAGTCCCAGACCTCCAGAGAGGCGGGGCAAGCTGGAACAAAACAGGTGGAGGGAGCAGAGAGGAACAATCCTGGTCGCAGTTGGAGGGGATACCAGAAGGGACACCCTCAGACCACACCCTACTACCGGGGGCAGCCCAAGGCCCCAATTACACACCAAGGAATACTCCAGACACCTGACCAAAATGACCAATGAGGAGGCAAGATAATTTCAAAGCTGGGGGGGGGGGAACAAAGGGTCCTCTCTGTCTGTGTGATGCTTTTGCCAAGACCAGAGCAGGAATGCAGGTCAAAACTCTTGTAAAGAGTTAATAAGCAATCTAATTAGATATGCATTTGTCAAGGTTCTTTCCCCACTCTGAACTCTAGGGTAAAGATGTGGGGACCTGTATGAAAAACCCATAAGCTTATTTTTACCAGCTTAGGTTAAAAATTCCCCAAGGTACAAACTATTTTACCTTTTGCCCTTGGACTTTATTGCTGCCACCATCAAGCGTCTAACAAATATATAACAGGGAAAGAGCCCTCTTGGAAACATTTTTCCTCCCAAAATCCTCCCCAAACCCTACACCCCCTTTCCTGGGGAAGGCTTGATAAAAATCCTCACCAATTTGCATAGGTGAACACAGATCCAAACCCTTGCATCTTAAGAACAATGGAAAAAGCAATTAGATTCTTAAAAGAAGAATTTTAATTGAAGAAAAAGTAAAAGAATCACCTCTATAAAATCAGGATGGTAAATACCTTACAGGGTAATCAGATTCAAAACATAGAGAATCCCTCTAGGCAAAACCTTAAGTTACAAAAAGTCACAAAAACAGGAATATACATTCTATTCAGCACAACTTATTTTATCAGCCATTTAAACAAAACAGAATCTAATGCATATCTAACTAGATTACTTGCTAAGTTCTAAGTAAGTAATTCCATTCCTTTTCTGTTCCTGGCAAAAACAACACACAGACAGAGAGAACCTTTGATTCTCCCCCACTCCAGCTTTGAAAGTATCTTGTCTCCTCATTGGTCATTTTGGTCAGGTGCCAGCAAGGTTATCTTAGCTTCTTAACCCTTTTCAGGTGAAAGGGATTTTCCTCTGGCCAGGAGGGATTTTAAAGGTGTTTACCCTTCCCTTTATATTTATGACATGCCCCACAAATCACAGATAGGGTGAAACACTGGCTGTGATTTCTTCCTGGAGCTTTCGGAAAAAACAGAAGTAACAAGACACATGCACCTCTAATTATACTACCAAGTATATAAAGACTAACAATATTTTCCACATCTCAAGGACGATTTTAACCAGTTGATTCTGGGAAACTTTCACGGAGAGTGCATCAGCCACTTTGTTAGAAGCTCCTGAGATGTGTTGGATGTCGAAATCAAAATCTTGGAGAGCTAAACTCCACCAAATAAGTTTTTTGTTATTTCCCGGGACAGTATGAAGCCACTGTAGCTCAGCATGGTCAGTTTGCAGGTGGAAATGCTGTCCTCAAACGTATGGGCGGAGCTTTTCCAGAGCATAGACAATGGCGTAACATTCTTTTTCACTAACTGACCAGTTGCTTTCCCTCTCAGACAGCTTCTTGCTGAGAAACACTACAGGGTAGAATTCTTGATCCGGTCCTTCCTGCATTAAAATTGCTCCCACATCATGCTGGGATGCATCTGTGGTTACTAGGAATGGTTTGTCAAAGTTTGGGGCCCTTAGCACAGGGTCAGACATGAGTGACGCTTTAAGCTGGTTAAAGGCCTTCTGACACTCTTCGGTCCACTGAATGGCATTTGGCTGTTTCTTTTTGGTTAGGTCTGTCAGTGGGGCGGCGATTTGGCTGTATTGCGGTACAAATTGCCTGTAATATCCGGCCAAACCTAAGAAGGATTGGACCTGTTTCTTTGACTTTGGGACAGGCCACTTTTGGATAGCATCCACTTTGGCCTGTAGAGGGTTGATAGTTCCTTGACCCACCTGGTGTCCAAGATAAGTCACTCTGTTTAGGCCTATTTGACATTTCTTAGCCTTAACAGTTAGTCCTGCCTCCCTTATGCGCTCAAAGACTTTTTGTAGATGTTCCAGGTGTTCTACCCAGGAATCCGAAAATATGGCCATATTGTCAAGGTAGGCAACTGCATATTCTCCTAATCCTGCTAGGAGACCGTCTACAAGTCTTTGGAAGGTGGCGGATACATTTTGCAGCCCGAAAGGGAGTACATTAAATTCATACAGCCTGACATGTGTGGTGAAGGCTGACTTTTCCTTGGTGGATTCATCTAGCAGTACCTGCCAGTTCCCCTTGGTTAAGTCCAAGGTAGAGATGAACTGGATCCGCCCCAGTTTCTCTAGTAGTTCATCTGTGCATGGCATTGGATAAGAGCATTTAGCATATGGTAGTCCACGCAAAAATGCATCTCCCCATCTGGTTTGAGAACTAGAACCACTGGAGATGCCCATGCACTGCCAGAGGGGCGGATTACCCACATCTGTAGCATATCCTTGATCTCCTGTTCTATAGCAGTTTTAGCTTGAGGAGACACCTGGTAAGGTTGGACTTTAATTGGGTGAGCATTACCTGTGTCAATGGAGTGGTATGCCCATTCAGTCAGTCCTGGGGTGGCTGAGAATGTCGGCGCGTAGCTAGTGCACAGCTCCTTGATCTGCTGTCGCTGCATATGCCCAGGAGTCACGGAGAGGTTCACCTCTTCCATGCCACCAGCACTTTTCCCTTCGTAGTAGACACCTTCAGGCCAATCAGCGTCATCTCCTCCCTGGGCTGTAAATAGACAAACCTTTAATTCTCTGGAATAAAAGGGCTTTAGAGAATTAATATGGTACACCTTAGGCTTTCGGTTGAAGGTGGGGAATGCTATGAGATAATTAACAGCTCCCAGGCACTCCTGGACCGTGAATGGCCCTTCCCATGACGCTTCCATTTTATGGGCCTGGAGCGCCATGACCTGGTCCCCTACTTTGAAGGAATCCTCTCTGGCATGTTTATCATACCAGGCTTTTTGCTCTTTTTGAGCATCCTTTAGGTTTTCTTTAGCAAGGGCTAAAGAGGTTCGGAGGGTGTTTTGTAGGTTGGTTACAAAGTCCAGAATGTTAGTTCCTGGAGAAGGTGTAAACCCCTCCCATTGCTGCTTCACCAACTGTAATGGCCCCTTAACCTCGCGGCCATATACAAATTCAAATGGTGAAAACCCTAAACTGGGACGTGGTACAGCTCTGTAGTCAAAGAGCAACTGCTCCAACACTAGGTCCCAATCATTGGAGTGCTCATTTATGAATTTACCTATCATGACCCCCAAAGTTCCATTAAACTTTTCCACCATGCCATTTGTTTGATGGTGGTAAGGAGTGGCAACCAAGCGATTTACCCCATGAGCTTCCCGAAGGCTTTCCATAGTTCCTGCCAGGAAATTAGTTCCTGCATCTGTGAGGATGTCAGAGGGCCAACCTACCCTGGCAAAAATGTCTGCTAGTGCCTGGCACACACTTTTAGCCCTGGTGTTGCTTAGAGCTACTGCTTCTGGCCATTGGGTGGCAAAATCCTTGAAAGTCAGTATGTACTGCTTCCCTCTGGGTGTCTTTTTCAGAAAAGGACCCAGAATATACACAACTACTCACTGAAATGGAACTTCAATGATGGGGAGTGGCTGGAGAGGGGCTTTGACCTGGTCTTGGAGTTTTCCCACTCTTTGGCATACCTCACAAGACCGGACATAGGTAGAAACATCCTTGCCTATTCCCTCCCAGTGGAATGACCTCCCCAAACAGTCTTTGGTCCTGTTTACCCCAGCATTGCCACTAGGATGATCGTGGGCTAAGCTCAAGAGCTTCACCCGATACTTAGTTGGAAGTACTAACTGTCTCTGAGGATGCTACTCTTCCTGGTGTCCACCAGAAAGAGTTTCTTTGTATAAAAGTCCTCTTTCTACAACAAACCTGGATTGATTAAAAGAGCTGAGAGGCAGTGGGTTGCTCCGTGCCGCCGTTCAAGCTCTCTGGAGGCTTTCATCTGCTTTCTGTTCGTTCTGGAACTGTTCCCTTGATGCTGGAGACATCAGTTCCTCATTGTGGAACCTATGCTTGGTCCCTCTAGAAGCAATGTAGGGGATGGGGCTGTTTCCATTGACTGTGAACCGCTCTCCGCTGGTGCACTATGTTGGGGTTCAGGCTCCGTCTGAGCCTCTGGTGTACGGTTATTGGCTGCTGTCGGTTCAGGTTTGGTGGGGCCCTCTGGTGTTTGGGTTGCAAGTACTGGATTCAGTGCTGGCAATGGGTCTGGTGCTGGTTGTTCTGCCGGTTCTGGTTTGGGGACTGGCTCTGTCTAGGTCTCTGGGACTGGATCCACTACTGCTGTTGCAGACATTGGCCTGGTGTCAGGGTCTATCACCTCTGACTGGGTCCCGGTAGAAGTTTCCGGAACAGAGCTGGACGTGACTGCTGGTTTAGCCTGACTGCGGGTGATCATTCCCACCCTCTTGGGTAGCTTCACATGATTGGCCAAGTCTTCCCCCAACAGCATGGGGATGGGATAATCACCATAGACTGCAAAAGTCCACGTTCCTGACCAGCCCTTGTACTGGACAGGCAACTTGGCTGTAGGCAAATTGAAAGAGCTGGACTTGAAGGATTGAATTGTTACTTGGATCTCTGGGTCGATTAAATTGGGGTCCACTAAGGAAGCATGGATAGCCAACACTTGTGCTTTGGTGTCCCTCCACGCCGTGACCTTCTTCCCGCCCACACTCACAGTTTCCCTCCGCTCCAAGGGTATCTGGGAGGTATCTGTGCCTGAGGACCTCTGGTGTGATTCCGGTGCAATGAACTGTAATCGGTTGGGGTTCTTGGGGCAGTTGGCCTTCACATGCCCCGGCTCGTTACATTTAAAACATGGTTACATTTAAAACATCATCCAGCTGACGGATCACTGGGGCAACGTGGGTTGCTGGAGAACAGTGTGGCAGGACAATAAGGTGTCTGGAGTATTCCTTGGTGTGTAGTTGGGGCCTTGGGCTGCTCCCAGTAATCGGGTGTGGTCTAAGAGTGTCTCTTCTGGTATCCGCTCCAACAGCGACCAGGGTTATTCCTCTCTCCTCCCTCCACCTTCTTTCCGGCTTGCCCCGCCTCTCTGGTGGTCTGGGACTGCTTGTATCGATCAACATAAGAAGCAAAATTTTCTGCTGAGTCCATTTTTTTTATCCCATAAACACTGTTTTATTTCCTCCTTGTAATATTCAGGAATTGCTCCTGAGCTATCAAATCACACATTCCTTCAAAGCTAGTGACACCCCTTCCTTGGACCCATTTATCTAACAGATCCTTCATCTGGTTTAGATAAGCCACATTACTTAGTCCAGGCCCTCTCTTAAGGGTTCAAAATTTTACTCTGTACGTTTCAGATGTAATTTGAAATTGCTTTAAAACCAAATCCTTGAATTTCTTATAGTCAGATTCTGTTTTGTTTAAATGACTAATAAAATAAGTTGTGCTGAATGGAATGTATATTCCTGGCTTTTTGTCTTTTTGTAACTTAAGGTTTTGCCTAGAGGGATTCTCTATGTTTTGAATCTGATTACCCTGTAAGGTATTTACCATCCTGATTTTACAGAGGTGATTCTTTTACTTTTTCTTTAATTAAAATTCTTCTTTTAAGAACCTGATTGCTTTTTTCATTGTTCTTAAGATCCAAGGGTTTGGGTCTGTGTTCACCTATGCAAATTGGTGAGGATTTTTATCAAGCCTTCCCCAGGAAAGGGGGTGTAAGGCTTGGGGGTATTTTGGGGGAAAGACATTTCCAAGTGGGCTCTTTCCCTGTTCTTTGTGTAACACTTTTGGTGGTGGCAGCTTTTAACCTAAGCTGGTAAGAATAATCTTAGGGGGTCTTTCATGCAGGTCCCCACATCTGTATCCTAGAGTTCAGAGTGGGGAAGGAATCTTGGCAGTCCCTCACTTTATTACTGTGACCCTATGAGCACCCCAGTACGAGAGGACAAGGGGCTTCTGGTATGTAACCATGAGCCTCAGCTGCCCTGACCAGCTCAAGTACCCCAATTCACTGTTGTCATCATCTGTATCTTCAAATGTATCATATGTGAACTGGCAATGTGCTGATCATTAATATTACTGCATGGTGTATGTATAGGTGACATGAAAAAATGTGCTGAAACATGTTCTTAAAAGGTGTTTGGCAGGCAGGGTTTAAGTCACCCCATCCTAGATAATGTGATTCCACCTGCTTGAACGTATCTCCAATATAAATTAAGCAAGAAGAGAAAATGTAATTTCATTAACATGCAAGGTAGACAACACCATCTGGGAAACCTGTCAGGGGGGAGGGCCACTTAACACACTCTACAAGGGATGGAAGCAGCAGCTCCAGAAAACCTTCCTATCTCCTGAAGCAAGGTTATTGAACTTTGGTAGATATAAGCAGAGAGCGCGCCATTCTGACATCCTTCAAGTGAGGAGACAGAAACCAACTGCTTTGGATTCTGGGTGTTGGACCCTGGCTAAGGACAGGCCAGCCATGCTAGAAGAAGGATTGTGGTGAGAAATCTATTTGAACAAAAGACTGTAGTTTGCTAAGTGAGGTTTTACTATTAGAAACATATTTTTACTTTTGTTTAGTTGTAACCATTTGTATCCCATTTACTCTAAAGTAGAACTTCAGAGTTATGGACACCTTGGGAATGGAGGTTGTGTGTAACTCTGAATCGTTCAATAATTCTGAACAAGACGTTACGGACTTCAGCCGGGGAGGGTGAGGGGGAGTGTTGGGGCTGCAGCCATGGGGATCAAGGCTCTGGGTGGGGGTGGGGTTTATGCCCCACGGGAGCACCAGGGCTCAGGGCTTTAGACCTGGAGGCAGGGCTGGCCTACTGACCTTTGGGAGCACCAGGGCTCAGAGCTTTAGACCTGGGGTCACCAGGGCTTCAGTCCTGCAATTCTGTTCCCGGCTTCTGACCTGTGGGGGGCACCAGGGCTCCCCATGGCTCCACACCCGGTTTCAGCAGGGAGCTCGGGAGCTCCGGGCTTTAGCTATGGGGGGGGAGCGCTGGGGCTGAAACTGGCACTCCCCTTGTAGCTAAAGCCCTGAGCCCCAGCACACACACCCCAGGTTCTAAAGTTCTGAGCCATGTTGCTCCTGAAGGTCAGAACTGCTCCCATCAGAAGGCCTGCCCCCACATCTGCAGCTACAGCCCCAACACTTCCCATCCCCGTGGCTGAAGCCCTGAGACACAGGGCTAAAGCTTCCAGGCAATAAAGTATTTGCTATTTTGTTTTTGTTTTTTTGTCACCACTACTGCCTGATTAATTACTTCTGGGTCCATATGGTATCCAGTTAAACCAGGGGTGGCCAATCTGTGGCTCCGGAGCCTCGTGCGGCTCTTCAGAGGTTAATATGCGGCTCCTTGCATAGGCAATGACTCTGAGGCTGAAGCCACAGATGCTAACTTTCCAGTGTGCTGTGGGATGCTCACTGCTCAACCCCTGCTCTGTCCCAGATCCTGCCACCACTCCACCACTTCCCCCAAGCCTGCCATGCCCTCGCTCCTCCCCCCTCCCCACCAGAGCCTCCTGCGCACTACAAAACACCTGATTGCGGGAGGTAGGGGGAGGCGCTGATTGATGGGGCTGCCGGTGTGCAGGAGTCGCTCAGGGCTGGAGGGAGGTAATGTGGTGGTGGGGGGGTCGTCGATGACATATTACTGTGGCTCTTTGGCAATGTTCATTGGTAAATTCTGGCTCTTCCTGAGGCTCAGGTTGGCCACTCCTGAGTTAACCGATAAGTCCATAACTTTGATGTTCGTCTCTTTGAGGGTCTACTGTACTTGGTATCACTTAAATAGAATCATAGGACTGGAAGGGACTTCAAGAGGTCTAGTCCAGTCCCCTGTATTCATGGCAGGTCTAAGTATTATCTTGACCATCCGTGACAGGTGTTTGTCTAACCTGTTCTTAAAAATCTGCTGTGACGGAGATTCTTAATCTCCTTAGGCAATTTATTCCAGTGGTTAACTACCCTGACAGGAAGTTTTTCCTAATGTCAAACCTAAACTGCCCTTGCTGCAATTTAAGCCCATTGCTTCTTCTCCTATCCTCAGAGGTTAAGGAGAACAATTTACTGCTCTCCTCCTTGTAACCTTTTATGTACTTGAAAACTGTTTTGTCCCCTCTCAGTCTTCTCTTTTCCAGGCTAAACAAACCCATTTTTTTTCAATCTTCCCTCAGAGAAGATTTAAAAGGTTTTCTAGACCTTTAATTTAAGGCTGTCAAACAATTAATCATGATTAATTGTGAGATTAAAAAAATTGTGATTAATCACAGTTTGAATCACACTGTTAATAATAGAATACCATTTATTTAAATATTTTGGGGTGTTTTCTACATTTGCAAATATATTGATTTCAATTACAACAGAGTACAAAGTGTACAGTGCTCACTTTATATTACTATTTTTATTACAAATATTTGCACTGTAAAAAAGATAAAAAATAGTATTTTTCAATTCAACTCATACAAGTATTGTAGTGCAATCTCTTTATCGTGAAAGTGCAACTTATACATGTAGAATTTTTTTTTAAACATAACTGCACTCCAGTTAAATCGAGTTAATTTGTTTTCAGTTAATCGCTTAAGTTTAACTGCGATTGACAGCCCCACTTTAATAATTCTTATTGCTTTTCTCTGGAGTTTTTCCAGTTTGTCCACATCTTTCCTAAAATGTGGCACCCAGAACTGGGCACAATACTCCAGTTGAGGCCGTATCAGTGCAGAGTAGAGTGGAAGAATCACTTCTTGCGTCTTGCTTACAATGGTCCTGCTAATACATCCCAGAATGATATTCATGTTCTTTGCAACAGTGTTACACTGTTGACTCATATTTTGGTTGTGATCCACTTTGATCCCCAGGTCCCTTTCCACAGTACTCCTTCCTAGGCAGTCATTTCCCATTTTGTATGTGTGCAGCTGATTGTTCCTTCCTAAGTGGAATACTTTGCATTTGTCCTTATTCAGTTTCACCCTATTTACTTCAGACCATTTCTCCAGTTTGTCCTGATCATGTGGAATTTTAATCCTATCCTTCAAAGCACTTGCAACCCCTCCCAGCTTGGTCTTGTCTGCAAACTTTATAAGTGTACTCCCTATGCCATTATCTAAATCACTGATGGAGGTATTGAACAGAACTGGACCCAGAACTGAGCTCTCAGCCTCCCACTCACTATGCCCTTCCAGCTTGACTGTCAATCACTGATAATTACTCTCTGGGAATGGTTTTCCAACCAATTATGCACCCACCTTATAGTAGCTCTAGCTAGGGTGTAGTTTCCTAGTTTGTTTATGAGAAGGTCATGCAAGACAGTAACAAAAGCCTTACTAAAGTCAAGAAATATCACATTTACCACTTCCCCCCCAACCACAAGACTTGTTACCCTGTCAAAGAAATCTACTAGGTTGATTTGACATGATTTGTTCTTGACAAATCCATGCTGACTGTTACTTATCACCTTAGTCATCTTCTAAGTGTTTGCAAATTGATAGCTTAATTATTTGCTTCATTATCTTTCTGGGTACTAATGTTAAGCTGACTGGACTAATTCCCTGGATTGTCCTTATTCCCCTTTTTTATAGATTGGCACTATATTTGCCCTTTTCTGGTCCTCTGGAATCTCTCCTGTCTTCCATGACTTTCGAAAATAATCGCTAATGGCTCAGACATCTCCTCAGTCAGCTCCTTGGGTATTCTAGGGTGTATTTCATCATACCTTAGTGACTTGAAGATATCTAACTTGTCTAAATAATTTTTAACTTGGTCTTTCCCTGTTTTAGTCTCTGATCCTACCTCATTGTCACTGGCATTCACTATGTTAAACATCCCATCACTACTAATCTGTTCTTTGTTAATAAACTTAATCTTGTTTTATTATACAACCACCTTAGCCTAGTGTTTGAAACAGAAAAGATGTCAGGTCTTGAATGCTGGTCTACAGGGCTCTTAGGCACTAGCAAGTTCCAACCTAACAGTTGCCAGTATAGAAGCTGAACCCTGACAGAGGACGCTAGTCCTGGAATCCAATTGGCAGAAAAATGGGGGGGTCCTGACTGGTTCACAGTTGCTATATAAACCCAGCACAAGAAGAAGTAGTTGTCCATGCAATTGGGTCCTCACTGCTTAAGACTGTTTCCCCTGCAATATCTGCTCCTGAACTCCGGGTAACTTGACGCCATCTGCCTCCTGACACTTGTTTCTTGGTTTGCCCTCTGGCCTGTCTTGGATTCTGACCTCCGGGACTCTGGCCAGGCTGGACTCTCAGCTCCTGCTTGGACCATAGGTCAGACTGCCCACAACCCGGTCATGACAGTGTGAAATCCTAAGGACTAACAGGCTGGGGTTGCATACTGGCTCTTTAAAGGAGCAGCAAATTTGATAATGTTTTGTGAGTGTTCCAGTGAGAGGGACTGAACGCTACAAAGGGAGACGGTTTTGGGGAAACTCAGGGCTGGAAGGACGCTTGGTGGCATTGTGCAAGAGGTAACCAGGCTGGTGGAAGCCAGGGTGAGGCTATTGTGCAGTGAGCATGCTGCTGGTATTAGGGCTCCTAGCCAAATCTGCAGAGCACAGCATAAACAGGGTTATAAGCCAGGCAGTGACTTGACCCCTTACTGGTCTATGTTGAACCATAAAGTGTTACAATTACATATTATTGCCACCTGTTGGAAAAAGGTGAATTAATTGAAAGTCAAGCAGCTTGATTGTCTGGAATCATCTAGAACAAACATTCTATGTCTCTGTATCTTTATTTGTCAGTGTACATGGCAGCTTACAAAAAACAAGTTAAAAAGACAGTCCCTGTTTCAAAGAGTTTATAATCTAAACTGAATAGATAAACATACAAAAATTAACTCAGAAGGGAGTGCGGGAGAGAAGGATCTACAGTTATTAAACAGCCTCCCCAGCACATCGAGGAAAGAGGCACAGCCATTGAGCAGCTTGAAGAATTGGCCTGTTGTCTATCTAGCATAAGTGGATTTAAAACTGCCTTTTTTTCTTGTACTGTTGCTCCATTTGTTTTTAATTAAAATTTTCTTTTATAAAACTGCTCGGTCTTGAATAATGTTCATTTAAATGTTAATCTAAATCACCAAAAAAGTGATTATTCTTTCCTTTTTTAGAACTTCAATTCATTGTTTTACATTTTTCTGAGATAAAATAAGTCAGTTCAGTAATGTGTTTTTTGTAATTAATTAGGCATAAGTATGTCTAAGGCTAAGTTCATCAGAGACCATAAAGTGTTATTTTTTTGTCATTGTTTCTGTTGTTCTAATAAATTGGTGCTTTAAAATGTTTTGACCAGTAAATATTGGTCATTGACCAGTGATTTTTGGACTGGTGAAACATCCAATGCTATTCCTGCAGCAGCTTTACTTGGTCTCTCTTCCCTGAGAGACAGGGCAGTGAAAAAGGCACCCAATCAGAGGGTGCTTTACCCTCAGGCTGGTTAGAAATTTGGAAATGGGCTGGATCTTCTGGTGCCATTGCAGGCTGGCTGCAGCTCCAGCTGAAAGCTGGTGATCCAAGAAAAAAATCACAAGAGTTGGCAACAGTGATTCCCTCTTGCAGTAGTTCCTACAGACAGTGGATACAGAGTCAGCCCATAGAGGCCTTAATCAACCATGATGTTGATAACTGCATAGCAATTTACATACATGCCATTATCAGGCTGCAGAATCTACCATCATTGACCTGAATTACAGCAATTCATTCCTCAATTGTCATGGCCATTGTAGGCATCACTGTGTCACTTTTCAGCTGAGTCCCACTTTACATACACTGAAGAACACAGGATCACTTTTTTTTTTTTTTTTTTTTTTAAATGAAAGTTCCAATTCTTGAGCACAAGATGCAGTGGGGTCAGGGGAAGTGGCCCGCTCTCAGAGCACCGCATGCCTGCCCAATTTGAAGCCAACACATTCGCCCACCACCCTTTCCTCATTCATGTCCCTGGGGGGAATAATCATTTCTTCCACAGTGACCATAAGAAAAGAGTTTATTACAGTTAGGGTTGGGGGGAGGGAATAAGGAAAAATCGCCTCTGTTTTCCACTACTGAGTTTCTTTGGGCAATCCTCTTATTTACACAATAAGCTCCTTCAGACAGGAAGACATGCACCACCACTAACATGCTAACAGGCACTGCTTACAGAAGGTTCCACTGGTCAGCGCATAGTCAGAGTGGGAACATGCAGAGGGCACGGGAAGAAGAGCTGAAACCTGTCATTAAAACACCAATGCAAAAAATTCTAAAATGTGACTTTGTAAAAATGACTATCTGTGTTCATTTTCTATCAATGAGTCCTAATGGAAACAGTTTACAAGTAAAAAGATGATTTCCTAATTCCTACAAACTCAACCTGTTACACCTGTCTTTTGTTGCTCACACATCATCAACAGTAAAGGTTCTGCAACTGGAATTTAGTCAATGTTGTTGACGCTATGAGCTGGAATGAAAAAATGGTTACCTACTTTTCATAACTGTTGTTCTTCGAGATATGTTGCTCATGTCCATTCCATTTGAGGTGTGTGTGTGTCCATGTGCAAAGTTGTGAGAGACTTTTGCCTTAGGGTCAGCTGTGCCGCCACCTTGAGTGCCGCACTCGTGCATCAGCATATCAGGCGCCGCCGGCCCTATGCCCTCTTGCTGGTAACTCCGACAAAGGGGCAGGAGGGCGGGTAATGGAATGAACATGAGCAACACATCTTGAAGAACAACAGTTATGAAAGTGCCTGCTCATGTTGATTCCGTTCTAGGTGACTTGCAAGCAGTATCCCTGGCAGTGGGCATGAAGTTCACAGATGTGCAGCTTGTAACACCATTCTACCAAAGCTAGCATGGTCTTGAGCTTGCTGGGTAAGCGCATAGTGAGACATGAACTATGTGTGGTTGACCACGTGGTGGCCATTTAGGTAGCTAAAATTGGCACATAGGCCAGGAAGGCCACCAACAAGGCTTGTGCTCTGGTTGAGTCAGCAGTTACTAAATCGCTGATGGAGGCACCTTTGTCTGATCATTGCAAAATTGGATGCAGGCAGTAAACCAAGAAGAAATTCCCTGGGTGAACACTGGACGACCTTTCATCCTATCTGCTACAACTGCATCAACTTGTGAAATGGCATAGTCCCATCAATGTAGAAGGGCAGTGCTCTCCTGACATCCTGGAGTGCAACCTATGTTCCTCCTTAGACTTATGAGGCTTTGGGAAGAAGACTGGCAAGAATATGTCCTGGCTCATGTGAAATTGTGAAACCACCTTGGGCAGGAAAAATGGATATGGCCGCAGTTGGACATTGTCCTTGAAGAACACTGTATAGGGTGGCTCTGATGTAAGTTCCCTAATCTCAGAGAGCCTTCAGGCAGAAGTTATTGCCTCCAGGAATGACACCTTCCTGAAGAGCAGAAGGAGGGAGCAGGATGCCAAGGGCTCAAAGGGGGCTTTCATGAGTCACGTGAGCACCAGATTTAGGTCCCACGGAGGGACTGGGTCTCAGACTTGGGGGTAGAGCCGCTCCAGACCTTTTAAGAACCGGACTATCATGTTATGAGCGAAGACTGACCTGTCCTGGAATGGATGATGGAAGGCTGATAAAGCAGCCAAGTGGACTTTAATTGATCAAAGGGACAAACTCTGGAGCTTGAGATTCATAAGGTAGTCCAGGATCAACTGCAGAAAGGCCTGCTCAGGCCTAACCCTTTGGGCTGAGGCTCAGCACATGAATCGTTTTCATTTGGCCAGGTAGGTTGCTCTAGTGGAGGGCTTTCTACTGCCCAGTAGGACCTGCTGGAGTTGGGCCGAGCACTCCTGCTCTTCGGCAGTTAACCATGCAGCAACCAAGCTGTGAGGTGCTGTGTTGCCAGATTTGGGTGCAGGTGCCTGCCATGATTCTGTGACAGGACATCCAGCCAGAGGGGCAGCTGCATCGGGGTTGTCACTGAGAGATCCATCAGGCCAAACCAGTATTGGTGAGGCCAAGCCAGAACTATCAGGATAACCTTGGCATGGTCTTGCTTGATCTTCATGAGGACTCTGTGAAGCAACAGCACCGGCAGGAAAGCGTAAGTCAGAGCCCCCAACCATGGAAGTAGGAAGGTGCCCGACAAGGAGCCCCTGTCAACCCCCCAAAAGGATCAGAACTGGTGACACTTCCTCTTTCTGACGAGTCATGAACAAGTCCACCTGGGGAGACCCCTACTTTTGGAAGTTCTGGTCGACCACAGCAGAGTGGAGGGACCACTCTTTGAAAGATGAGAAGGTTCTGCTGAGGTGATTTGCCAACACGTTCCTGGTTCTGGGGAGATGCGCTGCCACGATACGAATGGCATGCTGCACAAAAGAGTCCCAGAGTCAGAGGGCTTCCTGGCAGAGGGCTGATGACCTGGTTCCATCTTGCTTGTTGATATAAAACATCGTGGCCGTGTTGTCCGTCAGGACTTGAACCACTGCCTTGTAACTGGGACTGAAAAGCCTGGCAGGCCAGGCGAACCGCCCTGAGTTCCCTGACATTTATGTGGAGGAAGCAGTTTCCCCGCAACCAGCAGTCCTGTGTACTGAGATCACCCAGGTGGGCTCCCCAGCCCAGGTCCAAGACGTCTGACACCAGAGTTAGAGACAGGGCCGGGGCTGCGAAGGGGACTCCCTGCAACACTGATGCGGGGTCCAACCACCACCAGCAATGATCGGATGTGATCCAGCACCTTGACTACCAGGTCCAGGTCATGCCTGTTGGGGATATAGACTGACGCCAACCATGACTACAGTGGTCGGAGGTGAAGCCGGGCATGACAGACCACATAAGTACAAGCAGCCATGTGGCCTAGCAACCTTAGGCAAGTGCAGGCAGAGGTAAGCGGGTGGCCTCTCACACGGGAGATTACGTCCAACGTGGTTTGGAAATGGGTCTCCGGAAGGAATGCCCTGGCCTACGTGGAATTGAAGACCACCCTGATGAACTCTTTTTGTTCACTAGCAGGGCCAGGTTGCGGTATGTGACTGCACCAGATCGAGGCTGCTTTACATGATCCCATGATCTGTCCTGGATGAGCCAATTGTCGAGATAAGGATAAACTTGGATCCTGCAACGCCTCAGGTAAGTGACTACTGGGGTCAGACATTTTGTAAATACCCATGTGACCAAGGAGAAGCCAAAGGGGAGAACCGTGAACTGGAAATGGCACTGCCCCGCCATAAAACAGAGGAACTGCCTGTGTCCTTGGCAGTTAGAGATATGGAAATAAGCATCTTTCAAGTCGAGAGTGGTGTACCAGTCTCCCGGATCCAGGAAAGGGATAATGGAGGCCAGGGATACCATGCAAAACTAACTTCTTGAGGTACTTGTTGAGCCATCGCAGGTCCAGAATGGAGTGTAGGCCCTCTTTTGCTTTTGGGATCAGGAAATAGCAGGAAGTAGAAACCTTTCCCCCTCATTTCCTGAGGGACCTACTCTACCGCCTCCAGTTGTAGGAGGCTGTCCACCTCTGGAATGAGGAATTGTTTATGAGAAGGGTCCCTTAAGAGGGATGGGGAAAGGGGGATGAGAGGGTAGGATGGCCGAAAACTGAAGGGCGTAGCCCAGCAACACAATCTCTAGCACCCAATGGTCCGAGGTGACTCTCGACCAGGCCGAACAGGTAGGGATGGAGATGGTTGAGGTAAAGACGGGGCAGATCCGGGGAGGTGACTGGGGCATCGCTCTCGAGCATACCCTCAAAACGCCCACTTCTGGCTTCCGTGGTGTTTCACCGGGCCAGGTTGCGCAGGTGAATGGGAGGAGGAAGGGCAGCGGTGACTGAACCCACTGTCCCTTCTCCTCGTACATCCCTGTCAAGGCCTTGGTGGTGTGGGGCAGGTAGCATTCCTTCCTTGCTGACCGAGGCGTATGCATCCCCAGGAAGTGGAAGGTGGCCCGAGTGTCCTTCAGACTGTGCAGCCTCACATCCGTCTGTTCAGGGCTGGCCTTTGGGATGGGCTGTATGGGCCCCCACCAAGGGGGGCCCACCAAAGGGGGCACTGTGTGCAAGGTTTAGATTCCCACATGACCTGTGGCCGAGAGGCCAACTGGACTGATGGAGGTGGCATGGCAGGCAGGCAAGCAGCAGCATGGGGAAGGGGGAGAGATTTGAGCTACAGGGGGCAGTTGGACAACCAGCTGTTGGAGCCAGATGACTCCTCGGGAGCAAGGGTGCACAGTGCACGGGTTGGGGGGAAGGGAGGGTGGGGATCCTGAGGAACCTATGGGGGCCAGGAGTACAAAAATGCAAGTTTGTCCAGGTGCCATTTTCCCTAAGGACGGCCCTGTGTCTGTTCTGAAAACAGCCCAACTCCATTGAACGGGAGATCTTATATGGAGGACTGCATCTCCTGGGATAGGCCAGTGGTCTGAAGCCAGGAGCTGCGCCTCATGACCACTGCCAAGGTCACCACCCTGGCTGCCGAATTGGCCGCATCCCAGACCATCTGGAGGGAGCACTGAGGGTACCACCACTGCAGTACCCTCCTCCATAATGGTCCCAAACTCTTGGGCCACCTCCTGGGGCATGGAGTCCTTAAACTTGTGGAGAGAGTCATACAGGTTAAAATTATAATGCCCCAAAAGAGACTGGTGGTTTGTGACCTGGTATTGGAGACTGGCCCTGGAATAAATTTTCCTCCCCAAAAGGTCCAGTCTCTTGGCCTCCTTATTTTTGGGGGTGGCACTAGGATGCCCTTGCTTGTCCTTTTCGTTGGCCGCCAACACAACCAATGACCCCTGGGGCAGGTGGCTGTATAAGTATTCAAACTCCTTGGTGGGGACAAAATATTTTTCTCAGCCCTCTTGGAAGTGGGTGGGATGGACGACAGGGTTTGCCAGAGGGCTTTGACAATGTTCAGGACCCCTTTATGCACTGGGAGTGTGACACGTGTGAGGGTGGATGCGGAGAGCACATTGAACAAAGTATCCGATTTCTCTGCCATCTCTAGGCCTAAATTAGTAGACACCCATCGGAGCAGGATTTGGTGCTCCTTTAAGTCGTCCAGTGGGCTAGCATGGGAGGGCCCCGCCACCGCCTCCCCTGGAGAGGACGACGATGACTGAACCACCGGGGGAGAGCCCGGGGCATTATCCCCCTCAGGGGAAGTGGGTTTAGGGGTGGGCACTTGTCCCTCTATCTCAGTGCCCGCCAGTGCTTCATACACTGAGCCCGGTGCCACTGGTACCAATTGGAGTTTGTCCGATGCAGCGACCGATGACTGATGAGTCGGAGACATCAGCATAACCGGCACATGCCCCAGGCATTTCAGTAAGGCCATTGCTGCCAGGTCGGTATTGCTGAGATGAATTCAACCTCCGGAGCCCAGTCATGATGGTGCTGTCTGCGTGGTGGGCTGAACTCCCTCTTCGTGCCAGAGAAATCCCCCTCCGGTGACCAGGGCGTGGCTGTTGACACCTGCATTTGGCGCCTAACCACCGCCATGGGTGGCTGGTGCCTCAAATAGGTGCCAGGAGCAGGGGGAGCGGCACCATGTTGAGGAGCATCCAGGTCTTGGTGATGGTGGCCATTGGCACAAAGATAACAGTTGCTGGCTGTATGGTGATCGGCACTTGCTTCTGGATAAGGCCCGGTGCGAGGGTGGAGACTGGGAGCACGGTGTTGGTGATCTGGGCTGTTGCCGAGACCAAGGGCGCAGCGACAAAGGGCTCTGTCTTGGCTCTGGAGACCGGAAGCACTCACTCAGTTTCTGGGAGGCCTTCAAGGCTGGCTTGCCCTCATAGGGAGCCTTTGCTGGGTCCATCGCCACACACTGTGCTGCTGCAATGGGAGAGTCCTTTGCTTTCTGGGTACCGGGAGCTGAGACAGCATTGACTGCGCCATCAGTCTGGGTCCCTACCACTTCCCAGAGTTGGTGGCAGATCCTTTATGGGGTAGGAGGTCCTCTCTGGGATGTGCCCCCCTGTGGCTCTGGTGTGGGTGGGTGGCCTAAGCAGGGTCCTTTACCCAATGCCCTGTGGTCTGACTTGCTTGGTGCTGGGTCCCTTTTCTCGGGCACTGGTGCTGGGGGAGGCCGAAGTGCTGGGCATTGCGTCTGGGTGGGTGGGCTCCGAGGCTGGGCGAAAAGTGGTCTCCACGTGTCCTGGGATGAAAGTTCTTACAGGTATGACACTTTTCTTTAATATGGGATTCTTGCAGGCAATTCAGAGAGTTACTATGCTGATTGATAACAGGCATAGGCCTGTTGCAGTCAGAGCAGGGCTTAAAACCTGGAGATTGGGGCATGCCCCGCCTGGGGAAAAGTCCCTGCCAGGACCCTAACTGACTAACTACAGTACTTAACAGCTATTTACTAACTAATCTACAATAAAAACAAACTATTTACAGCACAAGGTTGGAAGAGTTGGAAAGCTGCGGACCACTTGCGAAGCAAGGGAGAGAGGCACTCTTACTAACCACCACAGGCAGTAAGAAGAAACTGAGAGGGGGCAGGGCTGGCGGCCCTGATGTACTGACACATGAGCATGGCACAGCCGACCCTATGGATACTACTAAGGCAAAAGTCTCCGACAACTGTGGATGTGGGCGCACACGCACCTAGAATGGAATCAACATGAGCAAGCACTCGAAGAAGAATACAGCTTTCCCCCCATAGTCTACACTGCTAACAGGAGTTAAGATTATAAGAATTTATTTTAGTAAAGCATTGTTTAGAGTTGTAGCTGTGTTGGTCCCAAGCGAAGAGAGAGAGACAAGGTGGGTGAGGTAATGTCTTGTATTGGCCCAACTTCTGTTGGCGAAAGAAATGAGCTCTAGATCAATACAGAGCTCTTCTTCAGGTCTGTGTAGCTCAAATGCTTCTCTTTCAACAGAAGTTGGGCCAATACAAGATACTACCTCACCCACCTTCTCACTGTAGTAAAACAAGCATATATCATATGATAATGAATACAGATTGAGCAGGTCTATTATTAGGTATGTACAACTTTCTCCAGTGGAAATAACTTTGTATATTTTTTCCATAGTCTATTTTGATAGTTAAACAAATAAAAGCTGATAAACATGAAACTGTTTAATAACACTCACACTACATCACATTACCTCAAGAAGCTCAACAGCATCATGGTACTATTTGATGAGTGCTGGTAATCTTGCTGAGGGATAGAACACACTACAACACAGTGTTTCCTAACTTGTGCCCACTTGGAGGGCGTGAGGCTAGTCTTAGTGGGTGGGGAGGAATATATGGCAGGAGAGAGCAGCAATGAGGATATGGAAAGACTTTTAGGAGAAGATGATGGCTGGATTGGTTTGGGGGGGGAGGCAGGAAGAGAAAATAGAAGGAAGCAACAATAGCCATAGGATGGATTTTTGAGTCCTGTGTAAAAGGCCTCATTACTGATGAATATGGAGGACTTCCTCCATTTATAGTGGGTGGGTCAGGGAGCATGTTAGCGTAGGGCAGGGTTTAGCAGCTTGATAATATTTGTTGCCATGAGTCCACACCATCCATTTTACTGAGTGGCATGCCATAGGCCACAAAATACTGTAGTGTGTGTATTTTGTATCAAATATACACAGGCATATTTTGTCCTGTGCAGGTAGTTAAATCCTGATCCATGGCAGACCATATCATGAAGTCTTCTAGACTTCTGTGAGCTGCCCAGGCTCCCTGGCCTTGGAAAGATCTATTATTTATATAAGAAAGTTTTGTTCTCCACATGGAGAAGAACCTGTCTGAAGTTAACTTACATCAATCCTAAATCACCATCAGGAAATGAGAGAGAGAGAGAGAGAGAGAGAGAGAGTGTGTGTGTGTATTGGATTGACTTAAGAAAAAAAATGTATTAAACAAAAACTAATATGGCTTTTCATACAACTCTAATGAATGGACACCTTGTGATTATGATACTGACGTATCAAAAACTAAAGGAACTTTAAACTGATCTGGTTTCTATACCTTGCAGTCTTAGAAGATATCTCGGTCCCAGAGACAACTTGGACAGATAAAGAAAACCAGGTTTGGCTGTTAGAAGGAGAAGAGTTCGCTAACATGCGAGGTGCAAGGTACGTTAGACAATTCTGTAACTTAAGTGTAGATTTACCTTGAATAAACCTGTCATGTCAATTTTAGCCAACTGACATAACATTTTATTTCTGCTTTTCATTATTTACAGTTGTCAATAAATGTTTGGTTTATTTTGACTGTAACATGTAGGGAAATTTACTCAGATCTGCTTTCTGAGGAGAGTCTGAGAAAGTGGATGTAGTCAGCCACAGAAGTATGTGGTCTTTGCCTTGAAGTAGTGCTACAGAGGAAGAAACTTTGAGACCTTCCTGGCCACTAAAATGAGACCTTCAGAAAGACGTGTATAGAACAAGGTTTCCATTGACTCAAAGGCGCTACCATGCATTTGATTAACATCTGATGTGTACTATATATACAGTATCATTTTTAGTCTAACTAGCGGTGTTAAAGCCAACATTCTGGCCCCATTCTAATGCAGGTAATTATACTCCTACTTAAATTCCCCTGAGGTTTCATTTGGATACGGCCTACCTCACTTCAATTTCTAATTTAATGTTGCTCTGAGCTTTTAAATAGCTGCTGTGTTCACTCAAATTGTGACATTTCTGTGGAGGGGTGAAATTTACATACTTCACTGGTGTGAGAAGCCTCAATTGATTTCGTATGGTGCTTTAAGGTACTTCGGTGAAATGTATTCGAGAAGTGCAAAGTGTTACTGGTATTGTAATCAAATGGATAGTGTGCACATGTAGCACTGTCCAAGACTATGGAATGAACTTCTCCAAGGAATAAAAACCATCACAATATTCAGCACCTTCTGCTCCACATGGAAGATGCATTTCTTTTCCTTCACCTTCTCTAGCATACATAGGAACATGAATATTTAAAAAAAAAAATCACCCAAACCTACAAAACAAGATTCTCCACTGCATGTGCTTCTCCTCCTGGGGAGAAGATGAGAGAACACACATGACAGCTGTGTGGAGACATTGCTTAGAACACTACTGGAAGTTCTTAAATATGGTGGTGATGAGCACGGTAGAAGAACCTATATAGAATAGAATACAGCTTTGCTGCTGTCCCAGTCTATGACCGGCCCCTTGAAGAAACATAAGAATCCCTTGCTATCTTTTGAACATATTTATAGAAGTAGGGGATAAGGAGTTTGGTGGGGGAGGAGGGCATGAGAGGGAAGAGCACTGTTGGCCATAAGCATTCATGCTTGAAGCCCCTTGCTATGTAAGCATTAAAGCCTTGCTGAAGTTAAACTTCCCTTAATTTTGACATTTTAGTGCATGATCACAACCTTTCAGCTTGTCCACTGAAATATGTAGGCTGATGGTATCAGCAACTAGATACTCTAAACAATGTCACTTGGATGAAGGCTGCCAGGTTCCATAAAATGTCCAGGGAGGTTGATTTGCCAGGGGACGCTGAAAAGAGAAGAGCTTAACTGCTGCAGATTCCAGCTATTTTGATGGCACATGAAGGCTGGCAGTATGGACTAAGTAGGTTGCTCTGCTACACTGATAAGAAAAGCAACCAGCAGGTTGACGAATTTAGACCACAATGACGTAGGGTAGGCTAAAAAGAAAACAGGACTACTGGCACCAGGGGCTAAATTCCTCTGGTGCATCCTGAAATAAAGTAAGAACACAGAAAGCAATGGTATAATGAAGGACTGGATTAGGCTACATTTAAGGGAGCCAAGAGAACAGAAGGGTTAATTAGCATCAGCAGGTTGGCAGTATAGGCCAGCCCACTGTGTTGACTCACTGAGAGAAAGCTAGTAGAAGGAATGAGAAAAGGGTGGGAAAGTGTGGGCAGCCAGGCAGATGGTAGCCTGGGGTATGGGACAACTTACCAGGCCCGCAGAGAGAGAGAGAGAGAGCGAGAGAGAGAGGCCGGCAGCCCATGAAGCAGGATAATTCAGCAGCCACCTGCAGATGGGAGGCTGGCAGCCTTGGGAGCTGGGCAGGTCATCAGAGAGGGAGAAGGGTAGCCCAGGGAACATATTTGATTCTGGAACCAGCAAAGTGTTCCCATTACCTACGCTACTCGGGCACCAGGAACATTTTGGTATTTCCAAAAAAGATGGTTACTCACCTTTGTAACTGTTGTTTTTTGAGATGTGTTGCTCATATCCATTCCAATTAGGTGTGCACGCACCATGTGCACAATTGCCAGAACATTTTTACCCTAGCAACACTTGGTGGGTCGGCTGAGGTGCCCTCTGGAGTGGCGCCTTCACAGCACCGGATATGTGCTCCAGCCGACCCAGTGCCCCCTCAGTTCCTTCTTGCTGGCTACTCCGACAAAAGGGAAGGACGGCGGGTTTGAAATGGATATGAGCAACACATCTCGAAGAGCAAGTTACAAAGGTGATTAACTTGTTTTTTCTTCTTCGAGTGCTTGCTCATATCGATTCCAATTAGGTGACTCCCAAGCCTGACCTAGGCGGTGAGGTCGGAGTAAGATGTCACGGTGTGCAGAACTGCTGAGCCAAATGTCACATCATCCCTTGACTGCTGGACAATCGCATAGTGGGTAGCAAAGGTATGCGCTGATGACCAAGTTGCTACTCTACGTATCTTCTGTATCGGCACATGAGCCAGGAAAGCGGAGGACGAAGCTTGAGCCTGAGTGGAGTGGGCAGTAAGATGCGTAGCTGGGACACCAGTCAAGTCATAGCACGCACGGATGCATGATGTGATCCAGGACGAGATGCGCTGGGAGGAGACCGGAAAGCCCTTCATCCGGTCTGCCACAGCTATGAACAGCTGGGTTGTCTTCCTAAAAGATTTTGTTCGTTCAATGTAAAAGGCGAGGGCCCTATGAATGTCTAGGGAGTGCAGCTGTTGGTCCCGTCGAGAAGCGTGCAGCTTCGGATAGAAGACAGGGAGGAAGATGTCTTGGTTGACATGGAAGGCAGACACCACCTTAGGAAGGAAGACAGGGTGTGGTCGCAGCTGTACCTTGTCCTTATGGAACATCGTATACGGTGGTTCTGAAGTGAGGGCTCTAAGTTCGGACACATGCCTCGCTGCGGTGATAGCTACAAGGAAGGCTGTCTTCCAGGAAAGGTATAGGAGCGATCAGGTGGCCATTAGCTCGAATGGGTCACCCATGAGTCTGGATAGGACCACGTTGAGGTCCCACATAGGGCCTGGATGCCAAATATGCAATACAGGTGTTCCAATCCCTCGAAGAACCTGCTGACCATGGGATTGGAGAAGACCAAGCGCCCATTGTCGCCCAGGTGGAAGCTGAAATTGCTGCTAGGTGTACGCCAATGGATGAAACTGCCAGGCCCTGCTGTTTCAAGGACAAGAAGTAGTCCAAGATGGCAGGTACTGACGCCTGCATGGGGGCAGTATTGCTTGGGGCGCACCAGCAGGAAAAACACTTCCACTTGGCCAAATATGTGGTCCTGGTATTACAGACATTAAGTTCCACAACAGTTTTTGAATTTTTGATTTTTGTCTTGATACAGCATGGGCCAAAATTTTGCAAACTCCAAATTTTTCGAATTTTGCAAACTCCAAATTCTGTTTCCTGACCAGCTTTATTAATAACACTTGTTACCACAGTTAACTATGTTTTACCCTTGCTAGCAGCCTAGGATGACATTTCTTCCTTTAGCCAGTTTGGCAGGTTGTTTTTTTGCAGTGTAAGCAGCCTCCCAACCATACCCCACTAACAATAACGGTTATCAGTTTGTTCCATTGGGCCATGTCACGGATCTGTGCGTGGAGTGTATCACTTCACATGCTGCTGCACCACCTCTGTTCATACCCTGGCAGGCACTTTGTATTCACTGCTGTTGCACTTGTTTTATAAGTAGGATTGAGAGGAAAAAAATCCTCCAGCAATAGATTTTCAATCACTTACATTGGCGGGAGCAAGGCTGTACACTGACATAATTAGGTCAACATAAACTGCCTTACGTCGACTTAACTCTGTAGTGTAGACCAAGCCTAAGTTACAATGACTCTGGACTGATTATTGGACTTATTTTTTGTTGCCATTTTTGCTAGCAAATCCCCTGCAAAGGAAGAGGATTCTAGTGGAGCTTTCTAAATACATAAATGATCATTATGAAACTTTGATGAAGTAGCAGTTCAGTGAAAAAAGCACATAAAACAAATGATTCAGCTATTCGCTGTATTTTGTAAGTCTCTACTCATTTTAGGCTGGGCAGCATACATTATGCCAAGCAGCAAGCATAAATAGCAGGGTCAAAAAAGTAAACAGTGATTAGACTGCATATAACTCACCTGCTTTATTGTCTGATAGGATCCAATTGTAACTGAAGTAGTTACAGCCACCAGCAGTAAAAAACAAAACAAAACCCGAAGTATGCTTTTTGACAGTGAATTCTTATCCATTGATATATTGACCACTCTCTTCCATCAGCAAACAGAATTAAACCTAAGTCTATTTCTAATGTTCATTACTGGAAGAAACGTACACCAATCTAATCTTGTTTAATACTGTATGGTGAAGTAAAGAAATTTGTAGATGGCTTTGCAGAATATTGCTGCTTATTTTTTGTCTTAGTGTATCCATGATTTTTTTTTATCTAAGATTGAATGTTAAAAGATATATACAAATAAATTGCTGTTCGTTGCCAGTCATCCATTCCTTCTTCTCTTCCTTTTCCCAATTCTCCCATGTTGTCTAAATTCTTCAAGGATCTCTGCCTTCTCTCCCACTTCCTTTTGCACTGGGTCTGTGCTGTTTGATTCTTGATGCTACGATCTCTGTGTCAACACCATGGCCATTGCTCAATTTCCTCCAAACTTGTTTCTACTGTTTCTGTGCCTTAGAGTGATGCTCTCTGTTGATCTGCTCAAGGGCTTCAGGCAGATCAGAGAGCCGTGTCTCCCTACTTCATGTGGTATCTTTTCAGTCTTTTCCCCAGATTTCAGACACTGGAATACACTGGTTTGCTTGTTTTTGATTCAGCCACAAGACCAATTGCTCGCAGCCTTCCCACTTCAGATTGTGATTTTGTCAGAACTCAAACTAAACAAGGTAGTCTGATCAGAACCAGGATGTGTGATCTCTAGGGAAACCCCAGGGTGTTGCTGTTTAGAGCACAATGGGGACTTTTTGCCCATGGTAAAGCACAGGATTGTGAGTCAGAAGACCTAGGTTCTCTTCCCATCTTTGTCACAGACAGAGACTTCAAGCAACTCGCTTAGGCTTTCGTCCCTCAGTTTCCTCATCTATAATATGAGGAAAAGTAAAATTCATGTACCTCAGGACAGGAGTATTGTGAAATTTAATTCATTAATATTTTTAAAGTGTTTTGGAGATCCTCAGGTGGAAAGCACTTGACAAATGCAGGTACATCATTTAGAAAGTGACACTCTTACCTGCGTCATTACTGAACCAATACTTTCACAGTGTTTTCTAGATGGGATTAGCAAATGAGCATTGAAGTGACTCCATCTGTTATTTGTCAAATCAGTTTGTCTAGTACCTGAAGATTATTAGATTTAAGGGGCTTTTATGATCTGAATGCATTTAGCAAGCAAAGCTAAAAAGACATTTAAAATGCATAGCATCATCTACAAAATTAATAATTTCTAGATTTTTAGCTTTACCTGCAGTTATTTAGATTTTACTGAACACAGAAAGCAAAGATATTATGTACTAGAAAATGCAACATGTAGCAAGTATTCATCAGTTTAGATTAGGTGACAGTTAGAAACAACCATAATAAAGCTGCCTCAATTTACAGATGAAGTTTCCTCTTTTTATTGGGAGTGATATTAAAACAATCCATTTCCAAAGGACTTACTTGTTCCTCTCCTTAATTATGTCTGTGCTTTGCCAGTCAAGATCTACAATAAAGCTGCTTCTTTAAAATATTGATAACTACCATATTGTGGGCCTAAATCGATCATCATACTTTATTTTGCCCACTCATGTGGTCTTTCACATAGCTGTTAAAGCACACTACTGTCTGTGATGAGAGTTAACAAGTATGTCAGTAAAACAGGTCTGTGTGATTAGCAGTCTAAATTTTGAAAAGATCCAATTATTTTTTAAAACAAATTTTCTATTCATTGTTTGTAATACATTTCTGAAAGCTTGAGGACATGAGGAGGTCAAAAAGGGCTGCAGAGTTCCTGGCATCTAGGGGACTTGAGCCAATGTTAGCAATGTGGGATAGTCTGATGTGGCAGGGTATCATGCTGAGAAAGGTGGATCAGCACTTGACTCTTGGTGCTGGTCCCAGCTTTGGTGCCTGAAACACCTGAGAAGGAGGTCCCAACTGCTTTTCCTCATCTACCTGTGTTGAAGTTGAAACCAACCAGATTTCACTGGCCCATTAGAGCAGAGGCCAACTGCACTGAGATGGTAGGCACCTCTGCAGTATAGGTCAGTGCTGCACATTTGGACCAGGTTCTGGATCACGAGGGAGGGTCCTCTTGCTCAAAGCCTGAAGCCAAATTCATGCATTGTTCAGCAGGTGAAAATACTCAGGCGGCTGTCGGTATCACATCAGGTCTGTCTGAAGAAGGATCAGCAAGTTGGGAATATGCTGGAGATATGGCCTTTCCCAAGGCAGAAAAGTTACTTTGTGTGACCCTCCACACTGCGCCTCAGTCTGTCACCTGGGCAGAATTTTAACCCTAAAGATTTTACCTCAGCCATACAGCGGGAAAGTGGTCTTTGTGCTAATCAGTCATCTGACAGGTCGAAGTCTATCTAAAAACTGCCAAAAGGACAACTACCCCCCCTCCCCCCGCCCAACCACTGAGAATTATTAATTTTCTAACATTTTTGAAACAAGTTGCTGTGGACACTGCTGAATTGTAACTCACTTCCACAGGCACTAAGGAGGAACAGGTGCAGTTGGTGCGGTATTCCCTTATCTGCCCACAGGCAGGGAAGCTGTGAGGATGCATGTACAGCCCCAATGGACAGCACTGAGCAAACTTATTTGGACTCACGGCATGAGTCCATACATACTAGAAAAGGGTATCTGCAGAGCTTTAATTAAAAGAAAATACACACCAATTAAAAATTAATCTTCCAGGATATTACCATGAAGCCTTCAGGAACTGCTTATCGACCTGTTCATCAATTCAAATATAATACTTTATGTGACGTCTAATAAGATTACCACTTTTCTTAAAGGATGTTCAAGCAAACTTTTTCTATCTAATAAATAGTACCATAAGTACCAACAGTTTGCCAGCTGGTTTTGAATTTTCTTCTTTAAAAAAACAAATACATTTTATTTGTGAAATGAAATGATTTGGTTTTGAGCCATTCTAAAATAAAGTCTTACACATTCATTAGACTTTCACTGTATAAAAATGTACAGTGGTTTTAATGACATGTACATTCCATTATGTTTACAGCTGCAAGATATGAGGCACACTCAGTATTGCACTTCATTAAAATTTCAGGCTCAAACATAACCCAGAAGTTTAAATGAAACTGCTGTTGTAATTCAGTAATTCTTATACAGGACAAACATTGATATTCTTTATATACAGCGTGATACTTGTTACATTTATGCCTTCCTAACACAATTTTTTTTAATAGTCTAGGAAATAAACGAGAATATTCCTCTTTCCCTCCCCCACCCATGATGCAGTTACAATTGTACAGGATTACAAAAAGTCAGTATACAATAATCTGTTTTTTCTTTCTTCATCTGAAAACCAGCATCATTCATAGTCCACAGACTCAGAGATCCATTAATAGCAATTATTTATTTGTAAATGTCCAATGCTTCATAGCCAATGACTGTAATGGCCACATGCAAACATTTCACAATTTTTGATGTCTTGGTTCAAAAAAAATGTCAATTTCTCACAGCATGGTACATGATATTTGGCATCCTTCTTGCACTGTAAATTGTTCCTTTTACCTGGGTTATGAAATGGTCCCATCCTCATCCTGACTGGACTTTATATTCTGTTTAGGACACTTGTGAGATGAGGACAACTGTTTTGCTCCGGTAAAAAAAATTCTCGTCTAAAAAGTGTGAGCATTTCTGCAAACCCCACACCCAAGAGCAAATTCCTCACCAGTGGGTGGATGGACAACATGAAGTGGACACTCTGTTCCTTCAAGTTGTTTGCCTTTGGGACCTGCAATCAGCGTAAAGGGAAAAAGACATTTTCAAAACTTCCAAATCTTATGTAAATAAAACTGTACAAGTATTGAAACACACAGTATTACATAGAGAAATCAGTTTGTTTGAATTTAGAGGACACTGATAAAAAAGATTTGGGAAAAATGCAGTCAGTATAGGAAAAAATAGCAACGAGCCACTTTCACATGACCAGCTTCTACCAGGCATTTAAAAATTAGAACTTTTACAGGATGAAAAGTGAATAATTGTGAGCAGTTTGACTAAGCCTAACAAAAAAGGCCAGAACTGTTGGCTTCTACGAGATTTACAACTTCAGGTAAAGGATTAAACACAAATTTGAAGAAAAACCCCAGACTATTAGACTGCTATCTAGTCATAGTAAACCAAATTAATTATGGAAAATTTACAGTCAAAATTTTATTGAAAGAAAATTAAAATTTCTTTAAATGGATCTTCAATACAGTGAAAAAAGTTTCAGCCCAATATGAAACAAGAACCTTTACATCTGAATAACCTATACTTGTTAAATGAAATTTCACCTGAAGAACAATTTAGGAGTTAGGCCAACAATTACTTCTCTGGTGTATAAGTGAAACATTAAGCAATGTAGTAGAAGTATATATTGCTTTTTCTCCTCAAATTATCTAAGTAATCTTCTAACACTACATTAAAACAATATGTGAAAAGCTATAAGGAGCACATGAAACATAATATTAAAATTCACAATTCTGGTGAGACCATCAGATCAGTGGCACACGATGATGCCAGGAACTAAGGGATTAGCACAGTTCAAAGTGCTTTCCTTTATAGTTGCAGGATAAGTATTCAGGTCTGGCTACACCATTTCATTATATTTCATTATTATTACATCTCTTTGGTCCATGTGGTAGCATGCAACTCCAGTAGTGTGTGGAGGCAATTTGCTGAAGAAAGGAAGTTTCAAAGTATCTAATGATGTATTGATTTTACTGTGATAATAGAATTGCCCATTTTGGAAACCAATATTTCCAGAAAGAAATGAATCACAGAACAAAATAATCCATCCTATGAAGATTATCTAAAATGCTGAATTTAAGACATCACATGATTAATTTTGCTATATTTCTAAAAATTAGCAAGCTCAATTGTAACAGAATAACTGTCTTACTAAATAATTTTCTGGTCATTTAGATTGTTAAAACTGTTCTGTAAAAACATTACCTGCCGGACAATGTGGAAGTTCTTCTTTAGTGATGCTGGTCATTCTTTGGAAATCATCATGGCAAGCGTTGCAAAAATGCGTTGTCCCAAAGCAGAAAAACACAGCTACTGAGCAGCAGTACCGACATTTGTACTCTAAGAAATCTGTACCATGTTTGGGACACATCTGCATAGAAAGAAAACAAAAAAGTGCTGTTAACATTAGAAACCAAACTAACATTTAAGCAACATATTTACATATTTGAAACATCTGTCAAAAATTGAACAAATATGTACATTTTACTACAAATAAATCTAATTGCTGTATAGCTCAGATAACCGTATTTAAAAATCTTTAAAAGAAAACAAGTTCAAAACTAGTCTGCTTACCTGTGCCCTTGAAACATCAGAGCATGCACCACAAATAAGCTCTCTTGGATCATAATCATCTCCTTGTCCAGCCTCAGCATCACAACGAGCTTCACCACCAAAGTATGCCTAAATGGGACACACAAATGACTGAAGATTAAAGCTGAAGAGATTGTGGACAAACAGTTTATATTCCTGTTACCAAATTCATATGCATGGAGAAGATGATAAAGGCTGTTAGTACAATCTCTTTATGATGTTCTATATGTTTAAACCTTTAAAAAATAATCTTTTCCCCCCATGATCCTCAAAATGGCACAAAATTATCCAGCAATCCAACATATGCCATATACATGTCTTTAATATGTGCAAAAGACTGCAGGGTTTGGATCATGGGATGATTTTTTGCCATTCTATGAGTGCATATCAAGAAGGGGGGGGCAGGGTTGGTGCTGCTGAGGTGATGCTGGAGCTGAAGGGAAGCTTCTCCCTCCCTTCTACTTTCCCACCTGCCAGCACAGTACTCAGATTCAGGGGAGGGGAAAATCCTGCCCCAACAGGTTATGAAGCTGGCTTGAAGTGTCACTCCCTCTGCCTTGAGCCAAGTCCTAAATGGGCAAGGTAGCAGAGAAACTGCTCTCCAATTGGGTGGAGAGCAGCAGGGTGGACAAAGGCAGCAGAAGTGAGGAGTAGGGAATGAACTGCTCCTTCCTTCCCGTGCTCTGGGTCCTGGTGGCCAAGGCATTTTGCTGCTCTGAGTTTTTGGTTTTATGGCACAAAGGCACAGTGGGCAGCCATAAAACACACACTAAATAGGGCTGCCTACTCTGTGGAATTTCCTCATATATTTAAGTGTTTTCAGACACTGCAATGGATTTGTGGGTGGGAACCCCATCTTATTAGCTGCCCTTTCACCATTTCCCAACTTCCAGGGGAAGACAGCTAATCAGAGCTACTGGATATACTGAATTATAGGGCTCTTAATGCAGCAGCTGCTTCCTGCTATCTCTGCACTGCTTGAAATGCACCCTCTTCCTGCCTGGGGGATGATATTTCCCCCCAGATTTCCCCCCCCCCCAAAAATCTGGAAGGAGATAAGGAAAGGAGTATCCAGGCCACTATCCAGGAAGGAAAACCCTTTTGGAACCCCAGCCCTGCGGACCAGAGAGAGGAGACTTCTAAAGGTGTGCTCAGGTGTTAAACGTTAGGCATTTGAGTGAGTGAGGGTTCAGGAATTAAATAAAATCACAGGTGTCGGTACCCTGAGGTTAACTAAATGACAGATTGGCGGTGAATACTAAAATACTGAAGTGGAGTAAATATAGAATAATACAGAGGGGATGCATGTGTGGGAGAGAGTACAGAATGAAATATGAACATGTATAGCATACTGGAAAGAAAGCATGATGTGTAATGGGAGCAGAAGGTGTGAAGGAGGGAGGGGGAGAGGCAGAAGAAGAAAATACCTTTATTGGGAGGGGAGCCAAAAACTAAATTGGTTGAGAGTTGCAACAGGGGAGCGAGCATTGATTAACTGTGGGAAGTGGGAACAGAACGGAACAGGGTGGATGGCCAGAGGAGTTTTCTAACAAAATAGGATGTCCACATTCTTCTGAGATGGCACCATCCTCTGTTCATCTAAGGTGTCTGATTTCTGAACCATTCTCTTTCTATACTGTCATTTCACAGGGCCAGTGGTGTGTCTTTTTCTGTTCTTTTTTAGTGCTTTTTGGATTTTACAGTGCAGTGCAGCTTTTCCAATTTTCATACACTATACACAAAGTAGTGACTTTTTGGCAATTACATCAATTACATCTGAGAAAGTGCTAGCGGTCATACCTTTTTGCATTTGTAGCAAACATAATAAGCATATCTGTTCATTGCATAGCTAGCTGGGTCATTATAAAATCTAACACCAGGTGTTGTGATGGCCTCACTCTTGTGCAATCCTTCATACTCCAACCTCATTAGAGCTTTCCTCCTCACGTCATCATAGAGTTCTTTGATTGGATCAAGCAAGTCCTTTAATACCGTATGATTAATTTTGTTCTAAAATAAAGAACAATTGATAAGAAACTTGGAATACTGTAATATTTTCATTATAACAACAGAAGTATTTATTTGTATTGTGGTAGTGCCAAAAGGCTCCATTGTGCTGGATGCTGAACAATCATAGAAAAGAATACGGAATATATATTTCAACGGATTATGAAGCTGTATGTACCTACACTAGATGCTTATTCTTTTCAGCTAATGCACTCATGGTAAACAGGAATACCCTTTTACCTCAAATTTTTGAAACTCAGATCCATAAGCTTGAGGTCTGGTCTAGCTTACATTGGGCTGTAGCAGCCACAGGGGGCTAAAAAACACAGCAGGGGATCAGTGCAGCATAGGAGTACCCCAGTCACACACCATTTTTCTATCCATGCTCCCTTTTCCCTTCTTCATCAGCAACAAGGAGGGTAGGTGACATAAGAGCCCCTATATTGGATCCATGCCACTGGAAGATCACCCCATCACAAGCTCCTATCATGACTGCAAATATAGAAGTCCAGCACAGTGGAGTTGCTAAAGGCCGATCAATTCAATGTACTTATATTCTAATATGCTCTCTTTTCTGGCAGTGATGGTAATCTCTCTCTTTTAGTAGAGAATGTAAAGGGAGCTTTTGGCAGTTTCATAAAGACGACGGAGCCCTATGCACATGTGCTATTCATTACCATCCTTCTGTGGTATTGAAAGACAGGTTAAAGAGGCATCTTGCTAATGGTGGAGCTACCCCATTCCTGCTGTTTGAGATAATTTAGGCTATGCTGAGGGAAGCATGGAGTGTAGAGACTTAAAGTCTTCACTTATTTTGTAGTGCCTACAATGAATCCAACTCTTGGATTATTACAAATTTTAAGTATCTAAAAGCATATTATACAAACATCTAAGTATATACACATAATTAAAAAGGACTACAATGCTACATTATTTTCACTTTTTATGAGAAACCATGTTTGTAGTTTTTGTGCAAGGAAATTTTAAAAAAGGACCCTCCCATATCCACAATTTACAGTTCTTTCCTTTCAGCTATGCTAGAAAGGATGGGTTATTCATCTTGTAGTAACTTGAGTTCCTTGAGATGTGTAGTGCAGGGGATCTCCAGCTGTGCATGTGCTCCAGGCAGAGCAGAGATTTTTCCTGAGCAATGTTTGTCTGGTCTACACGTGTGCCCCTGCTCGCCTCGTTCTCATACTCTGCACTGAGTGAATAAAGGGACTGTTGGACCACCACCATTTTAATTTCTTCTTTACTGCCAATTCCCAGTAGGGGGAAATCAGACAGCGGGTAAGGAGCATGAATAGTGCACTACACACAGGGACAACGCCCCTCAAAGAACTCAAGTTACTAGAAAGTGAGTAATGCATCCTTCTTTTTTGAATCACTGTCCCTATGTGTAATGCACTTCAGATGATTCAGAAGCAATACCTCTATTGAGGAGGTGGCTGTCTGGAGTCCTGTGACACAACGATTGCAGAAATGCCCTGCCCAAAGAGGCATCAGAGGCAGCTGCTTGCACCCGTGCAGTATCTAGCCATAGCGTGTACAGAGCTCCAAGTTGCTGCTTTGCAGATGTCAGAAGCAGGACATCTGTAAGGGAAGCTGCCGATGTTGTCTGAGCTCTCGTTATGTGTGATCTCACACTTCGTTCAAGAGGAACAATGTTCAGTTCATAGAGTAGGATGCACCCAGAGATCCACTTGGACAGCCTCGGGGGGGGAGGGGGGAAGGGGGAGGGGAAAGAAGAGGGGGAGAGAAGGCCTCTTGTTCATTTGTTCTGCAAATGATATAAAGAGTCTTGGAAACTTTTTAAATGATTTTGTCCTCTAGGAAAAAAGTAAGAGCTCTACATATGTCCAGTGAGTGCCACATTTCTTTCATGCTAGAGCGAGGATTAGGGATCATTTGATCGATAAAGTCAGACACCAACTTCAGGACAAGTTTTGGATGTAGTCTCATGTATACCTTTTTCTTGTGGAAAACTGTATAAGGATGATCAGCCTCGAGTGTCCCTAGCTCTCTAACCCTTTTGGCCAACATGATAGCAGTCAAGAACACTACTTTCATAGAGACATAGCAGAGAGCAGCCTGCCGTATGTTCAAACAGTGAGTTTGTTAGCATTGATAAAACCAGGTTCAAGTCTCAGGCTCGTACAAATTTTGCCACTGGAGGGAACACTCTAATCAGACCCTTTAGGAAACAGGATGTGACTGGGTAAGACAATACAGAGTAGGTATCTGGCAGATGAAATGTGCTGGTGACTGGCAAGTGTATCCTGAGAGAAGTAAGAGACAGTTGTGAGGATTTTAAGGATAAGAGCTACGTCCAGCACATCCGAAATCTTTGCTTGTAAAGGGGAAATTCCTTTTTCTTTGCCACAAAACATAAACCTGTTCCACTTAGTCTCATACCATTTCCCAGCAGAATCCTTTCTACAACTGTTCAGGATGGCCTGGACATCAGTTGAGCAGAACTATTCTAATTCTGACATCCATCTAAACAGCAAGCCCTATCGTGAAGTATGGCTGGGTTGGAGTGTTAAGTCCTTCCCTCAGCCAGCGTTAAGAGGTGTCACATCAGAGTAATAAATACAGACAATTGTAATAGAATGGGGTACCAGACCTGGCAGGTGCTATAGGAATGGTTTGTGCCATGTCTGGTCTGATTTTCCTCAGTACCAATGGTAATAAGGGAACTGGGGGGGGGAGGTAAAACTCAGGACTCCCGGCCACTGTATGAGAGGAGCACACCCCACACAGCTTTGTATGGAGGTCATTCATCATCCTCTGGAACTGGTGCAGTTCCGACTCATGTTAAGTGGAGAAATGTCTGCTTAGGGAGTCCACCAGGGTGTTTTGGATTCCTGGCAAATGGACTGTAGTCAGAGTAATCTGCATGGAAATGGACCAGTTCCAGAGGGTGATGGCCTCCACGCAAAGCTGTGAGGAGTGTGCTCCTTCCTGCTTGCTGATGGAACAGACTGCCATCATGTTGTCTGATAACACCTGGATTGACTGGAATTGCTCACAGGACAACCTGCTTGCTCTCAGTTCATACACTCTGACAACAGCATAGATTCCTGAGGAAACTGTGTCCTAGAAGGGTTTGTGGCACTTGATGCAGCTTTTAAAGGCTGGGAATCCTTGGAGAAACTGTTGGAGAACTAGGATTGGGAGGGGGAAAGGGGAGAGTTATCTCTGCCCATCCCAGATGGAGAGTTCCAAGAATTAAGGAACCAAACCCCTAAAAACTATAATATATTTCAACTTTTTACAGAGAGAAGCTGAAGAAGTTAGAACAAATACTGAAGCTCTGTCCTAGACCATGAACAGTAAGAGTGAATTAAACCGGTGGTGGTCCAATATGCCCTATTTATTCCTTTGATGTGGAGTATAAGGAGATGTGGGGCATATACCTGAGGGACACTGCTAGGGAAAAATCTCTGCTCCTGGGTGCATGTGCAACTTGAAGGGCAGTACAGAGAGGGACAAGCACTCAAAGAAGAACTGAGGGCTTGTCTACACAGGTGCTTAGTGCACAGCTAACTAGGATGTGAGCAAACAGCTCACTAGCCTGCTGTGCACTGAAACTGGCCATGTGGGCCCTGCTGCTGCGTACTAAAAATTCCATTGTGTGCTTTGACATACAGCTGTTTGAAATGGAAGTATGTCAAAGCTCACTACAGAACTTCAGGTGTACAGCAGTAGGATTTACACAGGCAAGATAGTGCATTGTAGATTTACAGCCTGGCTTGCTGCATACGAAGTCTCTGCATAGACAAGCTCTGGGAATGAAAATAAGCAATATCTAATGTCCATCATAAGTAACATTGAAGTAAGCACTTGTAGATACTCTGTGCTACATATAGTAAACACATCATCCTTACCTTGCAAATAGGACAAGACATAAACCCAAAAGTTATCCTGGGCCCAAGCCACCTGTTTTCTAGTACTCGACGACAGCACTGCAAGTGGAATACATGACTGCAGTCCAACTTTAAGAAAAAAGAAAGATGTATGAGTAACTACTGTACTCTAAATTGAAAAGTTTCAATAGCTACTGTAATGAGACACCATTATATTTGAGTTTTTGATTTTAACTAACAGAGGTGTCAAATTGCAAATTCATTTATTAATTTAAAATCTTAACATCAGAAAAGCCTTTCTACCCATGAAAAGAAAGAATATTAATGGCCTTCAAAATCAGTTACAAAACAAACTTTTGCATAACACTAACCACTGGACATATGAAATCATCAAAAGTGACCAAGTTAGCATACTAACTACAGTAAAATCCTGAGACATACAATGTACACCCTCTACAAGATCTATGCATATGCCTTTTTTTTGGAATATGCTACAAGTTACGTGTATAAGAAATGGACACGATTTTAATATGATCTATCCCTTGCATACAAAGAGTGGTACATAAGGAAGAAAAGGGTGGTGATTTAAAACTCTTAAAAATACTTCTAAGTGAGTGAACTTCAGTTACAAACACAATGCTCAAAATAGAGGAAATGTACACATCAAATGATCCTATTTTCATTCTCAAACAGTAGAGAGAAGAGAGCAGTAGTGCTAAACACACAATGTAATCCTCTGCTCACTGACAGTATGTACTCTGAAACTTTTAAAAATTCATCCCTTCAAAGGAAATTGTAAACTCTTAAAAATTTAACAATATTGTATAGAATTCATTTATTAAATAGCAAAGGCAAACCTGGATAGCTGGTGCTGCTGAAAGTGCTTCAGTAAAACAAATCATGCACATGTCATCAGCATCTTGTTTAAGAGTTGTGGCATTCTTATCACAACCATGCAGGCACGGCAAACAGTGCTCTTCATTTTTAACACCTCCACATGGATGACCACAAGGATGAGTCTTGCTACAAGCTATCTTAGCATACTCCTATTAAAAAGGAATTCTTAAATTAACATTTTTTCTAATCAAAGAATCATTTTGTACATTGTAATATATTTATTCTGTTGCTTCTTGAAGTAGTCTTACTACCTGCAACGAAAACTCAGGGAGCAGTGACAGTAATTGTCTAAGTATAATACAGACATCAGTATAGTTAGGAATACATCTTGAGTTCTAGGACTTTGAAGTGAAACAGATGTTTTAATTTGCTTCTGCTATGTGACACCTGAATAGCAGAACTCTAATGAAACTTTATTTTAAGAAAAAATATTTTTGATCACACGCATTACAGAACCTGAAACTGTTTTTCTCTGTTCTTCCGGTGTACATATTTTGTGCATTTGTTAGCAGTTTTTATATGATTAGATTCATGGCTTACCCTGTGTAATCAGTCACTTTCCCATTCACAGTAACAGAGGTGAGAAGAAACATTTAAAAAATAAGAAAAATGGGAACAGAAGACCACACAAATTGGCAGGGAGAGTAAGTATTATTCACAATTCAAAATTATTTGGATGACAGGACCTAAAATTTAGCTTTTATCTTGTATGGCTGGTTGTAGACTCAACTATGTATTAATATTTCATCTTCATGAGATAAAGTGAGGTTTGTACACATACCTGGCAATCTGCATCAGAACAGACACTGCCTACTGCTGATAACTCTGTTCCATTCCTACAACCACAGAAACGACATGCTTCAGAGCTGCTGGTGGTTGGTTTACCTACACCCACAAAAAACAAACAAAAAATCAGAATTTACCAAAATGAAGTGTTTATCAACCAACACACTAATAATAGCCTTAATTATCTCATGAAACAAGCAGGAAAAATGTAAATACTAAGGAAATTAAATTAATCTAGACTAAACTGTTTCATACATGGGCTAGTAGAACTCTATGCTCATGGGATTTTCAACAGTAACCATAGAATCACATCTCTCAAGACCACTAAACACAACACAAGGATATGAAAAATAGTGCAAATTTTTGGAAGAAAAAGCTTAAAGAAATACATTAATATTGTTATTTATGTGTTAATAGCTACGAAAAAGTGTGCCAGCCACCTTATATACATGTAAAAAAGATGGTTTCTTGTTTTGACGACTTTACAATTTAAGACAAATTACAGCCAATGTGAAGAGAGGAAGGCCTTTTTTTTTTTTTTAAATTACTTCATGCTGAACACTTTATTTACTTGATCTCATGCCTAGCTAGAACTGCCTTGATTACAAAAATTATTAATCCTATCTTAATTCACTCTTATTTGGCATTTCAACTAATTTATTTTCTTTCTTACATTACTAAATGTTTTGTATTCTTATGAAATGCATATCAAGATATTTCCCCTTCACAAGGGGAGTTTGTCAAGTATTTGTCATGTCAATTACATGAGAAAGAAAGCAGGAAATCTTCCAAGTCCTGCTTAATTTATAAATATTTGCATTCCAAAGCTTAAACTAGGGTATTGAAAACTACATTTTACAAGCAATATCAGTTTCATCTCTAAAGATCACTAAACATAATGAAAGGAACATCATCCCTTAAGGAGGGACGGGGGAAATGGAAAAACATGAAATATATATATTTTTTTGTTTTACTAAATCTAATGAAAGATAAAGTACTTCTAATTCTTGGGACCCCCCGCTCCGATCTCATGCTATCAAAGTTAAAATTGAGCTGCTCAGCGTATCACTCAAGGGTAAGATAATAGACCAGGGGTTGGCAACCTTTCAGAAGTGGTGTGCTGAGTCTTCATTGAGTCACTCTAATTTAAGGTTTTGTGTGCCAGTAATACATTTTAATATTTTTAGAAGATCTCTTTCTATAAGTCTTTAATATATAACTAAACTATTGTTGTATGTAAAGTAAATAAGGTTTTTAAAATGTTTAAAAAATTCATTTAAAATTAAATTAAAATGCAGAGCCCCCCGGACTGGTGGCCAGGACCCGGGCAGTGTGAGTGCCACTGAAAATCAGCTCGTGTGCCGCCTTTGGCACCTGTGCCATAGGTTGCCTACCCCTGTAATAGAGCATCTTTCCTATTAATTTGTGACCATAAAAGGAATATTTGGAAGCAGGCAGGTACACAGTTGGCTTCTCTTATTATTATAGTGCTGCACAGAGGCCAACATATCTGAACATTCTGTGAAAAGGGTTGTAATTAAGGGCTATGGGATGGCTGTATTTTTACCACCCAAATGCTCTCTAGATGTAACACAATACTTGGAATGTAATGACTATCCGAATGCCAAGCTGGACACTGTCCACAACTAAACATTGTTGTGGTCTTTTCTTTCTAGTAGTGGTCATCACAATACTATGTCTAAGGGTACTTTAGAAGTGTTTATATTTTAGGGCAATGGAAAAGGTTTGTTTTTGGAGAAATTAGCATTTACATCGTTCAAGGGTATTGAAACTATTATTTATATATTTTTTTTCTCATTACCCAGTTCAATTTTGTTCATGAAAGATTAGGTTCTTTTCTATATGGTGTGTCCACCTTCCTCAAAAGAAAATAAAAGCATTTTATAAATCATTCAAATGTAAGTACAGGTGACAATTATTTATGGGCTACTGCTCTCAATTTGTAATACTCCCTTTGATGGAAGTGGGAGTTGCACGAGTGGATAAAGAATGGTAATATCAACTCAAGAATGCCACTTTAAAACCTTCTAGCATTTCAAAGAACTAGATATCCAATTATTATTATTATTGTTTACTTTACTGTAGCACCTAGGAGCCCTAATTTTGATCCCATTGTATCAGGCACTGTACATAAACAGAACAAAAACATAGCTTCAAAGAGCTTACAACATTTCTGAACTCAAGCATCCACTTGATATTGCAAAGCACCACCATCACGCTACCACCAAGGCAATAAATAATTTGCCAGGATTCAGTGTTTTGTGTTAAATAATAAAAATAATAAAGCATTAATGTAAAGATGCAGAGAGTCGCATTTCTAGAAATTGATCTTTTGGAGAAGCTTAAAAAAAGAAATCAGGATGAGTAAGGAACAAGAAATATCTGATTTTTACCTGTTTGTTCTCTAAACTCCACCATAGCCTTCATAGTTTTAGAGTCTGCTAGTGCCATGAGCCAGAAAAGTTTGGTCCTACCACAGCCTTCATGAAGATCAACTTTGATAGCTTCTTCCTCTTCTTTGAATACCTATCAGTTTAACCATATGGGTATTAAAAAGTACTCTTACAAAAAGCTGAGTCAGTAAGCAATTATAAGAAACTTTAGTTTTGGTTTGCATCAGTTCTAAGTTTGCATTTTTAGTTGCAATACTCATGGTGTTATGGAGTTTGTATTGCAAGTTTTAAAATACAACTTTTATACATTCTGTAATTTGTGTGCATGCAAAGAGTGGGATGATATGATGATTTGGAACACACTCTGAAGGGTAAAAGCTAGAAAATTAAAACCTGGATTGGCCAAAGAGTCAACAAAGAAAACAAGAATACTGAAAAGCAATGCAGCTATGCTAAGAACCAGAATGATGTGAAGACTCTCAGTGAAAGCTTTAAACTTCAGGAGGACTTAAATTACCCTACAACCTCTTGTGTAAAGTAAAATTGTTTACATCTAAAAAAAAGTCAGCGTAGGTTTATAAAAGGTAGGTTCTAGTATGGCAAAAAATATGTTGAAAACTGTTCTGTCTTAAGGTTTCTTATAATGCCCATCACTGTAGTAACTAAATACTTCCCAGGTAAATTATAGTTAGATAGCGAGATCCCAAAAGGACTTCATGCAGTCTTCTAGTTTTCTGCCTTTCCTGGTTAGGAAGGCTCTGCTTGAATTGATTTTACATATACTATTGTAATGAAAGTAAGAGAAGCTTCCTGTGGGTATATATAAGATATCTCGCTATCACAGAATACATACTGTTCTTGTTTGCAACAGAAGTAGAAAAATGTTATTTTTGAGTACAGAATTTTTTTAAACTTTTGCCTTTTTGTTAAAAAAAAGTATTCCCATGTTTACCCTATTCACCATGACCATCTGTAACCTACTAAAATTGACCATGACAAATTATTATTTGTTAAAACTGACTATGACAGTGATCAGAGTAGCAGCCGTGTTAGTCTGTATTCGCAAAAAGAAAAGGAGTACTTGTGGCACCTTAGAGACTAACAAATTTATTTGAGCATAAGCTTTCGTGAGCTACAGCTCACTTCATCGGATGCATTTGGTGGAAAATACAGAGGGGAGATTTATATACACATACAGGGAACATGAAACAATGGGTTTTATCATATACACTGTAAGGAGAGTATGCCATCATGTGCCAGCAATGCCCCTCTGCCACGTACATTGGTCAAACTGGACAGTCTCTAGGTAAAAGAATGAATGGACACAAATCAGACGTCAAGAATTATAACACTCAAAAACCAGTCGGAGAACACTTCAATCTCTCCCGTCACTCGATTACAGACCTGAGGGTGGCTATCCTTCAACAAAAAAACTTCAAAAACAGACTCCAAAGAGAGACTGCTGAATTGGAATTAATTTGCAAACTGGATACAATTAACTTAGGCTTGAATAGAGACTGGGAATGGATGGAGTCATTACACAAAGTAAAACTATTTCCCCATGTTATTTCTCCCCCACCCCACCCCACCGTTCCTCAGATATTCTTGTTAACTGCTGGAAATGGCCTACCTTGCTTGTCACCATGAAAGGTTTTCCTCCCTCCCTCCCCCCCCCCGCTGCTGGTGATGGCTCATCTTAAGTGATCACTCTCCTTACAGTGTATATGATAAAACCCATTGTTTCATGTTCTCTTTGTGTGTATATAAATCTCCCCTCTATATTTTCCACCAAATGCATCCGATGAAGTGAGCTGTAGCTCACGAAAGCTTATGCTGAAATAAATTTGTTAGTCTCTAAGGTGCCACAAGTACTCCTTTTCTTTTTATGACAGTGATGTAAAGTAAATATTTCAAAATAATCCCTGCTTTAAGAGTCTCCAGTCTAGAACAAAAGTAAATTGTAGGCACTGATTTAAAAATATTTTGTTTTCCAGTTGTGGGGGCTTCTGGATTTGGAAATTTTGGCTTTTTTTCCATGTGGTCCAAAATTAGGTTCTTAAATCCATAGTTAAGTAAATAAATTGAAGTGAGCAACTCTACTTCCATTTTACTTCAGTGGGACTCTAAAGATCAGTACACTTTTATTAGTGCCAAAACAAGAGTTTAGGAACCAAGTTCTGAAAATGCTGGAATATGTCTTGAGAAGGATATGGCAAGAGAGGGTGATAATGACTGGGAGGTTGTTCCTTTCATGTAGAAGGCACGAAAGATAGCAGTGGGTGAATGAAAAATGAGGTGTCGAAGCTGCCATCATAAACAGAGAGAAGGGAGAGAGATGGAACATGAAAGATCTTAGATCCACAATGTAGAGGCCAGACTGTAGTTCTTCAGGGATTTGAAGACGAGAATTAGAAACTTAAACATGAATTTAGATGCAACATGGTCTGACTGGCTGGCATTTTGGACGAATTGGAAGAGAAGCAATTCTCATCAAGGAGGCCAGGAGGTGGTGATTAGTTGCCATGGAAGGAGCTGACACAGTATATTGGTACAGAAAGTAGGGTTAATTTTTGAAATGAAGATAGATATGACATGATTTATTGACACCATAGGTATGTGGAGAAAAGGAAAAGGAATCAAAGGTGACATCAACATTACAAGCCTGAAAAATAGGAAGAAGGTGATGTCAACAGCAGTGGAGAAAGGAGAACAAAGGGAGGGAATAGAAAGAAAAAGAAGGAACTATATTTTGGCCATGTGAAACATGAACTGGCCAGGCAAGATAAATCAGACAGATATGCAGAAGATCAGGGGATACAATGAGAACAATTTTTTTTAAGGTTGTCGGTGAAGCAGCATGAATATTACAGCACACTTTTATCTGAAGAAAAGGTGCTTGAAAGAAGGGGATGAGGGCAGAGGAAATGGTGTTCACAAATCAGGATGGGACAGAGATTTGTGGTGAAGAATAGGTGAATAGCCTTTGAGTGAGTGACTGGGGTAAAGGAAAAAAAGGAAACAGGACAAGGAGAAGTAAAGATAACATTTCTGAGGGAGTAATGGATGGATTTTTAGTTAAGGAAGTCTGAATTCAATGATGTTAGAATAGGAAAGAAGGAAACAGATGGGGATTATGAGCCAGAGTTGAGGGATTAGGGGCTAACATTACAGTCCTATTCATAAGAACATTCTTTAAGGACAAGAAAATCAAGTAGAATCAAATGCAAAATTAAATGCAAAGTTATCCATTCCTTTTAGAAAGGACAGAGAACAGTTTGTAGATCTATTGTTCACTGCCACTAACTGTTTTCTAATCTGATTTGTCAATGGAACAACCTCCCCCCGACGCAACAAAAGCTACTGAAATGCACACTACTTGGTGTGTTTTATTTACTCTACCTGTCTCTGATGAGTTTTCGTTCGCCGATGGAGATGAAGGAATCTGTCGCAGTCTGTACACAAATTCCCACAGGCATTACATAAAATGATTGCAGCGGTTTCACCATCATCATGGTTATCGCACATTGGCTGAATAAAGAAGAAAAATGGTGGAATAATTCCCTATACGTTAAATCTGCTTCCCTCAACTCCCCTCTCCCTGTGGGCTTCCCAAAAAGGAAAATTAAAACAGGACAATTTGAACTTGTTTTAGACTATAAATTTTCAGCTTTGAAATGATCAATATCTAAAAACAGTTATGCCTGGCAGAAATGTAAGAAACAAAAGTACAGTAATGCTTCTAAACCCAGATTTGCTTTGTTTTATGAAAATTAGCTCATATTCATCACTAAAATGTCTCAGAACTATTTTCAAAAAGAGTGAGACAAAAGTCTTGCTGTGCTAACTGACATGTTACTCAAATTTTGGGAGCATGCTACACTTGATAGAAAAAAATTATGGAAACTGATAAGGGGGAATCCTCAAAGATCCATCAAAATGCCAAGATATCTACCTTTAACTCCCCTGATATGATATGTTGCCTTTTCTGTCAAGATAAATAATCAAGGCGTAGGTTATTTCACAGTACAGTGTGAACAAATTCCATGGAAACAAACCCTAAATTCCACTGCAACATTAATTTATTCTACAGCTATAACACACTATCCATTTCCATCTCTACTGCAACACAAACACATACTCCTTCCAGCTAGGTATGCAAGGGAGTGGGGAACTTGAAGCAGGCTTCAGCAGCTCTTCTCCCTGACTGCTGCACTAGTTCTTCATCTGCCTAGCTCAAAAGCCTACTCTTCTGACTTCCCCAACTTCCTAGTTGCAAGATGGATTTCAGCTCTGGCTCCCCAAGCCCTGTTGTCTGTCTCCATTGAACAGTGCAAATAGCCTGCACTGTAATCCAGTTAACTTCCCCTTGGGGGAAAACAGGGGAGAAGAGACAACTGCAGTCAGGTTCTGGGAAGGCAGAAAGCAATCCTTTTTTGTGTCCTTGAACAAATGTTTGTGCACTGTCCACATTAACATTTACAAATAGCGTTAAGTGACGACCAGTTAATCCCTCCTGCTGAAGCTGTTCCATTTTGTATAACATACTTAAATAGTCATTAGAACAAGGACTTGAACTTGGGCCTCCCACCTCCCATGTGAGTGCCCTAATCACCAGGCTATAGGGTCATTCTCACACTCTCTCTGACTATTCAGGTATTTTATACAAAGTGGAACAGCTTTAACAGGATAGAAAGAAACCCACCTTAGTTTACCCTATTCCCCAGTGGTTAGGGCACTAATCTGGGAGTGGAGAGACCCAAATTCAATTCCTGCTCCATTATCTATTTAATTATTTATACAAAGTGCAACAGCTTCAACAGAAGATACTAAGAGAGACCCCCACAGAATACACTGAGCTACAAGTTATAAGGGGGAACACCATCACTTCTTCCTCCTTCTCTTTTGTGACTGGCCCTTAAAAATGCACAGAAACAAAAACATTTCAGGTTGAACAAAACATTCTGTTCAACCTGAAACGGACTTTTTTCCCACTTTTTTGATTGGCCAAACATTCTGAAAAAGTTCAAATGTGGCTCAAACCAGCAAAATAAAATATCATTCACTCAGCTCTAACGATACGTCATGATTATAACCAGCAAAGAGTAGGTCAAGGGTAGGTGTCTTCACCAACATCCTCGCCAGTGAAGACTGGTGCAAAAAAAATCTTAACATTTTAGCAATGTCCTTATCTTCCTTAATTGCTCCCTTTAATCATTGGTGGGCCAATCGAACCACCAGTTCTCTTGAAGGCTTTTCTATTTCTGATATATTTAAAGAATGTATTTGTTTTTCACCTTTTGCTATTTGATCTTACATATTGGCTGCCATATTATATGTTTCTTTTTACTGGCTATATCCTTGGGTTGGATTTCCATTTTCTGAACATTGTCTGGCTAGTATAACCTCTTGAAGAAATCTGAGAATGTTTGTTCTACATAACATGTGCTACTGTAATCTTTGTCATTGTTACTGCTTGTCTGAAAAGTAAATTCAATACAATCCAAGTTTAAAAGAGAAAAAAAATCTTGAATTCAAAGTCTTACCATCTGTTTTTGCTGGCCATCCTTTCCCATCCATCTTCCAGACGACAGTCTATCTACATGGTCCTGATCAAGCACACACAGGGATGCTAGGGCTAACCAGAGCTGTTGAAAGAAAGGGTTGTATTATAGAAAAATTCCAGACAGACACAAAAGACTAAAATAAATGCAATTCTCATGGTTAGGAATAAACACAATTTTCAACTGCCTTCTTTTCAGGTCAATCCACTTAGTATGGATTCTTCTAACACATCACATAAAGAGAGTCAGGGATGTGAATAAAAGTTACTGACTTTTGGGTGCAAATCTCGGCACTAACCCATCTCTCTCCAGTTTCCCCGCCTTAAAATTATATTAACATATTAGTTAACTATACAACTGAGAGGCAGAGAAGGAAAACCAATCATAGTAGGCTGTAGAGAAACACAGTAGATAAAAGAAAAGGAGTACTTGTGGCACCTTAGAGACTAACAAATTTATTAGATAAAGCACAACTACTGCCAAACTGACCAAGCGTTGTCAATACACTTAAGGAATAATACAGAAATAAATACAGAATGTCAGTATACACTGCTGATAAAGAATACCAATAGAAAAAACAAGCTAAAGTTACAGCAGGAATTCACAGAACAGCTGGGTGGTCTGTATGAATTGTCCTAATCAAGAGAAATACCATTTGCTGATAAAAAGTTATTTTCTATGACTGATTCAAGTTACTTCACACTTCAATGTATCTAAGTGGCAGCCCCAAAAGTTAGTGAGGGTGTCAAACAGGAAGAATGCTCTGAGAACTCTGGGTTCCTAACACTGTTTGCTTTGTTCACCTGAATCTTAAATGTAATTTTGTATAATAGGGCTGGAGATGGCAAATGTGGGATGACCTTTCATTTGGAGATAAAATGGCATCTTTTGGGCTGCTGGTGAATCACTTATCAAGATTCCTGGGAAACAACATTGCCCTAACGAGGTTCATTTTTTAATCCACTGCATTTTACTCTTGAAGCCAGGAATTATAACTTTGCTTTATCATCTTTCAATTTACAGATTTTATTGAGCTCTTGCCAGGAGAAGAAATCTGGTGTTTGGAGCTACTCTAAGTCCTGACTGAAGTATGAAGGTGATGGCATTATCTTTTCCATGGTAGGGGATTAGGACCCAGTGACTCTCAAAATGCAGAGAACAGATGAGGAAGGAGATGGAAAAGGGAATTAGATTAACATTTTAAAATAGACCTTGATGGCAAAATACCTGCAGCTGCTGGGTACCTCCCTCTTCACACAACTATTATATGAGGAGGAGTAGACATGCCAGCCACTACAGCCAAAAATATTTGACTAGGGCTCTGAGACCAATCCTCAACTGAGAGCACTAAATCCTCCACTGTTTAGTCAAAAAGTCTAAAATACTTTTGGCACATGAACTAAGATGATGAAGCTACCTCAACCCTGAAATGTGTGGCGCTGGAAGAAGTTTTAAAAGATGTCTCTTAGCAGTACTTACTACTTAATCTAACTTTTTTATTTTTAAGTGAGAGGAGCAATCCTGGAAGCCACATCATGGGGCCAGGTTTCAACAAAAGATTTTAATTTTATTTATTTATTTTTAAAATGAAAAAGGACTATGGGAAGAAGAAAAGGCTCAGAAACATAGTATGTCCCAGGGTGAAGTTAAACAAAGACAAAGCTTGGTTTATCTCTTCCAGAGGCTTTTTGCTGCTGAGTAGTGCTCTTCACAGCCTAAAAATATGGAGATTTGTGGCCTATGAATATTAGGAACCTGAGATCAACATAAAATAATAGTTTGGAGTGTTGAAAGCCTCAGGGACAGAGTAAATGAATTTCCTCTATCCAAGAGTAACATTTTTTCTGATGAAAGTCTCACAAACCACGCTTCTGAGATTAGTTTAACTGAAGGCAAACATTTCTAGAAAGGAAAAATGAAAGGAAGACGGTAACTCTTGTTCGTTCTGTGGAGGATGCTTAGAGCTGCTCCAAAAAAATTCTTCAATTTGACCAATGTGTTATATTTCTTTCATACAGAAAAAAACTGAATTATGTGGACTATCTTGAATCAGAATACACAAGAATTACCTAAGATGATATATGGAAAATCCTTTGAGGACTAAAATGTTGAATATTTTTACTACCAACAGTTTCACAAAATATTATTTTATGTAAATTATTTTAATATATCTGGTGTTGATAATAAAGGAAAATTATCTTTGTATTCTGTATAAATATTTGGCATGCATTTTACATATTTACCATTTTATGTATTAAACACTTTCTAAGAAGTGTATTAAATACATCTGTGTTCATTTACACAGTTTTTAAAACAACGAAAAATAGTAAAACTAAATTGAAAATGTCAGCATATGAGACCACCACCTTTTTCATGCAGATAAAAAGCCTGAATTAACAGAAGCCTTGCAATGTGCCTTGAAATAAACAAATGTAGGTGTTCTCAGACCAGTGAGTTTTTTAGGGTTCTTTGCATCCAGTTCTGGACATACAATTCTAGATACTGACAAACGAGAGAGCCTTGACTAGATATCAGTATGGCTTTAAAGATTTAACTCATAAAAGATTCCTTCCTTCTCTCTGTTTGTGAAATCCTCTTGGTGTCTTCCTGGTTCAGCAATATCATATCAGTGTGCATCATTTGGTGACATAAAATATCATGGATTACCATGAGACTCAAGTATCTATAATGTTGCAATCTTCAGTGAACCAGAACCAGAATATTTCAGAGTTGGAGAAAAAAAAAGATTTAAAAAGGGTTTTGCACATCTATTTAACTTTACTACATATCTAACTTCTTGGGCTTACAAATCTCGGAGGCAAACGCATTCCTATTAAAGAAATTTTAAATATTAGGCATTTTCAACATCATCTAAAATTTACAAAGTTCTCTTCCAACCAGAAATTTTCAAATTATTATTTGCCTTGAACAATGGGAAATATTTCTACAGTTAGCAAATAAACCTATGTATATTTATTTTTCACTGCATGAATGCCAAGTGGAATAGTATTCCTTCACACCATAGGAACACACACAACTTAAAAATTAAATATTACGTCCTCTTTGATTTCATATGATATAAGGCTTTTGCTGATATTATCGGGTTTTTGAGGTGGTCTATCCATGTTGCAGAGAAAATACAGAATTTTCAACTTTGTTCATGGCAGATAAATAAATGAAGGAAAAACTCATTTAAAACTGTATTTAAGTTTAAATGTTCATTATGTTACTGATCTTTTAAAAAAGTTTTGCTGTTTACCTTTATTAAAAACTGTACATATTTTAGTGTTACATAAACCATACTGCTTGTACATAATTAGTTATAAATTAGAGCTTCAAAACGGAGGTACACAGTACCCCAAAACTGTTACATACAAAATAATACACATTTAAAGGCTCTGCCAACCACCACCCTGTACAGAGTAGGCAGGATACATATCACAGGACATATCCCCAGCATAAACATACAGAGCAGGACTTAGCAATTGTAATTTCTGTTCCCTGTATGCAAAATTTACTACTGTGAGGACATATGGAACCAAACATTATGCTAACCTGTGGGAGTGCCGTTAGACAGGATGTTGCTGTTATCAAATGTGTGCAACAAACTGACAAAGTCCTTACCCGGGTTGTTGCAATGCATCGCACTGGTGATCTGTATTCATCTTCCATTTTGGTCAGAGCAATGATGGTTTCAGCAATAGCATTTTTTGTCACACGGGACCAAGCTTCAGACAGGTGACCCTGTTAAAGAGGGAATTGTAGCTAACTTTTCTAAAACTCATTAACATATTACTATTTTCCTCATTAAAGTATCAAATAGAAATGAAACTGCAATTAAAGGAACTCAACAGGAAGTGAGAAATAAGGGGATTTAAAGTACAGTGGTCACAATTAAAAGTCAGCATTCTCCAGCAAATGCCATTCAGTTACCCATTATTTCTTTTTCTAAGCATACAGAAAAATGTTTAGTCTCAGATATCTATGTAGTAATTATTGGCAAATGCCAACTTTGGCCTTGTCTACACTTGCTTAGCACGTAGGGTACATGTAGCTCCATGCTGCAGTGAAAGGTGTCCAAACTCGCATGGAAGTGAAAGGTTCCAGCAGAGGGGAAAGGCGCCAGCAGTGGCAAGGCTGCTGGAGCCTTTCCCTGCTTCCCGAGTGTTTCACTATGGTTGGGAAAGGCTCTGGCAGTCAGAGACTACGTGGCCAAAAGCAGCAGTGTAGACATGAGAAGTACTGCTTGGGCTTGTAAAAAGCTGTGTATGGTATGTGCCCTAGGGTTCATTCATGTAAGGCACTCTACTCTACTCTTCCCACCTAAAGAGTAGCTTACTGTCTACAACAATATTTATACCTGAGCTAGCAGGGCGTGCAGTGTCTGCATTCTACACATCGCCACAAGTGTAGACCTACTCTTTGTGTAGTGCCTCCGCAGATTAAGTTCCTAAGGGTATCAGTGACATGAACTAAGAATCATCTAGAAAGCATGAGAACTGGGGGAAGAGTGGATAACTCTCACTGATCTAAGAACTTGCTTTGGGGGCATAGAAGGAACTGCGATAACATTCCATCTTAGCAATAAGAGAAAAGGAAAATATAATAGGAATACTTACCAGAGGGAAGGGAGGAAAACGTAGGATGCAGCAGCCAGTGTCAAATGATCACCTTAGGGCTGACTGCTGCATTACTTGTCACTCATCCCTAACGTTAACTATTTTCACTGACAGATTCCTCCTCTTGATCAAACATATAATGCCACAAAACATTCCTGTAACTCACATTGTACTGCACTCTCAACTCCGACCTCATACTTTCATTAGAAACATGTAACATGAATTTAAAGAGTAAACCATGTGAACAGCACAAATACACATGCATTTTGCACAGATTGGAGTTCAATGTTTGCATTACAGTGCAAGTTCAGTTTTAGGGACAATCCTCCAAGCCTGTCCCTTGAGGGCTGGGCAAAGGGCAACTTGTTTCAAGAGTCCAGAAAAGAGCAAGCCCCTCACACACAGCTCCCTCTCTGTCCAGCACAGCTGAAGGTGACAGGCAGAGGAAGTGTATATATAAAACTAATACATAAAACCACAATTATAAATACCCTTCAAAACTGTGTGTCCCATTTACAGGTGAAAGTAAAACAGCTATGTCCTGTTATTAATATTTTAAAAATTGAAAATAATATTGATGTATAAAGTTATTTCATCAATGTTGTCAGATGTAATGTAGACATTTACAAATCCAGTGGCTTAAAACTGATGTACTTACTTTTCATTAACAGGGAAATGATGAATTTTTATAAAATATAGTAGCTAATATAAAGCTAACATAATTTTCCCATCCTTAGGTACCCATTAACTAATAAAACAAATCCCATGCATTTCTGTATTATAATTTATGTGCTGGAGGGGTCTGAAAAAAAGGTGAAAATCTGCCTTGAAATAAATAGATTTTTGAGCTATCCTTAGGAAATAAAATAGTAATTCCACTAACCTCCTAAACTCCATTTTCAATACGCCAGAAATGCGAATACACCAAACTTCCCCATCTGTAATTTACATTTCTTATTTCTCTCTCAACATCACAGACTGACCAGATAATTTTAACTATTTGTACAGTCAAAATGAAATCTGTAATGCAATCTTAACTATGGATCTGTAATCAGCTCAACTTCAATAAAAGGATTGACCTTATTCAGGAAAGTTCCATTAGTGACTAAATTGGTGTAGAGAAAAATGCTAAAAGTGATAAAGATTAATTCCCAATGTTTTAAGGAAGTCAGATGACTAAAAGATATCCCCAGTTCTAGGTGGAAGCCTGTCTGAAATACAATCCACACCTTGATGTACAGGTGGCGGAGTCCCCCTTGGTGCCCTGGAGGTTGGTCTTGGCTGGCACCACCAGAATTAGAGAACTCCTGGACTACGAATGCAAGGATTGGGTGGATCCCATTGTGCTTGGGCTGTCCCACCACATGTGTCCCCTATCGTGCTCCAGGAGGTGAGGGCAGCCTTCCCTTCTGCTTCTTTTGCTTTCCTCGAGCAGATCCTGTGGGAGGGTGCTCCCTGCCTGCCTCCCCTCCCCTCTGGAAGTTGTTGTGAGGCCCCTGCCCAGCAAGCCTCCCTGGCCTCCCTTGACATGCCACCTGAGTTGGCTGCAAGGTATCCAGCTAGTCCACCTCTGAATCACACCCAAAAACATCTGTATGTGCTCATGTTGAATCTCAAGGGTCTGGAATGGATCATGACTGAGTCCTGACCCTGAGATTCACAGGAAGAACCAAATGCACTCAGCATAGAGGAGTTCTTATTATTCTTTTCTTCTCCCTCAGCAAAAATGGTGACACACTCTTCTAACATATGGAGTCATTTCCGCAGTGAAAGTCAGACAAAGAAGGATCTGTATTTTGCAAGTACTGTTAAATGAAATATGTATTTCCAAATGCTATCAGAATGACCAAATGTATCATTGTATGTATGAAATGTCCTGCTGACATTAAAAAATCTTTCTTGAGTAGCAATGAAGTTAAAAAAAATGAGTGAGACAGAAGACACTGAAAGTGGTTGCATTCTCGATCCTGAAGTCCTCCTTCTGTAACAACATAATCTGGAAGTCTTGTAAATTCAAGTCTGCCTCTTCAGTCATCAGGAACACAAGAGATATTTCAACCTACTTGTGACGTTATAGATAATTTTTGCAACCACTGTTATATATTTGCAAGAAATCTTGTACAAGGATTGTCAAGTAAGGTGTCTATGGAAAGGTTATGATTTGCTGAATATGATTATACTATTTGTATGCATGTATCATTTTTGTATTTGAAGCTATGAGTATTGGCTCTATACCTAGATTTCAAATGTTTGCTCCTGGATTAACGCCCACGAAGTATTTAGCCTGCACCTCTTGGAAAGTCTATTCAAATTGAGTGGTCCATCAAAAGAACATTTAATTCACAATGGAAGATGCCCATCTACACTGAATGGACTTTCCTGTGAATATACTGTTTGAGGTATAGGCAATGGCTTATATTGTGTCTAGGCAGAATCATACATGGACATGTGACTCCAAACACTATCTTGTCACCTGTGACTTTCCATTAGCTGTGCTGAGGGCTTTGTTTGAAACAATGGGTTTCTCTCCACATTGCAGAAGCTATAAAAGGCCCTGGAAACACCTCCATTTTGCCTCTTTCCTGATCAAACCACTGGACCATGGACTTAGACTTCTCCCATTAGTATAACCAAGGGAATGAGGTTCTTCCAATGATTTGGAAGCAACCAGAGACTTGACTCAAGCCAGCAATTTATTCCATCACTGATACAAGCCTGAACCATGAACTTTGCAATTATTGTATGTATTTGACTCCTTTAACCAATTTTTAACTTTTACCTTTCTTTCTTTTTATAAATAAACCTTTATATTTTAGATACTAAAGGATTGGCAACAGTGTGATTTTGGGTAAGATCTGAGTTGTATATTGACCTTGGTGAGTGGCTGCTCCCTTGGGATCAGAAGAACCTTTATTTGATTAAATTGGTTTTAAAGAACCACTCATCTCTAAGTCTAGTGTTTTTGGTGGTGATACAAGGGCTGGAATGCCTAAGGAAACTGCTGTTCTGACTTCTTGTTAGCAAGTGTGGTGAGACAGAAGTTTATTTTTGTTGCTGGTTTGGTATGTCTCATGGGAGAATAACCTCCAGTTTTGGGGTGTACCTGCCCTATTTCTCAGCAGTTTGTCCTGAATTTGGTATTCTCAGTTGTGACCCACGGAGGCATAGTTACACTACTATATCCAAAAGATTCCCAACAATAACTTAATTTATAGACAAGATGATACCTGAATAGCAACACAAAGTCTATCAAGCTCTCACAAGAGCCAAAAACGCTTCTGGTATTCCATTATAAATCACTGAAAACAGTTGTAGGCAGGCAGCATTTAAACTATTAGGACCATCATACCAGTCACCCAGCAGACATTCTTTGAGCAAGCCTTTTTTATAGTCAGAAGTCATACATGTAATACATAGTTTGCCAAAGTAATAAGGAACTGGAAATAGGGTCTTAAAGTGGGACGTGTTGGGCAACCTTAGCAACAGTTGGCTCTACCACCTTTGCCTAAAATAATTATATACAAATATATAAAAACAACAATACATTTGCAAAGTCAAACATTCCAAAACTAAAAATTCAATAATTAAACTTGCCAGTGACACTTTAGAGGTGCTGTGCAACTAACAATTTCCTTTGAGTTCAAATGGAATTTTGAATGCTCAGCACTCCTGAAAAATCAGGTTCTAAGTGTCTCACATTGGCCATATAACAAATGAGGAACAAAGTGAGCCGCTACTTCTGAAATTTTTGTTTAAGTTACTTATTCAACAATATACAGAAAATCTGGGCAAAGCCAGAGATAGAACCCAATTCTCACTGGTCCCAGTTCAATGCCTTAACCTAAAGACCGTCTTTTCTCTTCCTGAGACCTGTACCTCATTCACAGTGCATTGAATGAAGCAGAGTGCCTCAGGAAAACACAATACATGAACTGTTTAGTGATCAGAACTGTTTCAACATCAAACACTCAGAGCATGGAAACTTACCGCTGCCATGTCCTTAATCAGCTTAATAATGATTTCTGAAATCTGTGTAGGAGTTGAGCCCTTCATCCACCAATGGCTTTCACCTCGGCGAATATAGCTGCAAAAGATAATAAATAAGATAAATGAAATTAATAAAGGCAATGCCTGAGTATATTTCAAAAGTAATCAAAGGAACATTACAGTTATTTAGTACCCTGCTTTTTACATCATCAACACAGTAACACTATGTCAAATTAAATAGTTCTAATAGTAGGGCACAAATATTTATTTTCAGATTATAAAAGGGAGAGATAAAGAGTATATTTTACTTTAAAATCTCTGGCTTTTGTTTGTCTTTAGCTTGACAAAAATATAGCTTCTACCAACCTGGAATTGAAAATCATTGGAAGCGTAACTGTAGTAACTCCTTTGCCTGCAGCAGTGCCAGCAGTTCCAGTTATAGTGGTTCCTTTGGCTTTTAGCTGTACAGTGAGTGCTTTGGCAATGCACCCCAGGAACATGTCCAAGATACCCAGCTTATTCCAATCTCCTTTTTCCGTTGAGTGAATAATATCACTTATGTCTGCTGGTGGCAGAGACTTCACTCCTATGATACTAGCCAAGCGACTAGGGGTCACCTCTGGCAAAACACGTCTTAATAATGATGTGACCTAAGTAGGAGAACCAAAGCAACACAAAATTAAAGGAGATAGCTGAATTTTCAAAGCTATATTCAAAAGCACCTTTTACTTATTTATAAGCTACTTTGGTATGTCTTTTTCATAAGAACAGTTAATCTACTTTTTAACTTCTAAATCATCTTCTCAGAAATTTTGTAATGTTTGTACCATACTTCGTAAATTGTAATGTGCTACATAAATTTCAAGCATAATTATTATTAACGCAGTTACTTATAGGAAAATTGCAATAAAAAGGAGTTTCCAAGTACCTTATGCGAATGCAACTAAAAGCTGCTATACTGAAAATCTGATTACTTACACTGGAATACAGAATGCAACACAGCATACAAATTCATAATTAAGGCTTGAGACTTTCAAAAGCTCTCTGTGGTATATTAAAAATACTTACTAACAAAAGGTAGGGAGATGTAAGAAGCAAGAGCCAGTCATAAATGGTCATTTTAGGTGTGACCGATGCCACTCCCAGTCTCTATTCAAACCCAAGTTAATCATATCTAGTTTGCATATTAATTCAAGCTCAGCAATTTCTCGTTGGATTCTGTTTTTGAAGCTTTTCTGTTGCAAAATTGCCACATTTAAACTTCATACCACATGATCCATTGTCTACAGCCAAGCTCTACGATATAACCGCATTTGCTCCAACCGCTCAGACAGAGACAAACGCCTACAAGATCTCTATCATGCATTCCTACAACTACAATACCCACCTGCTGAAGTGAAGAAACAGATTGACAGAGCCAAAAGAGTACCCAGAAGTCACCTACTATAGGACAGGCCCAACAAAGAAAATTACAGAATGCTACTAGCCATCACGTTCAGCCCCCAACTAAAACCTCTCCAACGCATCATCAAGGATTTACAACCTATCATGAATGATGACCCATCACTCTCAGATCTTGGGAGACAGACCAGTCCTTGCTTACAGACAGCCCCCCAATCTGAAGCAAATACTCACCAGCAACCACACACCACACAACAGAACCACCAACCCAGGAACCTATCCTTGCCACAAAGCCCGTTGCCAACTCTGTCCACATATCTATTCAGGGGACACCATCATAGGGCCTAATCACATCAGCCACACTATCAGAGGCTTGTTCACCTGCGCATCTACCAATGTGATATATGCCATCATGTGCCAGCAATGCCTCTCTGCCATGTACATTGGTCAAACTGGACAGTCTCTACGTAAAAGAATGAATGGACACAAACAGACGTCAAGAATTATAACATTCAAAAACCAGTTGGAGAACATTTCAATCTCTCTGGTCACTCGATTACAGACCTGAGAGTGGCTATCCTTCAACAAAAAAGCTTCAAAAACAGACTCCAACGAGAGACTGCTGAATTGGAATTAATTTGCAAACTGGATACAATTCACTTAGGCTTGAATAGAGACTGGGAATGGATGAGTCATTACACGAAGTAAAACTATTTCCCCATGTTATTTCTCCCCCACCCCACCTCACCCCCCACTGTTCCTCAGATATTCTTGTTAACTGCTCAAAATAGCCTATCTTGCTTGTCACCATGAAAAGTTTTCCTCCTTCCCCCCCTGCTGCTGGTGATGGCTTATCTTAAGTGATCACCATCCTTACAGTGTGTATGATAAACCCATTGTTTCATGTTCTCTGTGTGTGTATATCAATCTCCCCTCTGTTTTTTCCACCAAAGGCATCCGCTGAAGTGAGCTGTAGCTCACGAAAGCTTATGCTGAAATAAATTTGTTAGTCTCTAAGGTGCCACAAGTATTCCTTTTCTTTTTGCAAATACAGACCAACATGGCTGCTACTCTGAAACCTCACATTTAAACTGTTACTGAGTGGCCAGAGCGGCTGAAGTGTTCTCCTACCGGTTTTTGAATATTATGATTCCTGATGTCACGAGTGGGAGTGGGTGGGTCATTACACATATTGAATCTATTTCCTCCATGTTAAGTATCCTCACACCTTCTTGTCAACTGTCTAAATCAGCCATTTGGACTCTTGTCAGTGTGTGCCATTACTGTGTAATATTGCCACTAGTACAAGTGGCCCTTGGACTCTCTCTCTCTCTGGGTTTGCTTTTGCCTGGGGGGGAGTGGTCTTTTTGGTGTGGCTTGTGTTTCCCAGATTAACAGGATTTAGTGGGAAGGTGATGACAGATACGGAGGCAGCTGTGGGAGTGACTCCTGTAGTGGAAGACACATTGAGGATGACTGGATGTGGAAGCTGTGGTATGTACATGATCCTGGATGGGGGACCTGGTAAGAGTTTTTTCTGCATGAAATACTATCTGATAGAGCTGATGGAGGAAAAGATCTGAGGTTTGGAGATGCAGGTGGAAAGTCTCGTTGAGTTTAGGAAGGGGTTTGAGCAGATGATGGAGCAAAGACATGAGGTATCTGAAGGGAAAAGCTCAGACTTACAGATGGAAGCAGGGCTGGGGAATTTTGAGGCGAGACTGGGTGAGGAAAGTGGTCAGTGGAAGCATGTGACTAAAAGAACCAGGCAGAGGAAGAGACGGGCTAGTGATAGAGAAATAGAGCTTAGGAACAGGTTTGCAGAGTTGGAAAAAGAAGAAGGGGCTCAGCAGGTACTTGTTGAAGGTGGAAGGGTAAGGAAGAAGAGAAGAGAGACTAGTCCTATAGGAAAAGCGGAAGAGTCAAGGAAGACTACACCAAATATGAGCCCCAGGAGGATACAGGATGGGTTGAAGAGGATTATAAGGGAAAATAGGAATGGAAAGAACTTGCAGCCACAGGGAACAGGGGAGAGACTGGAGAATAGCACCATCACCAGGAAAAGGCAGGTCTATGTGATCGGGGACTCTTTATTGAGAACAATAGACAGGCCTGTAACTAGAGCAGATCCAGAGAATAGAAGGGTGTGCTATCTTCCGGGTGCTAAGATACGGGATGTAGATCTGAGGTTGAAAAAGCTCCTAAAGGGAGCGGGAAAGAATCCCCTAATTATCCTTCATGTGGGAACAAATGATACAGCTAGATTCTCGCTGGAAAGTATTAAGGGAGACTATGCTAGGCTGGGGAAGACGCTTAAGGAAATTGAGGCTCAGGTGATCTTTAGTGGGATCCTTCCTGTTCCTAGAGAAGGGCAACAAAGGTGTGACAAGATTCTGACTGTCAACAGTTGGCTTAGGCAGTGATGCTATAAGGAGGGCTTTGGGATGTAAGGCCACTGGGAGGCATTCATGGACAGAGGACAGTTCTCTTGGGATGGACTTCATCTGAGTAGGGAAGGAAATAGACTTCTAGGATGGAGGCTGGCACAACTGATAAAGAGAGCTTTAAACTAGGAATTTGGGGGAGATGGTTGGGAGATGTCCAGGTAATCTCCATGCCAGATTTTAGCATTGAGAGGGAAGAAGATGAAGTAAGAAAGGATACAGCCGTGGGTAGGAGAATGTATATAAGGAGCGAGGGCGGTGTGGATACTAGTCTAATAGGTTATACTGGCTGTAGAATGACTGCCTAATAGGGTACAAAATGTGAGCGAGGCCAAACAGCAAAAATTAAGATGTTTGTACACCAATGCGAGGAGCCTAGGTAACAAAATGGAGGAACTAGAGCTACCGGTGCAGGAAGTGAAACCAGATATTATAGGAATAACAAAAACATGGTGGAATAGTAGTCATGACTGGACTACAGGTATTGAAGGGTATGTGCTGTTTAGGAAAGATAGAAACAAAGGTAAAGGTGGTGGAGTAGCATTGTATATCAATGATGAGGTAGAATGTAAAGAAATAAGAAGCGATGCAATGGATGAGAGAGTCTGTCTGGGAAAAAATTACATTGGGGAAGGTAACTAGTAAAGCCTCTCCTACAATAGTGCTTGGGGTGTTCTATAGACCTCCGAGATCTAATTTGGATATGGATAAAGCCCTTTTTAATGTTTTTAATAAAGTAAATACTAATGGAAACTGCGTGATCATGGGAGACTAACTTCCCAGATGTAGACTGGAGGACCAGTGCTAGTAATAATAATAGGGCTCAGATTTTCCTAGATGCAATAGCTGATGGATTCCTTCATCAAGTAGTTGCTGAACCGACTAGAGGGGATGCCATTTTAGATTTAATTTTGGTGAGTAGCGAGGACCTCGTAGAAGAAATGGTTGTAGGGGACAACAATCTTGGATGAGCAAGCTGGATGAGCAAGCATCTTAGAGAGGTGATTAAGAAGAAGCAGAAAGCATACAGGGAGTGGAAGATGGGAGGGATCAGCAAGGAAAGCTACCTAATTGAGGTCAGAACATGTAGGGATAAAGTGAGACGGGCTAAAAGTTGAGTAGAGTTGGATCTTGCAAAGGGAATTAAAACCAATAGTAAAAGGTTCTATAGCCATATACATATGAAGAAATCTAAGAAAGAAGTGGGGCCGCTAAACACTGAGGATGGAGTGGAGGTTAAAGATAATCTAGGCATGGCCCAATATCTAAACAAATACTTTACCTCAGTCTTTAATAAGGCTAAAGAGGATCTTGGGGATAATGGTAGCATGACAAATGGGAATAAGGATATGGAGGTAGATATTACCATATCTGAGGTAGAAGCGAAACTCAAACAGCTTAATGGGACTAAATCGGGGGGCCCAGATAATCTTCATCCAAGAATATTAAAGGAATTGGCACCTGAAATTGCAAGCCCATTAGCGAGAATTTTTAATGAATCTGTAAACTCAGGAGTTGTACCGAATGGTTGGAGAATTGCTAATATAGTTCCTATTTTTAAGAAAGGGAAAAAAAAAGTGATCCAGGTAACTACAGGCCAGTTAGTTTGACATCTGTAGTATGCAAGGTCCTGGAAAAAATTTTGAAGGAGAAATTAGTTAAGGACATTGAAGTCAATGGTAAATGGGACAAAATACAACATGGTTTTACAAAAGGTAGATCGTGCCAAACCAACCTAATCTCCTTTTTTGAAAAAGTAACAGATTTTTTAGATAAAGGAAATGCAGTGGATCTAATTTACCTAGATTTCAGTAAGGCATTTGATACCGTGCCACATGGGGAATTATTAGTTAAATTGGAGAAGATGGGGATCAATATGAACATCAAAAGGTGGATAAGGAATTAGTTAAAGGGGAGACTGCAACGGGTCCTACTGAAAGGCAAACTGTCAGGCTGGAGGGAGGTTACCAGTGGATGACCAGAGGCTACTAGGATGATCCGAGGAATGGAAAACTTGTCTTATGAAAGGAGACTTAAGGAGCTTGGCTTGTTTAGCGTAACTAAAAGAAGGTTGAGGGGAGATATGATTGCTCTCTATAAATGTATCAGAGGGATAAATACAGGAGAGGGAGAGGAATTATTTCAGCTCAGCACCAATGTGGACACAAGAACAAATGGGTATAAACTGGCCACCAGGAAGTTTAGACTTGAAATCAGACGAAGGTTTCTAACCATCAGAGGAGTGAAGTTTTGGAATAGCCTTCCAAGGGAAGCAGTGGGGGCAAAAGATCTATCTGGTTTTAAGATTCTACTCGTTAAGTTTATGGAGGAGATGGTATGATGGGATAATGGGATTTTGGTAAATAATTGATCTTTAAATATTCAGGGTAAATAGGACTAATCCCCTGAGATGGGATATTAGATGGATGGGATCTCAGTTACCCAGGAAAGAATTTTCTGTAGTATCTGGCTGGTGAATCTTGCCCATATGCTCAGGGTTTAGCTGATCGCCATATTTGGGGTCGGGAAGGAATTTTCCTCCAGGGCAGATTGGAGAGGCCCTGGAGGTTTTTTGCCTTCCTCTGTAGCATGGGGCATGGGTGACTTGAGGGAGGCTTCTCTGCTCCTTGAAGCCTTTAAACCACGATTTGAGGACTTCAATAGCTCAGAAATAGATGAGGTTTTTCGTAGGAGTGGGTGGGTGAGATTCTGTGGCCTGCACTGTGCAGGAGGTCGGACTAGATGATCAGAATGGTCCCTTCTGACCTTAGTATCTATGAATCTCTAGTAGGCAATTCTACCCTGTGATAATGCCACTAGGCGAAGTGTTCTTTGCACTCTGACCATTAGTGGTGTCTCTTGGAGTGTCTCCATTAGGCAGTGCTGTTGGCCTGGAGCTCTCAACCAGTCCCCAACGACACTGTTCTTCATTAAGAGCTGCTTGCATACAGAATTTCAGTTTTCAAATTTCAATAATTTTTGCTGTAGCTATGTCTAAGGAAGTATGGCTCTAAGATTTTAAAGAAAAATTTCTGCTTCCTGTATTTTAATAATTTTGTAATAGTGCTGTGTGATAGCATTCTTTGTAAGTAACAACAAGCAACTCAAACAGCTATTTTTAAAATGGATTTCACTTGTTTTACATTCACTAACAGGACCAAGTAAAGGTATAGGCACTAAGAAACTACAGACTTGTAATAATTTCAGAATCAGAGCTTTCATGTTTTCTTTTTAATTAAGCTTCTAGCACTCATGATTTTGAGGAAAAGCTTGAAAAAGTGACAAGTGCAACTTACGTCTGCCTGAATCTGCAAACCATCTGAAAGAATCGGCTCAGAGTGGTATGAATTCCAATATGAATATCAATGGGGTGTTAATTTCAACCCTCACTGCTTCTTGACCACACCGTCCAAACAAAGTTGTGTTTGTGGCAGGAGAAGTGCCACTATCTCAGCCAGCCCTCCACCCACCTGAGCAGGTACACTCAGACACATGGGGGGTTCCCCTACTGGCACCTCTGCCAATCTAGGAAAAAGAGGTGATGTCTGCTACCACTCATGTTATCCATGAGAGGACGAGGGACCCCACTATCACTTCTGTAGCCTAAAAAAGGAGCCCCATGCTGCTGCCCCAGCCTCTCTAGAAGAGGGCAGGGTGCTGTCTGTCACTAGCACTCCAAGTTGGGGGAGGAGGTTGATGCCATAGGATCACTTCATGAGGGCAGAGCAAAGGGGGTGCAGCTGAGGGCACTCCCTCTAATGGTGGTTGTAGGTTCCCAGATTGTCTTAAATCAGTCTTGCTCACAGTTTAAAGGTTGCGTTGAACTGATGGTTGTTAGAACTGCCTGCTAGTTTGTGGACTTTCTTTACATAATATTGCACTTTTCTTCATGTTATTTGCACATATTTCCTGTGCGTCTTTTCTTGGTAAGATACCATTTATGCCATGTAGCAGAAAAAAAATGACGAATGGAGAAAATAATTCTTTTCATATTAAAAGGGCTATTAATCTGTATTAATCTGTATTGCAAATATTTTTGTATTTAAAACAAGTGATTCTCCCTCTCCTCTATGGGCTTGTCACATAACAATGCAAAAAGTCCATTAGATTCCTGTGCTAATCTGGAGAGAATGTACATTGGTGTAAATTTTGTACAAGGCAGTTCACATTGCCATAAAAGGCTTGCATCGCAAACCTTTTGAGATGACATGGGTGGGGATGCAGAGTGAGATCTTGAGCGGCGATACCGTCTACAGACGGCTGGGAATATATACTGAGTGGTCAACAAATGTCATAGTTCTGATTGCAAAACCAGATTCTATTATAATCCCTGTTTTTAAATGCTCATAACTTTTGGAATCATTTTCTATTCAGGCTAACTGTCCTCCATATGTAGTCACACTACAAAAGTATGCTTTTATTTTATTTGAGACTATTTCATATCTCGTATTTGAGGATATTTTGAGTTTGACAGTGAAAATTATACACACGTATATTTTGTTTAATAAAAATCAGAAATGAGGCAAACAACTAAATTGAATAAAAAAATCAATTTGCATACATTCTGTACTGTCGAGCCCATTATGATCTAATTTTTAGCACTGGATTATTTTGCTGGAAGTACTGCAAGAAAGAAGGAGTAGTTAGCACACTCACCTGTCTCTGTACCCTGGGAGAGGCAGTATGCAGTAGTGAAAAGAGATCCTGGAGTAGAGTCAGCTGCTGAGCCAGATATTGACGACCTACATTGGAACCACTCAGTGCCAGAACCATGGACAGCAGCTCAAAGCAATAAGCATCAGAAGAGGCATCTTCATCATTAGGCTGAGAGTTGGCATTCTCCTTGCTAGAGATTGCATGCTCCCATTCCTCACGTACACGGGTTGCTTCCATTCGGATGGCCTGGACTATATGAGCACATACCTAACCAAACAAATGCCACACACACAGTAGCTTAGTAAGAACTAAAAAAAAAAAACAAAAAAAAAACAGCAAAAACACCGAGACTGCAATGTACACCAAAAAAGCCCATAAAATATTGCTGATTTTTTCTATTACTCCCCATTATAAATGCAAATTAAGGATAAAGATGTATCTATAATACTGAATTTGCTGAACTCTGTTAGTTTGTGGTAATATCCCTTAACTATGTTTTTATTTAAAATCCAGGAAAACACCCAACTAGAAGTCAAAAGATACATATACCTTCCCAAAAGAGAATACTTCCTTAAAACCACTTTATAATCTCTTTTCTAACCACATATTTAAGAAATCTTAGAGACAATAAAACCCCTTTATTGTTATGTATACATACACATTATTAAATGCATATAATTTACCCAGTAACGTGTTAAAAAAGTAAACATATTTAAAAGATTTTAAAGCTTGTAAGGCTTAGCTTTTCAAAGGTGCAAAAGGGAAACAGGCACCTAAATCTTGTTGAAATTAAATGGGAGATGGGCACTTAGTTCCTCTCAGGCTCCTTTGAAAATCTCTGCTATACCGTTCAGCCCACAGAAAATGGCTAATCTTACTATGTGAAAGGAGAATTTAGTTAAATAAAAAATCTTAAGAAATTTCTTAAAGTTACCTCAGATGCACAGTAGCCAATTTTCTATATTTGAGTAAAAAAAAAATAAAATAAAAAACAGATGAAGCTAAACAAAACCCCAGATCCAAACATCTGAAGACATTGTGGGTGGGGTAGTTTCAAAGTCCAAACCCTGATCTCCTTGCTGGTTCCTGTCCATAATCTAAGAAATCTAAACTTTTATTTGGTGGCATGGAAGTGTTTTAAATAAGTACCTAAAATTGGCAGCTGAGACTTATCTGAAAATTGAACGAGGTATGCCAGCATTAACTATTAGTAGTAAACACAGGACAACTTGTATTCCACTTAACTATAATTTTAAAAGAAGGTTCACAGGATAAAATTTTATTTTTAGTTACAGTTCAGTACAGTGCTAAATTTTAAAGCCAAATTATAAACCTTTAAATATGTAATTTATAAGGGAAACAGAGCCTTGGCAAATACTATTAAGGATGAAAAATACTCAAGTAAAAAAATGTCAAACAATAAAAGATTTATAATTATGCTCTTTTCCAGTAGTTACAATTTAAGGTAAACATTTAACACCTCAAGAACTGTATTACACAAACCTGTTTTTGTAAATTTGTCAGTTTGCTCCTGCTGAATATGATTCCAACCATGTGCTCTTTCAGATCTGCATCTGAAGTTGCCTTTATAAGAAGCAGAAACAAGATTAGATTAAGACTTTCTAAAGCATTTTCACACCAATGAATGTGGAATGTCAATCTATTCGATGCTAAAAGTGAACAGATTTTTGTAACATACTGATGTGTAGCATAATGTTATGCAGCCAAGATAAATCAATTAGGAAAATTGACACAGATCAGCTGTGCTTATTTTCTTCCTGGTACATATGTAAAATATAAAAGGTCAGAGTACAGATACGCAGATACATCTCCAGCAAGCTCAGACAAATGAAATTCAGTCTTCTAAGACCCACCCTTATGAATTCAACTTAATACTGATCACCAATGATTAAGTCTTTAGAAACTAATGTAACATGGACCAGTTTTACGGTCTTTATATATTTTAAATTAAATGTCTCCAGAAAGAGAAACTCAACAATGAAAATAAAAATAAAATTCCATGATTTATAATATGTAAAGGCAACAAAAATCAGACAATGTATTTTTCAGGATCTACCATAAATCATCTGCAATTAATTTAGCACTTGTGAAATGTGCTGAACTGACAACACTGGAAACAGAAGTCCTGCCTTGCCACTGGGCCTTAACCCTGTTCTGGATGAACTACTTTAAGGAGTCATAAAAAATAACTTGCTCATTGGACTAAAAGCAAATATTTTCAAGTGCGCCTGGACCACTTAAAAAGCATCCAATAAAAACTATACTTTTAAGTTACTAGGAACTGGGACAGCTTTAAACCAGCAATACGGTAATGAAAGATTCCAAATGCTATTACCAATCACATGAGCCCATCACTTTCTATTAGTTTTAAATTCTAATATGATTTAACTTTGCCATGATCAATAATACATAATTTCACAATTTTCATGATTTTTAAAATATATCCATTTTTAAACAGATTTTATTATGACAATGGAAGGATGGATGAGTGAGCAGGGGTCCTGTGGAATAAATAGTCTTTAACTGCATGATCACTTGCTATGTAATAATGCGTATGCACAAGGGGACAAAATTATGGTTGCACGGGTGACCTTAACTCTGGCATTTTTCTCTTTGGAATTTCCTAGACTTCTTCAAAAAGCAATAAAGACAGAACCAAATTCTCTCATATGCAACTGTAATAGACCTCCTGTCATTTATCTTCAGCAGTGTTCGAACCCTGGACCTTCTACACTTCACCACAAAACTTCACCACTTCAGCAAAAGGACTAACTATAAAATCTGGCAGCATGAATAAGCCGTTAGCATCTGCACACCAGCCATTAGGAAGAGGATGCACAGCACCCTGAAACAGAGGATTACACATGTACGAGTAGTCTTTTTTAAGAAAGCACAGAATTTGGCAGAATCTTAACAGATTTTTCTTAATCCTTTTGAGAGACAGTGTGGTGCAGTGGATGAGACTTGGTGTGATGGAGTGTCTACCACACCCAAGGCCTAAGAAGGAAAAAAAGAGTCAATTAACCCTTTGATAGGCTGCACCTAAAGAAGAGCCAGGGCTGATAAGGCCTTACGACTGATGCAGCCCTGCTGGGGCTGGAGCTGGGACAGGCACAGAGAGAGAAGTTGGTGGTAAGAGGGGGCTGCAGGAAGGAACCTGCAGGCACTCCCTAGAGCAGAGGGGGGATGGCAACAACAAGGGGGGAGTTCTAGCAGGAAGTAAGCCCTGAGATCCTTGGAATACAGACTCCTGCAAGAACCTGAGAGGGGAGAAACAGCCATAGGGAACAGAGGAAGCTCCACTGATAACCCAGAGTGGGGGAAAAGCTAGAGAAGAAAGGTAGGAAGGAGCCAAGGGAAACGGAAACAGCGCCTGGGATTGTGAAGACCATGCGTGCTAAACATAGGGTCCCTGGGCTGGAACCTGGAGTAGTAGATGGGTCCGGATTCCCCTACTAGCCCCTGGGAAAGTGGCAGAATGAGGACAGTAGACAACATGACTGTCTGAGACAGTTTGTCCACTAGGACTTTGATTCCCCAGAAAGGAAGAGCTATGATGACCTAGACAGAGGGTCAAGCCATGAAGAGGGATCACCTGAGTTATGAAGAGAAAGAGAGAGAGAGAGATCATACAGTGAGCAACTGAAAGAGGGGGCATCAGACTGATTGAGAACTATTCCCCAAATGACTCACAAGAAGGTGCCACAGCAGTGAGCAGAGAACCCAGTGACACTTGGGTATGCCATATTGGAGAGAAGGGAAGAAATCCTTACCCCACTGCAGCCAATGAAATTTTTGTGATAAATTCAGTAAGGTGAAGATTTCATCCCTTGGTTCTATTCCCAGCTTATCAAGTCTCTCAGTGGAGCATGAGACCTTGTTCAATAATTAGGGCACAAAATTATTAACACCAGTTCATAGAAGGGAATGTATTTAAAACTCTTACTTCTCCAAATTTCCAGCCCAGTACACCTGCTCATAAACAAAAGGCTATTTTGTTTGAGGAGAAAGGGGAGGAGAAATGGAGGCAGCAGTCATGTGGTGGGTCCTATTAGGAGATTCAGCTCTGTATAGCATTCTCAAATGAGACACTGGGGAAGACAGTATGGATTGACTGTTGAGAAATTTTACCAGCAAGACTCAAGACAGCTCTATTGCACACAATGCAGACAGCAAATTGTGATTTTTTTGACAGCTGATCTTAGCCAAATTATTTTCATGGGCAACAAGTGCTTCCTCAACTCCAGAATGATCCCCATTCCAAATACCTATGCAAACCAATATGATTTAGTGTTTAAATAAAACAAGAAACAATGTATAACAGCAAGGGGGAATGCCAGCATCTCCTACAATAAATAAATAAATAGCTCTGAGTAGTTACAGAAAAAATTCAGAGACTTGATTCTTCTGCTTACTGTGATAGATATCTGACTTTCATAATTGTTAGTATGATTTGTACTAGTGATACTCAGACCTCAGTGGTTCAGGAGCCAAATTAGCAATCAACATTACTCAAAAGAGCCACAACGTGAATTCATTTCATTTACACACTCTCTCTATGTATAGTATATTATATTATTTTCACAGCAAATTGACTGACAGAGTATTCTACAACTGGTTAATAACATAATAAAAGCATCCTGATTAATAATTAAATCACACAGTTTTTTAATATCATGTGCTGCAAAGAGCCACAGGAGACACATTAAAGAGCCACTTGTGGCTCCCAAGCCTGTCTGAGTATCACTGATTTGTACCATTATTACAATGACTCTTTAATGAAATCCTATAGCCCCAATTATAATCTATTCATCAAAAGTATTAATCACACAAAAATCACTCTAATTGTGTTTTTTTTTAAAAAATAGGCAATGGCAGCAGTATAATATTACTGGGATGTGAAGAATATCTGAGTAAGAGGATCTATTATGATCTGAATAAAATCAAAATAGACTGAAAAAACATCTGGGACAACTTATTTCAGTAAAATAATAATTGTAAAACATAAATAATACATTGTGTACTTTTTCTTCTCCTTCCGGGGAAGACAGTAGTGTTTTTTCTTCTTGTTCTGGGGTTGGCTCAGCATCTCCAGAGATGAGTTTTCCAAATACCTGTGAGAAGTTACAAAAGTTACACAAAAGTTCAAAACTAGGCTCATGTGGACATAAAACTTTTTGAGCTGACAAAATAAGGAGGGTTATACAGTCACTCTTTGTAGTTTAAAACAGATTAACATTGCTTAGTTTTGTGTGCCATGTATCAGATTTTCTGATTGCTGACAACAATATAGTAAAGAGGAGTCTGCACTGGCAGTCAGCATCAGAAAAATTTCAGCCGCTAACATTTGATTACAATATGTCACCATTTTAAAAAGCCTGTCATTCTATATTTAAAATGTCTAGCTTGCTCTCAATTTCTGTGGTAATATCCATCACCAACACACACAATGGTTATTCAGACTGTCTGAATTTATATTATTTATATTCCATTAGCACCGAAAGGCCCTGATCAGGATCTTTATGCTATGTACTGTCTGAACACAAATAAAGAATCTCTCCACTAAAAAGTTTACAGTCTAAAATGACAAGATAAACAAGAAAGAGATACAGCATACTTTTTAACTGAGGTAGCGGGTGTGGACAAAAGGAAGGAATGGGGAAAAGCATGGGAGAGGAAGCATATAAAGTAGTATGTTGTTGGTAGTGTAAAGAAATGAGGTTTTGCAGGACAGTGGATTGTTTAAACCAAAGAAAGGCAAAAGAAACAAATCAACTGTAAATCAGTACAATGGAAAAGCTCCAGAAGGAAATTTACTTTATCAACATGTTTAATCACTGTATGAAGTAGTAATTCAAGCTCTTTTCTACCATAGCTAACTACCACTCTATCACCCCCTTCCCCCCCCCAGGAAAAAAACAACAGCCTTCTTCTTTTTAAAAAGTATGAGTAATTAAATCTCAGCAGTTTCATGTTCTCTAGTGATTCACCATATGAAATAGTTGCAATGTCCTACCTGGGATGTAATTAGGCGGAATACTCGCAGTGTCTCAGCTTCACAGTTTCTTTGCTGAGCTACGCTTGCTGAGATCTGGCCTGCAATTTTAATGCTTTCCCCATCTTTCCATCCCAGTACTTTCACTTGTCGAACTCTTAGTGTGTTCTCTGGGCCCTTCAATTCAATTTTGATGATGTGATTATCTCCACCAGGAAGTTCACTTGTTACCCAGCCAATGTGTCTTGAATCCAAATCAACCTGATGAACGGGAATACAAAGATGTGACTCTGAAACACAGTATCAGGCTAACTGAGTCACTTAATCCTGGTGAGTTATTGATACAAATTATCCAACATACACTGTAGAAACCAATTATAGCTTAGGTGACACACAAATGTCTGAACAACAAGATTACAAATCTGTTTTACTATAAAACCACCAATTTCACAGGTTAAGATTTCAAAGTCTCAAATTATAACTAAAAAGACACGTAATTATTCATTTTCTTCTCACTTTAAAGCCCAGTTTAAAAAAAATCAGTAAAAAGACATTTTTAAATGTCTTTTTTAACCACTTTACTCAGCACTGATGATACTTCAACTGGAATATAGTGTCCAATTGAGGGTGCCATTCTTTAGGAAAGATGTGGACAAACTGGAGAGAGTCCAGAGAGCAAGAAAAATAATAAAAGGTTTAGAAAATCTAACCTGTGATGAAAATCTAAAAAACTGGGCATGTTTAGTTTTGAGAAAAAGACTGAGAGGGGACCCTGAAGGAAGGACAAGAAGTAATAGGCTTAATCTGAAGCAAGGAAGATTTAGGTTAGATATGAGGAAAACTTTTCTAACCATAAGGGTAGTTAAGCTCTGGAATAGGCTTCCAAGGGAGGCTGTGGAATGGAGGTTTTTAAGTACAGGTTGGACAAATACTGGTCAGGGATGGTCTAGTTTTACTGGGTCTTACCTCAAATACAGGGAAGTTGGACTTGATAACTTCTCGAGGTTCTTTCCAGCCCTACATTTCTGTGGCTCTATGATTCTATATGGCCAATAATGGTCATACTAAAAACATATTTAGCAAGAAAAGGGTTCTAGATGTTGTTTACAAATTTGGAGGGATGAACTGACAGTGATGCCAAGAAGGAGTGAGTACCACATCCTGGCACACAGCACATCAAAGACACTATTGCCCATTAGCTTAAAAAACAAAAAGTAGGAGGCTTAAAAAGATAGAAGGTGTCTGATCTTCCACTTGACTCAAAAAGAAGTTGTCAGTGCTTAAACAACTAGTAGGATCAAAGTAACAACGCCAATTTACCATTTTTTTCTTGGAAGCTACAGTAAACAATATAAGGCAGACATAATATGATCATGACTGCTCAAAAACAGTGTGGAAACATACTGTGGTATTCTGAAGAAACTACAAGCGATAGAGAATTTCTGCTAGGAGTTTCAGAGTAGCAGCCGTGTTAGTCCGTATTCACAAAAAAGAAAAGTAGTACTTGTGGCACCTTAGAGACTAACAAATTTATTTAAGCATAAAAACCACCGAATGCATCTGATGAAGTGAGCTGTAGCTCACAAAAGCTTATGCTCAAATAAATTTATTAGTCTCTAAGGTGCCACAAATACTCCTTTTCTTTTTTGCCAGGTGTTTGTTTCCACAGGAGGGAATTACAGTAATCAAGTTTCATGGTCCTGACAGCTGTTGCAAAATCACCATAGATTAATAGAGGAGCAGACTGTGCAAACTGCACAATTAAAAAACTCCCCACCTCTGTACAATGTCTAACACAAGGCTTTCTATGGAAAGAGCATTGCTCAAAAGTGATGACAATATCTTAACAAGAAAGGATGGTCTTGTGGTATGAAGTTTAAAGCACAGTGGCTTGCAACTGACTTCCTATGAAACTCTGACAAGCCATAAAATCTCACTATGGTTCAATTTCTCCGTATGTAAAACAGTAATAGTATTAACTTCTCAGGGTGTTGTGAAGCTTAATTTGTTAAACAGTTGTAAATCATTTTGAGATTTATGGTAACACGTGTAAACTACTTCCTCAGATGGGCTGTGTGGTATACATACAAAGGATTTTTTTTTATCATTAACAAGACCTGTTATTTTTACATGAAGCAACATTTGTAATCAGTTACCTGCTTTATTCTGCAAAGATCTTCTACTGCTTTACCAGTCAAGAAAGTAATTGAAGTCACTTTGTTCTGCGACAGACAAGCAAAATCAGAATGACAAATAAAAACCTCCACAATTAATTCTGAAAGTGAGTAGCATTATGGTAATTTCTTCCATATTAACATTACGGAGTACCTTTTCAGAGACACAGAATTAATGGAGTTGCATAATTAGTTTCTTAAAACACAAGATATCTGTATGTCTAAGGCAACCTAAAGTTCTTATTACATACAAAAGTAGAAACAAGAAAGTGTATAAATAAAGAAAATGAGAGTGATTTTATATTGAAAACTTGGGACAATGAAGAATTGCAGAAAAGTTCCATTTAAATCTGCAAACTGTTCTTGTTGAATCACTATGTGCACTTGAAATAAGGACATATACGAAACACTGTAATTACAGATCTACCAGTATGGTTACATACTACATGCAAACACCCTGTGTAATCCATGGCAATGCTGCTGGATTCTGGGGCACTCCATACACCAGACTAGAGCTACCTTCTATGCATCTACGGACACAACATTCTGAAGATTCATAGCAGGCTGTGCAGCGGGGACAGAAGAATGGTGAAGAAATTTGGCAGCATGTGACCTCCAGAAGAAGAAAGGGCAGAGACCATGTACGAGCAACGCAGATACAGGTAAGCAACTATTTTCATATTCTCTCCTCAGGTACTAATGCGGAGAGTGGACTAGATGATACATCTGAGGGAAGGGTACAGAAGGAGACTCCGCCGATTGGAAGGCATGAGATGCACTGTCCTAGGGATGGAGGTTCCACGACCACCGCACCCAAGAGAAGGAGGCGGGTGGTGTTGGTCGGGAACTCTCTCCTCAGGGGGACTGAGTCATCTATCTGCCACCCCGACCAGGGAGACCGAGAAGTCTGCTGCTTGCCAGGAGCTAGGATTCACGATGTGACGGAGAGACTGCAGAGACTCATCAAGCCCTCGGATCGCTACCCCTTCCTGCTTCTCCATGTGGGTACCAATGATACCGCCAAAAATGACCTTGAGCATATCACTGCAGACTACGTGGCTCTGGGAAGAAGGATAAAGGAGTTTGAGGTGAAAGTGGAGTTCTCGTACATCCTCCCCGTGGAAGGAAAAGGCCTGGGTAGAGACCGTCGAATCGTGGAAATCAACGAATGGCTACACAGGTGGTGTCGGAGAGAAGGCTTTGGATTCTTTGACCACAGGATGGTGTTCCAGGAAGGAGGAGTGCTAGGCAGAGACAGGCTCCACCTAATGAAGAGAGGGTAGATCACCTTCGCAAGCAGGCTGGCTAACCTAGCGAGGAGGGCTTTAAACTAGGTTCACCGGGGGGGAGAAAAAGTCTTGAGGGAAGTGGGGACGTGGGATACCAGGAGGAAGCATGATCAGGAGCGTGCGAGAGGGGAGGACTCCTGCCTCATACTCAGAAAGAGGGACGATCAGTGAGTTATCTCAAGTGCCTATACACAAATGCAAGAAGCCTGGGAAATAAGCAGGGAGAACTGGAAGTCCTGGCACAGTCAAGGAATTATGAGGTGACTGGAATAACATAGACTTGGTGGGATAACTCACATGACTGGAGTACTGTCATGGATGGATATTAACTATTCAGGAAAGACAGGCAGGGCAGAAAAGGTGGGGGAATGGCATTGTATGTAAGGGAGCAGTATGACTGTTCAGAGCTCCAGTATGAAACTGTGGAAAAACCTGAGAGTCTCTGGATTAAGTTTAGAAGTGTGAGCAACAAGGGTGATGTTGTGGTGGCAATCTGCTATAGGCTACCGGACTAGGGGGATGAGGTGGACGAGGCTTTCATCCGGCAACTAACGGAAGTTACTAGATTGCAGTCCCTGGTTCTCATGGGAGACTTCAATCACCCTGATATCTGCTGGGAGAGCAATACAGAGGTGCACAGACAATCCAGGAAATTTTTGGAAAGTATAGGAGACAATTTCCTGGTGCAAGTGCTGGAGGAACTAACTAGGGGCAGAGCTCTTCTTGACCTGCTGATCACAAACCAGGAAGAATTAGTAGGGGTAGCAAAAGTGGATGGGAACCTGGGAGGCAGTGACAATGAGAGGTTGAGTTCAGGATCCTGACACAAGGAAGAAAGGAGAGCAGCAGAATACGGACCCTGGACTTCAGAAAAGCAGACTGACTCCCTCAGGGAACTAATGGGCAGGATCCCCTGAGAGAACAACATGAGAGGGAAAGGAGTTCATGAGAGCTGGCTGTATTTTAAAGAATCCTTATTGAGGTTACAGGGACAAACCATCCTGATGTGTAGAAAGAATAGTAAATATGGTAGGCGACCAGCTTGACTTAACAATGAAATCATTGCTGATCTTAAACACAAAAAGAAGCTTACAAGAAGTGGAAGATTGGACAAATGATCAGGGAGGAATATAAAAATATTGCTCAGGCATGCAGGAGTGAAATCAGGAAGGCCAAATCACACTTGGAATTGCAGCCAGCAAGAGATGTTAAGAGTAACAAGAATGGGTTCTTCAGGTACATTAGCAACAAGAAGAAAGTCAAGGAAAGTGTGGGCCCCTTACTGAATGAGGGAGGTGACCTAGTGACAGAGGATGTGGAAAAAGCTAATGTACTCAATGCTTTTTTTGCTCAATGCTCTGTTTTCATGAACAAGGTCAGCTCCCAGACTACTGCACTGGGCAGCACAGCATGGGGAGGAGGTGACCAGCCTTCTATGGAGAAAGAAGTGGTTCGGGACTATTTAGAAAAAAGAGGGACAAACACAGGTCCATGGGGCCGGATGTGCTGCATGCGAGAGTGCTAAAGGAGTTGGCGGATGTGATTGCAGAGCCATTGGCCATTATCTTTGAAAACTCATGATGATTGGGGAAGGTCCTGGACATCTGGAAAAAGGCTAATGTAGTGCCCATCTTTAAAAAAAGGGAAGGAGGAGGATCTGGGGAACTACAGGCCAGTCAGCCTCACCTCAGTCCTTGGAAAAAATCATGAAGCAGGTCCTCAAGGAATCAATTCTGAAGCACTTAGAGGAAAGTGATCAGGAACAGTCAGCATGGATTCACCAAGGGCAAGTCATGCCTGACTAATCTATTGTCTTCTATGATGAGATAACTGGCTGTGGATGAGGGGAAAGCAGTGGACATGTTATTCCTTGACTTTAGCAAAGCTTTTGACCCGGTCTCCCACAGTATTCTTGCCAGCAAGTTAAAGAATTATGGGCTGGATGAATGGACTATAAGGTGGAGAGAAAGCTGGCTAGATTGTTGGGCTCAACGAGTAGTGATCAATGGCTCCATGTCTAGTTGGCAGCTGGTATCAAGTGGAGTGCCACAAGGGTTGGTTCTGGGGCCGGTTTTGTTCAATATCCCCATTAATGATGTGGAGGATGGCGTGGATTGCACCCTCAACAAGTTTGCAGATGACTCTAAACTGGGAGGAGAGGTAGCTACATTGGAGGGTAGGGATAGGAGAGAGAGGGACCTAGACAAATTAGAGAATTGGGCCAAAAGGAATCTGATGAGGTTCAACAAGGACAAGTGCAGAGTCCTGCACTTAGGACGGAAGAATCCCATGCACCGCCACAGACTAGGGACCGAAAGGCTAGGCAGCAATTCTGCAGAAAAGGACCTAGGGGTTACAGTGGACGAGAAGCTGGATGAGTCAGCAGCGTGCCCTCATTGCCAAGAAGGCCAATGGCATTTTGGGCTGTATAAGTAAGGGCATTGCCAGCAGATCGAGGGACGTGATTGTTCCCCCCATTCTACATTGGTGAGGCCTCATCTGGAGTAGTGTGTCCAGTTTTGGGCCCCACACTACAAGAAAGATGTGAAAAAATTGGAAAGTGTCCAGCGGAGGGCAACAAAAACAATTAGGGGACTGGAACACATGATTTATGAGGGGAGGCTGAGGGAACTGGGATTGTTTAGTCTGTGGAAGAGAAGAATGAGGGGGGATTTGATAGCTGCTTTCAACTACCTGAAAGGGGGTTCCAAAGAGGATGGATCTAGCCTGTTCTCAGTGGTAGGAGATGACAGAACGAGGAGCAACAGTCTCAGGTTGCAGTGCGGGAGGTTTAGGTTGGATATTAGGAAAAACTTTTTCACTAGGAGGGTGGTGAAGCACTGGAGTGCGTTACCTAGGGAGGTGGTGGAATCTCCTTCCTTAGAAGTTAAGATCAGGCTTGACAAAGCCCTGGCTGGGATGATTTGGTTGGGGATTGGTCCTGCTTTGAGCAGGAGGTTGGACTAGATGACCTCCTGAGGTCCCTTCCTACCCTCATATTCTATGATTCTATACCATAGCAGCTTCAGATGTATTAAAAAGTTGAGGTTTTAAATTCAATAAATCAGTGAAGTATTCCTTGTATCATTTAATTTTATATTAAGTTCAATGTATTTTACACAGCCCCTAAATTTAAACATTCGGTGTGTTACAAATAATGTGTCAGTTTTCAGGAGAAAAAGTAGAAATTGTGGCACTAGGACAGGAGACAGTCATGATCTTCTGGTACTTGGGGAGGCAAAGGATGCCATTTGGGATTATAGGAACAAACTCGCCAAGTGGATGTTTTTGCAAAAAACAATCAGCAGGAAAACAGTTAATAATATGGATATTTAAATTCTAATCGTTAGGTTTCAAAGGTAACAACCCACTGAGAATGAGGCTTACTTTACATTCTGTTTATGTTTGGAAGCTTTTCTTCATAACCAAAGTAATTAGAAACTTAATGTCTCAAAATGAGATTTAGATTCTGGAGTAGAATTCTGAACCAAACAGGATGGCAAAAGTGGTGGGGAGGAGGACTCTGTAATAAAATCTGTGACTGAATAATACACAAGGCCCTGGCTATGCACTTTTAATAAAGACAGACAATTTTTTTCTTACCCCAAGATCTCGGGAGTTGTCTACATGAACAGACACATAGCGAGCATTGATTCCTTTGACACAATTAATTGTGATGTTCTTAGTTTTATTTTTATCTTCATCTCCTGACTCCCAGAAGGTTTCTGTAGACCCATCTGTCAAACTGCCAATCATGGCAGGTCGGCTTGATGTTTTGATGTCAACAATGCTGGTTAGGTCTTTTAGGCAAATTACTATACACAATTCCTGTATCAAAAAGATGATTCAAAACCTCAGAAATGAAGCCCAAGTAAAAAAATGTCTAACACACTTTTAAAAGGAATACCTATTAAGATGAATACACTTTCTAAATTAAAAGAAGCAACCTGTGCACAATGAGTAAGTTACATGAGCAAAGCTCCTTGATTACTGAGCTCCAGCCACCAGAGGAAATACCATGGAAAACAGTTTCAGTTGCTAAAAAGTGTATTAAGAATTGGAAACAATGCTCAGCTTATTTTCTCCTACTCAATTCCCAGCCTCTCTCTTTACTGCACTTTCCTTTGTAGGTGCTCATTAAAAAGTAGCAATGTGTGCCTTCAAAAGAACAAAAGGAGAGAGAAGAAATGCGAGGAAGAAGGGACCATGAATAAGTGGAGGTAGGAAAAAGAACATGAGTTTTAAAAGCAATTTTTGAATGAATTTAAATTCAAACATAAAAGGCCCTCCTGCTCCAGACCCTAGCAACCAACAACAGAAAGTAGGGATGGTCACTACTCCAAAATACCGATTTGAATGAGATTCAGGTTGAGGGGTAATATTTGAATTTTTAAATCTAAATATAACAATTGGAATATCATCCACAAAGCCCCTGATCATGATAGATATTTTTTACTGAAATAAAATATTTAAATAAATGGCAGTTTTTATTAATACATTTATACGTAATAAAAGTGTAATTGCTGAAAACTAAAACAGTTTGATTATAGTGCTGAAGGTTATCTACTAATTCATTTTGATCTACAACATGTGATATTTACTGATATAAAACTTGCCTGACTCATGGTTTCAAAGCCAGATTGTATACTGATACTAAAGCTCTCCTCACTATCTCCATCATCAGATTTGGACAAAATGTTGTTAATATGATGAAAAACATTGCTCTGATGCAGGAACTGGTGGTCAGACTGTTTGAATTTGAGGCTCCAACATCTGAAAACATTAGAAATAAGTTTATTAAAAGATGTTTTCAATATTAATGCACTCTTGCAAGCACCATTAGTATTTACCATATATACTCGTTCATAAGCCAAATATTTTTGGTTAAAAAAGCGACGCATCAAAGAGTGGGGGTTGGCTTATAAATGATGATGATTTGATTATTTTAAAATCTATGAAATCATTGAATTGAATATCTATACATTGTTGTTTTGTTTACCTGGAGGGTCTGCAGGCACAGAGCCTCTCAGCTGCCTGTGTCCACAGTTTGCTGTTCCCAGCTAAAGGGAGCTGTGGCCTCCCGCAGCTCCCACTGGCTGGGAACAGCAAACTGCAGACACAGGGAACTGAGCGGCTCCATGCCTGCAGATGCTCCAGGTAAACAAAACGTCCCAACCCGCCAGTGGCTTTCCCCGATGGGCCGGGAGCCAAAGTTCGCCAACCCCTGAAATATAGGGTGGGCTTATGAAAGAGTCATACAGTTTTTACTATTTTTATCTATCCATCTTTGGGGCTTGGCTTATAAAAGAATGCGCTAATGAATGAGTATATACGGTACATTATTTTAATTATTGCATAATTTTAAAAATTTAAGCTTATATAAATGTTTTGAAAGGAAACATCGGATCAGAAACATATTGTGTATCATTTTGAAGAAGGCAAGAAGAAATACTCGTTAGCACTGCGAAAAGTCTAAAGCAGAAATATTTATTATAGTCACACGAGAGTTGAGTTCAATAATAATTATTCCATGTATTCCTTTATGGTAGCTATAATAGCAAAATGAAGAACACAGAAAATTTTGGGGAATAGCCAAATGACAGATTTTTCAAACGAAAGGTATTTAAGCTATATACGGCTTATGCATGTACATTAAAGAACACAGTGATCTAATTATTTTTAGACTAAAAGTAATGGATATGGTACAAAACTTAAAATCAAATACATTTTTCTCTATAAACCCCTTGTTTATGCCAGGGTTAAATGAATATATTTTTCTCCTTTTTAAAATAGCATACCAGGCACTTCAGACTTCTAAAATACATTGCAAAATCTTCTAATGAGTTAGTTTACAATGCTTGGATGTGTTGGGTCTTTCAGAGTTTTCCCCCATTTTGTACCTACCTTAGGGCCATTTGTTGCAATGAACTACCACTGGGGAGAGACATCATAAGATCAGAGATGGTCTGAAGCAGACGATGGAAAGTGTGGGGCAAAGGATGAGCTGCTTCACCAGCAATCACTATATCTGACAGTGGATGTTCACATACTCTTGTGTCTTTCTCCTAAGATTCAAAGGAGATATTTTACACTGGCTCTGTTAACAAGAGGCTTTCATAAAATAAATATTTATAGTTAGACAAAAACAACATTAAAACAGTTCAGTTTGAGAGTTTATATAAATAATTTAGAATAAAATATATCCCAGGGATGTTGTGACTATTCCCTAACGAATTGTTATAAACTGCCAGAAAGACAGATAAAGTTAACATTAAAATAAATCTAAAGAGGTTAAAATATGGAAATGCACAATTAGGATTGACACCATGCAATGATCATATGATTAAGCATTTTAGAGTTTGTGATCCCGCATTAGTTTAAACTGATATTTTAAAGTCCCATTAGATTTTTTCTTTCCATCCTCCCAGTGTCCCTACCAAGCAGAGTGAAGGTTGTTTGGGTGCCTAAATCTGCAATGCTATAGCTTACCATACTTCATTTCTTTTTTTTAAACTTAACTCTGAATTTCCTGGGTTTATTAAAAAAACTTGGGTTTTTTACAACATTTTTAAAATGTATTTTATCTTAAAATTACTGAAACATATTCTTAACCTTCTTACCAACTTAATGTAGTTTTTATCTGGAAATTTCCCAGGCTTTTTTTAAAATAAAAAATTTCATACATGAACACGAACAAGAAACTGAAAAGAGAATGTTACCACATGATATTTCTAATTATTTTAAATTATGAAATATCAACCTTAATTTTATTTGAAAAATTAAACAGATTATGGCCCAATTCATCATTATGTACCAGCTGTTCTATGCCACTCTGGAGCAGTAAAAAGCGGAAGCCCACTGGTCCATTAAGCTGTGTTTACAGCTGCTTCCCCCCCCACACCGTCTGAGTAGCACAAACCAGCTGGAGTGTACACCCCAATTTCTCCCCTCCTTGTCTTCCAAACCACCCCTGCCTCTTGTACCTCTTTACAAACCCTTCAACACATCATCCTAATCTACCCCCTACTTTCCATCCCGCATATTCCCCCTGCATGTTCCCATTCCCTCCTGTGCCTCACAATTTGCTACACACCCCACTTTCCCCCTTGCGTTTCCCTGCTCACACATCCACTAGTTTTCCCTATCCTTCCTGTTGAATACATCTGGTGCAACAGATTTTGAAAACAAATATTTAGGATTACTGGATAGCTGACATTTTTTATTACCAAATATTGATCTGTCAGTAGAGGTTGATGTATAGGATCTTCTTTTTTAGAGAAATTAACAAAATGGGAAATGATAAAACAGGGCAGTTCTCCCTAGAAAAATATTATTTGCCAGCCCGATGATGAAGAAACTTTCAGTTTTGAAGAAGAGCACCCAAAATTGACCACTAATACTTTACATAAATATGTATGTATACACACACAGACACACTTTTGAAAATGTTACCTACTTACAGGATTTGCATGAGTTTAAAATATCTGAGAAGATACAAACATCTGTGTTATTTTTTAAAGATCATTTAGGGCAAAAAGAGATTTGACACAAAAATGGTCATACTGGGTCAGACCAATGGCCATCTAGCCCAGTATCCTCTTTTTCAACAGCACCTAGATGATTCAGAGGGAATGAATAGAACTCATAGCTCTTTTACATCTTTTAATCTCTGCCCCATGAGAGGTTTTTAGATATCAGCTACACTGTATACTGTCTCCAAGGTCTGATTTTTCACTAGCTGCACTTCCTAGTCGGTGACATTAACTGCTCTTACCCAGAACTCACCCTTTGGTCCAGCTCAATACAGAGATCTGCTAAACAGCAATCCTGACTGGATATTTGTAGCTTCACACCCTCCTTCAGGTTCACTGCAGCAGTCCTTTCTCTTTATAGGCATTACTGCATGATGACCTGGCTTCACCACAACTTTATTCCAAGCCATCACAGGGAGCAGTTCTTCTCTGTCACTCTGTAGGCCTGGCAGAGGCATCTTTAAGCCTCCAAGAGTTGCCCCCCCACCCCCAACCTCCCCAGGGTCCGCACTTCCTCTTACTCCCAAATCAGATACAGAAATGTAATATACAAGACTACAACTTAACAGTAAGAGATACACAGCACCATTTATTGGTAGAGGCCATTTGCACTGATCTTTACACTACCTGAAATCTGTTACTTTAAAAGAGTATACATTACAATAGTGTTTTTCATCACATGATCACACCATTAAAGAGAAGAAATATAATTCAAATACAAGTCAAGGCCACATATATTAGCTTAATTTAAAATAATTTCATTATCAAGTTTTGCAAAAAACCCTGGAACACACTTAACTACAAAGTTGAAAAACCGTTGCCAATTACTCGCCTGCCAGAAAATTACTCATCCCAGTCAAGTGGGTGAGGAGAGTTTTGCAAGACTACTTCATTATAGCAAAAAGAATAGTTGCCTCTATAGGAGAGGTGGTATAACTGAACGATATAAATTATGCCAGCATAACCTGTGGTTTACACAAGCCCTAAGAATAATGGAGTTTCTTAGAGAAAATTTCCCTCAGTTTTCTGGTATGCAATCTAAGCATAGTTTTCAGTTACTGTACTTGTCAAAAACAGCATTTTCTATTATAGAAAATGTTTTAAACAGTTTAAGTGCAAATCAATGTATTAAACAAAAACTACAATGGATCAGCAGAATATCATTCAGCAGTCATGAAAAGCGACTTAAATTTAAGGGTGATCAACAAAAACAAATAAATACTGCATAGATATGTTCTTGAAAAAAGTGAACTAAAATTTCCCATTCCATAGTTAAGATTTTGTATTTCACTAAAAGTTACACAACATACAAGATTAAATGTTTGTTTTCACTTTTACACATTCAGAAAATATTTTTCAACTACCTGTGCAGTCATACCCACAATTTCTGTAATATACTTATGAGTAGCATGTTAAAAATCTCACATACTTGCTCTGCATTTTCTTTATTTGCTTTGTTCTCCTCATCCTCGTCTTCCTCAGGTTCCATAGGGGCAGGAGTCAGTGAAGCCACAAAATGCCATAAAATATCATGAAGAGAAGTTGTTTGAATGACATTACAGAGAAGCCAATTAAAAGCCTAAAACAAATGTAGATACAAAGTTATAATTTAGGTAAGGAAAGTTGGAGATATGGATATAGAATTCAACAAAGATTCATTTTAAACATTTCACAGGAAAGGCACTAGTATTTTGAAAAGTTATCAAAAACACTGCTGCACAAGCCCTTTTAATGAGCTATAAACTATTTTTTACAATGATGTAAATATATCATAGGGAATACACCACACTGACGGCTCGTACAGACAGACAGTGTGCAGCAAGCTGAGGGGCGACTCTACAGTGCTCTAGACTGTCGCACACTAACTGATCACGTCGAGATCATGAGGACTGTTATAAAACAGCAGTTTAAAACAAAGCTTGAAAAAAAAAAAGTCCCTTAGATACATTTAAAGATTAAAGAAACACTGCTGACCATCCAAACTAGCACATTTACGGTTAACATTTCTATTTTTATATTTCTGATTTTGCAGGTATTATGGCTACTTAGACTTGTTTTAAAACTTGCTGGAAGTCTCAATTTGGGATTAGTAAAAGAGCACTCTTTTTTGTATTAATATTTAATTTAATATAAAAATTTGTTTCAAAACTTCTCTGGAAGGAGGACAAGTAACTGATGTGTCATTTTTATTACAGTTAGATCCATTAATGCGTTCATACCTCCATAGCAAAGACTCGGCAAGCAGATTTCCGTAAGGCTTGTTTCATTGCTATTTCAAGTCCTTCCAGATCATGGTGCTGGATTACAAATGCCAGGACTGGCCACTGGAAATTTCTCTCTCCTTTAGAAAGAGAGCTGTGGGCGGTGATTAACCGAGAAAGTTCAGGAGATGGATGTCTTAGGAGAGAGGATCCCACTTCTATTTAAAGTATAAAAAATAAATATATATATTCGATTCTTTGTGTAATTGTTTTTCTGCAGCTATAAAAATCAAAGTACTAGTTTGCTAGTATTTATAAAATAGTATTTTTTCCTTGTAGAACAATATAATACAATCTCTGAAGTGAAAAAATTGTGCTTCACTTCAGGATAAGCAGACACTAAAAATCACAAGAATACCTCCTGAGTTTTAAAACCAAGCAGAAAACTCCCAGGAATTCATTTCAGACCTGAATTAATTCCTGAGCCACTCTTAAAGCTCTGCATATTTCTCATAACTTACATGCGGTTAATGTTTGACAAGCTATTAATATTTGGAACTGGGTGAATAATGGATTTTTTGGTTCACCGTCAATTCCAAAGCATCAAAAAATGTTTAATTTCAGATTGAAACGAAAACAACATTTTGAAAGCTTTTCAGTGAATCGAAAAAGTTTTGAACTGGGTCAAACCAAAACATTTCATTTTGACCGACCCGGAATTTTTCATTTCAAAAGCAAAGGAGGACTAGATTCACAAAGTAACCAGAGACTGAGAAGGAGGAGGTTTCTTTCACCCTTTGCTGATGTGGAAAAGGGACTTTTCACTGAAAAAAGTCTGCCCAGCTCTATTAATTACATATATTTATCACAAATGGTAATTTTTTTCCCTACAGTCTTTCACTAAGGAACTGTAATCCTATGATCTGTCCTTAAACTCCATTTACTCTTTTTAAACTAAAAATAGATATTTTAGAAAAGTGGAAATACTTTTTCTGCTTTAAGATGTCTATTTTTACCTGCGTCTCCACTGTTGACTCTTCGTCTGGGAATGGCCTTAACCCGTGCAGGTAAAATCGAGTGCTGTTTGTCGTATTCTGATGCAACAACTGAGTACGATCTTTGAAAGACTGTGCGCTTTGCCAAGTCTGTATCTGTTATTGGACTGGTCTCCAAACTTCAAAGAAATCAGTGAGGTCATAAAAACTTTTTTTTTTTACGTTTCAGTGATGACATAACTCAGACAAAATTCAGAACTACAGTATCATTAAAAAACTACACTTTAAAGACTGGAAATGAAGCAGACTAGAAAGCAGCATACATTTGGTTAATGCCAATACTACCAATGTATGAAAATTTACCTTATGCAACATAATAGTAATAACTAGATGAACTCACAGTATGGCCAAAGAGAAATTCTTGCAAATTCTTTCAACATGTACGTGTATCTTGTATTTCTTAAAATATATAATTGTGTTGTAACAAGGTAAACCCTGACTATCCAAGTATCTCATGGGGGGGAGGGGCAAGGAGAGGCATCCAAAGTATTCAGATGACTGAGTTTCAGATAAACAAATGTATGATGTAAACACAGATTTATGAACTCCATGGGCCTCCTACATGAAATTTAAAAGTTTGTTTAGTGGGGGAAATAATGTTTCCCAGCCAGTTCTGATCTGCTGTTGCCAAGCCCCTGGAATGTTTCACTCCCTACTTTATGTGAACTTATTATGGTCTGCAGAAAAGCTCCCGCTTCCCAATCTACCCACAGGGTGTGAGAGAGCCCCATTGCCCCAAGTCTCAAGAGGGGCAAGGTGACTACACCAAGATGATCCTGTAGAGCAGAGATTTGAGATCTGTTGACCAGACACCTTGTTATCTTTACAGAAGGTGGTCAAGTTTAAATATTGGCATTCAATAAATTTGTTTTTATATGTCAAGTTCGATGACATAGAAATAAATATATAACATTTTTCTGGCTGATTATGTCCTCCTGATATATGAAATATCCCAGATTTTGTTTCCATTTTAATTGCTTTAGTGCCAAAGTTCAGACTTGCAGCAATTCTGTGTTAAAATAAAATAGTCTGAATTAGTTTAAAGTTTTGAACAGAATTGGAGCTGGTGATCGAAAAGATCTGAGAGACTGTTGTCTTTCTGTACACAAATACGATTTCTGGTAGCCTATAAGCCAAAAACATATACAAGTTATGGCTATAATTCAAGCTTTGATCTGACTTGGTATTTTGGCTATCTATTGCAGCAACAATTCCCATTACCCTTTTGTTCACTTCAGTACTGTGCTGTGCTAGTATGTTAGCTAACAGTTATCAAGAACTACACTGGCATACCTTGGTGGCATGGATTTCATGTTACTCTCTGGTTCCTCAAAGACATTAGGACATGCATCAGGAGTGACTGATATGTATGGTGCAGGTACTGAAGTTGAACGCAGATATCTCATCTCATCTTGGAAGAGGTTGTCATCTTGATAGACAACAAAGTTTTCATGATGATGCCTGCATTAAAGTAGATATTTAAACTAATGATGATGATGATTTGTATTATCATAATGCTTAAGAAACCTACTGGACCAGAACCCCATTGTGCTGGGCATTGTACAAACCCAGAAAAAAAAAAAGAAGAGCGTTTTCAAAACCAACCGACCCTTTCCAGTCCAATTAGCTAGCAATTATTGTCACTTACCATGTCTGTACATCTACTGCATTTGAGCCTAACCTGGTTGTGGCCTTAGGAACTGAAGCAATGTAAATGTTAATATGGTGCTGAAGTAGTGAGCTAAAGAATAGCCTATCCGGATGTGGATTTGTTTACCATTTGCTAATGTTTCGCAAACTCAAGATGATGTTACTTATTGTAGAAACAAATTTCCTCATTTCATCCTGAACCATTTTAGAGCTCATTAACATTATATACTACACTGAAATATACTGGGAAATACAAAGAGGTACATGCTTATATGCTCTGAATTGAGAGAAGGTCTGAGGGGACTAGGTATATTAGGCTCAAGTCATAATGTGAGAGTCTTATTATGGAGTTCTGCTACCAAGTTCTTAAATCACCGAAATTTAAGTTTTAAGAATTATTAATCAAACATCCAAAAGCGTGTTAGGGTACCTCCCAAATTCAGTAGCTCTGATCCCTGGAGCAACTGCAATCTAAACAGATATGAAAATACCATGGAAGATGGAGAGAAAGTCAGGGGACAAGATGATAAAGAAGCATGAGACTGCTTCCAGAGAGCAGCACATTTTTATATATAAGTTTTAGTTTAGTACATAAAATCCACTTTTTATTTTTATTCAAACATTATGAATAAATGGATTGAGTAGCTTTCATTACCTTGCTAAAGTCTGCAGATAGAGGCATGGCATTTTAATGGGAAAGTCCTCAGAAATTCCTTCTTTAACACTGGGAAGCTGCGACTGGAATGATTTTGCAGGATGATAGCACAAAATACTGGGCTCAGCAGCACTGCTCAGGGACAGCAAGAACAGAGCATTGGCTTTAATCACTTGATGAGCTTCCATGGTTGGCAAGGCACGAGGAGTCTTAACTTGCATTGGTTTTCTCCTGTATTGTTTAACCTAGAATACAAAAATGTTGTTACATGTTCACATCATTATTTTATTATAAGTAAGAATTAGATTTAGACATGGGTATTTTTTAGTAAAAGTCATGGACAGGTCACAGGCAATAAACAAAAATTCATGGCCCCTACTCCAGTGTGTGCGGGGGTGCTGACTGCCCTAAGCAGCACGCTGCTCCAAGGCCCCCAGAGACTGCTCTCCCCAGGGACTGCTGTTAGGTGTTGATTATTCAGTAGCTGGGGGCTCGTTGTCTTGCTGCATCCTCTGTTCATTTGGATCAGTTTCAATCAGTTAATTAACGACCTGATCATTCCACCCAGACTCCCATGTGACACACACGCACACACTTTCTGTCTCCAGCGTTAACCATTTTGCACCCACTTAACCCTGGTCTACACTACGAGTTTAGATCGAAATTAGCAGCATTAGAGCGATTTAACCCTGCACCCCTCCATACGACGAAGCCATTTTTGTTGACTTAAAGGGCTCTTAAAATCTATTTCTGTACACCTCCCTGACGAGGGGATTAGTGCTGAAATCGGCATCGCTGGGTCAAATTTGGGGTAGTGTGGACACATTTCAATGGTATTGGCTTCCGGGACCTATCCCAGTGTGTTCCCTTGTGACCACTCTCGACAGCACTCTCAACTCAGATGCACTAGCCAGGTAGACACAAAAAGTCCAAAGGACTTTTGAATTTCATTTCCTGTTTGGCCAGCGTGGCACAGGTGACCATGCAGAGCTCATTAGCAGAGGTGACTGTGGAATCCCAGAACTGCAAAAGAGCTCCAGCATGGACCGAATGGGAGGTATTGGATCTGATCGCTGTATGGGGAGATAAATCTGTGCTATCAGAACTCCATTCCAAAAGACAAAATGCCAAAATATTTGAAAAAAAAATCTCCAAGGGCATGAAGGAGAGTCTATAACAGGCACCTGCAGCACTGCCATGTGAAAATTAAGGAGCTCAGGCAAGCCTACCAAAAAGGCAAACGGCAGCTCCGGGTCAGAGCCCCAGACACATCACTTCTATGATGAGCTGCATGCAATTCTAGGGGATGCCCCTACCACTACCCCACCCCTGTACATGGACTCCTGCAAGGGGGGAGTCTCACACAACAGTGATGAGGATATAAGGGATGAGGAAGACTATGATGATGAGGAGGATGAAACCATTCTCCCCGACATCCAGGAACTGTTTATCACCCTGGATCCAACACCCTCCCAACCCGGGTTCCCGGAACTTGAAGATGGAGAAGGCACCTATGGTGAGTGTACCTTTGTAAATATAATACATGGTTTAAAAGCAAGCGTGTTTAATGATTAATTTTCCCCGAAGACTTGGAATGCATTTGCGGCCAGTACAGCTACTGGAAAAGTCTGTTAACGTGTCTGAGGATGGAGCAGAAATCCTCCAGGGACATCTCAATGAATCTCTCCTGGATGTACTCCCAAAGCCTTTGCAAAAGGTTTCTGGGGAGGGCAGCCTTATTCCATCCTCCATGGTAGGACTTTTACCAGGCCAGGCCAGCAGTACGTACTCTGGAATCATTGCATAACAAAGCATGGCAGCGTATGGTCCCGGTGTTTGCTGGCATTCAAGCAACGTTCATTCTTTATCTCTCTGGGTTAGCCTCAGGAAAGTGATATCATTCATGGTCACCTGGTTGAAATAGGGGAATTTTATTAAGGGGACATTCAGAGGTGGCCGTTCCTGCTGGGCTGTTTGCCTGTGGCTGAAAAGAAATCATCCCCGCTGTTAGCCACACGATGGGGGAAGGGGTGAAGCGATCATCCCAGAGAATTGTGTGTGTGTGGGGGTTTAGTTGGGTTTGTGCTGCATGTTCACCCGATAATCGCAGCCCCTCTTTTTAACTGTTTACAATGCTCATAACCACTGCGGTGATCTGAGCGGGCTCCATGCTTGCCGTGGTATGGCAACTGCAGGAGAGCAGAGTTGCAGCGGAAGTGGTGGCTGACGACAGATACCACAAGGACAGATTTATAGAGAACGACGAGAGGACCTATGAGGTCGATTCATGAGAGCAGGAGAGCAGAGTTGCAGCGGAGGCGGTGGTTGGATGACCAGTTTTGCAGACATACTGCACCGTCTGCTGCCAGCAGCACCAGGACACAACAGCTGTGGTGTCGGTGAGCTGAGCTGATGGGGCTGCATACTTGCTGTGGTATGGCGAGACAAGAGCAGGAGAGCAGAGTTGCCGCAGAAGCAGTGGATGACAACAGTCATATAGAGGACCTGCGAAGTGGATTCATGGCACTAGAAGAGCAGAAGAGCAGAGTTGGAGAAGAAGTGGTGGTTTGATGATGGTTAGCAGTCCTACTGCACTGTCTGCTGAAAGCAGTATGGCGTCCGCACAGAAAAAAGGTGCAAAATGATTGTCTGCTGTTGCTTTCATGGGGGGGGGGTGACTGATGACATGTACCCAAAACCACCCGCGACAATGTTTTTGCCCCATCAGGTATTGGGAGCTTAACCCAGAATTCCAATGGGCGGCAGAGACTGCGGGAACTGTGGCAAAGCTACCCACAGTGCAACACTCCGAAAGTCAACCCTAGCCACGGTACTGTGGACGCACTCTGCTGACTTAATGCACTTAGTGGGGACACACACAATCGACTGTATAAAATTGCTTCCTAAAAAATCGACTTCTATAAATTTGATCTAATTCCATAGCATAGACATACCCTTAGTAGCAATGCAACACATAGAGGGAAACTGACATGCTTAGGATTCATAAAAATGTTACAGAAAATTCCCACTTTGACACACATGTTCATATAAAAATTTTTCCATAGGGCTCCTTCGTTGTTCAGTGCATAGGATAGACCATGCTTTGGGAATGAATAAGGGTTGTGTAGTGAAGGATACGGTTGTGAGTGTAAGACCCCTTGCCTCATTCATTCAAGAAATTGGAAGGCTTGTAATGAATGAAGCAGAGGATACAGGAAGAGAAAAGATGGTTTCATGGTTAAGGCAGTTAAATGCCCTGGAGAACTGAATTCTATCCCTGCTTGTCACAGAGTTCCTTTGTGACGCTAGGCAAGTCACTTAAACCAAACTTTTCACGGGTGGCCACTTAGCATGCTGGGTTCCCAATATGAGGCCCTCTGGTCTGATTTGCAGAGTGCACTCTCAGCCACAACTGGTCAATGTGAACTATGTTTTGAAGATATTAAGGCTATATAATTCTAACTAATCTGAAAAATTAGACCTTATACATACCAAACTGGGCATCCCAAATTAGTGGTCACTTTTGATTATAAAATCTCTGTCCCCCAATTCCAAACCACTCGCATCAGTAAACTTAATTCTGGCATTTCTTATGTGTGAGTGCTTGACTTTGAAACCTTAACATTCTTTGAATGTAATTTTTTGTTAGCAATTTTATTCACATGGCACTTAAATGACAAAACACAGAGGAGGGTTACAAAGGAAACAAAAATGATACATCAGACAAGGCTAGGGAAAGTTTCCTTACCTATTAATATTCTTTCTTAAAGATTTTCTATATCAGGCCGTATACTTCGATTATAGTCCCTCCAAACCACCAGATGAAGAACAAGAATTTAAATAATGCAATATCTTCCCATATAAAGGGTCTAGCTATCTCAGCTTTCAGTTGAGTATTTCAGAAGCAGTATCAAGTAGGAACTTAACCAATTCATCAATAACCATTAAAAAATAATGTTAAACAATTTCAGTTTGTCAGTGACTCTGTATCAAAGTTCTTAACAATGAGTTAGGCACTCAAATCTTACAAGGAGGTGGATGGGACTGGTATAAAAAGTCTTTAATGAAGGAAAAGTAACAGATAAAGATAATTTCCCCTCCTCTCTTTGATCTTCTATAACAGATGATATACTTGGGATCTTCCAAAGCATCTGATAAGCCAGTCTTCTTCGGTCTTGTACACTCAATAGTAAAGTCATGACTACCAAATGTACTGGGTGTCGCATGAATTAAGGATCTTGCATACAAAGGTTCAGAACAAACAGGAGCCTGAATGGGGGTGGACATGGACATGTTCACCAGTTCCAGGGTCTTCTCAGTCAGTTTGGAGTTATCAGAAAAAAAGCTCCTCTTGATTTGGCAGACCTTCTACAGGACTATGCTGATCATGGGCTAGGGTGGGAAGGGAATATCCATTTGGCTGAGGTCTACTGACAATCAAGAAAATTTGTTCTGCCAGCTCCTGCTTTCTTGAACCTGAAGTATTTTTTCCTGGGTATAATGAGATTTCATTCTCCTGATTTCTAGAATCATAGAATATTAGGGTTGGAAGAGACCTCAGGAGGTCATCTAGTCCAATCCCCTGCTCAAAGCAGGACCAACACCAACTAAATCATCCCAGCCAAGGCTTTGTCAATCCAGGCCTTAAAAACTTCTAAGGATAGAGATTCCACCACCCTCCTAGTGATACAGTGTTCCCTAATATCCAAGCTAGACCTCCCCCACTCCAACTTAAAACCATTACTACTTGTTCTGTCATCTGCCACCACTGAGAATAGCCTAGCTCCATCCTCTTTGGAATCCCCCTTCAGGGAGTTGAAGGCTGCTATCAAATCCCCTCTCACTCTTCTTTTCTGCAGACTAAATAACCCCAGTTCCCTCAGCCTCTCCTCTTAAGTCATGTGCTCCAGCCCCCTAATCATTTTTGATGCCCTCCGCTGCAGTGTTTCCAATTTTTCCACATCCCTTCTGTAGTGGGCGTACCAAAACTGGCCACAATATTCTAGGTGTGGCCTCACCAGTGCCGAATAGAGGGGAATAATCACTTCCCTCGATCTGCTGGTAATGCTCCTACTAATACAGCCCAATATGCCGTTGGCCTTCTTGGCAACGAGGGCACATTGCTGACTCATATCCAGTTCCTCATCCACTGTAATCCCAGGTCCTTTTCTGCAGAACTGCTGCTTAGCGCCAGTCGGTCCCCAGCCTGTAGCGGTGCATGGGATTCTTCCGTCCTAAGTGCAGGACTCTGCACTTGTCCTTGTTAAACTTCATCAGATTTCTTTTGGCCCAATCCTCTAATTTGTCTAGGTCACTCTGGACCCTATCCCTACCCTCCAGCATATCTACCTCTCCCCCCAGTTTAGTGTCATTTGCGAACTTGCTAAGGGTGCAATCCATCCCATCATCCAGATCATTGATAAAGACGTTGAACTGGGGCAATCCGCTTGATACCGGCAGACAAATAGACATCAAGCTGTTGATCACTACCTGTTGAGCCCGACAATCTAGCCAGTTTTCTATCCACCTTATAGTCCATTTATCCAATCCATACTTTTTTATCTTGCTGGCAAGAATACTGTGGGAGACCATATCAAAACCTTTGCTAAAGTCAAGATACATCACATCCACTGCTTTCTCCATATTCACAGAGCCAGTTATCTCATCAGAGAAGGCAATTGGGTTGGTCAGGCATGACTTGCCCTTGGTGAATCCATGTTGACTGTTCCTGATCACCTTCCTCTCCTCAAGTGCTTCAGAATTCCTTGAGGACCTGCTCCATGATTTTTTCCAGGGACCGAGATGAGGCTAACTGGCCTGTAGTTCCCAGATCCTCCTCCTTCCCTTTTTTTTTTAAAGATGGGCACTACATTAGCCTTTTTCCAGACGTCCAGGACCTTCCCCAATCGCCATGAGTCTTCAAAGATAATGGCCAATGGCTCCACAATCACATCAGCCAACTCCCTCAGCACCTTTGGATGCATTAGATCTGGACCCATGGACTTCTGCATGTCCAGCTTTTCTAAACAGCCTTTAACCTGTTCTTTCACCACTAAGGGTTGGTCACCTCCTCCCCATACTGTGATGCCCAGTGCAGCAGTCTGGGAGATGACCATTCTGTTAAGATCAAGGCAAAAAAAAAAAAAAGCACTGAGTATGTCAACTTTTTCCACATCATCTGTCACTATGTTGCCTCCCCCATTCAGTAACGTCCCACATTTTCTGTGACCCTCTTCTTGTTGCTAACATACCTGTAGAAACCCTTCTTGTTACCCTTTACACCCCTTGCTAGCTGCAATTCCAATTGTGCCTTGGCCTTCCTGATTACAACCCAGCATGCTCTAGCAATATTTTTATACACCTCCCTTGTCATCTGTCCAAATTTCCACTTCTTGTAAGCTTCCTTTTTGAGTTTAAGCTCACCGAAGATTTCACTGTTAAGCCAAGCTGATCGCCTGCCATATTTGCTATTCTTTCTGCACTCCGGGATGGTTTGTTCCTGCACCCTTAATAAGGGTTCTTTAAAATACACCCAGCTCTCCTGGACTCCTTGCCCCCTCATATTAGCTTTCCAGGGGATCCTGCCCATCAGTTCCCAAAGGGAGTCTAAGTCTGCTTTTCTGAAGTCCAGGATCTGTATTTTTCTACTCTCCTTTCTTCCTTTTGTGAGGATCCTGAACTCAACCATCTCATGGTCACTGCTGCCTAGGTTGTCGCCCACTTCTACTTCCCCTACCAATTCTTCCCTGTTTGTAAGCAGCAGATCAAGAGGAGCACGACCCCTAGTTAGTTGCTCCAGCACTTGTACCAGAAAGGTATCTCCAACACTCTCCAAAAACTTCCTGATTGTCTGTGCATTGCTGTATTGCTCTTCCAGTTGATGTCAGGATGATTGAAGTCCCCCATTACAACCAGGGCCTGTGATCTGGAAACTTCAGTTAATTGTCCAAAGAAAGCCTCATCTATTTCATCCTTCTGATCTGGTGATCTATAGCACATGCCCACCACAACATTATCCTGTTGCTCTCACCTCTAAACTTAACTGCATTCTACTCATTCAGTCATGTGTGCTGGTTCTCATCCTCAGACTGTGATTGCCAACTGACTGGTAGGGTTCTTTTTGGCTTAAGCCATCAACAGGTCTGTTTCTCTGAACATATCTTGACTTCTTTTGTGTCCCTGGTGACAGATGTATATTACAGATCGCGGCAATGGCCAACTGAATTTTTATGGATGAATAAATTAGCTTTCTCTGGAAGTGTAACATAGTGATCCTCACAATCTTGGACTCTAGCTTGTTTATGGAAGACTTCCTTTGAATCAGTGATGAACAATGCAGCAATGTTAAAAAAAAAATTCCACCCTAGAGGATGGTTTATTGAAATCTTCCTCAGTTAGCTATTAACTCCATGAGTCTTGAAGATATTTGCAGGCTCTTTGAGGTTCTCTCTTCACTCCACTTCTTATAACAGGAACACACACTAAAGAGAGTGCAATGTAGAAGCATATTCAGGGCACTAAATTGAAGCTCACTGCCATTGACCCTAGCACCTGCTGGCAGTTCTATACTGTGCTCTTTGAGTGGTGAATTAAAAGTTTTGACTTGGATCTGCAGCTTATTCATAGAGTCCTACACAAGAAATGCCCATTTAGTATTGTGAATTCTTCAGATACATAAAGTTTTGTGTGGGACTGAAGGAGCTCTTCTTGTTATTCACCAACCCCTGCTTTCCCAAATAAGCCCTACTGTCTTTCACTGATGCATTGGCTGAAGCTTCTGAACCAGCTCAGAGCAGCCAGTTGTCCAGATATAGCCTATAGGGTACAGCTTGGTCCAGGTCAGCAAATCAGTTATTTCTAGTGAGACTGCAACATTGCATATGGCAGGGAAATATCCTAAAGATTCAATGAGCATAAGAATTTGCCTTAGAATCACTTAAAAGAATTATTCAAGGAGACTATCTGCTTAAATTGGCATTTAATCAACTGTACAATGACAGCAGGTTATTTGCCAAATAATGACTTATTCAAAGACATTTGCATACATTCAAATATGTTAGCATAAAACTAAAAATCAATTTACAAATATGAATCTGAAAATAAGTAAATACACTATAAAATAATTTGGATTAACAACAACTAATCAGTTCTGACTTCTCCTTCCCTCACAAGGAATAAATTGGATCTTAAGTACAAAACCAGAAGTGTTCATTTTTTTTCAATCACAGTACATTAAAACTACTTTTAATACAAGCGAACATTTCATGACATTGAAATATTCTGAAATTCTAAAATTATCAATATATACCTGAACTAGTAATACTAATACTGGAGAAACAAATAAATATACCTTCTCTCTTGCTGCTGCTTGCTTTTCACGGAGGTATTTTTCTCTGCATCGATCACAAACCAGATACCAAGTGCTTCCTCCTATACCACCATCACCACAATTACCAGCCCATCCTCCACAGAAGTGTCCAATGCTATTATAACCTTGACCACCTGCATACCGGCCACAACCTTGAAATAATGAAGACAAGATCTATAAACAATAACTTTACTTTTAGGAACAACAATTAATGCTTCTTTTCCTATCCGTAAAATAGGAAGGAGGAGACTCATTTTCTTTCCCTTAGCTTGGTTTTATTCTCTCTGAATTCCTTGAAAGCTATATTCTGAAAGAAAATGGGTGGTGTTCAATGCTTGGAAAGTTTTTGTTTTTTAAAGTCTGTTGATGAAAACAGCTTTTTAAAAGCTTATTTATATTACAGTAGTGCCCAAAAATCAAGGCAGACACACTGGAAGACAGTCCCTGATCCCAAAGGCTCATAAATCTGAAAATGAGAAATGTCATGCAACCTTCATGATAGGTGGTGCTACCACCCTGCTGATAATTTTGTCCCTCTTCATTTGCCAATACATTTTTAAGCTTTGTTTCTTTTTGTGTTCAAAGGGTATCAATCACATTCAGGGAAGTGCATTGAATGTATGCTAATTGCTGCACAGCTAAAAGAGGGAACACAAATTTCAACTGGATTCTATATTTTTGTTTCCCGCAGTTCCCATTGGCTGGGAACAATGAACTGCGGCCACTGGGAGCTGTGGAGGGCCATGCCTGCGGACAATCAACGTAAACAAAATATCTTGCGGCCTGCCTGTGGATTACCCTGATGGACCGCGTGCCGAAGGTTGCAAACTTCGGCTTTAAAATAAAAATCTAAGGAATTCTAAACAACAAAAATCCAACCCTAGATGTAATAAAACTTTAAGGTTGAAAAATTAAGCTCTTAAAAGTTAGGAAATTTCAGAAAATAAAGGGACATTTTCAACTTTAAAAAATTACTTTTCTGTGTGAAAATTATGTACATACTATGGCTACTAGAGAACCCAAGATTATTGTAACTGAAGTAAGTTAGCAAAAAACCAGTATTTTCAGTTTGTTGACTTTGTGTAGTGCATGTGTCTTTGTGTATGGCCAGTTTTTCCCTTGGTGAGAAGGTCCTTATAAAAATGAAGCAAAATTTTTTATTTTCAAGAAGAGGATTTCTTTTAAAGTTCAGAATGTACTATTTAAAGGGTGTTCTATCAGAAACTTTTTTTTTTTTTTTTTTTTTTTTAAACGCCCATGCTGCTTTTTGTAGAGTCCTAGTCTGAAATAGCATGCACATGTAATGATGTGTAGGTGATTCCCTTGGTGATCACAGTGAATGAAACAGGACGTCTATGGAGCCCTTTTTCCTTCATACACATCTTAGGATAGAAGCATGTTTACCATGAAGTAAAGTAAGCCAGGCATGCATGTGCGACATAGCCTTCCTTCACTTACAAGGCACAGTTTTCAAACTCCTGTAACCTGTTCCAATGAAAAGTTTCATTGGAGCACTCCAGGATACTTCACACAGATGACTATTTCTCTGTCAAATTTCAACTTTCTACCTACCCTCTCCCTGCAACCACATTTTAGAACAAGTTCTGCTTGACAAACAACAACAAAAATAGTGGCAAAAGTAAACATTTCCCCCCACTTTTCCTCCCATTTGCAAGAGGCTGAACAGTTTTTGCTTGAAGTTGCCAAAAATCTTCACTCTTGTCCAGAGAACACGTCTGGAAAATTTTAGTCTAAAGTTTCAGAAAGTTATCAGTGACTGAAAACATGGAGTTATAATAGAAGTGTTTTGCAACCTAGAGCTCCTACTAAAAGTTAGGCTTTTATTTTTTATCTCCTCTCATTTTCCCTACATAGTCACAAACTAAGATTTTAGATTAAAAATTGTGTTTCCAAATAGGAACTGTAAATTCAGCTTTTTAACTGCTTTTAGGTCCTGATTCAGCAAGGCACTTAAATAAGCCTGTAACTTTAAACGTGAGTGCTGAAAACTACACGCATGCTTAATCCCTTATTGAATCAAGGTCTTCAATTTCTTTATTCTTTTAATTAAAACAATTCCCACTATGGCTAAGGAGGCCTGATTTACTTTCATAACAATAATGACTGTCAAAATACAAACTATGTAAAAATAAACTTTGATTGAGGACTGGGTTATGGGGGAAAAAAAAAAGTCTTACCCGGATGAGCTTGTCTCATGTGGTAAGTCACTGGATATGGATGGGATTCTCCACATAGTTCACAGATGGTATCTTTCTCAGGTCCTCCCACTGCAAGCTGGGCCATCTCACCAAAAAGATTTCCCCTTGGTCTAGCCTCAGCTTTTTCTTTTTTCTTTTTTTCCTTTTTGGTTTTCTTGTTATCTTTGTCGCTTTCTTTCTTCTTTAATACTGCACAGGAACCCGGGCTTGGGAAAATCATATTCTGGGATGCTGCTTTGATAGTTGCTAAAGAAATATCTTCCCAGAAAGCTACCAAATGCTGCAGTGTTAAGGGAAGAGGAGATTTAGATTTCATAGTATAATGACTCGTCGTTTCAAATGAGGTAATTTCAGTTTTTCCATCCTCGCATTTCTCATGCAGAGGTGGTTCTTTAAGCATAGACAGGACCTTGTTTTTGTTGATGCTGCCCATTTTAGATATGTCTGGACCATGAGGTGCAATGTTAAACATATTAAGAGCAGATGATATTTCCAATGAGTGTCTATTTTTCAACTTGGTTTCTTTTTCCTCTGTAGGTTGTTGATTAAGACTGTTTCTTATTGGTGCATGCTCTTTGGTAAGCTCTGGATTAAACTTCAAAAAAGATGAACAAGCCATAGCATCATGGACTATTCCTTCATGCCACAGGAACGAAGCAAAGACAGCTCTGGCACATTCTGCAACAGATGGCGACATTGCTTGCTTGGCTGGCTCTACAGATTTGGATCCATCTCCTTTGAAAAGTAAGCAGGATTTTTCCTTTTTGGGTCTTGTGTGCCTACTGGCACACTTACGGCTCACTTTTGGAGAAGCTCTCATATCTTGCTCATCTTTCAGTGGTGCTTTTCCTATGCTAAAATGAATTTTATTAGAACTATCATCCACAATTTTGAATTCTGTGCTATCTTCACATGTGCTATCTGTAATGCTATTTGTCTTTAAAGTACTTGAAGTGCAAACTTCAACAACTTCACTGTGAAGGTTTTCTTGTACAACGTGAGGGGAAGGAGCTCTATTTTCAGTTTCAGTCACAGGTTTTGCATCTTTTGATAGAATTTTTGGTTTGGGTGAAGTGGACCGTCCCCTTAATGGCTCTGTTAGTGGTACTTTCTTTTTGCGAAGTGTGTCTGGATCCAGCGTGTAAGAGTCTGATTTGGATCGTTCCCGAGGAGGATCAAGCTTTGTTTTTACAGGGACTGAGACTTTTTGAGGTAGAGTCTTATCATGCGGAGATGATGATCGTGGTGAACTAGCACCAGAAGTGCTGGATCTTCCTGCTGTGAATGGCTTTGGCTTTGGTGAGGAAGACCGTGTTCCTGGTCCTGGAGATTCAGCTCTTAGACCAGAAGTTGTCCTCCCATCAGATCTTAGTGTCTGCAAAGTGTTATGGTTTGGAGATAATGATCTGCTATGAGAATCTGACCTCAACTTTGCAGCATCTGATTTCAACATAAGAGACTCACTGGCAGATAAGCCTTCTGTATTCCTTGTTTTTTTCTGGTCAGCAACAGTTCTGATCACACGTCCATCAGGTTTGGGTGACTTGCTCTCAGCCCTGTGTTTTGATATATCCGATTTTCCTGCTGGAGAAACTGGTCTAGCAGTGGCTGTGAAATTCACTCTGTCACCTGTATGGTACATTTTATAATGAAATTATTACTACATTTTGTAACCGATACCCATTACAATACAAATTAAATTAAACAGAATTGAACACAAAAATAGAATTCAACCAGGTGCTTCTGTTAACATCCCAAAGTACCAACAGAGCTGATAAAAAGGATTTTTTTGAAATTATAATGCAACCACTGATTATTTGAAACTACTTTGCAAAGGATTCACAAATATATACATGAGTATGCATTTAAAACATGTACAAGAAAATATTTATTAGAAAATGCACTTCTTGTGAAATTACCTAGAGAGCAAAAGCACTACTATACCATACGGAGAATTTGAGTTCACAATCTCCACTGACCACCAATAAGGGAAAGTAATTTGTTTACTTGGAAGCTAGAATACAAAGCATTATTAGCTAAGTTTACCATAGCTAAGTTTATCAAAGTCACAACAAAATTATTATTTATTAGTTTTACATATGTTAGACTGACTACAACTATGGAACTTGCAGGATGGTCTCTTGACTACTTTTTTTTTCTTCTATGCTTAAAAGACAAAAAGGACATATAGAAAGTAATTGAAATTACACAAGTAAATTAGGATAAGAGGCATGTTCCAGACATGTTGCAAAAAAGTCAGGCTCAAGTTGGAGGTTGCCATATTATTAAGGTCAGTTGAGAATAAATACATGTGACAACTCTTGTCTACTAATTCATCTTTTTTGTTTTGATGCAGACACAGTAATTAGTTGTATTTACTCCAATTCATTGCCAATCCATTATCTGATAGAACTATGTAATTGCTTTTTATAAATGTATGTAAAATACATGTGTACAAGGCTGAATAGTGTAGCTCACAGGAAGAAAGTAATTTGTCCATATATTGTTTTCTATGAATGGATGCAGTTAGTCTATATTCAAGGATGGCATTTATGAACAGTGCTGGCAAGCTACTGAGTAATCATGAATAAATAAATCTAGAATACCTCCTCTTTCCTTGGCCTTATACAGCAATTCCCTTGTTCATGTGATTAATCCCACTGATTTCAGTGATCACAACACTTGTGATATACTGTGTAATACAATTAGCCCCACAAATGTGTCAGCATTTTGAACTCAACCAGCACAAAAATGGAATATTTAATTAATACTGTATTAAATGTTAGTCTATAAATAAACTAATGAAAAAATAAGTAACATGAAAATGAATCTCTCCCTGTCCTCCAAAATTTCACTAGTTTGTTGTCTAAATATTCATACATGTATGACAGTAGTCTGGTTTACAGTATCTTAACTGGTTGTAAACCAACACTCCATCTTCAACATACAAGTCATGAAACCATTACAATTAAATAAGCAACAGTGAGTTGTTCTATTATATGAACGCTCATACATATCAAACTTTAACATTCATTTTGAAAAAGTGTTTTATCAAGTGAATGGAATGAAAATGAATGGAAGGAGAAAAAACATTTTCTAATGTAAAATTTGAATAACCTGACTGTGTTTGCATGCATACCCACCCTTTAGTTTGTGAGAGAGAGATGAAATAGCAGAGGCAGGCCCAGCTACATCACTACTTTTGTAAATGCGCTCACGAGAAGCAAGGCAGCGGGATGGAGTTTCTATAGTGGAAAACAGTGGCACAGAAGCAGCATAGATTCAATGGAAAAGATTAGCAAAGATAAAAACAAGCAAAACAAGCATTTCAAATGATGTCTCTCTACTTTGCTAAACATACTGTATTTCGCTGCTAAAATACATTCTCCTAAACATGTTTTATATGAGAATGTTATTTAAATTTTGAAACATTTTTTAAAAAGTTTACATAATTTTTTTAAAGAGTAAAAATGGAAGGTTTTATGATTTAAACATGCATTTTGAAAAACTGATAACCAGTGGGACAGACAGAAGGGTTTATAGTTTATTATAAAAACAAAGGATGTTACAATAATGACTATCTTAATTGTATTTCAATTTGAGATCTTTTTATAATTATAAATTTACATGCATGATTTAGAATTGTAATATGGCATTTTTGTGTAGCAATAATCAAACTGTTCTTAACTGAAACTAAAAAGAATATGTGGGAGATTCACCTTTGAAAATTCCAGTTACAAAAATAAAATAAGTTACATTTTTACAGTTTCAGTGCTTTTATTGGAATTATTTTTCCTTTTATATATGCAAAAAAAATATAACAACTCAGTAATAGTGGTTTTTTCGTATAACCTAACATGCATAATATGAACTTTTTAACTGATCAGTATTACAGAATGATATGACTAGGATTATATAAGATTCTAACAAACAATTAATTATGGATTGAAAATTTTATCCATATATAGTCTATTTATAAAAACAGAAGAGGAGTCTGGCATGTCAACTCTCACACTTCTATAAGAAAGATCCTTTATTAATGATGCTTTCAAAATTGTGAAGGCAAGAATTATGCCTTCAAAAACAATGGGCCAGATGCATTCATGGTATAATTCCATGCTTAACTTCACTAAAGTTATATCAAGGATGAATTTTGCTCCACTGAGTCAAAGTAGCCTGAACTATCTAACATAAATCCACAAAACCAAGGAAATATTTCTATACATACTAAGTGTGCCATAATTTAAAAAAAAGTATATCATAACAAAGCTCTAGACTTGTAAAATGTAAATGACATGGAAATGTTAGCATGGAATTTTAGCCTTAACTCTAATTCTGTCTTGCAGTAAAATTCAATTTTTAAGCTTAACTCCTAGCTTTTTCCTTTAGTAAAATTAAATCAAATAGTTACTGTAATAATGGTCTTTAGAGATTTAATTTGCATATGCAGTAGGAAAATAGCATGCTTTAGAAAAGCTTTTTTGCAGAAGCTCAAGAGGCAAGTGTATTTGAGGAACTATGATATTAACCCATGTATTTCATAAAAGATTTGTTGCTGTGTCTCTAGTGTTCTATTTACTAAAACATACAAAAAGGTTAAAGTATAAGTATCTCCCGACCTACGTTTTAAGGGTAGTTGTTGTAGTGGGTAAGAAGATTGAGTTCACATACACTTTGAACACTTGAAATAACAATCCCATTCTTCAAGACAGAATAATAAAACATAATGATTACATTCACCTTCTCAATCAAACATTAGCATAAACTTGAGATCAGTGAATGGATGCCCCCACCATTAAGCTTATTATTTCCTATTTGAAAACTATTTTTCCAGGATATAACAGATGCCAGATTTTGGGTACACTGACAGTTTATTTTACAAAGATAAAATAAACACTAATTAAAAAAACACACTAGGAAAAAAGCATACATGTACGCTTAGAAACAAACTTTTTACAGTAATGGATATCAAAATAAAGAAGGATTAACAAAGATTAGAGGAACAGTATGGTAAGTAAAAATTAAAATTTTTAATTTGATATGTAAGCATCATGCTTTTCTTACTATAACATGATTTTCTGTTCCTAACGTGTCTGTATTGGTAACTTTCCCAAGATCTTTTCATCCTATATATTTACAATTACTGTATTTACTTTTCATTAAAATTTAGAGATTGTCTGTTTGTGCTGCCCCTAAATCAGTGCAGGAAGGAAATTGCAGCTCAAAGAGTCAATATCCATCCCAGTCTCCCTGTTGTCTTTGGGAAGGGAATAAAGTGCAACTCATCTATACCTGTCACAGCATATGCTCCAAGACACACTGGCGTAACGACGCATCCAGGCATATTGGGGGTTGAAGTCAAGCATGATGGTGGGAGATAGTGACTCTGAACAAGCAGCAGAGGTATGGTTCTCCCCCACATCGGGTGTCTTATTCCCCTTTTATTCCCTTACACCAGACCAGAATGACTGCATATTCTGAAATATTATAATATATTTATATTTCTATAGATCCCAAAAGAACAAATGCAGTGGTAGTAGAACAAGGAGCCTCTTCACTAATTTATGATTAAAAATATACTGAATTTTACAAATACCTGAATATGCGAATATTAAAAAAAGGGAGAGAATCAGTCTCCGACAGTAGTTGTAATGGGATTAATTTCAACAAAGGAAAGCTGAGGTGTAGTACCAGTGGGAAAAATATTTATTACCCAAGGATAATAGTGGGAGCTAGATCACTCAAGCTATTTAAATCTGGACAATGAACTTGAATATATTCAAGAAGGCTGCACAAAATAACCTAATAGTTCTTATCCAACTGTAACATCTGAGTAAATTATTGTTCACACTGCTAAGATGTATCCAAAGTCAAGCTTAATGCAATTTATGCCCTTCTTCCAAACTTTATAACATGATTCATCCAGAGATGTTTTGGAATGTACAAAATTTGCCACAGAGAAAATAAGCTTCACATCCAGATATCCTAGAATAAACAAACATGTACAAGCCCAATGCCACATTTACTGTTCCCCACAAAAATATCTGATGCGTCAAAAATATTTGATAGCTAATACATGCCACAGTTCCAGATCTTGGAAAACAATTTGTGAATTTCCCTCACTGGGACATACTCAAGCCTTTTAAAATATTTTAAGTTCTCTAGGAAAGGGACCATTTCTTATTTGTACGGTGAGCTACCTAGCACTAAGAGTGTATGTAAAAAATAATAATGCAGCTGCCTCTGATGCAGAAAAGAGTCAAAGTTTCATAGTTGTAGTCATCCCATAACTATTTCCATTAAATCCACTTTTAATTCCTCTTCAAATTTCCTCTATGAAGTAGTATTTTTGATTAAAAAATACTCCAGCATAGATGTTAATTTTTTTCTGTGATGAGAGAACATGCTTGGATATTCCAGTTTACAAAATATCCTTTAAAAAAATACCTAAGCCTAATGGGTCCATTACATTAGTGAGCTCATTTCTTCCAACCAAAGATTCTATGATCTCATCTGATCGGCTACTTCCTCCAACCCCGTCATCCATCTCTTCACTTCAGTGTCATTTCACATTCTGCCTGTCCTCTCTATAGGTCACATTCTCTTAATATTTTCTCTGCACTCTTCCTTCCATATCTCATGTGCATTCATTAATCCCCTTCTGCCTTCCTTCTTTCACCACCTATTTAGTTTGGGATTTTCAAAGGAGTCTAAGTTTTATTATTAAATATTTATTATTATGCTAGCACGCAGAGGTCCCAATTCGAATTAGGACTGGGATTACAGTGTGCTGTACAGTCAGAAAAGAGATGATCTCTGTGCTCAAGAGCTTATAGTCTATAGATACAAAGAGACAAAAGATAAGGATACAATATACACGCAAATGAAACTGGTGAAGAATTAATACAGCTCTCTTAGTTACATGTACACCCTGTTAAAAAAATACAATACAGGTAAGAAGGAATTGAGAAGAAAAGGAAAAGAAGAGTAGTCCCAGCTTGTCACCCGTCTACCCATGATCACCAGGCTGGGTTTTGTAGACATGATGCCAGAGGTGAGTCTTAAGGCGGGATTTGAACGAGGATAGGGTAGTGTTTGTTTGGATTTTATCAGGGAGTTTTTCCTATGCTTAGGGGCAGCATGCAGGGAAAGATGGAGTGTTTACGGGAGAAGTTGACTGATGGGCAGTAAAGATTGGAAATAGTGGTGAAACAAAGGTGGGGATCAACGTTATGATACGTTACTAGATCAGGTAGCAGAAGCTTTGACTAAGTAATGAAAAGATAAAGACAAGAAGTTTGCATTTGATGTAGAGTTGAAGGGGAAGCCAGTGGAGGGAATTAAAAAGAGCATTCACATAATCAGAACGAGCCAAGATGATTTTAGCAGTAAATCTGAAAAGCCTAGATGGGACCAAGGCTGCAGTAGTAAAGGCCAAAAATGAAGAGGCCATTGTAGTAAAGATGTGAATTATGAATACTTGGATAAGAATTTTGGCTATGTAACCAAAGAGGAATGGCTGGATTGTTGCAACTCCAGCTAGTAGGTGCAGAAGCATCCAAAGCAAGGACTGCTGTACTGGGAAGGGAGAAGGTAAAAGGGGGCACAGCCATGGCCACCCCTTCCCCTCCAGCAACTATTTGGATCCAAAACCATGCTGGTGAGTTCACCCCGCACTCTAGGGACACTAGGACTTGGGTTGTGCCTCCCTCCCACTTTGTGGGCTTGGGAGATAACTGCAACGAGGAGCCATCCAGTAGCAACAGGAGCAGCCAAACCAGGAATCTTTGGTCCTTTAAACATTCAGACAACTGTCTACAGTTTTGACTGGACTTTCTCTGCGCTGTGCTGATTGGGCTGTTTGCTCCAACCCACCCAGCTTCCCTTCCCCCTAACAGTCTTGTCACCTCACCTGCACCCCACACCTTCCCCTCTTCTTCATCAGGGCTGACAAATATTCTGCTACTGAGAACTGAACTCTTTCAAAATGGCTATCATCTCCCATGTTGTTAGGCCACAGGCAGCTATTATAAATGGCTGCTGGCTTCACTCACAATGGAAACAAGAAGGTAGTGGCCATTTTGAAAAAAAAGGCACATTAACTGAAGGCTGCTATAGCCTCAGTTCCCTTGGGAACAACAGAAGATGGTGACCATTTGGAAAAAGAGCAATTCTCCATGAATTTCTCTGAAGGAGGCCATTTTAATGTACCAACCTCTACTGAGAAGAAGCCTTGGCTATGAAAATTAATAGCAAAAATGGTCATTAATCCTAAATGTTCATTTTCAAAAGCTACCCATCTGACCATATCAAAAGAAGGTATGTATGTGTGGGAGGGGAAAATGCTGTGCTTCTGTGCAAGGTGGAGTGCAAAAGGGAGGAGAAATTTGAGGACTGATAGGAAATTCAAATACATACTCCAGCTTCTTTGTGCTCTTCTGGCAATGCAAAGCAACTGCAAAAAAAGAGCTTAACTGGACAGTATGCTCCGATTGCTTTGTGCTACTCCAAAGTAATACCATGCAATAATTGTATGATTAAGGCACTTCTTACTTTGTGGTCCCAGATTAGGTTGGAATGATTTCTGAAGACATTACATTTCTCCCCCTTCATTGTGTCCCTATAGGGCAGAGTTATGGTTGTTTGGGTGCCGTAACTGTGCATTATCCCCAGCAATTAGTCTTTTGTGTCCCTCTCCACATTTTTAAGAAATGCTGACCAAGTCTACAGTGGTAAAGCATGTGGACTCCAACACACTCTAATTCAATACTCTTATTTGTTTATGGTAGTGCCCACAATGTTCTAGATATAAGGTGTACCTGATTTAAGGTTCTAGATTTAAGGTGAGCTTAAAAGTGCCTCGGGAGTGAGTACACTGATGCAGGTTGTGTGCTGGTGTGATTGCAGGGTTGCTGTTTGTGTGGTTAGGAGACAAGGACTGTGTGAGGTGTTGCAGGGAAAATGTTTGTCATGATTCCAAGTTCAGCTATTTCTAAACTCCATCAGGGACCATGTACAGTTTATATTATACATTAGAGTGTTTCTAGAGTTCAAGCTACATAGGAGACCCTGTACAAACTAAAAGATTATTAAGAGAGTGTGCCATAACTCATTGTGTGTGTAGGTGTGACAGAAAAGACTGTTCTTGTGCAAGGGAGAAGAAAGAATGTTGGAGTGCATGAAAGGAAATCAGTTTGGGAATACTGACAGTCCCCTAGTAGTGCCAGAACACGGAGATCTTAGTAAATCAGTAATGAACAAAATGAAAACGAAACATATACAAAATTAAAAATTGAGGAAGAAGAGCAAGTATGAGTAGATGTGTGGAAGCCCCAAAAAACTTATACATAATAGTAAATTAAATTAAAAACCATCCAGGATTAATGCAATGTTTAGGGCCATGAAAATCTAGAAGTTTGACATGGTAGCAACCTTACCTGTCACACCACAAGTTTTTATAGCATATGTTAAAAAATAGATATATAAAGCTTTACATTTTAATAGGGAAAAGACTATAAAATACTACATAACATGTAGTGTTACCAATGGGAACAAAACAAACTTGGCGTTTCGAATGTACTGATTTTTCTATGCTTGACTTCTCACCATTAACACTGTTAACTATGGTTTGGGGCAGAATTTATGCATGAACTTTTACCAAGAGGAAAAACCACATCACCACAAAAACACATCTTTTCAACCTGTACCTATACTAGAGTACAGTTCTGAGTTAATTCTAATGGTTCTGTCTCCTCACCCACCCAAACACTGGATCTCATAAATTGCATAGGCTGTCATATACCTACCCGTAACTCAGTATCCTGAATCTAAGATATTGAATGCAAGTATCCTGAATCTAAGATATTCTGCATGTGGAATTTACAAGCTTTGCCACTGCAGTAAAGCACCTTTAAAAAGAGTGAATGAACACATTCTAATCCATATGGACAAAACTCAAGATTTTAAACTAAGTTTAAAACCATGGAAACTTGCATTTAAACATCATTGATATCTACAGAAAAGTAAGTCAGAAGATTCTAGCAGCTTCAGCCATTTTTAAATGATTAAGACACAGTTTCCTTTTGATGCCTAACTCTCCCTGAATACAACTACTGATTTCAATTTTGTGATGCATTACTGCAGGAAGTGCTTACGGGCTAGAGCATAAGACTTAGAAGCAGAACTCCTGGATTCACTGTACCTAGATCTACAACTGATGTGGCTGTGAAACTCTAGGAAGCATCTCTTAACCAATCTTATTTGTAAAATGGGTTTGATACTTAACATAGAGGAGTTGTGAGGCTTAATTATCTGTAAGGAATTTTGAATCCTTGGAAGAAAACACACATGCAAACACACACAGTTATTACTCATTCTGAATACATGGATTTTGGAGGTTTCAAATAGAAAGAGGTGGAAAGAGAGAGAGTTTCCATGAGAATAATCAAAAGGCACAGAGCTGGTGGATACCATGTTTCATAACGATATTAGGTGATGAAGTATTTATTGCATTGTGTACTACAATATCTTGATGAGAGTGAAAGTCATTTTAGCCCTAACATAGTTGGCTAGAAAATATCCTATATTGGCGTTGTAGACTGGGATTTTTTTAAAGACTAAACAAGTTAGATTTTAACAGGATTTCTCTGTCTAAATCTGTCCGGACTCTAAAAATCTCAACTGTGTTATTTAATTCTGGGTGTTAAAACTGAAAATCCAGTTCTCTGAAAAAAATGACAATTTGATATTTTAATGGACACAGTTGCGCAAACAAAAAAGTTATTAATTAAATAATTGTTGACAGAAGTAATGCTTAATTTCAAAAGCTTTAAATTTCTTGTAAAATAAATGAGATATTTTCCTTGAGTCTTCAATGAATGACTATACGAATGTAGCTTTAAAAGCCTCCAGTCAGTATATTGAGACAGACCTTTAGGTGAACTGAGTGCAAACAAATCAACACACACTTCCAAAAACTGAGGAAGTTCTCAAGTGAGAAAATTACTTGCATATAATTATTAATTTCTGAAGGTAACTTTTATAATATATCCAAGTCTTTTCCGTTTCACTCACCACTGCTGCATCTTGTCTTAAATTAGACTGTACATTCCTCTTTGGGGGAGGGGCCATGTCTTCCTACGTATCTGTGCACCTTGCAGAATAGGGCTCCAAACCCAACTGTGGACTCTGGACTCCATCGGATTAAATAATACAAAATCAGGGCAACTGAGCAAAATGGTTTGAAGGATTGCACTAAACTGGGACTCCAGATCAGGCACTAAAACTTTAGGGAAGCTTCATCTTTGCTGTTGTTTTGGGAAACTTGTGGTACATGTGACTGGTCTACCAGTGGCCACTCCCCCAGACAGGAAAAAATTCATCGTAAAATCAAAGTATAAACCCATAAGGTGCTAAAGGAACTGAAAGATCAATTTATAGATTACCATTTAGATTACCCACTCCACTTATTTGTATCAGTTGGTTAAGTAGATCTTTTAAAATGGATCCAGTAGGGCAGCAAGTAAGGAACTGATTACTTTTTTTGGAATAGACACTCTTCTCATTCTGTTCAACAATCACAGTGCTAGATTCAAGTTTCATTTGATTGCTGTGGTTGACTGCTCCTTGAGGAAGCAGGTCTAGTCATGTTAAAGGGCAAGTCATTTACAGTACGAGATGGAAGGACCAATGTGTCTGATGCAGATGGAACCAGAAAGAGCCTGGCTCTCCCACCTTGGCTCTTTGGAAGTATTATGGAAGATAAGATGTACAGCAGATCCTCTGACCTGTCCAATTATAGAGCATTTGATGTCCCTGTTCTCTGGCCTTTTCTCCTAGAACACTTCTGCCTTGTGGTTGTCTGCCATTCCAGGCATGACGAAGGGAGAATGTTATTCAGCAGACTGTTGCAAGGACACTTCAACTGCATAAAGAAAGTCTCTTATGATTTAACTAGGTGTCATTTAGTATGCTCTAAGTGCATCACTTCAACGGATATCACATCTTCCTCTGCCCATTAGAACAGAAGTACTGCCACCTCATTAAATCCTTGGATGTCTTTTTGGCACGTTGCCTGTTGATGTAGGCCACTGTGGTGATGACGACATCACAAGGATATGCTGATCCTCCAGCAAGGACTGTGGTTGTAGGTGGTCAACTGGATCACTTGAAATTCAAGTAAGTTTAAAGAGCATTATTTTTCTTCACTGATGGCAATCTTTTGGCCTATTGCAAAGCAGAATCTACCTTCCACCCAATGCTGGTATTGGTTATTAGTTCTCTTTTTTTATCTGATTAAATAATTCCTGGGAAGTACACCAGTGTAGGAAGTCCTAAATTTTCTGAACACCTAGCGATTCTCTGCCATTCTGGTGGTGTGTTTTGCACATTTGGAGAGGCTGATATATGAGGAGAGATCTCATTTATCAACTTGCCCACAACAGCAATTTAACAAGACTAGCTACAGTGCTAACGAGACTTTAATTCCTTAAGGCTATAAATGTCTGTTGTTTCTTGTATCTGCTGTCAGGGATGTGATGTCTTCTGACCTGTTTATGATCACTCCCCATATGGAAAAGATAGTCTAAGAGACAATTTATTATTTTGGATGTTCATGAAAGACCCATTTTCTGCAGGGCTCTCAGTGTGGTTTCCATGGTTTGTAGCTGTCAAGGTTCCTTCCCCACTCTGAACTCCAGAGTACAGATGAGGGGACCTGCATGAAAAACCCCCTAACCTTATTTTTACCAGCTTAGGTTAAAACTTCCCCAAGGTACAAACTATTTTACCTTTTGTCCCTGGACTTTATTGCTGCCAACACCAAGCATCTAACAAATATAACCGGGAAAGAGCCACTTGGAAATGTCTTTTCCCCCCCAAATCCCCCCAAGCCTTATATCCCCTTTCCTGGGGAAGGCTTGATAAAAATCCTCACCAATTTGCATAGGTGAACACAGACCCAAACCCTTGGATCTTAAGAACAATGAAAAAGCAATCAGGTTCTTAAAAGAAGAATTGTAATTAAAGAAAAAGTAAAAGAATCACTTCCGTAAAATCAGGATGGTAAATACCTTACATGGTAATCAGATTCAAAACATAGAGAATCCCTCTAGGCTAAACCTTAAGTTACAAAAAGACAAAAAGCCAGGAATATACATTCCATTCAGCACAACTTATTTTATCAGCCATTTAAACAAAACAGAATCTAACGCATATCTAACTAGATTGCTTACTGACTTTTTACAGGAGTTCTGACCTGCATTCCTGCTCTAGTCCCAGCAAAAGCAACACACACAGACAGAGTTGTTCCCCCCCAGCTCCAGCTTTGAAAGTATCTCATCTCCTCATTGGTCATTTTGGTCAGGTGCCAGCGAGGTTATCTTTAGCTTCTTGCCCCTTTACAGGTGAAAGGATTTTTCCTCTGGCCAGGAGAGATTTAAAGGTGATTAGCCTTCCCTTTATATTTATGACAGTAGTGTACTACAGAAACCCACATCGTGAATGTGGATGCCACCTTAGAACAGATATAAAGGTATTTCTTTGCCATTAAGATTAGCAATAACTGTGCCTAGCACTTTGGTGAATATTCACAAGATGATCATGAGGCTGCACAGGAGAGTTCTAAATTGATATTAGGAGAGATGTAAAGAAATATCTGGAATTATCTGTATGTATCTAAGTGGTTTCTTCAGGTTTGCCTTTAAGATCAGTAGAGGGGAGACAATCCTGCCAGTAGATTGGACCTTCTGTGTTGAGAACTGCACCTGGAATCATCTGCATCTTTTGTGCACCTGAAGGTCTTAAAAACCAGCGGTATCATAGAATATCAGGGTTGGAAGGGATCTCAGAAGGTCATCTAGTCTAACCCCCTGCTCAAAGCAGGACCAATCCCCAACCAAATCATCCCAGCCAGGGCTTTGTCAAGCCTGACCTTAAAAACTTCTAAGGAAGGAGGTTCCACCACCTCCCTAGGTAACGCACTCCAGTGCTTCAGCACCCTGCTAGTGAAAGTTTTTCCTAATATCCAACCTAAACCTCCCCACTGCAACTTGAGACCATTACTCCTCGTTCTGTCATCTACTACCAATGAAAACAGTCTAGATCCATCCTCTTTGGAACCCCCTTTCAGGTAGTTGAAAGCAGATAACAAATCCCCCCTCATTCTTCTCTTCTGCAAACTAAACAATCCCAGTTCCCTCAGCCTCTCCTCATAAGTCATGTGTTCCAGTTCCCTAATCATTTTTGTTGCCCTCCGCTGGACACTTTCCAATTTTCCACATCCTTCTTGTAGTGTGGGGCCCAAAACTGGACACAGTACTCCAGATGAGGCCTCACATAGCCGAATAGAGGGGAACTATCATGTCCCTCGATCTGCTGGCAATGCCCCTACTTATACAGCCGAAAATGCCATTGGTCTTCTTGGCAATGAGGGTACACTGCTGACTCATATCCAGCTTCTCATCCACTGTAACCCCTAGGTCCTTTTCTGCAGAACTCCTGCCTAGCCATTCGGTCCCTAGTCTGTAGCAGTGCATGGGATTCTTCCATCCTAAGTGCAGGACTCTGCACTTGCCCTTGTTGAACCTCATCAGATTTCTTTTGACCCGATCCTCTAATTTGTCTAGGTCCCTCTATATCCTATCCCTACCCTCCAGAGTATCTACCTCTCCCCCCAATTTAGTGTCATCTGCAAACTTGCTGAGGGTGCAATCCACGCTATCCTCCAGATCACTAATGAAGATATTGAACAAACTCCGCTTGATACCGGCTGCCAACTAGACATGGAGCCACTGATCACTATCTGTTGAGCCCGACAATCTAGCCAGCTTTCTCTCCACCTTATAGTCCATTCATCCAGCCCATACTTCAACTTGCTGGCAAGAATATTGTGGGAGACCGTGTCAAAAGCTTTACTAAAGTCAAGGAATAACATGTCCACTGCTTTCCCCTCATCCACAGAGCCAGTTATCTCGTCATAGAAGGCAATTAGTTAGTCAGGCACGACTTGCCCTTGGTGAATCCATGCTGACTTTTCCTGATCACTTTCCTCTCCTCTAAGTGCTTCAGAATTGATGCCTTGAGGACCTGCTCCATGATTTTTCCAGGGACTGAGGTGAAGATGATTGGCCTGTAGTTCCCCAGATCCTCCTCCTTCCCTTTTTTAAAGATGGGCACTACATTAGCCTTCTTCCAGTCGTCTGGGACCTTCCCCGATCATCATGAGTTTTCAAAGATAATGGCCAATGGCTCTGCAATCACATCCGCCAACTCCTTTAGCACTCTCAGATGCAGCGCATATGCCCCATGGACTTGTGCTCGTCCAGCTTTTCTAAATAGTCCCGAACCACTTCCTTCTCCACTGAGGGCTGGTCACCTCCTCCCCATGCTCTGCTGCCCAGTGCAGTAGTCTGGGAGCTGACCTTGTTCGTGAAGACAGAGGCAAAAAAAGCATTGAGTACATTAGCTTTTTCCACATCCTCTGTCACTAGGTCACCTCCCTCATTCAGTAAGGGGCCCACACTTTTCTTGACTTTCTTCTTGTTGCTAACATACCTGAAGAAACCCTTCTTGTTACTCTTAACATCTCTTGCTGGCTGCAATTCCAAGTGTGATTTGGCCTTCCTGATTTCACTCCTGCATGCCTGAGCAATATTTTTATATTCCTCCCTGATCATTTGTCCAATCTTCCACTTCTTGTAAGCTTCTTTTTTGTATTTAAGATTAGCAACGATTTCACTGTTAAACCAAGCTGGTTGCTTGCCATAATTACTATTCTTTCTATGCATCAGGATGGTTTGTCTCTGTAATCTCAATAAGGATTCTTTAAAATACAGCCAACTCTCCTGGACTCCTTTCCCCCTCATATTATTCTCCCAGGGGATCCTGCCCATTAGTTCCCTGAGGGAGTCAAAGTCTGTTTTTCTGAAGTCCAGGGTCTGTATTATGCTGCTCTCCTTTCTTTCTTGTGTAAGGATCCTTAATTCGACCATCTCATGGTCACTGCCTTCCAGGTTCCCATCCACTTTTGCTTCCCCTACTAATTCTTCCCAGTTTGTGAGCAGCAGATCAAGAAGAGCTCTGTCCCTAGTTGGTTCCTCCGGCATCTGCACCAGGAAATTGTCCCCTACACTTTCCAAAAACTTCCTGGATTGTCTGTGCACCTCTGTATTGCTCTCCCAGCAGATATCAGGGTACTGAAGTCTCCCATGAGAACTTCCATACTAGTATCCTCATTATTCCAAATTTATCTCAACATCATATTATTGTGTACGTCTTGTCCAGTATCAAATATTTTTGCTATTTATGACTGAACTATGTGATTTCCCAGGAATTTCTCCAGCTCAACTGAATTCCATCTTGATGAGCACACAAAGGATCATTTGTCTATATAGAAAGATCTGCTAAATTATGCTGAAATGAGAAGACTCCACCAATAAGAAGGGATTCTCAATCTATCCCTAGTAGCCAATGTGATGGCTTGGACCTGAAGGAAGAGTTAACAGGGTCGTGGTTGGACTATCAACCCCTGAAACTCCTATTTCCACTGTTGATTTCCTAGTCTACTGATTTTGGAATATCTTCAGGAAAGAAAGGAACTCTGATACATACTGAACTATCTTAACTCTCCTCTACTGCTAAAGCGGAAAGAAGGGCATGACAGCTTTTACTTTTCAAAATTTTGTGTCACACCACTTTGTGCAGGCTAGCGCTATCAGATTCTCTTCTTGTTGGTCTGCTTTACAGATAGAGACAGATATTTCCTAGTGACGGTATTGGACGCAATCTATGAGGATTATCTTATTTAATCAATACTGGTTCCTGTTATGAAGGATAATGCAGTTGTAATTTTGTTAACAATCCTTAGACTCATTTTGTCTTAAGTGGGAGAAGCATTTTGTTTCCCTGTATAATGCTAAGGATGTTTGAACAAACGAATAGGCTTCACTGTAGTTTCAAAGTACTGATAGAAGCCTGCCCTGCGGGAGTGCCTCTGAGTGTTCAGACGCTGAAAAATCCTATTCCTCTAGTGAGAAGCAATCTGAAATGTTTGGTTTAACTTAGGTATTTTCCTCCTTACACTGTTTATAGTATTTTGATATACAAGATTTCCTGTATATTTTGATATACAAGATTTTCCATTCCTCAGTATATCATGGTTTATCTTTCAATGACTGAGAAGGGAGACATTCTCTCAGACATTCTTTTTGATTTCTTGAGGATGGTTTTGGTGTTCTTTTATGCCATTGCTGGTCCAAAGTGCCGCTGGCATATCCTCACTACGCTTTATGGGGATTTGTGGGGGCCAGTGTAGTAAAGGTGAAAGCAGCCCAATTTCCCATTATGATCAGTCAAAATTTTCATATTGGGAAGAACCTCTGTGAGAACAAGGTGGTTCAGAGATAACTGCACTAAAATATTTAAGTAGATTAAAGAAAATACTGACTCCTATATCCACTAGAGAAGAGGATTCCTTGATAGACATACTTTATAAGTCTTCTGTCTTGCAGTCTGCCATCTTGAAGCTATTGTCCTGTGCTCTCAGAGAAAGGGACAATACTTTACTGGGTGTGAATAATGGTGGACAGAAGGGGAAAGAGGTAGAAGACAGTTTATTAGAAAAGTGGCGAGTTGAAGTAGTAAAGAAAATTTGGAGGGGAAATTTGGAGGACAATCCCGCATGGAAATTAAGAAGTTTATCTGACATGGAAATGGGATCCCTTTTCTGCCATGTAGTGGCAAGCACACACAGCAGAAAGATGGTGACAGGCATGAAGTTCATAGAAATGCACAGGTCTAGCTGCTTCCTGTCTAGTCAATAGAGTCATGACATAACAAGGTGGATCAGAAGACATGGCCCATTCAAAGAAGAAAAGAGTATGACAGCTGAAGTATCATCCCAGAACTATGGGGGATGATATAATTTGGAAAAGAAACAGTAGATACTCTACCCACCCTTATTCAGAGATACCTGGAATATTAGATTACTTCATCAGAAAAGGGTCAATGGGTAATTTTTAAATGCAATTTGACAAATGTGTTAAAAAAGCAAACCATCACCCTAGAAGATTTTTTTTTTTTAAAGAAAAGTTTAAATTTCTTTCCACTGATTGGGGGGATGGGGGGGGGGGGGGAAGAGAGTCATGGCAGAATTGAAGAGTGACAAAAATGGAGATGATTGTGGTCTAGCTCCCCATGATGAAAGATGTGAAAAGGAAAAAAAAAGGCAACTTACTTAGGAAAACGAAATCCAATAAAAAATACAACCTTTCTAAAAAGTGTTTTCAGGTAATAGTTTGTATAGACAAACAGTTTTAGAATGATGCCCCAAGTCCTCCAATTCACTATGCCACTGTGGCAGTCCAGTGACTTCAACAGGGCTTTATGCTGATGCAGCAGTGCACCAGTTTGCAGAGACTCGCAGGATCCAGGCAATAGAAATTACCCATATTTTAAAATAATGTGATTTAATTTACCATACACAGGGACAGACTAATTAAAGGAAGGTCTGTATCAGTAAGACAGAAGGGAGGCTCATTTCCATTAAAGAAAAATATTTTCAAAATGATAAAGAAAAGTTTTATTCTATTACAAAATTGCTAATTTTATAGTTAAATGCCTCCTTGATATTGGATGGCTCAGAGGAAGTATAAATGGCTTAGTATTTCACTTCCAGGTCATTCTTTTGACTCTGGTATAATCAAAAAGTTATTGTTCTTGAAGGCTTTTTGATGAAGGGTTTGTGAAATGAACTGGAGATCTCAGTCTAGTCTCACTGTATAAGTATACATATTACAGACCACTATCACAATTCACATTCTTGATTTATTATCAGTGAGGATACCAATGAATGAACAGGCAGAAACTGAACTGACTGAAATGGTTTCTACAAGAAAATAAGAAGGCATCTCTGATGGACAGTGTGTGTGGGAGGCTTGTATTACTGCTACCCATATTATACTTGTTCTGTGGATAAAGAGAAATACCTCTCCAGGGTGATCAAATCTGCCATCCTTAATGACCTGTAACTTGAGTAAAAGTTTAACAGTTTCTTCTTCATCCCATCAGCAGTTAATGTTTATTAATATTTTGGTGCCAATGGTCATGAGCATGCCAGTGGCTACCTATGCTAGACAGAAATGCTTTTCTTATTAATGTTTCTAGTTAATGAATTAAGTTGTCCCAATTCCAAGTTTCAAGTGTGTTAACAAAAAAGTATGACAAAGTGAGGAATGTAGGAGGCAACAAACATTTTAAAATAGAAAACTGAAATGTTTATCTACTGTTTATCTATCTATAATAAAAATTTCTTTAAATGTTACAGGAATTACAATGCAATATTGTATGCTATATTGACTTTATTATTATCCTACCACAATACACTATATTAGAAACACACTTTCATAAGTACACTACCTACACTGCAGAACATATATATAAATTAATACAGTAATTTTAATACTGAAATAAAAATAGCACAAGTATGCTTCTCTGAGAGCATTAACTCATGTTTCTGAATAATAAAAACTTAATTCAAAAGAACAAAACCAGACAGATGCACTGATGGATGATTAGTAGCTGGTAAGCAACTAAGACTTATAGCAATGACAAAGCTTCAGAAATGGACTGATGAGGCAGGTAAGGCTGACAGACTTACTCTGAAGCTGAGGCTGCTGGAAGGAAAGGGGCTGTCCGAACACAAATGGACTGTGGACTAGGAAAGAGGGAGGTTTTGCAGCTTGATCAAAGATGGAAGAAGCTGGGAGATTAGGCCGTGACTGAATGGAATTCAGTATGGTACTCAGTTGGTCACCTGTAGTGAGCAAAACAGTCAAAACTACAACCTGTTATTTTTCATCCTCCACAAAGGCAGAGTAAATGGTGCTGAATGAAGTTTAGATGAAGATAATTGATAAAGACCGCACTAATCTCTGACATAGTTTGTTTGGATTCCAAAACTCTAAGATACGGCACAAACTTTTACACAATTGTAGAAAAAATCCCTTAGAACCATAAAACAAATATGGCTAAATGTAGAGACCTCACCCCATGAATGGTGATGCAAATACTGAAGAAAATGAACAAGGTTTGTAAGAATCATGACTTCTTTACCCTTGTTATTTAAAACATTCCAAAGTGCATCTCAAATCACCTATATCTTGCTAAAAACAAACAAAAGCAGCCAAACACAAAAAAATCAGCTACCATTCACAGAAATAAACACAAGTGCAAACAAAACTCTCAGATGAGTATAGCCAGATAAGAGGGTTAAGATAAAATATAATTAAGAATTGGCAGGCATATTGTGTGTGTGTGTGTGACAAGTTTAGGAAAGTACTTGCTTGCTTTTACACATATCTTAAAAGAAGACTGTCAAGGTATTTTTCACAGCTAAAAAAAGCTCCCCACTATTTACAACCATGTTTTGATTTTAAAATGAAATTTGTTTCCTTAAGAAAACTCTGTTTGCACATTGGATTGGCTGTTGGAGGGTATCTCAGGAAAGTTGTGATTTTTTTTTGTTGTTCTAAAAAAAAGCATTTGTTTGGAAAAAGGAAAAGAAAGAATTATATGTATGTCGCAAACATAAGGTGCATACAATTAAAAAGGTAGGTTAAATCGTTTAAGGTCAAATCTTGAGATGTTAGCAGCAATAATTTTGGCCCCTATCATCTACCATACCCTAACAGTGTTCTTTTATTTAAATACAGATTCTGACATCCCATATCATTTTTGACAGTACTATAGAAGCACTAGTGGAAAAATAATTTTAAATTGGCAACAGATGAACAACTCACTTTAAAACTTAAGTTTTTTAGATTTTTAAAATAAATTCTCTAGTTTTTTAAAAGGAGAAAGACTAGAGAATCTAATGATTCCTACAAGATCCAAAAACACCAAAATTAAATATCTTCCTTATTCTCTCTCTCTTTTTAATACTATATTTTTGTTTTAAAAATGAGAAATCAAAATTACTATGAAAGAAGAGCTGGAACTGAAGCACCTATATCCAAACAATCACCTGTGTAACCATTTTTATTTCAGTGTTACAACAATATTGTACTCAAAACCTTAAGAATCCCTACTTCTGTAACTACTACCCCATCCCACACTACACTAAAGACAACTGACATGTTTAGTGCAGAATTCACAAATTCAAAATGCCCATCTTCAGAACAATGAATTCTAGGACAATGAATTCTAGTTGTATTATACTTTTTCTGTATATATAAATATCACAAAAGAAAATTAGGTCAACTAGTAATTTTTGTAAAAAATAAAACTACTCCCTCCATGTCTGCTTCGGGGGGAAAAATACTATTTAAGAATGTGTACATTTTTAGAATTCCAAAGTAACTCTTTAGACATAAGATCCATTATCTTTGTTTGGCACATATTTTTAACAGATGAGAAGGTTACTCACCTTGCGTAGTAACTGAGGTTCTTCATGAGATGGCTGTCCCTGTGGGTGCTCCACTGTAGATGCTTTGGCGCCCTGTGCTTATAATTGGAGATTTGCAGTAGCAGTGCCCGGTTGGGCAGCACACGTGCCATAGCCATCTTGTGCTGCTTCGAGCAATTATATAGCTATGTGCAGCTAACCATCCCCCAGTTCCTTCTCCACCTCAGAGAATCGGCATGAAACTCCGAAGGAGAGGGGAGGAGGGAGGGTAGTGGAGCACCCACAGGGACAACCAATCTCGAAGAACCTCAGTTACTGCACAAGGTGAGTAACCTTCTCTTCTTCTTCTTCTTCTTCGAGGAGTGTCCCTGTAGGTGCTTCACTTTAGGTGCCTATTGAGCAGGGGCTGTCATTGGAGAGAAGGGGCTTTTAAGTTGGTCTATTGATGATGAATAGTCCAAACTGAGCATTTGCTGTTGACTGTTGTTCTAGAGCATAGTGTTTAGCGAAAGTATGGGCTGATGACCAGGTAGCAGCTTTGCAAATGTCAATCATAGGTACATTACTGAGAAAGGCTTCAGATGCTGGTAACAATCCGTTGAAATGTCTGTGAACTCCTGGTGGGGGTTGCAAATTGTTGTTTTGGTAGCACAAATCACTATACATCCAGATATCCATTTGAATAGCCTCTGTTTTGAGACGATTTGGCTCCTTGAGTGTTCTGTTATGGAAATGAATAATCTAGGTGATTTTCTGAATGTTTTTGTTCTTTCTATGTAGAAAGCTAATGCTCTGTGAACATCTAGCGTGTGGAGTGAGGCCTTCCTCCCATGAGCATGTGGCTTCGGGAAAAATACAGTTAAGTAAATAGGCTGATTTAAATGAAAAGGGGAGGTGACCTTGGGTATGAATTTAGGGTGCGGTCGTAGGATTACTTTATCCTTAAAGAATGTTGTATAAAGTGCATGTGCCATTAGGACACCTAATTCTGTCTTGCGGACGTGAGAGCAATGAGGAAAGCCACCTTCATTGAGAAGTGCAACAAGGAGTAAGTTGCAAGGGGTTCAAACAGTTTTCCCATGAGACTACATAAAATAAGGTTGAAGTCCCACATGGGAATAGGGTTTCTTAGTGTGGTATAAGTTTTCTTTATGTCTTTAAGGAAGAGTTTAATCATCAGGTGAGCAAATATGATGACTCTGTCCATCTTGTTGTGGAATGAGATGATGGCAGCTGAGTGTACTCTGATGGAGCATATGGAGAGCCCCAATTTTTTAAGCCCCAGTATGTAGTCAAGGATTCTCGGCAGTAGGGCTGACTGTGGACAGATCTGTTTGTCCTGGCACCAAGTGCAGAATCATTTCCATTTATGGATATGTCTTTCTTGTACTTAGTCTCCGACTGTTCAGTAGTATATCTTTCACTTCTTCAGAACAGTCCTTCTCAACCCGTCAACCACGAAATAACCAGGCCTTGAGATGCAGTACTGCAAGGTTGGGGTGACAGACGCATCCCGCATGCTGTGATAGGTGAGGTATTAAGGGAAGGTCTTGAGGCGGTTTCACTGTCATCTGATGCAGGTATGGGAACTACATTTGTCTGGGCCATGTGGGTGCAATGAGAAGACCCTGGATTTGTCCTGCCTGATCTTGTGAAAGACTCGGCTTAGGAGTGGAGTTGGGAGAAATGCATTCAATCAGTGGTGCCTCCCATTTTAGGAGGAGAGCATCGCCTAGGGAGTGGTGTCCCAATCCAGCTTGGGAGCAATATTGTGAACTCTTGGCATTCTGGTGTTGCAAATAGATCTATGGAGGGGAACCCTCACAGTTTGAATAGGGTTTTGAGAATTTTGGGATCCATCTTCCACTTGTGGGTTTGTGAAAAATACCTGCTTAGTTGATCTACAGTCGTATTCTGACATCTCGGCAGATAGGATGCTGATATCTCTATGTGGTTGGTGATGCACCAATTCCAGAGATGTATTGCCTCTGTACATAAAGGGTATAATCTCGATCCCGCTTGGCAATTTATATAGAGCATGCATGCTATATTGTCCTCAAGGATCTTGATGGCATTGTTCTTGATTAAAGGGAGAAAGTGCTCGCATGCATTTAAGACGGCCCTTAGCTCCAATAAATTTATGTGCAGGTTGGACTACACTGGGGACCAGCAGCCTTGGATCGTATTGTCGTGAAGATGTGCCCCCAACAAACTAGGGAAGCATCTGTTGTGATCGTCATGGTTGGAGCTTTTTACTGGAAAGGGACTCCTGAGCAGACATCGTATAGTTGTGACCACCCTGTTAGCGAGTCTTTTACCCTGCATGGCATTGTGAGGCGTCTGTCGATAGAGTGTCTGTGCGGTATATACACTGCTCGAAGCCAGGCCTGTAGGCATCTCATGTGGAGTCTGGCATATTTTACAACAAATGTTGTTGCCAAAATGTGCCCCAAGAGTTGGAAGCATGTTCTGGCAGATGCCTGTGGGCTGTTCATCACCATTGAAATTAGGTTGACCAGAGTGAGGAAACATTGTTGGGGTAACATTGCTATTGCTGAGAGACAATCAAGGTAGGCCCCTATGAATTCCAACTTTTGTACAGGAACCAGTGTGGATTTTTGAATATTTATTTGCAACCTTAGTCTGTGAACCGGGTTATCATAGTCTGCGTGGTGTTTATTGCTCCTTGCTGCATTGGTGCCTTTATCAGGCTGTCATCTAAGTATGGAAATATCATCACTCCTTGTCTGCGGAGGTGAGCTGGAACGACAGCAAGAACCTTGAAAAAAACTCTTGGGGCAGTGGACAGGCTGAAGGTTAGTACTCTGTATTGGAAATGCTGTTTCCCTAGGGTGAATCTCAGGAATCCTCTATGTCACGGGCGAATGGTAATATGAAAATAAGCGCCCTGGAGGTTGAGGGCTGAGAGTCATTCTCTAATGCCGGAATTAGAATGGTTAGAGTCACCATTTTGAAACGTTGTATTCTCACAAATTCGTTGAGTTTTTGTAAATTCAGGATGGGTCTCCACCTGCCGTTCTTTTTCTGAGTTAGAAAGTAATGGGAATAAAAACCTCTCCCCATGTGTGGATAGTAAGGGTTCCACGGCACCTAATGGTATGAAGTGATTTAATTATTATTGTAACAGGTGCTCATGAGAAGGGTCCCTGAAGTGGGATGGGGAAGGAGGGATGGGTAGGTGGGCTAGAAATAAAGGGGATGGAGTAGCCCTTCTGGATAATCTCCAGAACCCATATGATCTGCTGTGATGGTGTTCCAGACTGGGTAGTATGGTGACAGTTTCCGAATGGGCGGGAGCCATATCTCGTTCAGAAATCAGCGTATGGAGGTCTCGTGCCCTCAACTACACATTCAAAATGATTGTCTGGAGGTGGATGGTTGAGATGTCTAAGATTCATCTTGGTTCTGCCAACTTCTGTTTTGTTTTTGTTTACACTATTGATTGTACTGTCTTTGTGACTGGGACTATGGCGTAGACTGGAATTTCTGGTTGTAAAACATGCTCTGTTTCTTTTTATTTGCAGGTATTTCTATTTTATATGCCCAAGGTATTTAAGATTGCCCTTGAGTCCTTTAAGGTGTGTAGAAAATCCATCGTTTTTGTCAGCGAATAATTCTTGCCCTTCAAAGGGTAAGTCCTCAACAGTTGCTTGGACCTCCCTTGAGAAACCAGAAAGATGGACCCAGGATGTACAGCGCATGATCACGAAGGTAGTGATAGACCATGGTGCCGTGTCTGCAGAGTCAAGAGAGGCCTGTAGGGCCATCCTGGCAATGAGAGACCCTTCAGAAATGTTTGCTTTGTATTGCTTTTTCTGTCCTCAGGTAAACGTTTGTGTGTGTATTTTGCCAGTAGGGCTGCATAATTGGCTATGCAGAACTGGAGTGTGACGGAGGAGCAGGCTTTCTGTTCGAAAAGGTCTAGCCTTTTCCAGTCCGTATGGACGGCTGTTGTTTTCCCCTTTGGTTGACTGCATCCACCATGGGAGAGTTTGGTGCGGGATGGATGAATAAAAATTCAGCTCCTTTTGCTGGCATGTAATACTTTTTTTTTTTTTTTTGCTGGCATGTAATACTCAGGCCTCTTAGATGAGGGAAGGGCTGTAGCTGGTGTCTGCCAGATTATTTTTGCAGGCTCCATGATATCATTAATTGGCAGGCCTATCTTTGCTACTGGGGATGCCAAGAGTATGTCCATGAGCTTGTGTTGGGACTCTGGTAGTTGTGAGAGCAAAATGTCCAGGGATTCAGCTACCCTTTTGAAGAGGTCTTGAAAAGATTTGAAATCATCCTCCATAGAGAGAGAGAGAGAGAGAGAGTGTGTGTGTGTGTGTGTGTGAGAGAGAGAGAGTGAGGGAGTGGTGGCATTATCATTTCATCCAGTGACGAAGATGAGATGTGAGTGGGTGGCAGAGTGTCACCTTCAGCTGTGTCCTCAGGCTCCTTGGTCTCCGTCTTGTGTCTCTGAGGATGCTGGGACAGATGGTGAAGGGGCCCGTGTTGCTCCGGACCTAGGTGGGTTAGGGGGCCTGAGGTTTGGGCTCTATACATTGCCCACAGATCCAAGTATGGCCAGTTGGGCGGGTGGTATAGGGGACAGTGACCATGGTTGACCATACCAGCCCCACATGTCTGTAGATGTTTGTGATAAGGTCCATGTTTAGGTGAGGAATAGCAAGGAGTGTATATTACTGCCTCATCCTCATCACTGGAGATAGGCGGGGCTGATCCACAGGGAGTGGTTACTAGGCTTGGTCCCAGTCTAGATGGGGTACCGCTGGTATCGAGTAGAGGAGATTCCCACTGGGAGGTTTGACTTTGCTGCATACAACTCCATTAGAGCTTGCCCACATAGGATCTTTAGCTCCTAGGGAAGACTTGGTACCGGGTGTTCCCGGTGTCTTGCGGTCTGGCACTCTCGGTGCTGTCGGAACTGGGGCAGCTTTTTCATTTGTAGATCGCTTTCTTTTAGGCAATTCTCGATGTGGGGGTGAGTGTGGCTGCTTTTTGGTAGCCTTTCTAGGAGCAGGCTCCTTAGCAGCCATTACTGAAGCAAATCCCGTCAGACGCTGCTGCTGGCGACCGTTGGCCAGTAGCCATCCTGGATTCGGGGTTGGAGGCTGGTCTCAGGGATTTCTCCATCATAAAAAGCTTCAGTTGGAGATCCCTGGCCTTCTTTGCCCAGGCTGTCAGTTTTTTACAGTGTGGATAGTTTTGGGTATTGCGTCTCTCGCCAAGGCAACACTGTGCGTGGCTGTCAAAAACTGGTATGGAGAGTTTGCAAGTCAGGCAGCATTTAAAGCCAGGTGAGTTGGGCATTCCTGAAAGATGTTGAGGGAAAAGCTAATATGTGCAGAGCTGGCACCTTTTGGCGCCAGCCACTGTCTGTGCAGCACAGACCGCAGCACATTCGGGGAATCGTTTCAGGCCTTGAAACTGTTGTCCTTCCTGTCTTTGTGGTATGCGAGGCACGTTGTGTAACTGCATGTTCCGTTTTAATGATAAAGCTGTTGACATTCTCAGAACACGAGAAAGCACTCACCAGAGAGTGGCTGAGGATGGGGTGAGGATGGAATTCATTGGTTAAGGGTGCCGATGCACGAGGGCAGCACGCGATGTCAGATGGTATATAAGCTTTGCATAAACTGTATACGGTGTCCCCTCCTGACTAGCGGGGGGGCACCACGCTCGAGCATAATACATTAAACACAGACTGGAAACTCTGCAGATCTGGTCCTGGTTTTTGGTGCCTCAGCCTAAAAACTTGAACCGTGCGTGACCGATCAGGTATAATTCGCAACAAAGAGAAAGTCCTCTAGAGAAAAAACAGGGATAAACCCTGTTGTGTTTTTTTTTTTTTTTAAGGTAATGGCTGAGTACCTGCTGAGGAGGCAGGGGTAAAAGAAAGAAGGAACATAAATATATTTTAGAAGAAAAGATAAAGTAAAATATAAAATATAAAGGGCAAGGGAATAGGGTAGCTAATGACAACTAAGCTAACACTATTGGGAACAACTATGAACTATTAAGCTTATCTGAGGTAAGAGAGGGTGCTGCTGTTGCTCCGACTCAAGCCAAAGGTGTTAGAGAAGGAACTGGGGAACGGTTGGCTGTGCACCCACTGTGTAAGCGCTCAGAGTGACACGAGATGGCTACGGCATGTGCGCAGCCCAACCAGACACTGTTACTAAAAATCTCCGATTACAAGTACAGGGCTCCATGACACCTAAAGTGGAGCACCCACAGGCATACTCCTCGAAGGAGGAGGATTTATTATGTTCTTATTATGTTCTTAGCTGACAGTTGGGGATATTAGACTAGCTATTCTTTCTGGTTCATTATTGTTTTTCTGATAGCTGATGTATCAAGTACTTTGCTATAACAAATCGTGCTAACAAGCCTCACTCTCTCCTATATGTAAACAACTTTGTGAAAGTCAGTAGGTCTTTTTTCACAGCCCATTTTTATAAGTATGTTTTATCTCTTAAAAACGTCAAGAGTAAAACATTTTAGATGTTATATTCAGTATGACATATGAATTGGGTACATTTAAAAAATCCGTTAGTGCATTCATCTTTTTGTCCTGGAATATATAAACTGGCCAGGTCTGTAGCATATATTTTGCTGAAGGGTAAACAAAGCAAATGTGTCTCTTTTGACAATCGGTGGATTGGAGGATGCAATGAGATTTATGACATTTTTGTCACCTATAAATTTATTTTTCCAATTAATATATAACTCTAATCTGTCACTGATTGTTTCTTGTGGGTGAAGAACATATGCGTTTCAAGCGTGTGATACAATGCTTGGGATGTAAGGCTCATCCATTCCATTTATCTTCAGAAGAGTACTTTTAAATTGTAAAAAGAAAAGGAGTACTTGTGGCACCTTAGAGACTAACAAATTTACTAGAGCATAAGCTTTTGTGAGCTACAGCTCACTTCATCAGATGCATTCGATGAAGTGAGCTGTAGCTCACGAAAGCTTATGCCCTAATAAATTTGTTAGTCTCTAAGATGCCACAAGTACTCCTTTTCTTTTTGCGAATACAGACTAACACGGCTGCTACTCTGAAACCTTTAAATTGTAGGAAATAAAGGTTACTCATCTATAACTGGAGTTTTGAATAGCTTACCAGTACAGAACTAAACTCTGGGTACATCTACACATTAACTCTGAAGGCCTCTGGAAAGTGGGCGATTGTGGGACCACACAGACTCATGAAGACATGATAGGGTTCAGACTGAGATTATATAAAAACACACGACTCTGACACTTATTTTTTCCATCCATTGGAATTCAATACAAACTCTATAGAACTGGGGATGTATGGTAGAACATGTGGTCTGTTCTGACAAGATACTTGAAGAACTCCAGTTAATGGAAGTAACCTTTCTGCTCCTTCAAGTATAGTAATTATAGATTCTCCACTTTTGGGAAATGCACAAGCGGTAAAAGATAGATAAGGAGGTAAATGAAGATACCTATTTAAACAATAAGAAAAGGAGTACTTGTGGCATCTTAGAGACTAAAATTTATTTGAGCATAAGCTTTTGTGAGCTACAGTTTATGCTCAAATAAATTTGTTAGTCTGTAAGGTGCCACAAGTACTCCTTTTCTTTTTGCGAATACAGACTAACACGGCTGCTACTCTGAAACCTATTTAAACAATGATTACAGAACTGCTCACCCAAACTGTGCATTAGATTTTGAAGCTAAATAAAAAGACTAATATGGCATAAAAGGTTTGGGAGCTAGTAACAGAATGAAGATCTAACTTTTCCACAGCTGGAATAATCCAGTGGCATGCCATACAAACCACCATGGAGCTAGTCAAATGAACCACAACACCTTCACGAATACTCTTGACCTTAGCAAGTTTCTCTTCAGGATTTTATTCGTTCTGACAAACCATGAGAGGAAACTTCCTTTCTCTTAATCTTATCACAGAAAATTACTGTTAATGTTTTATTCTTATTACACAATTCCTGTGCTCACTGGTAATCTGTAATATGTAATACTGCTCCACAAACTGAGCATCTCTTGCATTTTGTGTGCTTCTGGTCTGAGTCACCATTTTAAAATGAGGATGGCTAGGCTGGGAAAAAAAAGAGTACTTCACAGAATGATCTCACAGGGGAAATTACTATACCATGGGCTAAATATACGGAAAATCTCAGAAAAAAAGACTTAGTAGTAAAGGCAAAGAAAATAATGACTTCTTACAATGTAAACTGTAAAAACAAGTAAAAACAAAAAAGAGGGGAAAACTATTGCTCCCAGTGAAGGCAGAACTTCTAGTGGGAAGTGGCGTGGGCAAAGCTTAATTTTCTAACTATCAAAATGCATGAATTTTCTCTAATCTTCATCCAGAAAGAGAGATCCCATTAGGGATGGATTGAGTTATGATAAAGAATAGACAAACTTCATTCACATATTAAAATTTCAGTAAAATTATGTAAATCCTGTATTTCAGTGTAAACAGTGTTACATAAAATTATATCAACAGTGAAAAATAGTTAATTCAGAAAGTTTAGATAAAGCCCTCTTCTGTCCTCCCTTTTAAAAAAAATATTCTAATTACTAAAACCCTCTTGAAGACCAAAACCAAGTTACCCTACTCTTGAGGTGTGCCCATAGCTCTAGTTAGTGTTAAATGGAAGTTTCACACCCCCACCCCAAAAGCAAGTGTCACCAAGACCAGTGGTTCTCAATCTTTTGGGGCTCAGGCTTATTTGTATATATTTATGGCCTGTTGCAATCCAGTAAATAGTCTGGAGGCTTTGGAGCAGAGATGTAACTAGGCATTTTAGCGCCCGGGATGAGCAAATGTATTTGTGCCCCCTACCAGAGGCGACAAGGGGGGTGGAGGGACTGCGGAGTCACCCCACAATTTTTTGGTTGCGTCTCCCCCAACCAAGACAGACTGGATGATCAGCTGAGGTGAGTCTACACCTGGAGGTGGCGCTCCCTCCCTGAGCTCCACCCCATTGGCTGACCCGAGCCACTCCCGGTTGCCTGGGTCTGGCCTGAGGCATGTGGCATCACCAGCCTGCGCCACCTCTGTGGCTTTGCGCCCAGGGCAGCTGCCCCACTTGTCCCGCCCTGGTTATGGCCCTGCCTTGGGGTGGTTTCGGTTGGATCTTGCCCGGTACACTCCTCTCCCCTCCCCACAGGCTCCTGCCGCTCCTGTGGTGTGGGGCTAGCTGGGCTTGGCTCTCTGCTCTGGGCATTGCAACCTCTGGAGTTGCAGCGCCACTCAGGTTTGGCCCAGCCCCCCTGACTGGACCAAATTTGTGAGCGTGGGGTTGTGACCTGGCTCATGGGAACGCAGTGCCACTCACTCAAATTTGGCCTCCCCGGATTCCCATTATCAGGATAGCTGGGCCAAACCTGAGTGGCACTGGAATCCTACAGATTGCAATGCCTGGAGCAGAGAAGTGAGCCTAGCCAGCCCTGTGGGACAGGAGCCACAGGAACTGCCATGAGACCCTTTGAAATGTTCTGGTGATCCAATATTAGATTGAGAAACTCACAAATTGAGAAACCCTGACCTAGACCACAGAAATAGAAGATTAGAACTGCAAAGCTCCACGTTTCAGTGATATTCCTCAAGAACACATGACTACACAAAACAACTTCCAGTTCACTTAGCCTTCTGCATATAAGTAATAAGTGAACGAAAGTTTGCTGCAGATACCAGGTGATTTGCCCTATGTTATTACTGTCCAAACTTGAAGCTGCATTTCTTTTTGTTTTATATGTTGCTGTGATTTATTGTTCAGTATCATCTGGATTAAGCTATTTGCTTCATATATTTATCAACCTAAACTCTAAAAACCTACATATACTTTTGCTAACAAAGCAATATTCCAATTTAACTACTAGCATTATACTCCATATTAATATTCTACTTTAATGTGAGATTTTCAAGCCTATAATCTAGACAGAGCAGTTTCATGTTATTATAAAAATGCTTAGTATTATAATTAAATATAATCAAAACATCAAACCTAATCTTCCACCCAGTCATCAAATGTAAAAGCACTTTTTAAAAATTAAGCTTATTTAAAGCAGATAGCCAGAATCCTCATTCTTGAAAGAATTTTCCAAACTAACGATTTTGAAGCCTAATTTGAACAATACTGAATGTTATCACTCTTTCTGGTTCAATGAGTAAGAAATTGTAATTCTTGTATTATAATTCTGTGGCTAACATGACAGGAATTTACAGGACATTAACTTATCAATGAAACTATTCAATAGTGCAATTAAAGGGACCAACATAAAACTCCAGTAAGTCTAAAAGAATTCCCTTTACATCTATGTAAAGCAGAAATTTACACAAGTTACACAATATTACTAACTGCATAAAATACAGCAGAAATGCCATTGCAATTCTCAGCAACTCGTTTCACCATAATGATGGATGGTTTTGTGGGGGCACATCTGTTGGTGTCGCAAATGGCACTGATGTCTACTCAAGTAGCAAATGAGTAGCAAAAAATGCATAGGCAAAATGTTGAAAACAATGTTTTACAAAATAGTTGTAGCTATAAACTTACCTTTGTTATTTGCAAGGCCATAATCAAATCCTTGTCCATTGCTACAAGCAGATCCCTTATTGAAAGCTTGTATTGAAAAAGGGCTTGGAGGTGGAGTCTGACCATTTTGCTCTAGCAGAACTTGCTCTGTAAAACAAGCCATCACTTCAGAGTTAGTATTTCTTTTATCACTGATTTGCAGAGGAAAGATGAGTCACAAGACAAAAGAGTATCACTTTTAATGATATTTTTCTGTTAGGCCCTCCAAATACACACCATAAGTGTAAAATCACTCATGTCACAAGCTAGCTAATACATTACTGAAAATGGGCACCACACTTTGAATATTCAGGAATGTAATGAAATACAGTTGTTCATTATGCTTTACTTAACATTCTTAACAGACTGATGGAGCTGTGAGGCAATTATTGTAGAGAAGAAAATACTCAGCTGGCTCATCATCATCTCCTTCAACAACGAGTACTCTTATCCCTGTTCTGGAGAGTCAGTAATGACTAAAACTATTATTTTAGTTAAAACATATTATTTATTGATTTGCAAATATGTCTACACTTTTTGGGGCAGAGACTGTCCATGCTCAAACATCTGTAAGCTGATGCATTGTAGGAAGTAGCATAAACAAATAATCATTGAAAGTACATGCTTATTGTTGATACACTAATATGCATAATGGCATGTATCAGCCATTCTTTTGCACAAGCAGCTAAGACATTTATTGTCTGCAGTAGCTGTATTTTGGAAAACCTGACTTATTGAGGAAGGGAGGAGGATCAAATTATTTCCCATTAGCTAGATAAAAAAATCCCCTCATTCATTTGCATGTCTCACCATCATTTAATGCATCTCATTCATTTTAAATTGTAGGTGTCAGGAATTAAAAATATTTTAAATGTTATGTTAATATAGCAGTTTCTGATTACTAACTTATTAAAACAGATTGGAAATAAGTTTCCAGTTGCTTTAATTGGTATCTTCTGGCTGCTAACACATCTAACAGTGCTACATTTTAGTAAGATATCTCAAAAAGTCAATTTTAATTAAAAATGTTAACTATCATTGGTGTTTGTCATCGTGTATATTTCCAGAATACTGAACTGAGCAAAATGAATATAACAAAAACTAAAAGCTGTGTGGACATGTATGACAACCATACACAAAGCAAGACATAACACTAAATACAAATGTAGTAGCAAAATCAAAAGTAGCCACATAATTTTAGCTCAGTTAAAAAAGAAGAAAAATATTGGCCAAATGAAAAATATGCAGTTGTTAGGAGAAAATGTACTGCTCTCTTAAAAACAGAGATGAAATGTTAAAACATGAAAAAGTGTCTTTTGAAGACAAAAAACTCGAAAGAAAAACTTTTTCCTACCTGTCAATTGATCTTCTTTGAATTCTTCTGAATCAGTCTGGTACTGTAGGATTTACCTCCTCCCCTGTCCCTACTCCCAGCAAAACAAACACCAAGAAAACCCAACCCTGACAATTCCCTTCAGTCATATTTGGATTAATAGATTTTAAGGTTCCAAGGGACCATCAAGATCATCTAATACAACATCTTGCATATTGCAGGCCATAGAACCTTACCCACCTACTCCTGTAATAGACCCCTAACCTTTGTTTGAGTTACTGAAGTCCTCAAATCATGGTTTAAAGACTTCAAGTTACAGAGAATCCACCATTTACACTAATTTAAACCTGCAAGTGACCCATGCTGCAAAGGAAGGGGAAAAATCCCTGCCAATCTGATTCAGGGGAAAAATCCTTCCTGACCCAAAATATAGCAATCAGTTAGACCCGGAGCATATGGGCAAGAAAGCAGCAGTCAGTTTCTGGTGGATAACATCTGAACAGGAAGCAAAGCATCATCCCACACCCTTAAATTCATGCGTTCTAGACCCAACATCACAGACTATAGATGAGTATCGGACTGATAGAGAAATAATTAAAGAAACTAAATTTACAGGTAGAAAAAAGTTTTCTTAAAGGCTTCACTCCTCGGCATAAACTCAGGACTGACAAAGAACAAAAAAAATAAACAAGGGAATTATTGTTGATATAATCATCTAGTGCTGAGACTCAAGGAGTTCAATACATTTAGTTTAACAAAGAGAAGATTAAAGTGTGACTTGATCACAGTTTATAAGGACCTAAATGGGGAACAAGTATTTGATAATCAGCTCTTCAATCTAATAGACAAAAGGTAGAATAAGATCTAGCTGCTGAAAATTGAAGCTAGACAAATTCAGACTGGAAAAAAAAATGGTGTACATTTTTAACAATGAGGGTAATTAACCATAGGAAAAATTTACTTGGGCTGTGGTGGATTCTCCATCATTGGCAATTTTTAAATCAAGATTAGATGTTTTGCTAAGAAGTATGCTCAAATTAAAACAAATTATTTTGGGGAGTTCAGTGGTCTGTATTATGCAGGAGGTCAGACTAAATGATCACAGCTGTCACTTCTGGCTTTAGAATCTATGATATAGTAGTAGTCCCAATTTTAAAAGAATACTTAATAAAAAAAATCATTAGAGTAACTGAAAGTATTGATAGCTCTCCTGTACCAAAAGGAACCATAAATTTAGAATTAATGTATCATTATCATCCAACGTGTGGCAACATAGTATGTGAAGTTGTAAGATTCTACTGTAAGACTTTACTGAGACATGCTCCAAATTTAGAAAAGCAGGTACAAACCAATGAGGAGTCTTTGTGGCACCTTAGAGACTAACACATTTATCTGGGCATGAGCTTTCGTGGGCTAAAACCCACTACATCAGACGCACAAACCAGTTCCTCAGACTGTCACTTCAGCTAGGCGTCAGGATAATCAAGTGGACTATCACTTGCTTAAATGGCCATTCTTTGGCAGAAAGAAGTAAGTGAGTGAGAAATTTACATCTTGGCACACAGACTTGCTGTTGCCTGAACCCCAGGTGGAGATGAGAAATGCTATGGAGAACACAAGACACAAATCACCTCTGCCCCCATATTTTTACTCCCAGCATCAACTTTTGAAAGACAAAAGCAGCATCACTGGACTAGAAGAGGGGGTCTGGCTGAGAAATCCAGCCAGACTGCTGTAAGCATAAGGCGAGAGAAACCTTTTTGCTTCCAATTCGCTTAGCTTGTTAAGTTAGGTATTAGACCTAAAAATCAGGATCAGGCAGTATCAGCCCCCTCCCACACCCTGAACTCCTCATTTCTGGCCCCACCCCAGAGCCTGCACCCACAGCAGGAGACCTCACCCCCTTCTGCACCCCAGCCTCTAATTTTGTGAGCATTCATGGCCCGCCATACAATTTCCATACCCAGATGAGGCTAGCACATCATCTGTGGCTTTCCCCTAGACAATATCACCTTAATTGGTACCCTGATGGCTGAATTTGATGGAATTGCCCAGTATGGAGGTGAAGGTGCTGGGTGCCAGTGCTGGGCGAGTCTCTTGAACCACTGGTGATGGTGGCACCAAGAAGTTTAACAACTCTCTTGCAGCCTCAAACATCTCAGGAGTAGCCGTGCTCTGAAGCCAACAAACTCCTCTGTTTAGAGGTGTGCTCTGGGGTATGTTTCTTCTTTGAATGTCCTCCCAAGTCAATTTCAGCACCATGTATTTTAATCTGTTCCCCCCTTTTTTTGAATGGGGCTTTAAGACCTTACAAATGCTGCATTTGTCACTCATTTGGACCTCCTTCAAGCACTTAAGACAACAGGAGCGAGGGTAACTATTAGGTGTTGCCTTACCACAAGAATGGCAGGGCTTGAAACCTGGAGTGTGCTGCATATCTGTGGTACTGGGGTGGGTACCCAGACTAGCTGCCAGAACCACACACAAGAACACCTTTATTTTAAACTAACTAAACACTAAACTACACATAACTGGCAGTATTTATATATTTTGACTAAAGACTTTCAGAGAGCTAGGACACCTACAACAACCATCACTGGTGGTAAGAAGGAGCGGCGGTGGGGGAAGAGAGAGAGAAGGGTGTCAAGGCAGCTTGATCCCTTATGCCTGCATGTGGTGCACAAGGCAGTAGGGCACCATGCTGCCCTGACTAGTGCCACTAAGGGAAAAACTCAATTGTGCAGTGGAGCACACAAACACCTGCAGTGGAAAGCACACATGCAGTCAGTCAAAGAACAGCTGTTAAATATTTTCTATCTTTACTGTTCAATGTGTGCCTTTATTTGCTCACTTCACGTTACCCACCTCCCAACAGAATTAGGCAGTATACCTATATACCTATACCGCAGTATAAGTTTGTTTTCTGCACATCATAATGAAATAAGACAAGGTTACTTCGGAATGTCCACAGATGAGAAAGGACAACATCACAGGATAGCAGAATAAATGGAAAAAGAATTACACAGAAGTTAAAAGACCTATAAGATCAAGGCTACTTTCATGCAAATGTGAGATAAAATTCCCTAATGGAGCTTGTAGCGAATATTACATTTCTATCACATTTAAATCTAAGTACAACGGTCAAAAGCAGTCCAGTTGACTCCTTAGATCCAAAGAAAGCCCCAGTACTACTACTTTAAGTATAGTGTCCTTGAAACAGAGGAAAAAACTCTGATTTTAAGCAGATGTTAGCGGTAGTGTGCTTAGATCCTAAATTAGGTTAAATAAATGGTACATTAAAGATCTATTTTGGTTGAGGTATATACAAAAACACATCATCCTGAGAAAATATCCCACTCTACTCTCTAATTGATCATAGAGGTAATTAAGCTAGTATTTTCACAGGAAGTGACACGGATAAGGAAAAATATTGTTCTAGCCAAGAGGAAAAGCTCAAAGCTCTGTCAAAATCCACAGAACTTGCTCAAAATATGTTGGTTGTAATGATCTAAAATGTGATTGTATTTACTGCATTTTCTGGAAATCATCTTGCCATTCCTAAATTAACATTCACCACTCCTTTATTATAATAGGAAAAACAGGAAGCACTGAGCAAAAGAACATTAGGTTACCAACTACAGATTTCTTCTCATTTCATATATGGAGTTCAAAATTTGTTGGCAATTTTTAGTAGGGTACTTTTGTGGCCCCAATACAATGGTTGGGATTATATGTTAAACTCAAAATAAAAAAAATTAAGATGCAGTACAAATTCATTCAGTCCTTTTTTGTTTTCAGGTGGAGACAAAAGTAGACTGTAGAAAGTTGCCTCAGGAAGTACAGGATTAGTTGTTTGAAAACTGAATCCCCATAAACAAGAAAGGACAACAGTCTACTTCATAATTTATACAGAAGAATGACTCAGAAAACACTTACAAAAATGTCATGTTTGCAAAATCTAAATGTCTGATGACTACTGTAAAATTTAATTTAAAAAAAAATTTGACTTCATATTTTCTCCAATTGGGTTATTTTATAAGTTATTGTTTTACATCTTTCAAAAACTCAGTTCTTTCTTAAAACTTCCCCTCCCCCCACTTTATTTTGGCAAACACTTTAAGTAGTTAATTTAAAAAAAAATAAGACAACTTGCCATCTTCGTGCCGCAGATACTGGTTTCCACCTCTGTCTCTAGCTAAGGACCATGCCTCGCCTTCATCACTCTCACAGAACTCTACCATGCTGTTCTTATCCATTTGCACCCATGTACCTTCAGAATTAGTTACCTGGTACACAGACATAAAAAAGCAGTTTATTTATTTTTCAAATAATCCAGTGCTCAGATCCAGCAACATGTTTCAGTATTTGAAACGATATGCTCATTTCCATCATGATATTACAAAAAACATGTTTCTGAAATTAAGGCCACAGACTGAGGTAGAACAAAAACCAATTCCATGTATGGCAAGTTTAAAATTATAAATACTTTCACAATATTAGGCCAGTTTATGCTTAGAAAAAAAAGTTCAATATTTGACCAACCACACAAACCCAAATAAGATCTTAGAAGGTGTTATCCAACAACCTCTGTGCTTTTTTGGCACCTGAAACACCAAAATAAGTTATAATGTCTAGTTATATATGAAATATTTGTAAATTTGCTAATTATGCTCCTGATGTTGTTTGAGAAAAAACAGCATGACACACTACATCCTCAAGCCCATATCAATAGGAAAATACCAAAGCATGACGACAAGTACAACAACAATTGAATAAATACAGTGAAATAGGATCATTTTTGAACTGATCACAGCCCTGGAAATGATTCTTCCAACAAGGTAAATTCACTTTGATACATATGATCAGTAAGTGAAACAGATAATCTTATTTTGCAATGAATCAACCATACTGTAACAAATATATAAATAAGTATTGGTAATTGTGGTATCAGAAAATTCAAGTTTAATGTAACTCCAATTAATTAACACTTTTGTACAAAGCAAAACACATAACTGAATTAGTATTTATAATATAAATCAAGTTCATATGTTAACATTTAATCACCAGGGTTGGAAAAGCAAACCTTGTGTAGGGGAAGATGCTTTTGTTGCGTTTACTACTGATATAAACTGGTATCTATGAAGACATGAACTGAAGCTACAAGGATCCATACCTCGCCTACTGCCTTGACTTTGTTTCCCAGAACTAACATTCCAATTGGGATACCTCTAAGGTTAGGGCAGCTTCTGATGTTGTGACCTGAAGGGCCAGTCTTCACTACCTTGTACACTCCAGGTCCACCTCGAAGGAATGGCATATCTTGCTCTTGCATCCCTGCTTCGTGTGTGCAGCGTGAATTTATGTCTTTGAAAAAGTCATCAGTACTAGACCTAGGCTCCTGAAAAATTTAAAGAAGCAAAAGAAAAACAGAATAGAACCTGTTAATAATGCCCTTGCACTTTTTAGATTAGAAATACCTCTTCCCTGAATCTGGAACAGATAACTTCTTAACCTAGAAAGAAAAAAAACTGGTCATAATGCCAGCTGAATTGTAGGTTTCCTTTCCAGCTGATTGGTTTAGCTTGCAGAGGTACACACAACTCAACTACTGCTGTACTTGAAATGAACAGGCACTTCAGTGGAATATAAATTGTTTAAATTTGGGCCACTAAATATACAGATATTTTCATATGTGCAGTTTGACAATTATTTTCACCACCATTTTCACAAGTACTTTGTGTTTAGTACTGTCATTTATCAGCACAGAGAATCCAAACATGCGATTGAATATCTTGCAAATATAACAGGTAAAAGTAACCAGTGATTGATCTAGACATGTGTAAAGTAGACACAATCTATCTGGTTTCCAATTTAAATGTGCTCCTTTCTCTGAACTCAATTTCAGGAATATATTGTAAACACAGAATAAAATTATTATTACTAAGGCCAAGTGGAGCAGTAACCCCATGTTTCTTGTATGCACATAATAAAATACTAGTGTGCATTTATTATTATATTTTTATTGTGACAATCAGAGTAGCAGAGCAGACTTATTTTGCTTAGAACTAAGCAAGGATGAAGGACAAACCCAGGCCTGATCTGATGTTATACTTCTGAGGTATGACGACTTCATATGTTTAGAGTTCTTAGGCAACTCTCCAACCTGCACTATAAATGAGGAATACTGGCATGGTTCTTCCACTGGCTGTAATTTAATAAAATTTCCAGTATAGATGAAGATAATGGGGAGGAACACTCATACACACTTTATATCACAAAGAAACAAATATATAGCAGTAGTAATGACTGATGCACTTTAAAAACAAGACGTGTGACCTGCATACAAAGTCCATTTGCAAGTGTGGTTTAATTTCTTTATTAAAATCAAAATTTTTGCACTGTTCCGTTTTCAGCTCTATTTGGTGTTGATTCATGTGTATTGTGCCCAGAATGTTATAACACCCCTCCTAAATGTTATAATAGCTTCCCAAGAAAAATACTGCAACTGAGCCATTATACAGTATAATGTTGTTCTGCAAAGAAGGGAATTTTCACTTCAAATTGTGGCATTTTCTAAAGTAAATTGTTCCAAGGGAAAAAAAGTCTACAGCAACTAGAAGCTAAACATTTTTGTCAATTAAAGTTTCTATATATCTACAGAGCAGCTAAGCAGTTCAGTGTTGTTGTGTGGGGGGGGGAAAAAGTGAAAAAGTATATTTTTAAGTCGCTGAACAAATATGTCTAATTATTGAGAATAGTTTCCATTAAAAAAATGTATATGGAAACTACTGCCTAAAAAGCAGCAATAGCCTTCCAGATCATTTACAAAAGCATCTGAGAGATATTTAAAACACTTAGTCATATATAATACAACTGGATATTTTTCTAGGAATTATGGAAATTTTGAAATAGATTAATAAAGAAGTTAGTGTAGTGTTCATCAGCACAGGTATTTTTAGTAAAAGTCATGGGCAGATCGCAGGCAGTAAACAAAAATTCATGACCCGTGATCTGCCCATGAATTTTACTATATACCCTTAACTAAAACTTGGGCCAGAGGTGCTCTGCGGGGGCGTGGCCTGGCGCGCCAGGGGTGCTGGGCGGGGTGGCCTGGGACGACCTCTGGTGCTCTGTGTGCATGTGGGGTGCCAGGTGGTGGTGCACAGCCCAGGACCCCACTGATACAGGGTGGGAGGGGGATGTTGGGGTTGGTGGAGCAGACTTTGGGCAGCCCCTGAGCCAGCCACACTGGCCACTGCAGAAGTCACAGAGGTCACAAAATCTGTGTCTTCCATGATCTCTGTGACAGACACACAGCCTTATTCATCAGCTGTGTTTATTAATATTTTTGAGCTGACCCAGTTCATAAGGAGCCTACTATGTTCAATTTACTGATTTTTGCAATGGACTAGGGTGTACAGTATAGCACTGAAAACAGGGAAAGAAAAGTTTAGCAGTGTACCTTGTCTATAAACATAAGCGATTGGAAGGTTCTCTTTTTAATGTTAAATGGCCAACAATGCTTGTGAATATTGTAATTAGGATGTACTATATTTAAAAGAAAATTGTTATTTTTGTGTTGCTGGAGGTTCATTAACCATCATTAGCATTTTGAACTAAAAATTTTTCTATCTAGCGTACAGTGAGATTAAAGGAGTAGACACACAATTCTATAGTATGGTATTTACATATCTAGCATTTCCTGCAAAAATACATCAGAATACAGCAGACTTCAAAAGGTTATTTAATATAAATGTATTTATTAACGTAAAGCATCAGGATATAATGTTACTGTTCTTTACAGTTAACTCACCTGGGGGGGGAAAGCTTTAGAAGTCCATGAAAAAAAGTCCAAATCCCTGACTCCTTGGCTAGCATTAAAGACATTCTGAGCAACAAAGTTTAAAAAAAGACAAATATCAACAAGGAAATGGGAACAAGAGAACACTGGAAGAAGATACTAGAGATGTAATTCAAATTGTCTGCATTCTAACATCAATATTAAAATAAATTGACTTTTTAAAATGAAGTCACTTGAGTCCATTGCTCATCATTGCAAATCATCTGTTAAACAAAAACAGATTCGTATGTCAAAAGCTCTAAACGGATGTAGTGTGTCATGCCATTTACTGAAATAAGAGCCAGACATCTGTTAAAGCTTGAGACTTGTGCAAGACAAACCCCACACTCCTGTCACAGTGAAACAATACATGTTCCAGTGCAAGCCAGATTTGTTTTATGACAAGAGAGTCTGCTGCTTTCTAAAGATTATTTGAGCAAATTAATGTGGCATGGTTGAATGTGGACTTTCAGCCACCCAATTCATAACAGGAAAGATATATAAAGTATTAAGGAGTCTTCAAAAAAGTTGCAAAACAAATTATTGCCATGCAGTACAACCTCACTAGTATGCACACCTAAAATTTGCATACAAAAATAGCACCCTCTTCCCACTATACCAGAAAAAAAAAAACTAAAACAGAGTGCGATAGGAGGGATCATCACTAAGGATTTGGTATATACAAGATATATATAAGAATTTGTACAAAATATACATTTACTAGTACATTATAAAATACAATAAAAGAAATGCATTGTAAAATAAATGAATGAGTTTTAGCAAGCTGCAACTGCTGTCCATTCAGTGGGAATTAGTGAGGTTCTACTGTACACTTCAAATAAAACTTTCACAATGCGGCTAGGAAAATATTCGTAAAACAACCTATTCTCACATTAAAATACAAACTATTTCTTTCCACTTCAAAAAAACCTCTCCCTGCTCCTGTCATATGCAAGCGAAATTTCATCTCTAATGTAGCGAGTTAATTAACTATAATCAAAATGAATCTATTCTGCAGCATCTCTTTGGAACAGCAACACTTATCTAGACTAACAAAACATGCTTATTAAAATCATGTTTCCTAGGCCTATTTTGACAAGGAAATTAAATAAAATCCTTGAACAGCAGTCATATTACAGTTTAACAATGGTATATAGGAGAGGCAATGAACGGTCTTAGATAAAAAATAAAGTCATACAGAAAGCTTCTGACAAGTTTTTCCATACATTGCTTTTTCAAGGTTGTACATGTTAAAAAAGAAGAAAAAAAAAGCTAAACTAAAATAAACCCTCTTAAACACAGATCAAGTTTTACTAACATGAAAAATTTGCAATTTTAAAAGCTTGAATGGAACAGTACTAATTCTGACAACTTTTTTAGAATAACATTATATTCATGTAATGCTTGAATAGGCATAATATTTATACACAAACAAGGTGGCTGATGTCCGTCCTGTTAAGGTAGAAAGATGAAATATAGACAGACATTTGGCATAAATCTAAGAGAACTATTAAAGCCTATAGCTGTCTGATCAATTTATTTAAGTTAATTCAATTTATATTAACAGATGGAACGTCTAATTTCGCCATTTATTCTCAATGTCTATTCTTAACAGAGAAATGCAGACTTTCCATACATAAAACATCAAAAATGATTTTTCTGGTGGTCTTTCAAAGTTGCATATTATTTTTGTGTTATAAAGCTGAATGTGAAAGCAATGAACATGACATTATAAGCAGGAAAAAAAGCAATATAATGGCTGTGCAACAATGAATATACCAAACTAGTATTTCTCTTCTGTTTTATTTTTAGAACCTTAAAAACATCATGTTTTCTTGGCTTACAATATGCCGAATGCCAGTTTAAAGGAATGTACATGCATGTTTATGTTGGTTTAAAAACTCCTAATAAAATTCTGCCAGATTGAAAACGTTTCCATGTTGAAGAAAAAAAAATTAGATTGACAGACCAGCAAACATGTCACATATTAGCCCTTATGCTGCCATTTGTAGACTCTCAATTCCTATTTTTTCTTTTGCAAATCAATTTGGAAAAAAAAAATCTCATCCTTACATACAATTATTCATTAAGATTTGAAAATATTTTAAATGCAAATTACTTAAAGAACAACATAGTTTAGCAGAGAGTTTAGGGAGAGTAACAATTTTAATTCATTTGAATTTTCTGAAGCACAGTGTTACAATCATCTTTCTATCTGAGAGTATTCTTTTACTCTGAAAACAACTCTAAAATGACATACTGGGTATCAATTTTTATTGTGCTTCAACGATTTCATATAAAATTCCCTCAGATTACAAGATACTTCCCCCCCACTAAACTCAGCCAACTAAACCTCCTGTGATCTGGAATTTATATCTGATTCTTTTCTTCTTATGCCCTGCCACTACAATAAAAGGTTCAGGAGGCCAAATTCTTCCTGCAGGCACACCTGTACGAACCTGTTTGCTTACAATGGGCACAAGTGTAACAGAGCAATGTCTGGCTTGCAGAAGACAGTTTTTCTCGTTAATGAATGAAATTTGAAATTAAGTAATAGAGAGATACACAAACACAGAATACCATTTTTACTGTATCACTCTTTAGAGCATAACCACACTTCAAAATTATATTAATCTAGTTTCTCACAAGAGAAACCTAAATTTCTCATCCTCAATTTCTCCATCCTCAGATTCTCCATCCTCAGTTTCAAGAGAACACTAGCCTGTTCTCTTGAAACACTGGACTTAGGGTAAAATACCTGCAAATGGCTATCCTGATTGATATGAAAATCTGATGAGACCTTCAGCAGAAACTGAGGATGGTGGCACAGCAGAAGATAGCATATAGCGGCTTGGCTGTCAACTCCCCGAATTCTCTTATCCTTCTCACTGAGGTGATAGCTACCAAGAATTAAGGGAGAGATGAAGGAATACGCAGGTACTAATAGGCTTGACTAGGGGGTTTCTTAATACATTGAGGATTAGACTAAGGTCCCATGGAGATATGGGGTTCCAGACACAAGGAAAATAAATTAGATAAGTCCTTAATACATCTTGCAGTGGTAGAGTGGGCAAAGCCAAAAGGCCCTCAATAGGGAAATGGAAGGCATACATCTACCAGGTATTCTTTAACAAAGCTCATTGATAATCTGTGTTTTTTTAATTTCAGCAGGTAATCAAGGATCTTCAAGAAACTTCAGACACACATATAGAATAGTAAAAAGAAAAGGAGTACTGGTGGCACCTTAGAGACTAACAAATTTATTAGAGCATAAGCTTTCGTGAGCTACAGCTAACTTCATCGGATGCACTTCATCGGATGTAATGCATCCGATGAAGTGAGCTGTAGCTCACGAAAGCTTGTGCTCTAATAAATTTGTTAGTCTCTAAGGTGCCACCAGTACTCCTTTTCTTTTTGCAAATACAGACTAACACGGCTGCTACTCTGAAACATAGAATAGTAGGAGCCCCAGAAAAGGAAGCGTTTCCACTTCTACCATCATTTTATATGTGGGAGTCATCCTACTGCTCAAAAGTACAGCCTGGATTTCTGCAAGCAGCCTAACTCTAAATGAGAAAACTATCAAGGAGCCAGGCCTTAAGGCTCAGTCACATGAGGCTGGGATGGCTCAGGGTGTCTGAGTTCTGTGTTGGGACATCTGATCTCACAGGGAGATGTTGAGGCATCCCCACAGATAAATGAAGTAGATCTGAATACCAGACGTGTCTTGGACATGAAGGTGCTATTAACATGACCCTTGCCTGCTCTTGCCTCAATTTGATTAAGGTCCTGACAATTAGTGGGTATTGAATGGTAAGTGTAGAGAAGGAGGAGGAGCTGGGGAGTATGAAAAGGCCCCCTAAAGAACTACAGCTGCATATTACAATGGTGCAGAAGATTTGGTATTTCCAATTTGTTGGATTTGCAAAGAGATCCACTTTGAGGTGGTCCCCATGTTTGCCAGATGCTGTGAAAAAACAATTTGTTGAGTTCCCACAAGTGGCTCTGATGAAAGTTCCTGCTCAAGGTATCTGCCACAATGTTATGGAGGTCTGGAGATCTCTATGTGGTGGGCAATCTATGATTTCCACAGTTTTAGTGACAATGCATAAGGACCGGGATCAGTTGTATTAATTTAGATGGAATATATGGGCTAAAGATGTTAATATAACCCAATCACACTGTCCAACATTAAACAGTGTTAAATAAGGTTTGGGGTTTGTTATACAGAGACCTCAGCCTGCTTAACACCATGGCAAATGCACAATTAAACATCCTGTTAACCTTTTATTAAAAATAAAGGATGAAAAGGTGTTACCACATTTGCAATGTACAGTTAAAATGAAAGCTTATTTAATACAACATCCCTAGTTCCCTTTCCCTTTAGTGGAGAGAATTCTTAGAAGGAAAACCCTTCTTGTTTGACAGTCTCTTAGACAGAATTAAAGATGGTAATAAATATTGTTTTGGGAAAAAGAGAAGAAATTAGCTGAAATGAGCTGGAGCTGTTAGAGTTAAATTTTATTTTATCCCAGATGGAGTTGGGAATTCAGCTAGAGCTAGCAGAGATGTGATATTTGGTTACCTCTCTCTGGCCTGGTCACACCATCTCTCAAAATTAGAATGATGAAGGCTGGGGTCTCAGGAGATGGTGGGAGTGGTAGCTTGCTACAGGATGGGGAAGCTTGCTTCAGGAGTCTGTGTCTATACCTCCTATTTCCTCCCTGAATTCTCTTTCTTTAAAGAACCAAAAAGGGACTGGTGAGAGAAATTCATACCATCATTATTTTTGTCAACCAATTGGGCTAATATAAGAACCTACAAATGGCTATACTGCGTCAGACCAATGGTCCATCCTGCCCAGTTTCCTGTCTTCCGACAGTAACCGCCAGACACTTGAAAGGGAATGAACAGATAGGGTAATAGTCAAGTAATCCATCCCCTAACAACAACTGGCAGTCAGAGGCTTAGGGGAACCTGGAGCATGGGATTGCATCTCTGACCATCTTGGCTCATAGCCACTGATGGATACATCCTCCATGAATTTACCTAGTTCTTTTTGTAACCCAGTTATATTTTTGGCCTTCACAACATCCCCCAGCAATAAGTTCCACAGTTTGACTATGCACTGTGTGAAGAAACATTTCCTTGTTTGTGTTAAACCTGCAGCCAATTAATTTCATTGATGATCCCTGATTCTTATGTTACATGAAGGGGTAAACACCACGTCATTCACTTTCTCCATTCCATTCATGATTTTATAAACTTCTGTCATATACCCCCCCCTCCCCCCCTTAGTCATGTCTTTTCCAAGCTGAACAGTCCCAGTCTTTTTAATCTCTCCTCATATGGAAGTTGTTTCATACCCCTAATAATTTTTGTGGCCCTTCTTTGTACCTTTTCTATTTCTAATATATCTTTTTTTCAGATGAGGCAACCAAAACTGCATGGAGTATTCAAAGTGTGGGCATACCACAGATTTATATAGTGGCATTATGACATTTACTGTCTTATCTATCCCTTTCTTAATGGTTCCTAACTTTCTATTAGCTTTTTTGACTGCTGCTGCACCTTGAACAGATGTTTTCAGAGAACTACTGACAGTAACTCCAAGATCTCTTTCTTAAGTGATAACAGCTAATTTAGATCTCATAGTTTTGTATGTATAGTTGGCATTATGTTTTCCAATATTCATTACTTTACATTTATCAACACTGAATTTCATCTCCTATTTTGTTGCCTACTCACCAAGTTCTGTTAGATCTCTTTGTAACTCTTTGGAGTCTTCTTGGACTAAGCTATCTGACCCTCCAATTTCAGCTAATTAATTTCCAGTTCCACAGTTTCTAATTTTATCAAGCATGATTTTAATTGAGTCCTTGAATTCTATTAACATGACTTTTTTTGTTTAGACTAATTTAGTCTCTGTCTGGTGTCTTTACATCTGTTTAAAACATTCATTACTAAAAACAACCTGACCTACTTTTCATTAACATTTGTTATTACAGGTTATTGTAACATCTTATAAACGTTCATATATTTATTACAATTAAATGTACAATTATGGTAAATTTGAAGGCCTAATTACTACACTAGTTCTTGCTCCCCCTTATCAATTATAGCAATTGACATCCTATTGTTACTCCTGAGGGCATTCTGCGCCAAAAAATTAAAAATTCTGCACCAAAAAAAATAGAACTTCTGCACCTAATATTTTAAAATTCTGTACCAGGTGTGACCAGGCAGGCTCAGCAAGGCAGGATCTCAGGGTGGAGGAGCTTAGTGTGGGGGGGATTCTGAGTGTGGGCAGGGATGAAACTCAGTGGGAGAGGCTGGGTATGAGGAGGTCTGGATACACAGGGATTGGGTGGATGGGGGAGAAGCTCCCGGTACAGGGATCACTCCCTCTGCAGCTCAGGAGCGATGGGTGCAGGAAGCGGGGGGTAGGAGGGAGGGAGAGTTTGTAGAGCTTCCTTCAGTGTGTGAGAAATCTGGGGGTGGGTCTGACCCAACCCCGGATGCTGTGCAAAGTCCTGTCCTTCCCAGCCCAGCTGGGACTAGTAGCTGAGCCCGGTGCAGGGTAGGTGTGATAAATGAGAGGGAGGATCACTCCCTTTTGTGAGTACCCAGCCAGCCAGTTGGCTATGGAATCCTCTTGGTGGTTGTTCTCTACTTGCTTTACCTGTAAAGGGTTAACAAGCCCACAAGTAAAAGGAAATGAGTGGGCACCTGACCAAAAGAGCCAATGGGAGAGCTAGAACTTTTTAAAATTGAGAAAAAAAACCTTCGCTTTGTCTGTGTGTTGCGGTTCTCTGGGAAAGAGGGAAACAGGGAACAGTTATGCTGTGAGAAGCTGAAAGCCAGGTATGAAAAACCATCAGAGCATACCTAATGCTTATCCGAAACCCCAAATATGTAAGTAAATTAGGGAAAGTCTACGAAGATGTGATTAAGTTTATTTCTTATTGACTTGTGGACTCCTCTGTGCTAACCACAAATGTTTTTTGTTTTGCTTGTAACCTTTAAGCTGGACCTCAAGAAGGTTATTTTTTGATGTTTAAATTTTGTAAGTATTTTTTTTAAATCTAGCAAAAGCCAAAATTCCAGATGTATTTTCTTTTTTTGTTTTTAATAAAATGTACCTTTTTTAAGAACAGGATTGGATTTTTGGTTTGTGCTTATGTTTAATTTGCTGGTGGCAACAGCTGATTTTGTTTGGGTTTTTTTTCTGAGCTCTTTCCTGGAAGGGGGGCGTGTGTGAAAGGGCTTGAGAGTAGCCCACAGGAAGAAATTCCCAAGTGCACCTTTCTGGTTTCAAAGGGGTTTTTTTGCATTTGAGTGGTGGTAGCTGCATCTACCCATCCAAGGTCAGAGAGAAACTGTAACCTTGGGACTTTTATACAAGCTTGGAATGGCCAGTATTAATTTTTAGAATCGTTGCAGGATCCCACCTTCTGCACTCAAAGTGCCAGAGTGGGGAATCAGCCTTGACAGTAGGAGCCACCATCTGTGTCTTCCCCTGCCCCACCTTTCTGCCGGCTGCCCTGGGCCCCAGAAGCATACTCCTGGGGAGGGTCGCATGACCGCTCATGGCTTCCCCATCAGAAAGTCATTTTTCTGCAGGGAACAAATTCTATGCATATGCAGTGGTGCAGAATCCACCCAGGAGTATATTGTCTATTATTACTGTGACTGAGTGGCCGTGAATGTCATGGAGAAAGTGCTTTGCTGAAGTCCAGGTAGGTTATGTTCATTGCATTCCCCCATCCACCAAACCAGTTACCCTGTCAAACAGGAAATAAAGCTAGTTTGACATGATTTGTTCTTGCCTGCTAGTGATTACCCCTTCATCCTCCATATATCGAAGTCAGACTGACTGTTTTATAGTTCCCCGGTTCCTCCTTTTACCCTCTTTTAAAGTTGCACACTATGGTAGCCCTTCTCCAGCCTTCTGGGACCTCTCCTATCATCCATGAATTTGTAAAGATTATTGTCAGAGGCTCCAAGATTTCTTCAGTTAATTCCTGGAGTACCCTTGGGTGAATAGCATCAGGCCCTGCTGATTTTAGTTCATTCAAATTGGGCAGAAGATCTCTAATCTTTATTTATCCTGATCTGCATCCATCTCCCTATGGTAACTTTGCTAATTTTCTGGTCACGTTATTTTTTGTGAGAAGACTGAAGCAAAGTAAGTATTGAGTAGCTCTGCCTTTCTATCATCTTCCATTACCAGCTCACCTTCTCCACTTAGCAGCGGACCCACACCATCCTTGATCTTTCCGTGTCTGACATGTTTGAAGAACCCCTTCTTGTTGCTGCTAACATTCCTTGCCAGCTGTTAATCTCTGTCCCTATGCATTCACGTTATTCCCATGTGTACATCCTTGGTGACATGCCCCACCTTCCATTTCCTTTATGCATCTCTTTTGGTTTCTAGATAGCTAAAAAAGCTCCTTGTGCAGCCACACTGGCCTCCTGTAGCTCTTCTCATCTTTCCATAGCTTGATGTTGAGCTTCTAGCATTGCATCTTTTAGGAAATGCCAGCCACCTTTGACTCCTTTTCTTCATAATTGGTTTTTCCATGGGACCTTGCCTACTATTTCTGAGTTGGGTGAAATCTGTCTTTATGAAATCTAGTATCCTTATTTTGGTGTTCTCATATCCTCCTTTCTGTAAGATCTTGAATTCTATCAGATCACTATCAATTCCTCCCAAGTTCCCAACCACCTTCATAGCTGCAACTAATTCATCTTTGTTGGTCAAGACTTGATCCAAAATGGATGACACTAGTTGTTTCCTCAACTTTCTGAATTAAAGTTGTCCCCTAGACATGCTAAGATTTTGCAGGATATACTATGTTTTGCTGTAATAGTCTTTCAACAGATATTAGGGAAGTTAAAATCCCCCATTAGTACTAGCTAGTGTGTGTTAGCTAATCTTGTTAGCTGGCTGTAGAGTGATTCGTTCATTTCCTCTTCCTGCTTTGGTGGTCTATAGTAGACTCCCACCATAGCATTGATACCGTTCTGTCCCCTTTTATTCCTCATCCAGAGACTCTCAGCACGTCTGTCGTTCCCTCAGAGCAAGTGTATACATTCTTGATATACAGTGCACCGCCACCTCCTTTTTCCCCATATCTATCCTTTTGGAACAAGCTATACCCCTCATTGCTGGTACTCCAGTCATGGGAGTTGTTCCACCAAGTGTCTGTAATGCCAATTAATTAATAATTTTCTTCATATACCAAGACTTCCAGTTCATCCTGCTTGTTCCCCATACTCTTTGCATTTGTATATAAGAACAGCCATACTGGGTCAGACCAGAAATCGATCTAGCCCAGTATCCCGTCTTCCAACAGTGGCCATTGCCAGGTGCCCCAGAGGGAATGAAAAGAACAGTGACCTGTCCCCCGTCACCCACTCCCAGCTTCTAGCAAACAGAGGTTAGGGAAACCGTCCCTGCCCATCCTGACTAATAGCCACTGATGGACCTATCCTCCATGAACTAATCTAGTTCTTTTTTGAACCGTTATAGTCGTGGCCTTCACAACATCCTCTGGCAAAGAGTTCCACAGACTGACTGTGTTGTGTGAAAAAAAATACTTCCTTTTGTTTGTTTTAAACCTGCTACCTATTAATTTCATTGGGTGGCACCAAGTTCTTCAGTTATGAGAAGCAGTAAATAACACTTCCTTATTTACTTTCTCCTTACCAGTCATGATTTTATACACCGCAATTATATCCCCCTTAGTCATTGCTTTTCCAAGCTGAAAAGTCCCAGTCTTATTCTCTCTCCTCATACGGAGGCCGTTCCATACCCCAATCATTTTTGTTGCCCTTTTCTGGACCTTTTCCAATTCCAAAATATATTTTTTGAGATGGGGTGACCACATGATGCATGCAGTATTCAAGATGTGAGCGCATCATGGATTTATATAGAGGCAATATGACATTTTCTGTCTTATTATCTATTCCTTTTTTAATGATTCCCAAAATTCTGTTAGCTTTTTTGACAGCTGCTGCACATTGAGAGGATGTTTTCAGAGAGCTATCCACAATGACTCCAAGATCTCTTTCTTGAGTGGTAACAGTTAATTTAGACCCCATCATTTTATATGTATAGTTCAGATTTTGTTTTTCAACGTTCATTACTTTGCATTTATCAACACTGAATTTCATCTGCCATTTTGTTGCCCAGTCACCCAGTTTTGAGAGACCCTTTTGTAGCTCTTCACAGTCTGCCTGGGACTTAACTATCTTGAGTAGTTTTGTATCATCTGCAAATTTTGCTACCTCACTGTTTACCCACTTTTCCAGATCATTTATGAATATGTTTAATAGGACTGGTTCCAGTACAGACTCCCGAGGGACACCACTATTTACCCTTCTCCATTCTAAAAACTGATCCTTTATACCTACCCTTTGTTTCCTATCTTTTAACCAGTTGCCAGTCCATGAGAGTACCTTTCCTTTTATCCCATGACAGCTTAGGCTTTCTGAAAATCTAAGCGCACTATATCCATTGGATCCCCCTTGTCCACATGGTTGTTGACCCCCTCAAACAATTCTATAGCAGCTTGGTGAGACATGATTTCCCTTTAAAGAAAAAAAACCCCTATGTTTACTCTTCCCCAACAAATTATGTTCATCTATGTGTCTGACAATTTTGTTCTTTACTATAATTTCAACCAGTTTGCCTGGTACTGAAGTCAGATTTACCAGCCTGTAATCACCGGGCTCACCTCTGGAGCCATTTTTAAAACTGGCATCACATTAGCTATCCTCCAGTCATTTGGTATAGAAGCTGATTTAAATGATAGATGATTTAATTATATTTTTACACTTTATTTTCCAGAGTTTATGCTCTTTATTTTCCTCACTAGGATTTAACTTTTATATAGTTTTATAATAGTTATAGTTATATAGTTATATAATCTACTTTTTATATAGACATCAAAAGATATTTTGTGGACTGCCCTGTTGCTTTTTTTCTTGCCTTTTTAATGTAGTTGTGTTTTCTAGTGCCTTCTCCAAAAATCAGCCTCTTCCCCTTGTCCTCATTAATTGAGCATAGACACACATTGGCTTGATTTTTGTCACCATCCCCAATTGGCCTTTTTTAAAGTTTGAAGCTCTCCTTGTCGGGCTAGCCAGATGATGTCCAGAGATGTTCTTCCTAGTATTTGATACATGGAGCCCATCCCAGCACGGGAGCCTTCTTTCCTGGAACATGAGCTTGTTGTTGAAGCCAAAGCCCTCTCGCCAACACCACCTGCATAGTCACGCGTTTACTTCCATGATTCGACGGTCCCCAACACAGGCCTTTTCCTTCAACAGGGAGGATGGACGAGACCACCACTTAGACTCCAAACTCTCTTATCCTTCTTCCCAGAGCCATGAAGTCTGCAGTGACCCACTCTAGGTCATTTTTGGTAGTATCGTTGCTACATACGTGAATAAATAGGAAGGGGTAGTGGTCTGAGGGCTTGATGAGTCTCAGCAGACTCCGTGTCACATGATCAGACATGGTGGAGAAGATAGGAGTAGATAGGCTCTAGTAGTTAGAGAGTCTAGAGCAGTGATTCTCAAAGCCTGTCCGCTGCTTGTTCAGGGAAAGCCCCTGGCGGACCAGGCCGGTTTGTTTACCTGCCACGTCTGCAGGTTCGGCCGATCGCGGCTCCCACTGGCCACAGTTCGCTGCTCCAGGCCAATGGGGGCTGCGTGAAGGGCAGCCAGCACATCTCTCGGCCCATGCTTCTTTCTGCAGTCCCCATTGGCCTGGAGTGTCAAACCGCGGCCAGTCGGAGCCACGATCGGCCGAATCTGCAGACATGGCAGGTAAACAAAGCCCGGCCTGCCAGGGGCTTTCCCTGAACAAACGGCAGACTGGCTTTGAGAACCGCTGGTCTAGAGTATCTCCAATGAAATCTATTTGCTGAAAGTATGGATTTTCCAAGGTTGGTGCATAGGCCCAGAGACTGAAACAGGGCTAGGACCTTCTTGGCTGCCAACTGTTGTGGGGTGGCCCTTGAGGAGCCAATTGTTCAGACAGAGAAAGATTGCTATACCCCTTTAATGCAAGTGAGCCACGACTAATAAGAGGATCTTTGTGAAGGTGCCACAGAGAGGTTGAAGGGAAGGAACCAATACTGATAATCTTCTATACCTATGCCAAAGCACAGAAAGTATTTATAGGAGGAGTGCATAGCAACATGAAAATACGTGTCTTGAAGATCAAGGGCAGCAAACGAATTGCTCTAATTTTGGGGTAGGATTACTGTAGTCAGAATCACCGTCCTGAAATGCTGTGAAAGAACGTAGGTGTTCAGGTTTCTGCAGTCCAAGACTGGTCTTCAGTCACTATTTCTTTTGGGGACTTTATTCTGAGAAATGTTGGGAGAACTAGCTCTGTTGTATCCAGACACAGGAGGGAATGGACTCCTGCTTTACGAGACCCTCAGAGTGGTCCCTGCAGAGGGAGGGGGAGGAGAGTTGGGGAAAAAGAGTAGAGACCTCCCTACCTGTGACTTCCTTTTGACAATCTAGACAAGTGTCACAAACACCCCCTTCCTGCGGATCTGCTGATGAAACCCACCATCCCACCCCAGCTCCCTATGGGCACCACTATCCACTTTATTTGTTGGGAACTTATCACAGACATGAGAATCCTAAAGATGGTGTCCACAAGACTAAAATCTACTGCATAGGAAAGTGGTGGTGGTAGTATCAACACTTCATCATAGGAGGACGACGACTTATGTGATGGAAATGTCTCTTCCATTGGTAGCTGTTGTTCCTCCTATACTACTCGTGTTAGGGAGACATGATGCCAGTGGCTGCACTTGTGGTGCCAGTGGTGGTTATGGCACCGACAGGTATTCCAAAAATGGTCTCTTCCAGTCCCCATAAGAGGCTCAGAAATTCCAATAGTCTCATAGTGCTGCCAGGTAAGGGAAGGGTCCCCAGGGTATTCATGTTTGGAATGCCTGGGGCATCTTCTGGGTTCTAATGAGTGCCCCTTGGGGTACACTTCAAGAGGCATAGGGTGGTAAGGTAGTGAGTTAAAGCTCTGTAACAAAATTTCGGAGTCCAAAGGCAAGACTTCTAGGTTTTGGTGCCGAGGCCAAGAAGGTGCTAGACGAACTGAAGGATGGATTGGTACTGGAAGGTTGGCTCCTGCTGTCAGGTGTAAAGGGTTGACGACTGACAGTGTAGCAGTACCGGAAGGAAGAGTGTCTTGGTAGCCCTTAAGGGAGGACTCTGGGTCCTTAGAGATGAACTGATTCTCATGAGAGAGGAATCTTGAGGGTGTTAGATGGCTATTGTAGTGGATAGTCGGAACTGGGAATGGTACCAGATCCCTTGGCGGGGACAGTAACCAAGCTGGCATCGAAGATGGTACCAAAGTGGCCATCAAAGCCATATCTCCGTGCTCTGAATGCATACAACCCAAAGAGGGTAGTACTGGAGAGGGAGCAGGTTCAATAAGAACTCGAAGCGAATGTCAATACGAGTGCCTTAGGCTTTTTCAAGCCTTTAATTTTAGCACAGTCTCAGTGCCACAGACAATACTGAGGATGGTACCTCCTGGTGCTTCTTAGTGGCAGACTTACTGGGGTGGATCATCATCACAGGTGGTATTGATGCCTTGGTGTTAGGAGTTGTTGAAATCTTAGTGGCATCTATTATTGGACATGAGGTTTCTCTGCAGTCAATTCTAAAGGTTGACTTACTCCTTCCTCTGGACTTGCTTTCAGGGAAATGAGGCTCTCTTTTCTTATAGTGTTTTGTCTGAGGCAGCCTTGGTCATCTGTACAATCTGAGAGGATGAGGCCAAAGTAGGGGGAATTGGGACCCTGTGGTCCCTAGGAAACATTCCAACATCACTTTTTTTTCTTTGAGAAACCTGCTTTTAAACCTCATGTCAACCTTGCACATGGACGGAATTTGTGAATGTCTGAGACACCAGTGACAGCTGGAGTGCCTGTTGCTCCAGGGGAAACATCTAAAGCCGGTCCAGAAAGGTTTGAATCCTGGGGCCTTTGTCATATCCCCAAAGTTAGGCCACTGAGCAAAGTGACTGAGGAATCTGTCTAGTTGAACATTAGGGGGAGGAGTGGCAACAAACCCCAGCCCCCCAAGCCAAAACTATATCCAAGTAAAAACTAAATATTAACGTAAAATAAAAGGCAAAAGAAGAAGCTTCTAAAAAGCAGTAGACAACACAGTTGCTTCGTCTCAAGCTGCAGGCAGTTGAGAAGGAACAGAAGTGGCACAGGTCCTCTACTTGAAGACGACGGTGCGTTTCTTAATGCAATAGGTTTTCTACCCAGATACCTCCATTGATATAATTTCTATTGGGAAAGATCTCAAAATAAAAGTGTTGTTCTGTCAACATATGATTTTATTGGCAAAAAGGAAAAATCTAAAGGTTTTGGTTTCATGATGTAACTGATGTATGCATTTAGATACTCTGACACAACAGAAGGCACTGTCTACTTTCAAGTTCTAGTGCTTGTGATTTTCTTCTTAAAGCCACACATCTACATTTTGCTTATTGATATTATACATTCATTAACATGATTTTTTCCCCTCAAACTCTGGGAAAATCTTTTGATGGCAAGAAATTGCTGGCTAATGTGAAGACTCAACTGTGAAATCCACAAAGATTGACCAATGAAAAATTAGTAGAACCTAACGAGCATTCCAACAGTCTAAAATTTTTACTCCCAGAAACACCACCATTTCACCTGAGATGGTTTATCATCAATTGTACTAAAATGGGTGTAATAATATTCTGAAAAAGACTAAAAGTACCCAAACATGAAATGAAAAAAACAAATAAATATTAAGCTAAAGTGTGTATGCAAATCATAGCATCAATGGGCAGCGTTATGAATAATTAAGTTTTAGACTAAAATAAAAAAACTGGCGCAGACCACATACTCTCCAATATGATTGATCCTCATTGCACAATTATAGTGATGGTCCCTGCTTTGTTTTTTTTTCTTTCTTTTCTTTGGAGGGGGTGGAATGTTCAGCATAAAGGGCCTTAACCTTTCTACACTCCACCCTCATTACACAGTAGCCCTGAAGAAATTCAAACAAATATAAGGCAATATGTAGTACAATGTGGTTTACCTCAGGACTGAACAGTTGCAGCCTTAATTAAAGAAAACCTTGTAATGAGGACAGAGTGTACTGCTAGTAATCTTCAAAGGCACCTTTTACTTACATCAACAGGGACCAGAAGGCTCTTGCCAAGATGCTGGTTAAAAGAGAGGCACCAGGCTTCAGTGTAACCATTCATGTTAGGAACATACTTCTTTATTGTTTCATCATTCAGTCTCAGCCATACTCCATCATCATTGTGGATCTATGGGAAACAAGCAACAAAAACGAGCCATGCCTTCCTGCAACTAATACATAGCTAGCAAAGACTAAAAGATTTCAGACCAGGCAGAAAATGGTAACATTAGAGATAAGCTCTTTGATACTGTGGTAGGAGACATGGAAAGATAGGGAATAGTGTTGAGAAATTTAAAGCAGCAAAGAATGCCAAAGCAGTATGAAGAATATGTTTTAAGAAGTTGTGAAAGTCACTTGTAGCTTTTTACTGAAAATAAAAAGAACCACTAGAAAAATTCATTAAGAATTAAAGCCATGCCTTTCCTAATAAAAATTGCTTCTCCCCACCTTTCACTTTTATGTTTCATCAGCATCACTTTGGCTTTTATAACTTCAGTTAAATATGAAGTTACATTATAAGGAAAATACATGCACAATTACTCACAATGTTATGATCTTTCAGAAATGTAAATGAAAGATTCATGAAAATACTTTCTACAACTTCAAAATTTTAATGTAGTGTTTAATATATAGATTAAATGTTAGAACAGCCAATCCCTAGAGATACCATACCAAATGTTTAACATAATGAGCTTTTACTATTACTACTCCACTTCTTCAGGCTGCAGTCTCAAAGTTTGTTGTAGGTAAAAAAAAATAAATAAAAATAAGTAAAATGACATCTTGAAAAACTAGACTGATGTAAACTACAAAAATCTAAATATTTGATGTACATTTGTTTAATTACAGATAAGGCAAAGTCTATACATGAAAATTAGACCATTTATTTACATCTTCACCCTTTTTATTTAAACAGCAGTTTCTTATGAATTACCTCGTCAATAAAAGTGATGGATCCATTGACTTTCACTATGCCTATTTGCTCACTCTGAAGGGAAGGGTGGCTACGGATACGAAGCCCTGCACTGTCCTTGGCCACAAATTTGCGAACCTAAGAAAGGCAAAGGCAGACAGTAAGGCAGAAAAAAATTGGAAGAGAATGCTCAAGAGTATTCAGAAATGGGTTCAACAGATTCTGAAATGTTACAGTGATGAGATGGCAGTCTCAAGAGTTTGTTGCTAGTTTCCCATGGCTGCTGTATAAAGCTTCCATTTTTATTTATAACCAATAAAAGAATCTTATAGCAAAACTATGCTCAACTAAAAAAAATATAATATGAACATAAGAACATCAAACATGTCTATGAAATATCTTCACATTTTATTTTATGTCTTTAAAGTTTCAATGTTAGGGGTTTTTTTTTGTTTGTTTGTTTTTTACAGGTCCATAAACCGTAATAACTGTACAGCCCAAGATCACTAGTTTCTATTTGGTGGGGCATTACAGCTTTGGAGAAATATTGTTTCTAATTTATATCTGTCAAAATTTGGCTAAATAATGTTTCAAACACCAATCTGAAGCCAGTACCCATCCCTCGTTATATCTGCGTCGTAACCATCCAGTTTTTTATCCCTTCCTCATAACAAGTTTACATCAGGCCCTCCTTATTGCTGTTTTGATTTGCAATAGTCCCTATTCCACCCAAATCTTCTTACTGCCATTCTTCTCCCATCCTACCCCACTATCAGATTTCTGCCCTATGCTGGGTGAATTTAAGCTCTTGAAGATTAGTGGTTTAAGATATACATACAGTCTAAGGAGTACGTTTTCTTTCTCACTCTTGCCATCTATATTTTAAAACTAAGTTTTCCAGCATCAACAGTTTTCATGTAAAAACTGACAATACTGTAAGAAAATCTTTTACTGACCCTTTGAATCATGTTAAGAAAAAAAGTATTCAAGATAAGATATTTAAACCTTCTGAAGTGCATTAATCTTCTTTTTAAAAGAAACAATATTAAGTTTCTAAAAGAATTTGTAACGCTTTTCGCAAACATTTTCATTTGAAAAAAAATCCTTTTAGGAAATAGTAATAAATTAAAGAAAATATGATCCTTGCATCTTTTCTGTACATCTATTCATTTCAAGATACTATATTTAGCATTATGTTCATACTAGCAATCCCTCCCTCAAGGGATCTAGAGAAAGATCTCTCTTCCAGCAGGCAGCAAAGAGGCCATGTCTACACTTCCAGCTAAATTGGCACTGCCAATTTGCAGCGGTGTCTATTTAGCAAGTCTGGAGAATACATGCTAAGTCAATGGGAGGTGCTCTCCTGTCGACATAGCACGGTGTAGATACTACTGTAAGTGGACCTAAGTTACGTCAACTTCAGTTACTTAATTTATGTAACTGAATTCGCGCGACTTAGATCAACTTACAGCGTTAATGTAGAACAGCCCTAAGACCTGCATTCAGAACAGCTGCTGCTATGCGCTTCAGGTATATTATTTATAAGCCACCTGACCACTGGGGTATTTAGCCACCTTCTTCCCCTTTGGGTGAAAGAGGGGAAAAAAAAAGAAATATGGATTTCCTAAACAATTCTGTCCTATTTATGTAGATGATATCATCTTTCAAATACCCATGTTATAAAGATGTATACTTATGATGAATAGAAGGAAATTTCCATTCCAGTGGAAAGTAGCATCTAGTCTGCACATATTTTCGAATTCTCGTAACACCATTCATCTTTATAAAATGCAGAGTGTTAATTCACTACTGACAGCGCCCTCAACTTGTTGCCAAAGTTATGGGAAGTAGGATTGCTGTATTAGCACCCAAAAGTGAAGGAGTGCAACAATTCAAATGGTGGATGGGTAAAATCTTGGAATTACAGATTTTAGTTCCAGGGAGCCACAATCTATGATAGATTTAACACTATGGCTCAGAGATATGCAGATGACTGAGGAGAGGTTGTTTTTCCTGCAGCAGCCGATTACCAAATTCAGGGTTTCTAACTGTAGTTAGAAGATGAGATTTAGAACTGTTGACAGACTGAAGGAACTACAATATACTACAGATTAGAAGGCTCCACTGATTCAGCAGTGACCTCCTCTTTGCCCATGATGCCAGCTATAACGCTCTGTTAGTCTCCTTTTTTCCCCCCACTCTGCTCCTTATGTACTGAATGTCCTCTACATCAACCAGTAGTCAAGCCACAGTTCTTCTCTTAATTTAAAAGAGATTTCTGACCAGTCACTTCTACCATGGAGCCCACAAGAAGTGAACCAAATAAAATATTCCAATAATGCCTTCCTCCCTCCATCCAAAAAATCATCTAATTATTTCTTCTTCTAATGCCTTGTCTACACTATGCGGGCAAGTCAACCTAAGTTAGCAACTCCAGTGACGTGAATAACGTAGCTGGAGTCGACATAGCTTAGGTCGACTTATTCTGGTGTCTACACCGTGCTGGATCGATGGGAGACACTTTCCTGTCGACTTAACTTATGCTTCTCATTCTGGTGGAGTACTAGAGTGGATGGGAGAGCGATCTGCGATCGATTTAGTGGGTCTTCAATAGCCCCTCTAAATCAACTCCAAGTTCATCGATCACCACAGCTTCGATACCCGATAAGTGTAGACATGCCCTGAGATTCCAAGTGGATCCCACCATCTCTCTGTTTCCATTATATTGTCTCCATTTTGGGCCTAGTACAGCGTCAGGAACATTGTCGATTCTTTGAGTTTTGTTCCCTATTGATTCCAAGCCATATCCCACATATGACAGTTTTTGTTTGTTTTGTAAAAAGGTACAAGGAATATTTTGATGTTTTGTCCAAAACAGCTCTGTTTCCTAAGCCAAAGAGGCTTATATGCTCATGAAAAACAGGTCTGGACCGCGAATCGATCCCTATCTACAAGTATGTTCTGATCATCAAGTTTAACGGTCCTCAAATGAATATCTGGACTATTTTTGGAGAATCATGGCCTCCTACTCAAGTGTATGGCAAGGAATATCAATTTTTTTATATGACCTTTGGAAATAAATGAGTTTGGGGGAAACAGCATTTGAGGTGTCCACACCTGTCACAGAGTATCAACTGCCAGAGCCCTGCTATTACTCATTCTAGGTAAGTATTTCCCTGACTTCGTGTTGGGGCAAACAAGTCTACCTGAGGTTCCTGAAGCATGGATGATATCCAGTAGAAGGGCTTATTGTTCAGGCTACAATTCCCTTTAACTCATGGGCTCCCTTTAGGTGTGCCACAGTTAGCATAAGTAGCTTTTCTGCTGATGAGGAGAATATCCTTGCTTCCCATATTAGAGACTGGCTTCTTATTCTTTTCTGGTATCCTACATGAGTGCACAATCATCAAAATATGTTACTGTACCAGTTTGACTGCCCTCAGATCCAGTTAGTTACTGATACTGTTCTTCTCATGGTTGTGCCAAACATACTGAAGCAGGATCCACAGGTTGCATCTGTCCTTACGGATTCCCTTGATGGAATGTAGTGTGGAATTTCTTGCCTATTCAATTACTCTGACCACTACCACAATCATAGAAAAGAAGTACTTGTTCTGAGTATCCAGATGGTTCAGGACTGGATGAAACTGACACAACCTTCACTAACAAAGATTTGGAACAGAAATCTGGATATATACTAGAAAAGGAACAATGAATTCAGAATCATGTTCTGCCACCCATGTTTCAAACTCTTTGGGGCTCAGGTACATTTAGGATTAGTCATGTTGGCTAAGAAATTCCATAGCTTTTCTGCAAAATATTTTATTTTAATCTTTTCTGGATCTAGTTCTTTACTGTTAATTAGACAAAGCAAGATTTCCACTGAGAATGGAATGTTTTGTCCAAAATAGCTCTAGATTTCCTAAGCCAGAAAGGGAGATATGCTCATGAAAAACAAGTCTGGACTTCGAATCAGTGCCCCATACAGAAAGGATGCATCCCTTTACTACTGCCAGCACCCTGTAATCTGTCAATTCCTTCTGCAACCTCTTGCTGTCATTTTTGTAAGTTTTATTCCTTTCTACAGGTTTCAGAGTAGCAGCCGTGTTAGTCTGTATTCGCAAAAAGAAAAGGAGGACTTGTGGCACCTTAGAGACTAACAAATTTGAGCATAAGCTTTTGTGAGCTACAGCTCACTTCATCGGATGCATTCGGTGGAAAATACAGTGGGAAGATTTATATACACACACAGAGAACATGAAACAATGGGTTTTATCATACACACTGTAATGAGAGTGATCACTTAAGATGAGCTATCACCAGCGGGGGGGGGGGGGGGAAGGAGGAAAACCTTTCATGGTGACAAGCAAGGTGAGTCATTTCCAACAGTTAACAAGAACGTCTGAGGAACAGTGGTGGGTGGGGTGGGGAGGGGGGAGAAATAACATGGGGAAATAGTTTTCCTTTGTGTAATGACTCATCCACTCCCAGTCTCTATTCAAGCCTAAATTAATTGTATCCAGTTTGCAAATTAATTCCAATTCAGCAGTCTCTCGCTGGAGTCTGTTTTTGAAGTTTTTTTTGTTGAAGAATAGCCACTCTTAGGTCTGTAATCGAGTGACCAGAGAGACTGAAGTGTTCTCCGACTGTTGAAATCATGGTGGAATTCCTCAAGGGCTTCTTTTCCATGAGTCCAGATGATGAAGATGTCATCAATGTAGCGCAAGTAGAGCAGGGGCATTAGGGGACGAGAGCTGAGGAAGTGTTGCTCTAAGTCAGCCATAAAAATGTTGGCATACTGTGGGGCCATGCAGGTACCCATCGCAGTGCCGCTGATTTGAAGGTATACATTGTCCCCAAATGTGAAATAGTTTTGGGTGAGGACAAAGTCACAAAGTTCAGTCACCAGGTTAGCCGTGACATTATCAGGGATATTGTTCCTGACGGCTTGTAGTCCATCTTTGTGTGGAATGTTGGTGTAGAGGGCTTTTACATCTATAGTGGCTAGGATAGTGTTTTTAGGAAGATCACCAATGGACTGTAGTTTCCTCAGGAAGTCAGTTGTGTCTTGAAGATAGCTGGGAGTGCTGGTAACATAGGAGGAGGGAGTCTACATAGCCAGACAATCCTGCTGTCAGGGTGCCAATGCCTGAGATGATGGGGCGTACAGGATTTCCAGGTTTATGGATCTTGGGTAGCAGATAGAATACCCCAGGTCAGGGTTCTAGGGGTGTGTCTGTGTGGATTTGTTCTTGTGCTTTTTCAGGGAGTTTCTTGAGTAAATGCTGTAGTTTCTTTTGGTAACCCTCAGTGGGATCAGAGGGTAATGGCTTGTAGAAAGTGGTGTTGGAGACCTGCCTAGTAGCCTCTTGTTCATATTCCGACTTATTCATCATGACGACAGCACCTCCTTTGTCAGCCTTTTTGATTATGATGTCAGAGTTGTTTCTGAGGCTGTGGATGGCATTGTGTTCTGCACGGCTGAGGTTATGGGGCAAGTGATGCTGCTTTTCCACAATTTCAGCCCGTGCACGTCAGTGGAAGCACTCTATGTAGAAGTCCAGTCTGCTGTTTCGACCTTCAGGAGGAGTCCACCCAGAATTCTCCTTTTTGTAGTGTTGGTAGAAAGGTCTCTGTGGGTTAATATGTTGGTCAGAGGTGTGTTGGAAATATTCCTTGAGTCGGAGACATCGAAAATAGGATTCTAGGTCACCACAGAACTGTATCATGTTCGTGGGGTTAGAGGGGCAAAAGGAGAGGCCCCGAGATAGGACAGATTCTTCTGCTGGGTTAAGAGTTTAGTTGGATAGATTAACAATATTGCTGGGTGGGTTACGGGAACCACTGTTGTGGCCCTTGTGGCATGTAGTAGTTTAGGTAGTTTAGTGTCCGAGTCATTACACAAAGAAACTATTTCCATGTTATTTCTCCCCTCCACCCCCCACTGTTCCTCAGACGTTCTTGTTAACTGTTGGAAATAGTTCACCTTGCTTGTCATCATGAAAGGTTTTCCTCCTTCCCTGCCCCGTTGGTGATGGCTCATCTTAAGTGATCACTCTCCTTACAGTGTGTATGATAAAACCCATTGTTTCATGTTCTCCGTGTGTGTATATTAATCTCCCCACTGTATTTTCCACTGAATGCATCCGATGAAGTGAGCTGTAGCTCACGAAAGCTTATGCTCAAATAAATTTGTTAGTCTCTAAGGTGCCACAAGTACTCCTATTCCTTTCTACAGAAACCCTTGACTCAGTCTAAATGAGACACAAGAGTCTCTCTTCAGCTGAAATGAAGTAATTAAATTCTCCCAGTGGCAGGGTCATGAAAACCGATAAAAGGGTCTGCATTTGCAACTAATGACATTTCATGCACTTGTTGAATGCTTGGCAAACCATTACTTTGGTCAGACTGCCCAATATCTTAAGAACCATGAACAAGATAGAGGACACCTCAAAACAAAATGCTAAAATAAAGATGTATAAAGGCTTCTCTCTGTGGCACATAAAATGTGAAGAGGAGCACATCTGTAAATTTCTGGGGCTGTCTTGGTGGCTTTCAATTCTGCAGAATCTGTCTCAACGGATCCAAGATGAAGTCCAGAGCAAGTTCTTTGGATATTAGTTTGAGGAACCATTTGTCAACAATGAGCCATGACGACAGAAAAACTCATTCCCTACCCCATTGGGTATCTAGAACAGTTGCTTTTTTCCGGTCACTCCTCTCTCTCTGAATTGCTTATCTTCAGTGTACTTCACAACATGACAGATGCTGGAATTTCTTTAGCTAGATTGGTAGCCACCCACATTTGCAGCCACAAGTATAACGTTACACCAGAAATAATGGAATACTTAAAGAGTTCATGATGTGATGGTGAGAAAGATAAGGGGGATAGGGAGAAAAAGGAGGGAAGAAGGAGAGGAGCATGGTAGGCAGGTGAAGTGACAGTGAAGAGACTGAGGGAAGAAGGACGAGAAGTAGCAAACAACCAATCAGTAAAGAAGAAAGAACATTTGAGTAAAAGCTGTAGAGCAGTCTGACGACATCTGTGGATGTAGGTTCCTGCTGAAACTGCTTCTGCAGATGGACTGGATGGCTCACATCTCTGGCAAGTTCCAACTTGAAGTTATCTTTTTCCCAAGCTCACAAGACTGAGGTTGTGTGTGTGTGTTTGGAGGGGGGCGGAGGGGAGGGGAGAAGGGCACAGAGGGGCAGGTTTACATTTCCAAATCTTATGTGAGTGCATGTAGAAGGTTGGCCAGTAAGGGAAAGTTAAAAATTACAGATATGGTAAGTTTAAAAAAAGGGCTGGAGAGTGGTTTGGAGAAGAAATAATTTAGAGGAGAAAGAAGAGAGAAAATGTGAGAGGAGGTAGAGAACACAATTCAGGGAGAGGGAAACAGACAAATATAAGATTTTATTCCCAGTGACAGAGAAGAGAGGATTACTACAAAATAAATGTGAAAGTCTCTTTAAATTGTTTTGTCCCTCTTATAAATCATAGTGCTGAATAAAAGAAATTACCATTCCTTTGGTAAACCGTTTCAGTGCTGTGTAATGATAGGCGTGGAGTGACCAAGGATCTGCATGCTTGGATGTCAAACCACATGGAAGCCAGTAACTGCACGATTTTGCAATTTGAGGAAAAGAGGTTAACTAGAAACACATTGAAATTCCCCTCCTTGTGTGTGTGCGCAGGCATTCAGTACATAAAGGTAACTAGCAAATATTCTAGTTTAGAATTACCATTTTAACCCACCAAAATGTACAAAGAATCCAAGTTATTTGGATTCTTAGTTCTCCAAACCTTGTTTGGTTGAGGTTCTACTTTTGGTTTGACAAGTTGTGTTCCGGGTGGTATCATCCCTTTTGGAGGGTCTTTTACTTTCACTTCTAATCCAGCATCTGTAAACAAATAAGAGTTAAAAATGAAAAAATTAAACAAAGAAAAAAAAGACCATTTTAAGGGGATAGATTTCCACAAGAGATTAATTATCCATTGTTATTGGCATAGTTAGGTACTATACTATTAAATGTTATCTTGTTCAGTCAACATAAAATTACAACTGAAGGTCCTATGCAGCATAGATTGCCTCAGGACAGGAATATGTAGTGTGCTCAATTGCCTAAAATAAACCCACTGAAATTTTATTTTATTCCTTGGCTGGAAAAAAAGGATGGGGGAGAAGAGAAATGTTTTCAGAACTAAAGTTAACATAGTATATCTGGCAATCCACACTGTGGATTGGTCCTTCCCCATGTAGTTCAGAGATTAATTCAACAGGGCCCACCTCCTTTCATAACTACCAGACCAGTGAAAGCCTGCCAAAATTGGCTATCCTGAAGTTGTACTAATGTTAAAAACAAGTGTACTAAGACACTACAAATATAATTATCTACAAGCAAGGAAAGATCATTTAAATTTGCAACCTGTCACAGGATGACTAATTCCTTTAAGAAGTAATAGATCCAGACCCACCAATGAGTCCCTCTGCTCTCCTCCCCAGGTGCCTCCCCAGGTGGGGAAAATCATCAGATACAGGACAGGCAGGTCATGTGGCTAAATCACAATGGAGATGAGAGAAGCCTCTAGAGACAGAGCCTTAGGGGGAGGAGAGAGGGTAGACAGCTTGGAAAGGAGAATATTTGTCTACCAGCACAGCCCCCATAGGAAGGCTGTGGGCTGCTGAACCAAGAGGAGATATGAGCTAGGGCTAGAATAGGGCTGAACCTGACTACTGATAGGCTGGGGGAAGCTGGCCTTAAATCACAGTGTAGGCCCCCAGAAGGATGTGGGACTCCTGAACCAAGGAGAAGAGCCTTTGCACAAGTTATAGCACAGGTCCCCCAAAAGAAGAAGAATTTAGAACTGAGGGGACAAAAAAAATCTGTATTCTGAAAAAGACAAAATAAATAAGACCCCACAAAGAATATTTGAGTACTTAAGTATTCTGGCCTGTGAACATGAAGGCCATGCTTTTAAGAATCTATTAATATGAGGATCTTCTGAGAGGAATTATCTGGGTTGCAGCCCAACATAAGGCTCTCATAGACACCTTGTACAGAGGCCAACACCTAGACTACACTGCAGAAATTGGAGTAACTGGTAAATATCTGATTTCTGATGGTTAATCTCTTTATATTAGGTAGTTATCTGGCCCACATTATGTCAGTACCCAGCCCAGGCAAGCCAATGACCCAACCAGCAAATTTGGTGATAAATTCTGGTCAAGTGCCACTTGCGGCATGTTGTACATACACTAAGACGACTCAAGAATCTGAATGCATCACAATTTTGAATGTATTTATCCTCATCACTCCTGAGAGTTAGAGAAATATTATTGTACCCATTATAGAGATGGGCAGCTGAGGCACAGAGAGACTAAGTAAATTGCCCAAAATCACAGGAAAATCTACTGATTCCCAGGTAATTCACCAGGCCATTCTTCCTCTCTTATACCAGTACTTAAAATGGATCTATACGCTGCAAGAAACTGACATGGTTGATTTTTTCTTCAAGGTTTGGAAAGTACTTACTACTTTCTCCAAATATCCTTTACATCTTAGTACTCATCTTTCTCAGCAATAATCTGCCAAATTCAGTTCTGGATGGATTTGGATGTATTATAGGTCCTTGATTTATGAGAGAGATTCTCAACCAGGGGTATGTGTACCCCTGGGGATACACACAGAAGTCTCCTATATCTCAACTCATCTAGATATTTGCTTACTTTTACAACAGGCTACATAAAAAGCATTGGCGAAGTCAATAAAAACAAATTTCATACGAGTTGTTTTATACTGCTCTATATATGCTGAAATGTAAGTACAATATTTATATTCAAATTGATTTATTTTATAATTATATGGTAAAAATGAGAAAGTAAGCAATTTTTCAGTAATAGGGTGTTGTAACACTTTTGTATTTTTATGTCTGATTTTGTAAGCCAGCAGTTTTTAAGTGAGGTGAAACTTGGGGATACGCAAGACAAATCATACTCCTCAAAGGGATACAGTAGTCTGGAAAGATTGAGAGCCACTGGTTTAGGACATCTGGGCTTTATCAGGACCCATGTTCTTATTTTAATTAGATTTTTAAACCATTGCCTTGTTGGTTAGCTTGGTACAGTTAGTATTATTGAAAATCGCTGAGATTTATTTGTTGCAATAATCTTGGTAGCAATAGATTAAAGGAAATGGATACAGAAACAAAACATTCCTGGATTAGCATGTCCGGACTCAAGGGACCTGAATTCTGAGCTCCCAGAGTAGAATTTCTTACTCTTTGTTGAGAATATGACAGAGCTCTATCTGATACCTCCATGGCATACATTATCTCATCATATACACGCTCTTCTTGGTATATAGTAGCATTCCCAAGTGAACTGAAGACTGAGGACCCCAGGCAACTCTTCTTGTAAACTACGTTATTGTGGCTGATCTCAGTGGTAGTTTCATTGTGATCTTAGTGGGCAGTTCATGGACCTTGCTTTAATTAAGGAGAGAATACTTCTGGTTCAGAACAGTGCTAGCAGGGTCATCAGCACTTTCATGAAAACTCTGGAGGTAGAGAAGAACACGAACTAAAGTATCTTGTAATGATAACACATCATATTTAGATAGGCTTCATTCAGTCTCCTGATATGAACTCCTTTAAGTAAAATTATTGCCACTATGACATCCAATGAGGACATGTGAAATTTCACGTGTTTCACATGTTTATTAGGAAATTCAAGAATAGAGCATTCTTGTGATGTGGAACAACTTGGAGGACCAGGAGTCATTCCGATTACCTGCTATCAATTTACCTCCTTGTAGTTCTGATATCTCCTTGTTCTCATTCCTGCCTCAAAGCAGAGAGACAAAAGCTCGCTAGCACTCTGGTGCCCAACCACCAGTCTGAGGTCTCCATTCTAGAAGAGGAGCAAGAGCCCATAGCTCCTTAGCGGGTCTTGTAATTTGCCTAGTTCTGCATGGCCTTGCTTGAGTTGGGATAGACACAGAAGAACCTACGAAAGGTCACTTCTGCCTCTTCCATATCCCTGTCTCCTTTTCTGCTTCAGGGAAGGAAAAGGAAAATATGAATAGCTTAGGAGACCACTCTCCAGTTCAGCTGATAGTGTTTTAGTCAGGTGAGGAAGAAGGAAGAACAGAAGTAGAGAGGGGAAAAAAAGAAAAAACTGAGTGGGGTAGAAAGGCTTGTGATCCCAAGATAAATTAAAAAAGGGAAAAAGCTCAGGGAAGCACTCTAAGGGGATGTTTCTAATATGGAAGCACAACAGTTTGGTGGGCTATCAGCGACCCTGCTAGGTTCAATTGTGAATTCCTGTCTCTCCAAAGGCCCATACACTGTGAGGAATTGGCCAGGCTTGCTTTGGCTTAAGAAAATAGTTGCTGACTGTATAAACTATTGCTAAGGTCTTCACTAATGGGAGAGACACTGTTCTGAGAACTCATATAACCTCCATTTCTTTTAAAGTGTAATTGAGAATTTTTAAGAAAAGAGACCAGTTTGGAATCTCAAATCAGCAAAAGAATCTCTTTAAACAGACTTAAAAAATACCAATTACATTTTAAAATGAGATCATGTACATACTAAGTCTCCATAACTGTGCATATCTTCAATGAATCAATTTGCTGATTCCCATTCTTATCAAATTCAAACCTCCCCTCATTTTCATGGTTTTCCATAATGCCATTCGTTTACATTTCTACACTTATCTTCTCTTACAACTCCTTCTCTTTTCTGCCCGTTTCCTTCACCCAGTCTCATTTCCATACTTTTTTGCTGTACTTTTGAGCCTGAAACAACATATTCATAATTATACACCAACCAACTACTCTCCCCATAAACAGACTACTAGATTCACCTATTTTGAGAAGTATTCAGGTTCTAATGGCTAAGGATTTTTTTTCCCCCTTGAAAATGTGCCACTTCCAAAAACAAATTGAACAAAACATCAAGTTTAATAGGACGGCGTGAAATTTTAGACACATTTTAAAGAGCAGGATCAACCTAACAATGCTTTATCAAGTTCTAGCAGTATTTCAGTTCATATTTGTAGAAACAGGGCATTTCTATTCTCATTTTAGTTGGGTCACTTTTAAAATCTCCAAGCATTAAAACACAACCAATTTTAATAAAAAAAAACTTCTATAAAGTTCTACAATAGATATTTCATTCAGTTGTAGTATGCTGTATAGAACTGATACTCTAAATACTAATGTAGGAAGTATTGGAAGTTTATTTTACACTGCTTTAAAGAGTTTTGTAATTGGCTGGCTGATAAAAACAACCATTTTGGTCTTCCTCAACATTTATGCTCCATGTACCATAACTCACACTGTTGTTCTCTAGAGCCAGTGAAGTAGCCAAGGGTTTGCAGGTCATGAAGGAAACTAAGCCATTCAGAAGTGGGGGCAAAATTAAAAACTTCAAATATTTGAAAGAATTGAGACTTGACTCCGCCCCCAACTTTCCACAGAGGAAACAAGAATATTTGTAAGGAGGGTTGAGATCCCTGGTTTCTTAAGATTTTCCCTGCTCCTATACTTCTGTTAGATCCCCCTCAAGCAACTTAAACAAGAAACCTTCTTTATACGCAAGACCACTGAGAGCAACATGAAAAAGAGGAAAAAAGAAAGGAAGAAAACCAGGTCTTCTCTCCGAGAAAAAACAGTATTACTCTTAGTATTCAGATCTGTGGAATCAACATCAAAGAACTCAGGAGCATAGCAGCTGACCACCTCCTGCACATTCACAACTACCCTCACATTTCTCAAGCGAGTGTCTGAGGGTTTTCATTGCACATGTGCAGGAAGTGAAACTGGTAAAAGTGAATCTCCTTTTCCCAGGTTTTTTGTTTTTCACGGCAGTAAATTTCATGTTTTCCATAAAATCAGGAATCTCAGTGAAAATATTAGTCTAACACAGGGTTACACTACTCTCTTCTGTCTTGTCTGTTCCATGCATCTTCACTTGAGCTTCAGACTGTAAGCCCTTTGGGTCAGTGATCTGACTGGTACTGACCTATTACTATCAAGTGCCGGGTAAATTTACAACATTATATAAATGATTAAATTATCTACTAGGATCCAAATTCTGATTGTCTTCTCTTTTTCCCTGTAACAGTTAATCTCAAATACCTATAAGGAGTGCTTTAGAAAGGTTTATGAGGTCATTAACTTTTGCAGTGAAAAAAGAATCCTGAGCACTAGTTGTCTTCAGTAAAATCTACACAGATATTCTACTACTGAAATGAAAGTTTAATTTAAGAAAATATATTTAAAGGTGAATTGAAACAGTATTTGAAAAGAGTTCCAAACAGTTGGTTTAAGCTCCTTGTGAAGGTACACTTTTGTCAGTCATGTCTTTACTTTCAGTTTTTTGATGATAATATGCAGGGGATGGGGGGAGGAGTAAGGGGAGGAGGAAGGAAGAGGAAGAGGTAGGGAAACTGGATAGAATGATCTTGGATCCCCCAAAGCAGTGTGCGAATTTTCATGGACATGTTACCTACACAAATCTTCGCATACCATTGTGGATACATACATGTTAAGCACTTGTGGTTACTATACAAAATTAATGAAAATTGGATACCTATTTCAATGCCATCTATAGTAACATGAATGGTGTAAAGACCAACAGCTCCTGGGGTCCAATTTGCACAGTAAGTACCATCATTATTGACTCGGATCAACATGTTTTCACTGGGTCTAGACAAAAACAAAATAGACATTCAAACAATTAACCAAATGTTAAATTATTGAAAAGCTGCTGAAGCATTCTATTTAGAAGCCATTCCGCTGATTTATTTTCTGCCTTTTTTCCCTTCATATGCTCCCAAACTACACTGTCTTTTGTGGTCTACCAGGGACATTTCTATGGAAACAGGATCTTTGATCCACAGGAATTCATCTAATCAAGCCACTTATGCTTTTCAAGTTGTTTATTACAAAATCATAACGTTCTAGAGTAATTGAATGTGATATATTCAGAAAGTGAATTTAGGTGAGGAATATGCAATTGGAGAAAATAAACTAAGTATAAAAAGATTGATTTTATGGAACCGTCCCAGTAATTTTAAGAAAAATGTGCTAGATTTTCACTGTTTTCCCATACACAGAATATTTTTCAGAGTGTTGAAGTCTCAACGGTTCTTCAAACAGAAATTACAGTAACTCTGCTGGAATAATAAGCCTATTCACATAAAGCTCTGATATTAACATGATTTTTAAAAAGCTGATATATTTACTTTTAATTCTAGTCAATGTGTAATTCTCTGCAAGATGGTTTTTTACCTTTTAGGTGTTGGTGAGGCAAAGCGTAATTCTTCAAATGAATAGTTTTCATATACCTGCAAAGCAGAGAATTAAAAAACGTTCAGCTAAACCAAAATCAAAACTCAGTCAATGCTATTATACTACTACTGTAAATCAGTACAAAATAATTTCTCAAAACATGTTACTCTAATTGCTCATATAATTTAAGTGTAGAATAGGGAACCAGAAATTGATACAAAGCGTACACAAAAATACACATTTTTAAAGTGACCTTTTAGGTGAGAAAAGTAATTATTGCTCATGCAAGGTGCTGATTAACCATGCTTGAGGCAGGGAGGGAAGAGTAAAAGTATGCCCAGTTTCCATGTTGCTAATGCACCTCACCCCAATTCCGAAGGGACCACTCTCAAGGGGTAAGACGGTAACTAATCCTCTATCCTCAATCCATTCTTGATTCCCCTGCTAAATCTGCCAGAAAGGGTTTGAATGAATGGCATTTATATGAGGTGGACACCTGTCAACTAGGATCTAGAATGTGTATGAAAGCTCATTTCTTCCCTTGAAGAGTGAGGGCTAGAATAAAAACACAAGTAGCTGTATCTCTTGGTTGACATCAAATTCTGAGGAAACCTTAGGAAGAAAGCAAGATTGTGGATGTAGTGTCATTTTGTCATGCTAGAATACCACGTACAGAGGGACAGCCATCAAGGCTTCAAGCTCCCCCACTCAGTCCTACTTCTTGTTCAGCCAATCGCGGAGACTAACAAGTTTGTTGACATTTACGGGAGATAACGCTGCCCACTTCTTATTTACAATGTCACCTGAAAATGAGAACGGGCATTCACTTGGCACTTTTGTAGACAGCGTTGCAAGGTATTTACATGCAAGATATGCTAAACATTTGTAAAACCCTTCGCGCTTCGGCCACCATTCCATAGGACATGCTTCCATGCTGATGATGGGTTCTGCTCGATAACAATACAAAGCAGTGCGGACTGACGCATGTTCGTTATCATGAGTCTGATGCCACTAACAGAAGGTTGATTTCCCTTTTTCGTGGTTTGGGTTCTTAAATTTCTGCATTAGAGTGTTGCTCTTTTAAGACCTCTGACAGCATGTACCATACTCTGTCCCTTCAGGTTCTTAAACCTTGGGTCGAGTGCTGTAGTTACCTTTATAAATCTCACATTGGTACCTTCTTTGCATTTTGTCAGATCTGCAGTGAAAGTTCTTAAATCGAATAACGTGCTGGCTCATCATCCGAGACTGCCATAACACGAAATAAATGGCAGAATGCAGGTAAAACCACAGAGCAGGAGACATACAATTCTCGCCACAAGAAGTTCAGTCACAAATTTAATTAACACTTTTTTTAACGCGCATTATCAGCATGGAAGCATGTCCTCTGTAATGGAGGCCGAAGTTTGAAGGGGCATACAATTGTTTAACACACCTGACACGTAAATACCTTGCAACACCGGCTATAAAAGTGCCTTGTGAATGCCTCTTCTCACTTTCAGGTGGCATTGTAAATAGGAAGCAGGCAGCATTATCTCCCGTAAATGTAAACAAATTTGTGTGTCTTAGTGATTGGCTGAACAAACAGTAGCACTGAATGGACTTGTAGGCTCTAAAGTTTTACATTGCTTTGTTTTTGAGTGCAGTTATGTAACAATAAAAAAATCTACATTTGTAAGTTGAACTTTCACAATAAAGAGATAGAACTATAGTACTTGTATGACGTGAACTGAAAAACACTTTCTTTTGTTTATCTTTTTTATAGTGCAATATAATTATTTGTACAAAAATGATCATACAAAATGAGCACTGTTCACTTTGTATTCTGTGTTGTAACTGAAATCAATATACAGTACAGACCTGTTTACGCGCGAATCCGCTTAAAGCGCGGTTGTGCCATGCCTCCTAGTGCTACCTATTTAACCTGTGAGACTCGTTAACACACGGTACGGGAACTTGCTATGTAGTGCTACAGAGTTCCTCACTAACTCACTGACAGAAATCGACAGGAAGTGTGGAGCGGAAACGTGTTGTACATCTTTACTGATATTGGTAAAGACGCATCACGCACGCTTAGTCATTGTCACACTAGAGAGATATATAATATATAGTAGTTATATAGTAAAATATATACTACATTAGAAAATTTTAATCGTAGGCCTAATATAATGGCAGAGCAAAGGGTCAGCATTCCTACACTGTAGAAGAAAAGCTAGCTGCAATAGATGAAGTAAATAGCAGAGAAACCCAGGCCAAAGTTTCAAAAGATATTGGGATTGCCGAATCTACTCTCCGAGGACGGCTAAAAAAACAAATCTAAACTGAATGGCTTTGTACAAAATATCGATTCTGACATGGGGCTTAAGCGAAAATGTGTGCGCTATTCAGCAAAACCCACAATAGACAAAGCCATGCGCACGTGGTTTGCTCAGGAAAGGCTGAAAGGAATGCCGCTAAGTGGGCCAATTCTTCAAGCCCAAGTGACAAATTTGGACATTTATCAGGGGATGAATCATTCCAAACCAGCAAGGAGTTTATAAGTCGTTTTAAAAAGCGTCATGGCATAGCACAGGTACTGATTTCTGGAGAAAGCCGATCAGCCGATAACTCGGCCGCGAACACATTTCATCTGCAGCGAATGACAGACTTCATAAGAAAAAAAAAAGTGAGCCAGAAAGAGGAGAAAATAATGGCTTTTTTTTCTAAGTGAATCACAGACTTTTTCAAACATGGCCCTCTTAACCCGAGATCTGTTAACACGCGGTCACGACGGCTTGACTCCCGACATCTGCGTGCAAACAGATCTGTACTGTATAAGAAAATTTAGAAAAACATCTAAAAATATTTATAATACATTTCATTTAGTATTCTATTATTGTTCAATAGTGCGATTAAAACTGCGATTAATCGTGAATCATTTTTAAAATCAAGTTAATTTGTTTTGAGTTAATCGCTTGAGTTAACTCCGATTAACTGACAGCCCTACTTACAACGCAAGCATAAGACATGAGACAACAAGTGAATACAAGCAGGCAGATGGGGGAGCACAAGGAATCAGTGAGACAATATTGGTCAGCATAAAAGGCAATGGTGCCAGCTGTCAATTTTTTTTGTAGATATCATGGCAAAGAAGAGTTTTATGGAGGGATTTGAAGGAGAACAAATAGCTTTGCAGATGTTTATGGGAAGCTCCTCCCAAGCATGAGGGGCTATATGGGAAAAAACACAAAGGTGCTTATTTTGAAAATTTAACATGTGGATGATGAAGACTGGCATCATAAGCCAATTGGAGACAGGAGTTGAAATTTTGCTAGCATATGAAAGTTGATAGGTAGGGTGGAGACAGGCCATGAAAGGGCTGGAAAGTGAAGATAAGTAGCTATGCTGGAAGTTTCCATGACAAAACCCTAGAATCTGAGACTTCCTGATCTCTATGTCTGAGGAATTTGATGAGGAATTACATAAATTATGTGAAGTAGCAGGATGACAGCTCTTCTAGCCAGTACCAATAATACTGTCCAGTGCCATGCTTCCTCCTCCTTTTCAGGATAGCCAAAAGAGGGTCCTGAAGCCTAAGTGTGAGGCTGGTAAATGAGGTGCTAGCTCTGGCCAAGTCATTACGCATCAACTGAGCACTGACAAATTCATAGCTGGAAAGCACACCAGCTCACTTATATGTTAATGTCGTTCAAGACAGGTGTTAGTCTTACAAGGAGGTGTTTAGACCAGAGGTTCTAAACCTATCATCATTATGGGCCACATATGCAGCTGTGTGTGTGTTGTGTGGGCAGCATCCGCACAATATATATATACCACCCCACCGTGCGAGGATATCACATGGGCTGCAGCTGTGTGCTGATTGGGCTGCACCTAGTACACAGGCCACGAGTTGACAACAACTGATTCAGACTATAAAATGCTTGTAAGTTGCCGTATGTATTAATCTTACTTGTAATGTCTGTATTCCATGCTACAAGGTAAAATAAAAGTTTGTTTTATAATTGTAAAAATGCCTGTTCTGAATTTGTGAACTCAGATGGGAAGTGTCCCCCCCTCACCCATCCAGGAGGACTATCAAAATTAAGTGGGTCATTGTAGGACAAAAGCTTTGTTGATTGCCCTATTCACCCATCAAAAGTACTTGCAGAAGGCCTTGTCCCATTGGTTTGAATGCTGGAAGAGGGAAATAAAGATAGTTCACATTAAAGTTTTCATCTCTGCTGTTGGACTCTTATAAGGGCTAGAACTAAAAAACAAAAAAGCAGAGATCTGCAAGGTCAACCAGCCCTGAAAAGACATTCAATGCTGACTGAATACTAGATCTCTGTCATCTTTTGGAACCATATGCTGAACTCATTTGTGCATATATGTTGCCTGCTTTAACCTGTAAATAATTCTCATTTCTTTCTAGTTAATAATCCTTAAATAGTTTACTATAGGATTGCCTACAAGAATGGTCTTTGGTGTCATATCAAATGATCTGGGATGACTGGCCTCTTGGAACTGGGAGCAACCTGAATGTTTTGTGGTTTTGGGGATAAGTGACCATTTACTTCTATGACCAGCTTGCCTGGGTGGCAAAACAGACTGAAGTGCCCAAGGGGATTGCCCTGTGACTCCATGGTAAAGTCTGTTACAGTGATCCAGGAGTTCATATTTGTTACTGGCTTGGTGAAATCTAATTAAAAAATATATTACCAGTTTGGGGGTGCCTGCCCTGATTTTGACAGTCTGGAATAGGCACTCAGTCATAAACCACTCCAGACAGCGTGATACTAAAAATAAGATGTCCCTCATTGAACTGAAAGACTGAAGCAAAGGAACTTCTAAACTGATGACATTCTTCGAAAAATATTGCTCTTTAAATTCCACCATTGCCAAGAAAACCTTGGAACGCATGGGAGGTTTGTCTGTCTGAAAGAAAGTCCTGAAAACTAAAGCTGGCTTCTGCTCCACAGGAGTCAGATACTTAGCAGGCAAGCCCAATTTCCTTGGAATGTAGGTAGGACTGGAAATATACATGTTCTGTTTTTAAGAACATGCATCTGAAAGATGAGGTGGCTTCAAGGCTTCTTACAAGATCTCTGACCTTATGAGCTTTAGACATAAAGGCTACAAATACAGTCCACCTTACCGAGGAGTATCCTCCTTCAAGAATGCAGCAGCATTGAGCACTTTAGACTAGAGCTGGGTGGGAAACTGTTTTCTGTATCCTTAATATCTTCAAGAAATTGAAATTTTTTTTCTATTTTAACGTCAAAATCTTGTAAAATATTTACAAACTGAAAAACTGATTTTTTGGGGGTCAAGTGAAATGTTTTCTTTCGATTTTTACCTTTACTTCCTTTCTTCCCCAGTCTAATTAGCTCAAATTTCTAAATAGAAAGTTCTTTCAAACAAAACAAAACAAAAAAGCATTTTCCATTTAGAAAATGTCAAAACAAAAATTTTTAGATAATTTCAAAGCTTTTTTCTTGACTTTTTTGAGCCAGGAAATTGGTCAAATCCAACCCTGTTTCTTGAACACTTTTGGTTTAAACAAATTCACATATTTTGATGACAAGTGATTTGTCAAAATATTCCTGACCAGCTCTGCTTTGGTTCACAGGAGACAACTTAATTTCACTCCACAAAATTTTTTAAATCATTTTGATTTTTGTAAAAAACAAAAATCTCTAGAAAGATCAAGTATATGTAATTTCATAAATCCAAATACCCCAAAATAGAAAGACATGTAATGAATAAAATGAGATTTTCAGATCTTTGTATTCACTTGTATATAGTCCCTTTGTTTTTTCACATGGAAAACGGTATAACTGTCATTGCTTAAATGACAGTAATTTACCTTCATCATTGTAATAGCAATGTAGCGAGCTTCTTTCACTATCATCGGTTCATATGAAGCATCAAGTTTTGGTGAAGCATGTCCTCCAAAAGTCATATCAGTGCCAGAGGAAGTGGGTGCTGCAGGACTGCCCGGTATCCGTTGGAGTTTTTTCAGTTGTTCTTGTTGCAAAGATGTTTTTTTCTGTGAAACAGGAATAGCCTTGACCTCCACCTGCCAAAATGCAATAAGAGGTGAAAAGATGATTAAAAATTTCTATTTGTTTTGTCCCTCATTTCCATTTTCATGTTATTTTTAAACTACTTACAGTCTCACCCCTACATTCCCACTACCACTTGCCTGAAATGCCTTATTGAATAACTCTTCCACTCTGTGTAGTAATGGTTGGAGCAACCTCTTCAGCAACCCCACTTGGGTCTAAAAGCCTCTCACCCCAACAAAGTCTCAGCCCACCTCACCTCACTCCAGGTACCTGAATTTCTGACAAGTACTATTTGCTATGCAACTTTCAGATGAAGAGTAAACAAAAAATACTAAAAAATCAACTCATCTTCCAGATTAAAGCTCTAAAACAATTGAGTCCAGCCCAGCACTGATTATAGTGCCATTAATCTGAACTTGAATATATTAAATGGGAGTTTGGCTTGAATGGGGAGTGCTGAATAAATGGATACCCATGGACACCTGCAGTCAAGTTAATTTAAAACATCAGTGATTTTAATACACTGAGGTAAGGAAATCACAATGAAATTAAAAATCCAGAAATTACTTTGGCAGCAGGGATCAACATTTCCTTTTCCTGATCACTGGTCTAGGACTATTGCTTTCAGACAAGTTTCCTAAAGTGTTTTTAAAACTCACTTCCAGGAATCTACAACCACAAACTATAGATTGATTTGACAGATATAAACTTTCATCTGTGCTATCGAGTTATGCACACGACTAATCTGAATCTCACGTGGTGTTACTGTTGTGGCCTTACCTTCCCATCATCCATCTGTCTTTACTTTATGATACCCTTAGTTATCATATCACATAAGTTTAGATTGTAAACTCCTCAGTAAAGACCCATGTATTTCCTGTTTCTTTCTGAGCCACGCTGTTTCTGTTCTGTACCTAGAACACTTTGGGGATTCAGTAAATAAAAGTCCTGAAAACATTTGTACTAGTCCAAAGTGATACTGGGATGTTAAAATGTAGATGAAACCTGACTTCAATTATTTTTGTTAATTCTGAATTTCTCTGAATAATTCTATTGCAATTAAGTAAACGTTGATATTTGCACAATTTCTCTAGCTCCCTTGCACAGGAATTCTGGGAAGAAATTGGGTTCCAACTGCTGCTGTCACAAGCAGTTTTGTATGACAGGATTTATAGGCGCTGGAAAGGCCAATTATTAATTGGATAGTGGAAAAAATCCATGTAAACAAGGTGGCCCATTTCAAACAGTTGACAAGAAGGTGTGAGTATCAGCTTCTCATTAGAGTCTGTTTTTGAAATTTTTTTTGTTGAAGAATTGCCACTTTTAAGTCTGTTATTGAGTGTCCAGGGAGACTGAAGTGTTCTCCTACTGGTTTTTGAATGTTATAATTCCTGATGTCAGATTTGTGTCCATTTATTCTTTTGTGTAGAGACTGTCCAATTCGGCTAATGTACATGGCAGAGGGGCATTGCTGGCATATGATGGCACATATCACATTGGTAGATGTGCAGGTGAACGAGCCCCTGACGGTGTGGCTCACATGGTTAGGACCTATGATGGTGTCCCTTGAATAGATATGCGGACAGAGTTGGCACCGGGGTTTGTTGCAGGGTTTGGTTCCTGGGTTAGTGGTTCTGTTGTGTAGTGTGTAGTTGCTGGTGAGTATTTGCTTCATGTTGGGAGGGTATCTGTAAGCAAGGTGTGTGAGAGTGAGGGATCATCCTTCAGGATAGGCTGTAGATCCTTGATGGAGAGGTTTTATCTGGGAGCTGTAGGTGACGGCTAGTGGCGTTCTTTTAAGTTTCTTTGTGGGGCCTGTCCTGTAGTAGGTGACTTCTGGGTACCCTTCTGGCTCTGTCAATCTGTTTCTTCACTTTAACGACTCCAATGAGAAACTGCAGAACTGGAATTAATTTGCAAACTGGACACCATCAAATTAGGCCTGAATAAACACTGGGAGTGGATGGGTCACTACAAAAAACTAATTTCCCCCTGCTGATACTCACACCTTGTCAATTGTTTGAAATGGACCACCTTGTTTACATTGCCTCATTAGCACTACAAAAGTGATTTCCAACCCTTCTTATCAACTTTTGAGAATAGTCCACTTCCACCTTAATTGAATTGGCTCATTAGCACTGACCCCCCACTTGGTAAGGCAACTCCCATCTTTTCATATGCTATGTATTTATACCACCTTACATGCATCTGATGAAGTGGGTTTTAGCCCACGAAAGCTTATACCCAAATAAATGTGTTAGTCTCTAAGATGCCACAAGGACTCCTCATTGTTTTTGGGGATACAGACTAACATGGCTACCATTCTGAAACCTGAGCGACTATAGGTTCTCTGACTATGGATCCTCTATTTAAAGTGTGGGTCTACTTTCAGAAGCAACTCTAAAAATGGCATGCTCACACCTTGCTGATTTTATATGACATGTATTCACTTTACATGTAAAATACTGTTTTAAGAACATAAATACATAAGAATGGCAATCATGAAGTGATCCATCCCATCTTCCAGGCTCAGCGATATCTAGAGCATAGTACTGCATCCCTGACCATCTTGGCTAATAGCTATTCATGGACCTATCCTCCATGAATTTATCTAATTCTTTTTTGAATCCAGTTGTAGTTTTGTAGTCACAAAATCCCTGGCAATGAGTCTCACAGGTTGAATGTGCATTATATTAAGAAGTATTTCTTTTGTTTGTTTTAAACCTGCTGCCTATTAATTTCATTTGATGACCCCTAGTTCTTGTTTTATGTAGAGGGGTAAACAACACTTCTGGAGTCACTTTCTCCGCACCAGTCATGATTTTATAGACCTCAATCATATCCCCCCCCTTAATCGTCTCTTTTCCAAGCTGAACAATCACTCTTTTTAATCTCTCCTCAGATGTAAACTAGTCCATGCCCTTAATCATTTTTGTTGTTGTTCTATCTTTTCCATTTCTAATATATCTTCTTTGAGATGGGGAGACCAGAGCTGCACACCAGTATTCAAGATGTGGGCATACCAAGCTTTATATATTAGCATTATGATATTTACTGTCATCTATCTATCCCTTTCCTAATGGTTTCTAGCATTTTGCCAGCTTTTTAGACTGTCACTACACACTGAGTGGATATTTTCAGAAAACTACCTACAGTGACTCCAAAATCTTTTTCTTGAATGGTAACAGCTAATTTAGACATGACCATTTTCTATGTATAGTTGAGATTACGTTTTCCAATGTATGTTACTTTGCATTGATCAACACTGAATTTCATCTGCCATTTTGTTGCCCAGTTTTGAGAGAGCCCTTTGCAAACGTTGCAGGCAGCTTTGGACTTACCTATTTTGAGTAATTTTGTATTATCTGCAGATTTTGTCACCTGTTTATCCCTTTTTCCAAATCATGTATGATTATGTTGAACAGCACTGGTCCCACTACCGATTCCTTTGGAACACTGCTATCTACCTCCCATTCTAAAAACTGATAATTTATTCTTACCTGTTGTTTCCTGTCTTTTTGAAAGAACTTCCCTCTTATCCCATGACTGCTTATTTTGCTTAAGAACCTTTGGTGAGGGACCTTGTCAAAGGCTAACTTCCTAACTTTCCTAACTTGCATGCTGAAAGTTGGTTCTTTTCTTTTCACACATCACCACCAATAATAAAGATCATGCAGGCCAAATGAAGTCCTTAGCCATACCTGCATAAATCCATTATAGACTAGAAGGATTTAATCAGGATAAAATGGGGTTGAGCAAGCGCAATTAACCGCATAATCTAGACACAGTGGTGTTGCACCAATGTAAGAAAGTCCCACAGACTACCCAAATTTCAGAATGCCACTTTCTGCACTAATCAAGAATCCTGTGTGTGACATCAACCAGAAATGCTGATCAATTTACTGAAGGATGAAAACAGCCAAGAGTATTCTAGTTCATACACAATTACCTTCATACTGGGAACGTGAACAATATCTTCATACTGGTCTTTTGTTTGCACGGTAATAGTAGTTGGCCAACCACATCGTATGTCATCCTTGTTTAGGATTAAAGATGTCTTCTGAGGATCAGCATATGAATCTGGCTGAAGCCATCTAGAACAGAGCAAAGTTAAAAAATTTAACATAACATTAGAATGTTTTGTACTATTTTCTAATCATAATAAAGACAAATACAGAGACCTACCAAAAAGCCTCTAGTCATACTTTTAATTAAGGAGCAAAAATAGAGTCAAGTCTGAAGTAATTAAATATTTTTCATAATGACCATATTAATAAAAACTTAAGGCCCAAATTAACAAGGCCTTTTTAATATACAGATACCAATAAAAGGCATAGTTATAAAAACGTATTACTACAGGATAAGCAAGAGGGCTAAAAGACGTAGTTTTCAATTCCAGTAATTTGAAACAAATAAAACCATGATCCTAAGCAAAACAATACCTAGAAATGGTTTAAGTTCTATATTTTGCTATCGTGGTTAAAAATGAAAATAATGCAATAATAGGCTCATCCATACAGCACACAAATCACCTTGCAAGCCGTCCACCACTAGACCCTGGTACACAGACTATGAAATCATCCAAAAATGACTGTTCGTTGCTTTGCATCTGAAGTGGAAGGTTTCCTTCAAGAGCTTCTAAGATGGTTGGTGAGTGAGACAATGCCAAACCTTTTCCAAGAATGCCTGAGTGAGATTTACATACCTGTTTAAAAAAAAAAAAAGATTTTCAGTTAAACAAATCTCTTACATGTTGATGTTTTCAATTATGTGACAACACTGGTAAAAACAGATTTTTGGGGTAGGATTCCACTTCACCTGGAAAGCAGGACACCATCTCCATATTCTGAATGACAAAACAGTGATCATGGAAAACGTTTTCTCCTTTGCACAAAAGGAGGAAGGCCTTCTCCTAACAGAAACACTGCAGCAGTGCCAGTGTGGACCCAGGGCTTGCAGCAGAGTCAGTCACCAGGCAACCTAACTTGTAAAGCTGGCCTGCAGTGGGGCTGCCTAATTGGCTATTCCGCCTGACTGGTTGGTTGAGTCTGAAGACTGACTCCCAAACCCAGAAGTAGCAGCAGTTCAGCATTTGCCTATAGCTGTGACAGTTCCTGTGCCTACTTATTCCCAGCCTTGGACCCAGCTTTGCCTCACTGCAAGTAACCCAGTTCTGACCCTGGGCTCTGGTACCTGACTACAGCTCTAACCCTTGGCTCTAGCATCCGGCCACTGACTCCAGATCTGATCTTGGGCTCCAATTCCTGGCTACTGATTGCTGCTCTAGCCACTATACCTTATTCCTCCTCTAAGTACGGGGCACAACTGCCCATGGGCTTGTCACTGATGCCTCCTCTGATATCTTCTGTTCTATAAGGGAAATCTTGATGGTTTGTGTCATCTCATAAAAAATAAACTCGCTTCAGGGGCTAGGGGAGGAGTACTGGGGGGGGGGGTGGAGGGGGAGGAAGAAGAGGTAGATTTAACCCTCCCGGTAGAAGAGTCCTCTTCACTTCCGGGAGAATACTGCAAGTAGCTCCTCTACTTGCTTCAGTGAAAATGTCCCAAAACAAATAAGGGGCTGGAGATACAGCCAATGGAGAAGAATCCATCTTAAGGAACTTATTTTTGATGGGGTACAATATAAAAGATCCCTTCTAGGGGGAGGAGAGGCTGGATATGCCAGGGAATTGCCCTGTATCCAATGTCTCACCTCATAAAGTGGCTCACCTCCTCCTATCTGAATTCCTTGTCCTTTAACTGCTCTCTTCCTTCCTCCCATGTGGAGGGGTGGGTAAGAAAGATGAGAGTCTGAAGAGTGCAAGAGTACTCCTCTTTGTGTGAGTGACTAAGTGAGAATGGAGCTCAGAGCAGTGGAGTACCAGAGTACTGTTGCACACCATTCACCAGCACTGCGCTAATACAGGCTCCCTCTGTCCTCCTTTAGTGGCCCATACAATGGATGACTGAAAAAAAAATGCTGCAGCCAAGGCATGGTGTCATGATCCTGGGGGTCACCATGCTCCAAACCTCCACCCAACGGCTTACGGGCATCAGCTAGAACTGGAACTCCTTGAAGCTCAGCTCAGATAGAAGGTTCCAACCCTAGGCCCCAACTGGTGAAACACTGGAGCTCCTGAATGGCCAGCTCACCCTACTTAAGTTGGAAGGAGGAAGTAGTCATCCATACAACTGGGCTCCATCGTGCTTTGGAATGCTCACCCAGTGCTACCCACACCCATCTCCTTACCCTGACCTCCTGGTTTCCTGATTCAACATGATTCTTGGTATCTGGCTCTTGCTTCCTGACCTGCTGATTCGGAACCCCAGCTTGCATGAGCACCCGGTCCCCGGTCCTAGGCTAACCACTAGGCTTGGCCATCTACATCCCAGCACTGAAGGGCATGGCTTGTTCTTCCTAAACTGTTTCTTCTCCTCTAGGTTTTCCCCTATTTTACCATCCTGGTGGCTGAGGCAGATTCAAGGCCCCCTAAATGGTGCTAAACTATGGCACTACCTACTTCTCCGCTGTAAACCTGGAAGCGATGGGGGCATCTGCATTCAAAAAACTCAGAAGGGAGGGAGATGATCATTTATCCTGATTTGCCATCAGCTGTTAGCTACACAGAAGGTAAGCACACAACTCAGTCACCTGTATGAGTTAGTCACACCAACACTACTCAAAGAAAAATAATTTTATAACATCAAAAATACTATATTTAATAAAAAATATAAATAAGCCACAGCTCCATTTTGTAATATTTATGTTTGAATATATTTTCTGAAAACTTTACTATAATGAGTTTTTAATGTAAATATTAAACAGATAAGAAACACTTCCATAAAATCGTTTTAGCTTTCTTCTAAATACTATCGCACAAGTACTGGGATGCCCTCCTTTTGCCCATATTCTTATATCCTCCCCCCCCGACCCCCAAGGAAAACATTCTAATCAATGAGTGTGCCCCACAAGATAATTTACTTCCATATAATATGACAATTTTAATCATCTGGTAATAAATACTGCTTCTCTTTATGAAAATGAGACCTCAGCTCTAACAAGTAAATAGAAGCATGGCTCCATGTAAGACACTATTGGTTATGTCAACACTGCAATTAAACACCCATGGCTGGCTTGCGTCAGTGGACTTGGACTCACAGGGTTTAGGCTATTGGGCTGTTTAATTGAGACGTAGACATTCAGGCTCAGGCTAGAGCTCAGGCTCTGGGACCTGACAAGGTGGGAGGGTCCCAGGGCCCAGCCTTCAGCCTGAGGCTGAACACCTACAATGCAGTTAAACAACTTCATTGCCCGAGTCCCACAAGCCCAAGTCGACTGACACAGGCCAGCCATTGGTGTTTAATTGCAGTGTACATATACCCAAAATAAACCAAGAGGGGAAAAATGGACCTATCTAATGGCTGTCAAATGATAATTTGGGCTCATTATTGACCTATGTTGTGTTCAAATGTAGATCTTAAAAGGCTTTGTATCCCCACTTACAGGTCAAATTTCTTCACCCCATCCCTGTCTTTCAGTGAGACTATATTTCATTTCAGACTACTCCCTCTTAATACAGAGAACTAACAATAAGAAATAAGATAATACAAAAGAATCACTAAGTCAATCAGCTATTAAGATCTATCAAAGGATGACTTTAGTAAAGCTTTTGATACAGACTTGCATGATATTCCCATAAACAAACGAGGGAAAGCAACCTAGATGGAGCTACTATAAGGTGTGTGCATAACTGGTTGGAAAACCATTCCCAGAGAGCAGATATCAGTAGTTCACAGTCATGCTGGAAGGGCATAATGAGTGGGATCCTACAAGGATCAGTTCTGAGTCCGGTTCTGTTCAATATCTTCATCAATGATTTAGATAATGGCATAGACAGTACACTTATAAAGTCTGCAGACAATAAAACACTAGGAGGGGTTGCAAGTGCTTTGGAAGATAGGATTATAATTCAAAATGATCTGGACAAACTGAAGTAAATAGAATGAAACTGAGTAAGTACAAATGCAAAGTATTCCACTTAGGAAGAAACAATCAGTTGCACACATACAAAATGAGAAAAGACCACCTAGGAAGGAGTACTGAGGAAAGGGATCTGGGGGACACAAGGTAAATATGAGTCAACAGTGTAATATCGTTGCAAAAAAAGCTAACATCATTCTGGGATGTATAAGCAGGAGTGTTGTAATCAAGACATGAGAAGTAATTCTTCCGCTCTACTCCATGTTGATTAGGTTTCAACTGGAGTACTGTGTCCAGTTCTGGGCGCCACATTTCAGGAATGATTTGGAGAAAGTCCAGAGAAGAGCAACACAAACAAATTAAAGGTCTAGAAAACATAATCTATGGGGGAAGATTGAAAAAAAATTGGGTTTGTTTAGTCTGGAAAAGAGAAGACCGAGATGGGACATGATAACAGTTTTCAAATACATAAAAGATTGTTACAAGGAGGAGGGAGAAAAATTGTTCTTCTTAACTTCTGAGGATAGGACGAGAAGCAATGGGCTTAAATTGCAGCAAGGGAGGTTTAAGGTTGGACATTAAGAAAAACTTCCTAGCTGTCAGAGTAGTTGTCATAAATATAAAGGGAAGGGTAACCACCTCTCTATATACATTGCTATAAAATCCCTCCTGGCCGGAGGCAAAATCCTTTCACCTGTTAAGAAGCTAAGGTAACCCCACTGGCACCTGACCCAAAATGGCCAACGAAGGGACAAGATTCTTTCAAATCGGGGGGGGGGGGGGGGGGGGGGGCAAAGAATTTGGCCTGTCTGTGTGATGCTTTTGCCAGGAACAGATCAGGAATGCAGCCTCACAATTCCTGTTAAGTTAGTAAGTAATCTAGCTAGAAATGCGTTAGATTTCCTTTTGTTTAATGGCTGGTAAAATAAGCTGTGCTGGATGGAATGTATATTCCTGTTTTTGTGTCTTGTTGTAATTTAAGGTTTTGCCTAGAGGGATTCTCTATGTTTCGAATCTGATTACCCTGTAAAGTATTTACCATCCTGATTTTACAGAGATGATTCTTTTACCTTTTCTTTAATTAAAATTCTTCTTTTAAGAACCTGATTGCTTTTTCATTGTTCTTAAGATCCAAGGGTTTGGGTCGGTGTTCACCTGTACAAATTGGTGAGGATTCTTATCAAGCCCTCCCCAGGAAAGGGGATGTAGGGCTTGGGGGGATATTTTGGGGGAAGATGTCTCCAAGTGGGCTCTTTCCCCGTTCTTTGTTTAAACGCTTGATGGTGGCAGCATACGGTTCAAGTACAAGGCAAAGTTTGTACCTTGGGGAAGAATAAGCTTAGGGTGTCTTTCATGCAGATCCTCACATCTGTACCCTAGAGTTCAGAGTGGGGAAGGAACCTTGACAGCAGTTAAGCACTGTAATAAATTGCCTAGGAAGACTGCAGAATCTCAATCATTCAATATTTTTAAGAGCAGGTTAGACAAACGCCTGTCAGGGATGGTCTAGATCATATTACTGCCATGAGTGCAGGGGACTGGACTTGATGGCCTCTCGAGGTCCCTTCCAGTCCTATGATTCTATGACGACAAGATGTATGCCTTCCTACTCTTCCTCCACCAAGAGGCAATTTCTCCAAAATATCAGTCTTGGGAGAAGTCACTTTCAAAAATGACTAGTCTTTTTGGGTGCTCAATGAAAGGGCTTATTTTTCAGAGGGCGAGTGCATAGCATATTTTTTTGAAAAATCAGACCCTTCTGAGGTGTTAAGTTGGGCACATACAATTGAGACATACAAAATCACTATTCACTTTTGAAAATCTTATCCAGAGCTCTTAATATCCACCCAATCATGTTTATACCAGTAAATAATGAAATACTATGATCCGCTAGCTTGACTTAAGAGCCTTTTCATTGAAGGTTTCAAAAGCAGTTTTACTGTGTTTACTAATAATGGGTTAGCTTCTTTCATACTGCCAAGATCTTCCAAATAGGTTTCTTCTCTGGCAATCAGCAAAAAGAAAGTGACAATGGAAGTGAGCACCAAAACCGTCTAGCGATGTTAAAAGCAATGCTATACCTGCAATGCAGCCTCTTCAAGAATTTCAAGATCTTCTTCAAATTCATTAGCTGTTGTACAAACAAACAGAAATGCATATATGGTTAATATAAACAAAGATAAAGGTACATACTTTCAGTATTTTAAATTTGGTTCCAATTCCATTCAGCAATGCATTTTATATTAACCTTGTTATGAACCTAAAAAACTTTCCTCATTTTGCTCAGCCCAGCCGTGTGAAAATGTTCAAAGGTTACACAGCTCTTCTTAATGAACAGATAAAATAATATTTTCATGTAATACTGTAAACATGCAGTATGGCATAATTCAGTGTACAAACAAATATGACATTAATTTATATAAAGAAAAATTTATTCTTATATCTTTAAATATATTTTCTCCAAAACAATAAGTCTAGCAATTCTGTGCACATGGATAGGTGGTCTACCTTCCAGAGATTTTGGAGGCAGTTAGAGCTGACTTCCAGATGGCAGTAGTTAGGACCCATCCACCAAATGCTCCTCAGAGGAGCTTATACAAATAACTGTTTTTAAAAACATCATAATGCTAGCCAATTATTCATTCTTTTGTAAAAATTAAATCCAAATGTGTTCAATGTAACTGTATTCCATATTTCTTTCTCAGACACAATTCTAAACTTTGATTCCAGGGTGGCCAGAATTCACAAACATGCTATTTTAGAGAAAATAAATTTACAGGTAAGGACAACATTTTTCTACTCTTTCAAAAACATGTCAGGCAATTCTGCACACACACGATGTAATCACTAGTGACATAAGAGAGGAACAGAAAAAGGAGGACTCAAGTTCTAATGCATTAAAAATGTCCACAGATGTAGATACCTTATCAGAAGCTAAATACACTCAATATAATCAAATACTGAATAACGTTCATTCAATATACTGATCCAGGCAATTGTAGCAGTTTGGTATGATACTTTGCTTTTTTATTTTCTTTAATTAGTGCAGGTGCTGTGTCTGTAGAGGAGGATATCAATCTTGTGGAGTGCACCTTCTTGATACCTGCTGCAAGAGCCTAATACAGTGGTGGGCAACCTGCGGCCCGTCAGAGTAATCCGCTAGTGGGCTACGAGACTGTTTGTTTACATTGACCATCCACAGGCACAGCTGCCTGCAGCTCCCATTGGCTGGTAACGGCGAACCGTGGCCACTGGAAGCTGTGGGTGGCTGTGCCTGTGGATAATCAATGTAAAGAAACTGTCTCTCAGCCTGCCAGCGGATTACCCTGACAGGCTGTGTGCAGCCCACAGGCCGCAAGTTGCCCACCACTGTCCTTATAGTGCTTCTTGTATGCTTTAGATATGCAAATGAAAAGTGACCTGCAAAAAGGGTCATTAGCCACTTTCTCCTTGTGTGAAAAAGCGCAAAAAACATGGATTTTTTACATATTTAACAGTTGATGTATGTTTTAATTAACTGTCCTTCTCACTTCCATGCAGTGCTATTATTTTTACTCCAGCTAGATGACATTGGACAAAAGGGAGTGCTATCTTCAGGACCTTGTTGAATGTAGATGTGACCTTAATGAAGAAGTATTCTGAAATCTTCTAAACCATCCTGTCCACGTGAAATGTAGCATATTGGTCCACTACTGATAGTCAAAACTCAGACATCTTAATTCCCCAAATTCTGCCATCTTTCTACATCTTTCTACATCCATCCATCCATCCATCATCACCATAGTCTTACAGTCATAAATGGATTTTATTCTCACAGCCCTGCTGAGGAGGTAGGGAAGTACTATGAACATTTTTTACATGGGAAATTGAGACAAAGTAGATGAAATTATTTGCCCAAGATCACATAGGACACCTGTGACTGGCCAGGAATTGTACCCAAGGTCTATTGAGTCCCATTCCAGTGTTTTATATACTAGACTTTCCCTTCCATCCCAGCTTGGACACTAGGGTTGTTACCTTAATAGTTAAAAAAGCAGAAGGATGGGGGAGTGCAACGGTTTAAAGAGAGTACTACTGAGATCCTGCAATTCAGCACCCAAACTCCAGCACCAATACCTGATCCTCCAATGGTTTGTAAAATATTTACAAACTGAAAAACTGATTTTTTGGGGGTCAAGTGAAATGTTTTCTTTCGATTTTTACCTTTTACTTCCTTTCTTCCTGGTTCAGACCTCGCAGGTCCAGGATGGACCTGAGCCCCACCTTGGCCTTCGGGATAAGGAAATAATGGGAGTAATACCCCTTGTCCATGAACTCCTCGGGCACCACCTCTATCACTCCTAGTCCTAGGAGCCACCCCACCTCCTGCTTGAGCAGAGCTTCGTGTGAAGAGTCCCCCAAGAGGGATGGGGGTGGGGGTTGGTTGGGAGGGGAAGTAGTAAACTGGAGGGTGTAACCCCGGAAGATAGTGTTGAGGACCCATTGGTCTGAAGTTAGCCGCAACCATTCCGGCAGGAAAGCACACAACTGGTCGGAGAAGGGAAGCTTTATTGGGGGTAGATCCCTGATGAGGAATGGTGCTCCCAAGTGTCCCGTCAAAAGTGCCGTTTCCCCGCCTGCTTGCCCTTGGAGGACCAAGGCTGGAAGGCAGGTCGAGACTGCTGCTGAGGGTGTCTCTTATAGTCCCGCTGCTTCTTATGGGCAGCCTCATACTTTGGGAGGGCGGCCTGGGCGGGAGTCTGCTGCGGTTTGAACTTAGAAGCCCAGAGTCTGGAGGGTCATGCGGGAGCATTTCATGCCATGCAGCCTTTTATCTGTTTCCACTGCAAACAGAGCTTTCCTGTCAAACGGGAGATCCTGCATGGAAGACCGCGCCTTGCTGGACAGCCCAGAGAGCAGGAGCCATGACGCCCATCTCATGGACATCACAGAGGTCATGGATTGTGCGGTCGTGTCCGCAGCACCCAAGACTGTCTGCAAGGGCGCCCCACTGCCCCTTCCTCCACTAGCACCTTGAACTCCTCCTATCTTGCGCAGGGAGCCCCACAGATTGAATTTGTACCCGCCCAGGAGAGCTCGATGGTTTGCCACTCGTAACTGGAAGCTCGAAGACTAATAAATTTTCCTTCTGAAAGAGTCTTTGTTCTTTGGGGTCGGGGCTGGCTGACCCTGCTGTTTCCTGTGGTTGACCGACTCGACCACCAGGGAGTTGGGCGCTGAGTGGGTATACAAGTACTCGTGCCTATTAGTGGGTACAAAGTACTTATGTTCCTTCTTAGAGATGGGGGCCAATGAGGCCGGTGTTTGCCACAGGGCATTTGAAATCTTAGCCACTCCTTCATGGAGAGGCAAGGACACCCTACCCGGTGCCGATGGGGACAGCACGTTAAACAGGGAATCTGAGGGCTCCTCCATCTCCTCTGCCTGGAGGTGGAGGCTTGCTGCCACCCTCTTTAAGAGTTCTTGATGGGCCCTGAAGTCCTCCTGCGGGGTGGAGGGGGGCGGGGCGATAAGGCCGGTGCGGTGCTCTAGGTATCAGCCAGCACTGGAGGGTCCCCCACCTTGTCAGACTTTAGGCATAGTTCCGAGGATGTACGTCCCACTGACTCCTTTCTCGGGGATCTGGGGAGGGAGGCTTCTGAAGCTCCGGCCACCGAGCAAGCTCCCACAGGGGCTGCGCCGGAGACCACAGTGCCCACTGGTACCATTGGGTTGGCCACGACACTTGGTGCCACTGCACCTGCTGGGCCGGCTGTTCGGGTTGGCTGGCCTGGCCCATCGAAGGACAGCTATGAATGGAGACTGGGCTGGCGTAAGTTCTCCTGCTGTTTCTGGATGGGGAGGAGTGGCGGTGCTGGGATCTACATCGGCCATGGGACCACGATCTCAACATTGAGGACTGGTACCGATGGCAACAGCTGCTCCGCAAACACGACCATGAGACCACGGACCCACGACCATGAGACACCGGTGATCGACACCCGGGGCTGCAATGTCTTGGCTGAAACTTGGAGTGGGAGTCTGAGCGGGAAAGGCGTCAACGACCGTGCCGTGACCGATTGCGGTACCTCCTCCGAGATGAGGACCACGGCAGGCATCGCCAATGGTCCTGTCGATATTCGCTCCTTGTGGACAAGCAGTGCCAAGAGTCCTGGCCGGATGGAACCCAGCCAGACAGTCTTGTTGGTGTCGAGGGCGATCCACATGGACTCTGCCCCCAAATGGTCGCTGGGTGGTGAATGGTATCGGGAACGTTCCCTCGACCGAGACCAGTACCGGACTTGAGGCAACTGCGGAGATCCCCTCTAGAGCGTGGGGCTGACATCAGTGGCGCTACGGGCACCGGCATGGACATAATGTCCTGGGCCGCCTGGAGGACTTCAGGTGTGGATGGCATCCGGACATCCAGAGAGGCTTGTTCCAAAGGGGCTGGGCTACTCCACGCAATGTGAGTCAGAGGCCTGGGGCCCAGTGGGATCGAGGACTGTCCAATATGGGCCTAGCCTCTGTCTCAGACTTCCCTCAGTGCCGCTGCAAAAAGGAAGTCTTCCTGGCACTCTTGGCATGCCCCGTGTTCAGAGAGCAGTATTGACTGATTGATGGCACCTGAGGGTTGCCGCGTACCGACGCCGTGGTGCAGGGTACTGGTTCGGAGCGGTGTGCCGGAGTCGGGGTCAGCGCCAACTCCATCAGAATGGCCCAGCCTAATGTCCCTCTCTCTTTTGGTCCGAAGCTTAAATGACTTGCAAATCTTGCACCTTTCGCTGATATGGGTTTCTCCCAAACAGCACAAACAGTCTGCGTGCGGGTCACTTCTTGGCATAGAACGCCTATGAGAGCCGCATGATTTAAACCCTGGGGCATGAAGCATGCCCCGTCCCGGGCTCACTGACTGACTAAACAGCTAACTAACTACAGATACTCACAATGAACGAACAAACAGTTCTGGGGACGAGCTATAGCAAAGCTGGAGCAGAGTAATTCTGATGCACCTTCACTGGTGGCACGAAGGAACTGAGGGTGGGGGGAGTGCGCAGCTCCCCTTATACCGTGCCAGGCAGTTGCCATTCCAGGGGCCGCGGGGGGCGCTCCCCACCTATGGGTACTGCTGGGGGAAAGACTTCTGGCACTGGTGCACGTGGCGAGCACGCACACCTATTCTGGAATACACATGAGCAATCACTCCAAGAAGAAACAAGAAGCAGGTAATTAGTAGTCAAAATTTTCCTTGGACACTCAGGAGAGACTGTCCTCAGGAACAAGCATATGTGGTATGATACATGTTTATTAATACTGATTCTAAGACTGACACTAGAATAATTCTAGAGAGCCAGTGGAGAAAATACAATGGAGTGGAGTAAATGTGAACACATATACAAAAGTAGCTGGGGTCACATACACAACACTGCATCATCCATTGCCAGAGTTCCACTGACTCTCCTTCCAGACCAGCATTAATTTGCCTTCCTGTTTGGCACTGACACAAACAGATCCATGCTGAGCTCTAGTAATGAATCATCCAGTGGAAGGTCATACTGTTCAGACTATTTTCCCCTTGACTTATGGACTGTCTTTAGCTACATCATCTTTAGTGACAAGAAGTGAATGGAATGGAATTTCCTTCATATTCAGTTGATCTGATGACCAACAGCGTAAAGAAAAAAACCCCATGAACTCAGATGATCCAGGGCTGGATCCCAATCATCCAGAATGAACCACGATCCTTACGTGAAACTTTACCTAGAGAGACAGTTCTATTCATGGGATCACAATTCCTTTAAATTAGTAGCCAGGATCAGATGGAATTAGCTTCTGTAGAATTTGATTTGGTTAATCTGAGAATTTATCAAATCTCTCAATTCAGAAACATTCTGATGCGTGTGTCGCTATACACTCCTAAAAGGAGTAGGGATTGCTTATATTGCTCTTCTTAATGTTGATCACAAAACTGTTTTGGTTCAGGCAGCAGCTAGCTTGCATTCGGGATCATCCATTCTAATGTATTCCGATTACATCATCTAAACTATTACTTTTGTGAATCCCTGGATTCTTCTAAAGGGAGTTTTCAACACAATCATGTAGATCAGTAAATATTCTTAAGTGCTTAAACAACACAAAGCTGGACTTTTCAGTGATGATGGCTCAGGCTATAACTGAATCAGAGGTCTTTTTTTTTTCCTAATTTGAATGGAACATGAACAAACATCTACTTCAAGTCAACTGAACAGGTGAAGTCCCTTCCAGAGGCAGAACAGTGAAAGGAGAAGTTTGACTGGTAATTTGAGAGTTCAACTACTTATTGAGTGCCTTAAGATCCATTACTCATGAAATTGCTTAATTCTTTGTGATCAAACAGAGAAGAGGACATTCCAAAGAAAGTTAAGAAGAGTGAACAGGCTGGATGGCTCTTAACTTCAATAAAGATGTTTAGGAGGAAGAGTGTCTTCACATTTCTGGGGATATCTTGCTGTTGTAGACTGAAGGAATGATCTTAGTGGTTCAAGAAACACTCCAAAAACAACTTTTGGAAATGTAATAATCCAATTACATCCTCCTTAAAACAGTGAGAGGCAGCCACCAAATGGGAGAACTTGTACTCAGTTTTACAAGCCATTTATTGCGTGGTCTGCAATTAGAGAGGTATAAGGCTTGCATTTTTACTTTGCCTTTCTGCATCTATCTTCTGCTTCAGGAACAGAGTTTGACAGCCCTGGTCTTTCTGAGTGACTAGACTGCTGCTCATTCTCCTGAAATTGATTATCTTCTGTGAACTTGGCTGAAGATATTTATTGTGTGGTCTGCAATTAGAGAGGTATAAGGCTTGCATTTTTACTTTGCCTTTCTGCATCTATCTTCTGCTTCAGGAACAGAGTTTGACAGCCCTGGTCTTTCTGAGTGACTAGACTGCTGCTCATTCTCCTGAAATTGATTATTTTCTGTGAACTTGGCTGAAGCTAAAAGTTAATGTAGGGTGTCAGTTATCCAGATTGCAGATATAGGTACCTTCACATCACTTTGTTAGCTATGAGACTAAAGGAATATTTGAACAAGTCCATGGACATGTCTGCGATAAATGCTACAGCTAGTTGAGAGACAGGAACCTATATTTGTGGGAAGTAACTTCCCTGAACTCCATAAACCAAACAACAACCACCCTGACAAAACATGCTCATGTTGAGGTGACATGAAGAAATGCCAATGAGAACCTGTAGTTCTGTCTCAAGGTCACGTCTATCTTCTTTTCTGGTTTTCCCAAACAAGAATTCTCTCCGGCATGATTATGTTATACTTTTTGTGGACTTTCATTGCTGCATCTAATGAGGCATTTCAAAATGTTACTCCCCCTTATTTGCTACCATAGTATTTAGTAGGTTTCCCATTTTCTTCTTTAAACTGAGTAAATTATAGCCTGCAAGTTGCTGCATGTCATCTCTCTCAGTTTCAAGGCCAAGAGCCTTGATTACCTTTAAAATGGTTTCAAATTATTTGGGGACAGGGTTAAGGTGCTTGCTCCTTTTTTGAGTGAGCCTTTTTCTTAGGCTACTGTTTTGCTCTTTTTATAGATTAGTCAGTCTTGGCCTCTCAATAGAATCAAGTGGAACTGCAGAGCTAGACTGCAAGCAGTCATACCTATTTGTTGTCTTTCTAAACTAATCAGCAGTACCCACTGAGGACAGGTGAGAGCATCAGTACAGATGATAGGTGAACATCTAGATGTTTCAATTACATTATTATGGAAGTACTTATTTAAATTTGGGACTCTCTAAGTCAAGACAGTTAATTATGCCTTCTGGTTTTGAAGTTCACATCCAGTTGCTTTTGCTGAAGCTGCCGTCACTCTCACAGGCAGTTACCTACCCTGCTTGCTTCAGGCAAAAGGTTTTCTATAAGAATGGTACGTTTCCGACCTGATAATTTCCTTTTTGATAGCAGCTTCTCCCACAATTCTGATAGGTATGAGCTATTCCCTTCCTATCTATAGTTTGAGGGCAGTTCAAAGCTGTAGCACAGCCCATGCTAGCCATGCCCCGCTTTCCAGCCTGCTGTCAGATGATTCATTCCAAAGCTGTGTAAAAACTGGCAGAGTATGAGTAGTAACAATAATTTCAGTGCCAACTCATAAAAAAATAGACTATGTCCTACAGGCATTACTAACAAAATTAAATTATGTCCCATTCACCATGAAGCCATCCAGGGAAGGTGGAATTCTGGGAGATGCTCCGAGCAGACAGGAAATTATCCAGTAAGAAATTTAGCATTCTGAGGCTGAGCGTCTCCCACAATTCTGATACACATGGGAAGCAGCGAGCAGTGAACGTAAGTAGAGAGGGATAAGAAAAACAGAAGAGATAGGGTAGACCTCCCAGAGTTAATTGTCTAAAATTAACCATCCCCTGCAGCACTTTCCTGCCAAAGGAGACCTCTGCAGAGGACACAAAATCCACTTTATAGTATCTAAAAAAAAAAAAAAAAAAAAGGGTATTAACCAATGCACACATTGCTGTCCTGCGGATCTTAGGAGTGGAAGCACAAGCTCTTTCTGCTTGAAAAGTCACCAGAGATCATTGTGGAGTGTGCCCTGATGTAATCTGGAACATATATGCCTGATGCCTTATATGTTTCTACAATGCATAACTTGACCCATCTAGTAATGATAGCTTGAATAGCTTAAGCTTTTGGTACTTCAGATAAAAGGAGGGAAAGAAGGAGCCTGATCTTCTTTTCTATTAAGTACACTTGACAGATATCTTTAGAGCTCTTCAAACATCTAAACTGTTCCACAGCTTTCCTGTCAGGTGATATGGCTTTGGATAGAATGAAGGAAAGACTATCGCCTAGCAAGCACCGAAAGATGAATTCATCTTAGGCAGCAACAATGTTGGGACTCTTAGCACCACCTTGTCATAATGAAACACACATGCATGGACAAAGCTGCCAATTCAGAAACATGTAGTAGATGTGATCCTGACCAGAAAGCAGGTTTTGATGGACAAGTAGAATAGAGATATTGATATCAGTGGCTCAAAAGGGTGTGTAGTTAGGACTTTTAACATCAATGGTAGGTCCCATTTAAGAAAGATTGGTCCAACTGCAGCTTTAGCTAGGCTGGCTGTTCTAAGAAATATGTATTCTGGACAGTTTTCTGTCAAGGAACAAGAGGATCCTGTGAACAGAACACTACTTTTAGCTGACATCTGGCACACTACGAGGCTGGGCTGAAGTCTCTCGTCAATGATTTACTGAGGAAAGTTCAAGGTAACCAGGTATGACAAATATATAGTAATTCAGTAAGGTTTATCCAAGTTTAATATCTTTGAGGTCCGTTCTGTTAAAAATGCAATTGTTTGTGTTATCGTGAAACTGTATGTAACTGCTCTAGGAGGAGGGGTATGCTAATGCAATTCCTCCAGTTATAAGCTCTTTGAACCTTCACCCTAGGGAAGGGATACATTATTTTGCTAATTACCTAGTCACAGTCTCTTCATAGACTCAAACTGGATTCTCTAGAGAAAAGAAGACAGAGAAAGGAAGTTGGGATAAATACCTGAGTTAAATTAAGTCAGAGCTTTTGTTCTGATTCAGAAAATAGACAGGACCTCCAGTCCACAAAAGGCCGCAATCGTTGGGGAAAGGTTGGAAGGACTTCGGCCTACTGGGGCCCCGTAAGACTGGATTCTGATTCTGAGCAGAGAATGAGGAACTTGAAACCAAAGAAAAACCTTTGGGGTGTGGTTTTGAGTGGCTGCTCCTACCAGAGCCCATGCTTTAAGGGGTAATCTTCAGTAAGCTTATTAGCATGCATGTAGGTAGGTTCTTTTTTGTTTTTAAATGTTGTCTCTGTAGTGCTTTCACCTTAAGAATAAAATATGCTTTCTTAGAAAAAAAATCTGTGTTGTCACTTATAACTGTTGGTAATTACATTGTTATTAGTTTCTGAAAAGAATGTAAACAGGACTGCTTAGGCAGACTGACTTTTGCTGGGAATAACACAGTGAAAGCAAGGAACTGGTCAGCCTGGAAATAACCTTGCGAAGAAGGAGAGAGATGCACGTCTCCACCCAAGAAAGGCAAGAGCCTGAAGTGTGAGATTGAGTGTCCTTGCTAGACCCATGAGGGAAAATGCAGGTGCATTTTGTGAACTGTGACACTGGGATATAAAGATCCTTGGGATTTTTATTGTGTTCTTGATACCACAAGCAAAACATAGTCCAATAACAAAGTAGGCCTTTAGTACTGAAGTTCTCCTGGAGGAAAGTAGTGTTCCAATCACCTTGGAGCACAGTCCTTGCATGACTAATATATCCCTCTCAATAGACAGGTGACCAGATGTAGACAGTCAGGCTCTGGATAGAGGAGTGGGCCTTGATAAAAGAATGCTTGGTCTCACTGGTTGCTGCAGTGGTGATTCCAGTTGCAGTTCTATCAGACCAGGGAACCATGGTCTCCTTGGCCACTGCAGAGCTACCACTATCACTTTTGCTTTTTCTCCCCTTGTCTTCTGGATCACATTTCCTAGAAGTAGAAAGGGCAAAAATGCATACAGCCGGCCTTATGGGAATCTGTGCAAAAGAGCCTCCATCCCCAGATTTGGAGTCTGCTTACCCGAGGAAGTACTTCAGCTGCTTTCTGTTCTTACAACTGGCAAATAGGTCGATGCCAGATCAAACTTCTGCAAAATCAGAATGAAAACTTCACAGTCTAGGCAGCATTCTCAATCATTGACTGTGCATCTGCTGAACGAATCTGCCTTTTGTTTCAGCTCTTCTATGTGTATTGTTCTTATGGAAGATAGAGTATTCACTACCCATTTCATGATCTCCATTCACTTCTTGTCTCCAGTAATGCTCCTGGATCCCCCTTGGTGGTTGATGTAAGCCACAGTGGTCACATAGTCCAGCTGGACCAGAACATGCTTGCCCTGTAGGTAGTTCTGGAACCTCCGCGGAGAGCTCTAACAGGCTGATGTTCTGGTTCCTTCCCCAGTGCCTTGCACTGTCCTGTGCTCCAAATGTGCTCCCCATCCTATCAGGTTGGCATCAGTTGTGAGTTCCTATCGATCTGTAAGGCATATGGGAAGACCCCCCTGAGGACAAATGTGAGAGAGTTCAGCACCTGAACTCCAGCACCAATACCTGATCCTCCAATGGTTCCAAACTTCCAAGAGAAAGGACTGGAGGCACCTGATATTGGACCCTGCCCTTGAGGCACCTGATATGGGACCCTGCCCATGAATGATTCCTATTCATGAAACCGGAAGGACTAGTAGCTGTAGACACTGAACTATGGTCAGAATTGCACACTTTACAAACATGGATATCAGTCAGATTCTGGATACTGTGGAATCTGTCCAGTGATGGCTAGATCTTTGCCATGGAAGTATATTTCCACTCCCAGGTGAACTACTTTTGTGGAGAGAATCAAGGAGCTCTTCTTAGTGTTTATCATAAATCCATGTGCTTGAAGTAAATCCAGTGTTTGGATTGTGGCATTCCTTGCTGATGTTTTGGTCAAAGCTCTGACCAAGAAGTCATCTAGGAATGGATAAAGATGAGTGCACTGAGATCTGAGTCTATTATTACCACCAGCATCTTGGGCCCAATAAAAGGAAGTGCTTGATACTGGTGACGAGCCATGCTGTAAGTAAGTCTTGGCAATCTGTGGCGGAATGGTCATATGGGAATGTGGAGATATGTGTCTGCTAGCTCCACATAAGCAAGGAAGTCCCCTTGAGACAGGAATGCTCTCACTGAAGCTACAGTCTCCATCGAGAATCTTATTTTCTTCATCCATTTGTTGACCCGCCTGAGATCCAGAATGGGTCTAACTTCCCCTCCCCCCCATGTACGCTTCTGGACAAGGAAGAAAATGGAGTATGGTCTTAATCTTTCTTTTGTAGGAACTCTTTTTATTGCTTTTATATCCAGGAGATGTGAAATTTCATTTAACACCAGCTCATATTTGATGGAGTCACTTCAAGATAGAGGATTGAGGATGGGATGGAGTGGGGCCTTTAGCTTGAATGAGTATCTGTGACTCTCTACCTCTTTCACCTGCTTGTCTGTCATTGATCAAGACCATTCTTCTGAGAAATGGAAAATTCTGCTTCCAGATTCAGGTCTCAATAGAGGCACATTTATTTGTTGTCTTAGTGGACTCAGAGGTGGTGGTTCCATCTCTGGATTTTCCACCCTGACTTCATTTCCAGGGTTTTCTCCTCATATAACTGTTGTCTTTCCTCTGGCACTTTTGTGAGAAGGATAGACAAAAGCAGTGTTTTTGTCTGTCCTTAGAACATGGCGGAGAGGGTCCATTTCAGTTTGGCAGCACTTTCTGCCATTATTTTTTCTAGTTTCGTTCCCAGCAGAAGAGAGAGCCTGTGAATTTAGATGAGCAAATAATCTATTTGGAATGAGCATCAACCTTCTAGGGGCGAAGCCATATGTGACATCCAGCTGCTGAGCTTTCACCTTTCTGTCAGCTGGATCTTTGGGAAAGACATCCCATTCAAGCAGGTTTATCATATCTTTTGCTAGAGATGCTATTGCAGCACTTATCTTTGGTATATCCGTAACAGCACTTTTTGGCTCTTGCAGCTTGCAATATCTAAATGCATGCCTGCTTATGCACCTACCCTTATAGGGATTTCTTATAACTCTCTGATCACATCCTACGAGGATGGGTGAATCAGGATTGCTGTCCCAGGTGGGGATTTAAAAAGCTTGTCATCTAGCACTTGCTCAAGTTGGACATGGAATATGGATGCAACCTTTTTGCACGATTTCAAACATAGCAGGAGGAAAAAAGAAAAAAAAACTTGGTTGCAGTTTCTTCACATCCTGATCAGGGCCTGAATGACAGCTCCCTTTCCGCAGTAGAGGAGGAGATGTCTGAGTAAGAGGATGAATACCTCTTAGGTCATTTATATCTTTTCTTTAGTCCCCCTCACTCCACCTTTATTTTATTTTTAAAGAGTTTAGCTTTGCAAGCATTGCCACCCAGCTGTGGACAGGGCATGGCCTTTGTGGTTTGCTTTATGCAGTGCCCTGAGCCCTCTGAATCTCTCTTACTCAGTGTCCTTCTCACTCAGGGCCCACAGGGCCTGTGCAGCTGAGGTGGAGTTCCTTGATTTGAGTTGGGAAGAAGGGGAGCTGAATATGAGTCCAGATTCTCTTTCCAGGGAACTTAGGACCCATTTTAGGTCTTCGGGGGAGCTGGAGCCCCTTAAGAGTTTTTTTCTTTCCATTCCTGTTCTTCCCCAGGATCTACCCCCTGTACTGGCTAGATGAAGTCCTCCTCTTACTTTAGAGTCTCTCCCCATTCTGCTCTGCATCTTCCGATTGGGCTTTTCTGTACTAGAGTCATGGCTTCTTGGGGTAAGGGGACACAACACGCCTGTCCTACTCAGAGCCCTGACCTTAGTAGGGCCAGGGCTCACTGGCTGAGAACACAATTTACTCTCCTAAGAGCCTGTAAAGTTGCTTCACAGACAGAGCACCACTTGAATTTAGTTTGGTGTTTGCGCAACAGCTCTGCTATGCACGAATGGGGGCAGAGAAGCATGGCTGGGAAGCACCAGAATGCTGGCTGAGACTACTTCACTGCTCAATACCCAATCCAGGAGAAGGAGAACTAAAGGCTGCTCACTACTGCCCCCATAAATGAATAAAATTAAAGGCTGTCAGAGGCACAAGATCTCTGAAGAGAAGAAGGGGGTTGGCTAGCACAGGCTGTGATACAGCTTTGAACTGCCTCTAGAAACTGTAGACAGGAGGGGAACAGCCCATTCATATCAGAATAGTGGGAGATGCTGAGAAAGTGAGTAGGAAGAACTAGCCATTCCCTTTCCTTGCCTTGTCTCAAACATTTGCCTTTATTGTGGGATTCTGAAGTCCTCAAGTACATGAGGTGAGCCTAAAGCCTGCTGGAAGAGGAGTGCTCCAGGAAGGGCAGAGACACTGTTTTCCCTTAGGCCGTGCTCCTCGGGTCTTGAACAAACTGCTACCCAGTAGCAAACAGGGAAGGTCACAGCACTGTGGTATACTATACAAAGTATTAAAATAAGACTATACAAAGTCTAACAACTATCCCCTTTAGCAAGGAGGGAATTGCATTGTAGTCAAAAAACTGTCTTTGGAGATAATTCACGGTTAGAAAAGCCAGGAAATTGAAGTTGGGAGTATTTTAGTTTTTGTTTTTCTCTCTTGCATGGAAGAATAAAGGGAGCAGTTTGTAAGCAGGTGTCATCAATGGAAGTAAGTTTTAACTACCTCTAATCCAAGGGTGGAGGGAAGAGGGATTCTAATCAATATTACAGAATTGCCTAACATTCTTGAGAGCAAAATGAATATTTACGAGAAATGCCTATTGTGATTGAAAGTAAGATCTGCATGCTCAAGAGCACAAGAAAATACCCAATTTAAAAAAAAAATCTATTGTTTTTGTGCTTGCAACTGCACACTGATCAATGTCGCCTTGCTCATTAACATGCCCTTTCTATTAAGCACTCTCATTTGCAATATGCGAATACTTAATGGTTTTGATTGCATTTAACCTAACAAGCTAATCACTAACCTGAATCTAGCAATGAATTTAAATAGTCATAGAGACACCTTATAAGAAACTGTGAGCCTTCTGTAAACAAGAATAACTCCATTAAAGACAATGGAGCTGCACCAGGATAAAAGTAGTGAGAGGTCAGAATTAGGATCTCTCTCTTTTTAGTTCTACTTCAGTCACAATATTCTGCTCCAGTCACTTTTGCTGAATCTCATTTTTGTCACTTGTGGTACATTTTAAATTGTGTTTGTATTATTGAAAACTTGTGTGTACTGTGTCTGCTTATGAAGTAATGTAATACTTTTGATAATTTTAAAATTTGGAGAATTATTATTTTAGGCTCCAAGATCTACAGATATTCATGACCACGTAATTTTAAACAAATTGCACAGTTTACAAGTCAGCACCACAGTTACTGTTCCTTAATGATTGATGTGGAGTGTGCTAAGAAAGAACAGTGATAAGAAAAACAAATAGTAAGATACTTAAACATTTGTGAAGTACCATTAAGAAACTGGAGAACATAGCTCATACACTGGCACTCTACCTGTAGATGGGGTGAGCTGGTTCAGATTTAAATACTAGATTTCTCTCCTCCCTATACATAAGAAGGGAGTAGAATGGGTGGCAAAACAGCATTATTTATCTGTGTTAATTAATTTTTAGTCAAAGTGAAAACAAATTTTATCTTCAACTGGAAGCAAACTTAAAACTCATAGAATATTAGTAATTCACAACATATAATATAAATCAATTACCAAGGAAAAAATTATGTTCCTTAAGAGAGAGACTTACCAATGGGAAGTGCCAGATCTTTTTTCATCAAAGCAGCTGCACATGCTCCTCCTAGATTGGCCAATTCTTTCTCAAGCTGTATAATACCCTTCAAAAATAAGAGAAAAATTTAAAGCCATAGGTACAATTTCAGAAAAGAAAAGCTGAATAGTTATATCAACAGAATGCCCACAAACTACTGAAGATTGTGAGAGACAAAAATATTTGTGCTCTAGTTCAGGGGTGCTCATCCTTAGGGTCACAAACAGGTTTCATGGAGTTACAATCACCTTCCTTGCTTTATGGGAGGAGGGTCCTGATCCTTTTTTGTTGTAACATGGAATCACAGTAGAAAAAAAGATTGAAAATTATTTCTCTGATTAACAGGATTTATTAAATGTAGGTGGCTGCTAGGCTTTTAAACTCAGCAGAATCATGCTTACCAGAAGATAACTGTTTTCTTTAGTCTGTAGCATTCACTTAAAAGACAAGGAACTTGGAAACATACTACTAGATAAACCAACTGTAGATACATGCATTAATACCTTAAAGCTATGTTCCCTCTAAGATGTGCTCATGTATGCAAATTAGAGGTGTAGTTATGTTCCTGAAAAATGTGATTTTAAGTGAAATGATGTTAAGCGAATCCAATTTCCCCATAAGAATTAATGAAAATAGGGGGGGGTTAGGTTCCAGGAAAAAAAATTTCACCAGACAAAAGACTATCTATATCTATATATAAAATAGTCTTTTGTCTGGTGAAAAAAAATTCATGTACACAGAAAAAAAAATTTATATATATATATATATATTATACATACACACACAGTATAAGTTTTAAACAACCAATTTAATACTGTACTCAGCAGTGATGATTGTGAAGCTTGAGGTGGTGAAGTCAGAGGGTGAGATATTTCCCAGGGAATCCCTTACTGCTAAATGATGAACTAGCACTCGGTTGAGTCCTCAAGGGTTAACACATTCTTGTTCATGTAGCCTCACACTCTACAAAGTAGCACGAATGAAGGAAGGGGAAGCAGCATGGAAGAGAGAAACAGACACATACACCTATACCATGCGTGTGAGGGAGACACGTGCATTGCCCCTTTATATGCTGACCCCACTAAGTACATTGCCTTTTTAAGTAGATCAGCAAGCTGAGACAGCAGCAGCTGCCATCGAGCATCCTCTGTCTTGAGCCCTGTTGGCGTCCCCCCGCTGCTCTATGAAGATGGGGTAAGCGGGGGGCAGGAGCGGGGGGGAGGGGTACACCCTGACATTAGCCCCCCTCTCCTCTCCCTCTGCACAGCAAGCAGGAGGCTCCCGGGAGCAGCTCCAAGGCAGAAGTAGGAGCAGCACATGGCAGTGGGGGAGGGACAGCTGAATTACCGGACAACTGATGGCCTGCAGGGCAGCTGCTGCACAGGGAACTTAGGGGAGCGGGGAGCTGATAGGGGGGCTGCTGGTCCATCCTGGTTCCAAGCCCCTCCCCCCAGCTAGCTCCAAAGGGGTGCTCTTTCTGCAAGCAGTGGACAAAGCAGGCGGCTGTCAAACAATGTTATAAAGGAGCATTGCGCAACTTTAAATGAGCATGTTCTCTAATGGATCAGCAAAGCTACAATATTAACTGGGATGACTTAAGTGAGGAGTTACTGTATCATTACTCAAAGGGCTTCCCCCTTTCTTACCCTACTGCCTCTGTCTGAAGGGACTCCAGATTCTCCTTCCACCCAGCTGCTAGTCCTCAGGAGAAGCCCCTTACAGCCTCTTCCCTGTATATTGGCCCTCAGGGAGGGTAAAAAGCTCTGGGGTTCTTCTCCCCATTGATGTTGTTGTTCTGCGGGTGGGTGGGAAATGAGAACCCTTCTTCCCCCTTGCTAGTCCTTGTATGTGGAATGATCCCCTTCTTCCAGTGGAGGAACAGAGTGTGGCCTCTCAACCTCCTTCTGCTCTGCTCCAGATACTAGGCTCCCTTTCCCCCCCAGCTGCTCCTCTTCTACGGTAGGAAGGGGAATGTTGTTCTTCCCCAGTCAGAGGACAGGAGACTATTGTGCTCCATTCCAGTTTCTCCATTTCTCTATCGGTGGAACACAAGGGTCTGAGCTCATGTTTTAAACCTAAGAGTGCAGTCTCTCTTCCATTGTGTTCAAAGGGTCTGATTTTTGTAAGTGCTGAGTGCAATGCTACTTTAAGTTAGAGTGTGCTGTGGGTTGGCTCAGCACTTCTGAAAATTGGGTGCATGGGTTCTAAACTTGCACTCAGGAAGTTATTCATTCCACATGCAGGAAAAAGAAACAAATTAGTGGGAACAGCTAACTAGAGGAGGTTCTAGGGTAGTGATTTCCTTCAGAGATAGACAATATACAAAGGAAGACCTAAATCTCTCTGCCCAAAGAGCCCTCCAATCTGAAATCTTGATTATGTCTCACCTTCCATAGATTCAGGCTAACTAATCTGTAACTAGAGTGTGCGTCTTGGATTTAGTCTTTATGCAATTGAGCCTAAGTGGATACCGATTACAGATTCTGAAATGTTGAGTATACATGTGGACTGGCCACCCAATTGCTGCTTCACAGTATCATATTCTCTTTCTGTCCATGTACTAGTCTTGACACTAAAATAATTTGTGTTTAATGTCTAAATGGCAAGGATACCCTTCTGCTTTGTAGATTTTTTTAAAAATTAGGTTATACCGCCATTCTGTTCTGCACAAATAGGAGGTCTGTCTTTTGCATCATGAACAGTACAAAACAGTTTGATTTTCAAAAATCTTGGCGTTTTATGCAAATAGAATATAATGGTTCCAATTATATCTAAGAAATTCTGTAGTGACTACTTGTTGATACCCTTATTTGCACTGAATAGCACCATATTCTGAGTATTCCCATGAACTTCAATGGGATTGCTTGTTGAGTAAGTTTCTATTAAATGTGATCAAGGATAACAGAATCTTGCCCTATGAGAGAAAAGAGAAAAAACTAAAAAGAGATGAATACATTGACCCCTCTGAAAAATACAGCCAGATCTACTTTGTGCTCTGTCCAGCTTGACTAAGTTCCCAGGTTGTAAACTATCAGCTCCGCAGATCTGTGCAACACTCCAGAATCCCTGGCATTGGAGATTCCTGAGGGGAAAAGGTGTTGAGCTATGAACAGCTATGGATGAGAGCAGCATGAAAGATGCTCTAATTTACACTGAGGACAGGGAAGAAGTGGCTAATAACTAAGGTTAAGATTTTGTCATAGTTATTTTTAGTAAAATCAAGGACAGGTTACAGATAATAAACAAAAATTCACAGAAGCCTTTGACCTGCCCCCGAGTTTTACTTAAAAAAAACCCCTGACAAAATAGGAAGGGGGGGATCCAGCACCCACTTCTGCTGTGGCTTTGGGGGTCCCCCAGGTGCCTATGGTGGCTTGAAGATCCGGAGTCCCCGCTGCCCACAGTGGCTGAAAGTGCCAGGCTCCACTCCGTTGCAAGTGGCAGCTCTGAGTTGTGGGGTTCCCCCATCACACGGTGGCTGGGAGCTCCAAGGAGTGCTCCTCCCTGCAGATCAGAGCTCTGGAGGGCTACCCCATGCAGCTGGGAGCTGCAACTGGCAAGTCAAAATTGAGTAATTATCTAATGGTAACTGGTACACACTAATTGCTGCCAGGTGGTCTTGTATAGAACTGAGGGAGAGCCCAATGATTTTGACAGAATGTAGATAGTCCAAAGTAAGGGGAATATTTACTGACTTGGGATTTGTGTTTCAGCTGCGTGCAGATGGAAAAACTCTTCCACTCAGTTGAATAATGTTTTCTAGTGAAGTCCTTTCTGCTGTTATTAAGGATGGTTTGTACTTCAGAGCAGGAATGTTTTAAGTCTGACGCCCATCCAAAAACCAAGCAATGAGATGAAGTGCTCCGCGGATGGGGTGATTGATACTGCATTTCTCCTGGGTCAAGAGATCAGGAAAGGACAGGACACTGATTGAAGGATGAGATGACACTAAACAGAGATTTAGGAACCAAATTTATTTGAGCCATGTGGGGGTGAGGAGGATGACTCCTGCTGTGCCCTGTTCTGTTGAAATTTCCATAGGACTTGAGGTAGGAATGGTAAGGGAGGAAAGGCATAGTTCAGGTTTCCTGACCAGGTCAGAAGGATAGCATCGCCCTGAGAGCATAGACCTAGAGCTCCCATATAACAGTAGATGTTGCATTTCCTGTTCATTTGGGAGGCAAACAGATTCCAGATGGGGTTCCCCTTTGAGAGAAGATATGGTTCACTACCAAATCATGCAGTTCCCACTCATGATCAATAGCAAAATGCCTAATGGGGGGTATCTGCCAACACATTACAAGGTCCCAGAAGGTAAGATGAGGACAGGGTGATTCAATTCATAATGCACAAATTACATAAGGTGACTACTTCTATACACAAGAGAATGGATCTTGCCCCTCCTTGTTGATGTAAAAGCTGGTTATGCAGTTTAACATTATGAAGACATGATGGAACTGGTTAAACTGAAGAAAGGCATTGCAAGCCTATCAGACTGCACAAAATTCCAAAAGACTGATGTGCATCCTGGTTTCTCAGGGCATCCAGGTGCATTGTGCTACATGTCCATCTGTGTGGCCCCCCCAGCTCAACAGGGAGGCATCTGTAATTATTGTATTGCCAGTAAGGGGGGATAGTAAGGGAATGCCCACACATAGTTGATGGGATTACATTACATTACATGAGAGATTACGTTACTTTGGAAGGAAGCGTCACTGTGGTATTCATGGTGTGTTTGGTCAGCGAATGCACTGTTTGGAGCCACACCTCTAGGCAATGTAAGAAGAGTCTGGCGAATGGGGTAACAAGTGCATGAATCCACATGTCCCAGAAGGAAAACAAGTTCTGACTGGCACTTGAGGGTTGCAAACAACCTGGTCTATCAGGTTGTTCATGGCATGAAACCTGTCCCTTGGTAGAGAAGCTCTTGCTGTGACCGAGTCCAAAGACACTTCATGAAATCCATGGTCTGTATCAGAGTGAGGATATACTTTTCAAAGTTCACACTGGCTTCTAGAGAGAAAAGGAGCTGAAGTATTAATGAGGTCGATATGCAGGCCTCTTGAAATGTCCTGGCAACAAGAAGCCAGTTGGTGAAATAAGGGATGACAATCAGACTTTTCTATCTGAAATGAGTTGCTATTACCAGGATGACTAGGTAAAGAGCTTGGGATCAGTGGCAAAGCCAAATGGAAGCATTCTGTACTGGAAGTGGCCCACCATGAAACTGAGAAACTGATTGTGGGGGGGATGAATGTCCACGTGAATGTACGTGTCCGTCATAGAGGGAGCTGTAAATGGAAATGTCTTTTTACATGGGTGGGATCATGGAAGCAAGTGTGATTATATGAAATTTCAGCTTCCAAATAAAGCGGTTGAGATTGCAGAGCTAGAGAATGGGTCTCTAACACACTTTTTTTTGGGGTACTAGGAAGTATATCAAGTAAAAGTCTTTCCCCTGGTGTTGGAGAGGTTTCCACTCTATTGCTCCTCATTGGAAAAGGGACTCTACTTCCTGCCTAAGAATCCCCTCATGAGAATGGTCCCTGAAGAGGAATGGGGATGGAGTTTTTGGAGGAAGTAGGGAAGTAAACTATCGCATAGCCAGATTGGATGATGTCTAATACCCACCCACCTGGTGTTAAAGCACTCCAGTTGTAGAAACAGAGCGCTACGTGACTGTCGAAGGATATGCGGGTATAGGGAAGTGGCAGCATAACTGATAGTGTGCAGTTCTCAAACTCCCATTATAGATGTAACAGGAAAATTTTAGTAAGTGCACAAGAGAGACTTGAGCAAAACGCTCGTAAGTAGGACCTAGCGGCTTTGTCAGGACAAAATTAAAGTTCTATGACAGCAGAGGTTCCCTAATGGGAGGAACCTAGAGAATGTAGGGGAGAGAAGTCCTTGTTCTTAACAGAACTGTGTTGAGCAGATATTACAATCATACATCAGAGGGGCAACTTTCCTGGATTACAAAAGGATGATTTGAACTGTTCAAGACCAGAAATGGCCAACTGACTAATGTGGACTATCCTCCACATTGTAAGGTGAGTATCTCTAGGTTGGATTCTAGGCAGAATCCTCCCTTGTGGTTAAGACAGGACCTCTGGACAGAGAGGCAGTGATTATGGTGGCTCTCTGGCCAGCTGAAGATACCAGTGCTAACAAGGTCACATTGAGATTATTAATATAATGTTTGCTCTATCCAAACTGATATTCCTTATGACCCTGGTTATCAGGGAAATAGGAGAGAAGGCATACAGAATAGTGTTGGATTGAGTCCTGAAGCATCACATCTAAGAGGGAGCTTTTGTTCCTGTATACTCTTCTGTGATAAACTTGTCATTTGGTAGTTTTGTTGGGCACAAAGATGTCTATTACTGTATGGCCCCATTCGTCAAATGGTGCTACTGTCACCACTGATTTCAAGGACTACTTCTGTTGATTAGATGGCCTGCTGAGCAAATCTACCTCCATCTAATCACCCCTACAAGGTGAAATGCAATGAGGTTTAGCTTTAGATGAAGCACAGCCATAGTTTTATTGCTTCCACAGATAAGAGCTGGAAATGCACGCCTCCATGTTTATTGATATAGCACATGGCTATAGTGTTGTCTGTAAGCAACTGTATTATATAATTCTGCAGGGATCCGCAATAGGCTTTAAGGGCCCACTGCACTGTTTTGAGCTCTAGCATGCTGATAGAGAATCTGGACTAAGGTGTTTCAACAATCATGTACTTAGAGGTTTTGGTACTGTGGACCCCAGGCCAGACTGGAGGCAACAGTGGTGATTGTGATGGGCAATGAAGATTTCTCCTCCTCCCCAGAAGATATTTCCCCTGTTTTCCTACCAATGAAGCTATTGGAGTACTTGAGATTGGATGGACCTTTGAAGGCTGTGTACATTCACTGTATAGTGAATCACTGTGATAGAATGCACCCCTGTATTCACACTGTTCATACTACTGTAATCATCTTTGTACAAAAATATGCCTTGTAAGGTATCATCTGAAAAAGAATAATTCACTGGTCAATAATATCATGATGAAATGTGTGTAGCATATGTAAAGTTATAAACAAACTGAAATTAGCTACAGCCCACTTCATTGGATGCATACAGTGGAAAATAGAGTAGGACGATTTTACATACATAGAGAACATGAAACAATGGGTGTTACCATACACACTATAACGAGAGTGATCAGTTAAGGTGAGCTATTACCAGCAGGAAAGAAAAAAAACATTTGTAGTAATAATCAAGATGGGCCATTTCCACCAGTTGACAAGAAAGTTTGAGGAACAGTAGAGGAGAAAAATAAACATGGGGAAATAGTTTTACAAACAGTTTTACTGTTCCTCACATGTTCTTGTCAACTGCTGGAAATGGCCCATCTTGATTATCACTACAAAAGGGTATTTTTTCCTCTCTTGCTGGTAATAGCTCACTTAACTGATCACTCTCGTTATAGTGTGTATGGTAACACCCACTGTTTCATGTTCTCTGTGTATACAAAATCGTTCTACTCTATTTTCCACTGTATGCATCCGATGAAGTGGGCTGTAGCCCATGAAAGCTTATGCTCAAATAAATTTGTTAGTCTCTAAGGTGCCACAAGTACTCCTGTTCTTTTTTCAGAGATTTAAAGCATCTGTAATTATACTAAGATAAAAGTTTATAAGGAATATTAATCTTCATTCTTCATAACCTCAGACAACACCTAGTATTTGAAAGAAACTTCTCTCAATAAGCAACTTACTGCATTATTTTCTATTTTAGGGGTTTGTATACTATCTTCTGAAGAGTCTGGTACTGGCCAATGATGGAAAAAGAATAGAAGACTCTGTTCCTACAATGACTTATGCTAATAAAATGTACTTGCAGATTAATAATTATTATAGAGCATTCCTAGATTTTGAATATCTCAGCATAATGGAATCGGGGCATATGTCTTGGATAGATTTACAGGAGATATAGAGTAGTTTTGATTCAATGAATATATATATATATAATATATATATATTTTTAATGAATAATAGAATTTTATAGTGCCTTACATGTCCATAGACTGTTCCAACTGTTAAAGTTTGAGAACCCTTGTACAGTAGGATAATGCACATGCAGCTGGACAAAAAGGCATGAAACAATGAATCTCCATACAACTACAGTTCAAAAGATATGTTGAGACCATTTTAAAATATCATTTTGCTAATATGTTGGCAAAAATGTGACTAGGGAAGGGCTGTATAAAATAATTTGCCTTTAGAGAAGCACATTTATTTGGTGTAATTTTAGTAGCTTCACTTATTCTCACCTCATCAGATCCTGGACTAAATTCATATCCAATTGCAAAACACTTGAACCCATAGAAACAGGCCTTTTCATCTTTCACATAGTCTGATGCAGTCTCCAGTGAAAAGAGTGCTTCATTTCCTAACAGGAAACAATGAAATTAACATAAAATAAAATAAATCTATGTGAATTCCTCCTTTTTCATCCACTTTTGTATCACAAAAAATAAATATGAAAATTAGCCTTTAAACATAACTGGTAGAAGAAACACTTGAGCAATCTACATATCTATACCACACAGAAGAAAGCAAATAATTACTCCATGATATCCAACCAATTGCTATAATTGGCCCACCTTTCCACTCTGAATCCTGGCTTCTCCTCAGCTTTATATTCTAAAAACTAAACTTGATAATTCAGTCTCATTATTTAAGATAGTCAAAATTAGACTTTTGATGACTAAGTAAAGTTTATTCCTCTGGAAATTATTGTAATTTAAATTCACTTTTGTTAATTATACTCCCAAACCCTCCATTTTATTTAAACAGGCAATTTATAAACTCTTTTTACCTGGCAACACTAAAACCATAGTAGGCCATCCAGATGTGCCTGAAAATTTCTTTAGTTCAATCCATGAATTAAGATTTTCATGAACAGAAGTCTGCTTTTGTCCAAATCCTGAGTTCTGGAGAATTCTGACAGGAATTAGCAAGCGAAGGACATCCTCTGATTGAGCAGTGCCACACTGAGCATCGAACTCTATTGTCATCCACCTGACGCATTCTGGGAAAGTCACCTAAAACAAATATTAGTCAGAAAATAGACACAAAAATCATTGTACAACTTCTAATTAATTTTAGTTTAAGTATCTTACTTTAAACTTAATATTTAAAAATGGTCAAGTATTGAAAGATAAAGGAAAGTTACTTATCTCGATGATTTTGTTCTGGGTAAATAAAGTACTAGAACATGGACAACATCTAAAGGGTGCAGGCTGGCTACACCTTTTGGTCAACTTTTCTTTTGGTGGAGGGGGGGAGAGGAGAGACAGGCAAATTAATGTATTAGACCAAATGAAAATTTGAGTTTCAGAGAAACAGACCACACCTTAATTATCTCTGAGAAAGATCAGATAAGGAGGACCAGCTATAAGGTCTTGAAGTTGACCCACTCATGACAAGGCAATTGTCACAAGAAAAGCCATCTTCAGGGAAAGATGATCTAACAAATGTGTGGTCATAATTGTTCAATAGGCTCTGCATTGGAACCTAAGAATGATACTAAGATCCTAGGACAGAGCTGGTCCTCGGATTGTAGGAAATACCTGAAGGAGTCCTCAAAGAAATATGATCACGGGATGATGAGAAAAAAACATGACCCTGAGTTAGTTGATGATGAGCAGAAATGGATGCCAAACACACACAGAGAATATATAAATAATCCAGATATTTTCTAAGATAGTCAATATTCAAGAATATGAGGGATCTCTGTCTTTGATGAGGAGAGGCTAGGCTAGGCTAACCACTAGAAAAGCACTTCCATTTTGCAGAATAAACAAACCTACTATGATCTTTTCTACTCTGAATGAAGATATTCTGCATATCCATACAGCAAGTTTTCTCCATATCTTTTAACGAGAGAGCTTCCAGGCCATGAGATAGAGAGGGGTAAGATCTGGATGAAGTGTGCTTCAGTTGTTCTGACTGACCAAGTCTGGCAAGAGAGGACATGATATTTGGATAAAGTCTGAAGATTTGGAAATGAATACTGCCTTGGCCAGGCTGGAGTTAGGAGAATGACTAACGCAGAATCCTGATTGGTTTTCCTCAAATCATAAGGGCTTAATGGGATTACAGGATAGGCATAATAGAGACTGTCATTCCATGGAATCAGAAAAGCATCCACCTTCAAACCAGGGCTCAAACTTCTTCTAGAGCAGAAACTTGCATTTCTTATTTCCTCTGATTGTAAACAAATCTGCATGGGAAGCCCCAATGCCTGAATACTGACTTGATGACAGTCTATCAACCACCTGAGGTCCTGTATGAAGTGATTCTTTGTACAAGTGTCTGCTCAGATGATCTGCCAATATGTCATGAAGACCTGTCAAATTAATTTCTGATTATCCAGTGGTGGATACACCAATTCCACAGCACAATAGTTTCTCTGCATAAGGGAGTAGATCTGGCACCTCCTTGCTTGTAGATATAGAACATTGAAGTGGTATTGACCATCACTATTTGGATGTTTTGGGCCTTGATGCGAGTCAGAAAAGCCATACAAGCCAGATATACTGCTCTGAGCTCTAGGATGTTGCTATGCAGACAAGCCTCCTCTTTGGACTGCCAACCTTATATTGTGAGGGCATTCAAATGCTCTCTCCATCTGAACATCACGGCATGGGTCACTGTATACTTTACAGGAAATGGCAGGGAGAAAAACACCTTGACATACTTGCTGAGTATCCTTCCGCCAGTTTGGATCTGCATGTCTAAGCTGTGCAAACTGAAATGATAAAAATACTTCAGCTATCCTCGAACAACAACTTGGATGAAGCTGGGACAGGGAATCACAAACATCCATGAGGCTATATGGCCTAGCAAATGCAGATGTGTCCTCAGGGTCATCTCAGGAGTCTGCCGGGGCTGCGTGATCGTAGACACTTGTTGAATCTGGTTTGAGGCAGATACACCTCCACCATAAAGGAGTCTGAGAGCTACAATAGATTCTATTTTCTTTGTAGAAATTAGATGTTATTTGCTTTGTTTATTTTTAGTCCCAACCTCAACAACAGGTACAGTATATACTGATTGTTACCTGCTGAGGAGATTTTCCATGAGCTAGCTAATTCAGAGGTGGGCCGCTTACTGCTATACAGATGTTGATATTCCAAAATGGAACACTTTGTTTTGCTAATGTGAATTACCAACTACAAAACAGAGATATTTCCTTTGTGCTTGCTGAATGGGAATATATATCATGTAGATCGAGAGCTGGATTTTGAGGTATGAAAGCAAGACATATTATACCTATATCTCAACAATCTTGTTTGATGATGAGGTAATTCACCAATGGCCTGAAACATCTGTACAAAACATATGGGGCAGACTTATTGCTGTTGATGGCCGTAGGTGGCTGCCGCAGGGATGGAGGTGTGACTTGTGATACTTCAGGTAGATTACTGTCTTCTAGTGTGCTAAACAGACCACAATGCCCAGTAAGGCCAGGAGGAGGATATACAGGGATAAAGAGTGAGAGGCGGATATAGCAGGCAGGGGGTCCTTCTCTAAGCTACCCTGACCCCTATCCTTGGGACACCTGTCTGAAATATATGGGTCATAAAAAAGGGACCGTTGGAGGGTGGAACCACCCCCACTTATGTCCACAGCAGAAAAGAGAAATGAGTGATCTCCCTTAAATCATAGAATATCAGGGTTGGAAGGGACCTCAGGAGGTCATCTAGTCCAACCCCCTGCTCAAAGCAGGAACAATCCTCAACTAAATCATCCCAGCCAGGGCTTTGTCAAGCCTGACCTTAAAAATTTCAAAGGAAGGAGATTCTACCACCTCTCTCTAGGTAATGCATTCACCACCCTCCTAGTGAAATATTTTTTTTTTTTTAATTTTTTTTTTTTTTTTACTAATAGCCAACCTAAATCTCCCCCACTGCAACTTGAGACCATTACTCCTCGTTCTGTCATCTGCTACCACTGAGAACAGTCTAGATCCATCCTCTTTGGAACCCCCTTTCAGGTAGTTGAAAGCAGCTATCAAATCTCCCTTCATTCTTCTCTTCCGCAGACTAAACAATCCTGGTTCCCTCAGCATCTCCTCATAAGTCATGTGTTCCAGTCTCCTAATCATTTTTGTTGCCCTCCGCTGGACGTTTTCCAATTTTTCCACATCCTTCTTCTAGTGTGGGGCCCAAAACTGGACACAGTACTCCAGATGAGGCCTCATCAATGTCCAAATGGAGCAGCAGACTTGATTGGGACCTGAGAATTACGTTGTGCTGGGAGCTTTTTAGATGGTGCTGGAGATAAACCCAATATGGACAAAGAAAGCAAAAGGACAGAGTCAAATCTCTGATATAAAAAAAAACATCAGTACCAACTGCATCAGTGCCAAAACAAAAGTTGAAAGGGTCAGTACCAAATTCAACAGTGCCTATATAGTTGATACCAAAACTACTGGTGCTGAAGTGTAAGTGCAGCCTACTACTATGAGAAGGCCCTGGGGTGGTACCAAGACAGTGAGCAACAGTTAAGTCCTTTTGGGCACTATGACTCAGCCTTGAAGTGCCCTTATTAGCAGAAACAGAGAGATTTGTCCCGTTTTTTTTTTTGTACTCCCAAAAAACTTTTAGTGGAGACCCACTCGTATGCTCCTTAAAGAAGTTGAGCAGGGGTTTACCTCTCTCAACATGTGAGGAAGAAGCAGCCATGGAAGCCGCAAGAGAATGCCTCACAAGGACTGAGAGAGTCCTGGAAGACGGAGGACTTAACAGAAGCATTCTAACTGAAGATTACTCCAAACCAGATGGATCCTGCCTCTCTGGACCAGAGGCAGGTCTCACGGATTTATCCAGGAGATAAGTTTTTAATCTTGCCTCCTTGGATTCAGCAGTTCGTTACTAGTACATTACAAAGTACATTTGTCTTTAATGTGCTCCTCCCCAGGGCAAAGTAAGCATGTAGAATGTCTATGGTTGGGAGTAGAGTTGCCTCATACAATGAACAATATTTAAAGCCAAGAGATTTTTGACCATCTCTAAGGCTGACTCCTGGTACTGGCTGAATGAAAAGAACTTGCCTGAACTAAATCCTACATTAAGACACAATAAGATTCCTGTCAACTGTCTTAAACTACATTAAAACTATCCTATCCTAAGAACAGCTGTTTAAAATAAATTGGGAAAAGTGGGAGCAGAAGTACAAGAGACCAAAAACTGCTAAGTCAGCGCCATGTCTCAGCCACAGGCAGTGAAAAGGAAATGAGAGCTGGTGGTTGTGCCATTCCCTTTATGTTCTTGGGGGGAGAGAGGGTGCTAAAAGGCACAATAGGAACAGACATGACCCAACGGACACCACTGGCTAACATATTCCAATCTCTGGCACATGCGCACCAGAAATGACACACATGTAGATAAGTACTCAAAGAAAAACAGGTTTTTTTATCTAAAACAATTGAAGCAAATGACTGACTTCTGGGGACTGTGGGAAACTAGTCTGCAATTTTGGTTCTCCTTATTAGATTCTAATCATCCTTGAAAAGAAATCCAAAAGAAGGAGGCATGAGAATAATCTTTTGTACACAGATTCATCTTAGGTTTTAGAGTAGCAGCCATGTTAGTCTGTATTCGGAAAAAAAAAGAAAAGAAAAAGGAGTACTTGTGGCACCTTAGAGACTAACAAATTTGAGCATAAACGTTCGTGAGCTGTGAATACATCCGATGAAGTGAGTTGTAGCTCACGAAAGCTTATGCTCAAATAAATGCATTATCTCTAAGGTACCACAAGTACTCCTTTTCTTTTTGTAGATTCATCTTAAGTTGCCCATTTTCCAGACCATTTCCCCCTTCTTTTTGCATTGCTCTAATGGCTCCCCCATTCTCAACCAAATCAAGCATAAGCTTCTTGTCACCATTATAAGTCCCTATGCCACTTATTCCTGCTTTACCATGCAATAACCACACAATTATGATTAATGGATTTAATGTTTTTTGTCTCAGAGTAATCTCTTTAAAAATCAGGCTAATCTTTACTTTATGTGATGGCCTTACCTACAGTTTACTTCATGTGAGTGCCTTACCTATGCAACTCCATGCCTTGTTCTTTGGACTTCTTTTCATCTTAACCTTAAAGTCCAAATTTCTCGGGTTTGTAATGTTTGTTTTGGGTAATTACAACATCCACAGAATGTTTTTTTTCCCCTTAAAACTATTGATCGGCACTGTCAATAGTAACACCAATTTAAATGTTTTTTGTCCAGGATTTATTTTTCAATTATCAGTTTCATATATAAACACTAAACAAGAGACCCAAAGAGAATGCCACCATAGTTGAACATATATAGTATCAATCTTAGATAACTTTTTGAGTATTAACTTTTAAGGACTGATTCAGTGGTATGCTTTGGCTGTTTTGTGCTCTCCTAAAACTGTACAAAATAACTGAAGCATACTGGTGAATCAGACCCTTAGTATCTCAGCATGTAGCTACAGAACGTCAAGACAAGTGAGAGCTGAGGGCCTAGTATTCTACCAAGGAACTCTTTACACATATGTACAGAATTCCTCATCACAGTCATTTCAATCAACAGAATTAAGCATGCAAATTAACTGGAGAGGAAAGATGATGACTGGTTGAGTTATCTCTAATGTTACAACAGCCCCATTTACGATCAACCTAATTATAACAATTACTAATAAGTTAGTTTAATTTCAATATCATTTCCTGAAATGTAACCTAATAAGTCATCTATTGGCAATGTTTGAAGGAGCATGCTAAAATGTTATTGAGATCATCGGAGACAAAAAATATCTGACAGTGTGCCAAGTTTCTTAAATGAACCCTTTTATATTAATTTTAACTCAGACTAATTAAGAGATTTATTTGTATGTTGTCTGGAACTTCGGGGGTTCCCTGTATGAAGAAAATATTACAGGGTCAGAAACTCAACTCCTTTAGGAAGCCCAGAGAGTTTAAAGCTCAGGTGATTATTTCTGTTTTCTGCATCAGCTGCCTTACTCTCTAAACAGAGCACCCTATTTTCAAGAGCAGCAGATATGAATAAATTGCAGCTTGTATTGATTTAGTACTTGCAACCTTCTGCTTCATACTTTTGACTTCACTATGAAACGCATCAACTCTAGAAACAAATATGATTTATTGAAAACTACAGGAAGGACTTAACCTCTTGAGAATTTTGCATCCTAAATGGTGGTCAGATTCGAGGCGACCTCATGAATAATTTTAATTGCCAGATATCCTGGCCATCAAAACAAACTGGTGGTGCTACAGTATCGGGGGTCTCCCCTTGCCTAGAGCTAACTATACTTAGACTCAAAGCTCTGATATCAGATTTCATAAGAGTACATTTTAGCACTCAATAAGAATGTTGGGGATACGCATTTGGACTATCTTTCCCTATGAGGACAAACTTGTGGGGTATTATCTGTTAGGTTCATGAATAGGCAGGAGTTTGCCAGGAGCTCACAAGGAAGGTGCTTCAGTCAAAGCACAGCACTACACATCTATCTAGCTTTGTTCCTTTAAACTTTGAAAATGTGACGTATATTAAACTTTCCTTTGTTTATTTTGATTCATAACAAGAAATAAAACTTTACATTGTTAAAGAAACCATCTAAAAAGACCATCACTGCTGAACAGAAAATAAATCAGAAAGTATGTTACAACAGTGAAAACATCGGGAAACTGCGTTATTTAAATGTGTATACAAAATGAGAATTTAACTAAAAGATTCAGGTTACGTACAGCTTTGCATCAGTTGCCTCAGAACAAGTAAATAACTCATTATAGCATGAGATTCATATATATAAAATCAAACAGTCCAAATGCTGTATACTCACAGCATAGAGAAACTAGGTAACAACTTGAGAGATGTTCTTAAAAATCTATGCATATTTTGAATTTATGATATGTATTAAAAATTGCATACAGACACAGAAATGGTCCTTACCTTATAGTGGGTAACACAAGCTGGTTTATAAGGGTGTTCACTTTCTATGACAGCATAGTGATTAGAGGTAGTGCCAGCTGAGAGCCCTTGCTCAGGTTGGTTTCCTGTGGTGCTGTCTGTAGACTGATTGGGGTTAAAGGAAGGAGGGGCATACTTCTGATTCAAAACAGCTACAGAGGGAAGTAACTGCTGTACTAGGCCAAAGACTTCAACAGCAACCTGCAATATGTCACAGTAGAAGATAACATATTATATGATATTGGGAAGTCAAAAAGCCTATAGTTCTCTACAGTACTTGTTTCGAACAGTCTCAACATTAACACTATCAATGTTCAGTCATGTAATTTGTTTACTTAAAAAAAACAAAAACAAAACAAAAAAACCCACACCCTCCTCCCCTTCGTGCTTTGGCCACCATTCCAGAGGACATGCTTTCATGCTGATGGGTTCTGCTTGATAATGATCCCAAAGCATGCAGACGGATGCAAATTCATTTTCATCATCGAGTAAGATGCCATCAACAGAAGGTTGATTTTCTTTTTTGGTGGTTCAGGTTCTGTAGTTTCTGCATCGGTGTTGCTCTTTTACGATTTCTGACAGCATGTTCCACACCTCATCCCACTCAGATTTTAGAAAAAAGAAAAGGAGTACTTGTGGCACCTTAGAGACTAACAAATTTATTTGAGCATAAGCTTTTGTACATAGCATAGCTACAACGCTACGCTGTAGCTCATGAAAGCTTATGTTCAAATAAATTTGTTAGTCTCTAAGGTGCCACAAGTACTCCTTTTCTTTTTGCGAATACAGACTAACACGGCTGCTACTCTGAAACCTGTCAGATTTTAGAAGGCACTTCAGATTCTTAAACCTTGGGTCAAGTGCTGTATCTTTAGAAATCGCACATTGGTACCTTTTTTGCATTTTGTCAAATCAGAAGTGAAAGTGTTCTTAAATTGATCAACAAGTATTGGGTCATCATCCGAGATGGCCATAACACGAAATACATGATAGAATGCAGGTAAAACCACAGAGCAGGAGACATACAATTCTCTCCCAAGCAGTTCACAAATTTAATTAATGCATTATTTTAATTATTTTAATGAGCATCATCAACATGGAAGCAAGTCCTCTGGAACGGTGGCCAAAGCATGAAGGGGCACACAAAAGTTTAGCATATCTAGCACATAAATACCTTGCAACACGGGCTACAAGAGTGCCAAGCAAACACCTGTTCTCACTTTCAGATGACATTGTAAAACAGAAGCAGGCATTTATTACATTATCTCCCATAAATGTAAACAAATTTGTTTGTCTTAGAGATTGGCTGAACAAGAAGTAGGACTCAGTGGACTTTTAGGCTCTAAAGTTTTACATAGCTTTGTTTTTGGGTACAGTTATGTAAAAAAAATCCACATTTCTTAGTTGCACTGTTCACTATAAAGAGATCGCACAACAGTACTTGTATGAGGTGATTTGAAAAATACTACTTCTTTTATCTTTTTTACAGTGCAAATATTTGTAATAAAAATGATAATATAAAGTGAGCACTGTACACTTTGTACTCTGTGTTGTAACTGAAATCAATATATTTGAAAATGTAGAAAAACATTCAAAAATATTTATAATAAATTTCAATTGGTATTCTATTATTAATAGTGCGATTAACCGCAAATAATTTTTTAAATTGAGTTAATTTGTTTTGAGTTAATCGTTTATGTTAATTGCGATTGACAGCCCTAGAAAATAAGACACTGAATAAATAGTAAATAAAAGTTTAGTTACTACATTAATGCTGTATTTTCCCCTTGATCCCTATGCAAACCTCCTACAGACATTAACTATTGTGAATTTAGGGGCATAAAAAGTCTTGAATTTGTATCCCTGCCATTGAGCATAATTAAACATGAAATATGTCCCTCTCCTACAATTGGGTTTAACATATCTATAAATAATATAAAATTAACTTTAAACCTATGTTTCTAGATTTTAAGCCCACTTCAGAGAAGGGCCATCTACATTTGCCATTGACCTTCCGAAGTATAGTGTCATGTCCATTCACAGCAATATGCAGATGATCAATCATCAATATAGGCCACAAAAGTTACCAAACTGGGGAAGAAACCCCCCCTCAAATGGATGAATAGAGAATCACCTCACATATGAATTTGCTAAAGAGGGACACAGATTTCACCAAGCCAGAAAAAGTTATTTTCACGCGAAAAAAACAGAAAAAAGTCTCTTTAAAACAAAGAAATCCCATTTCAAGATCCAGAATCACAGCAATGTTAAAACTTTAAAGCAAACAATTAAATCCCATGAGGTTATTGCTTAATTTGTGAATAATGAAGTATCAAATTCTATCAATAAGCCTCATATTTTTGTTACTTTGGGGTGACCAATGCACTGAAGAAGATGGAAAGCGTCCATCTTAAAGAATCTTTTGTTATTTTTTGGTAAAATTCGTTCTGAGGCTGCAAGTTACAGCCATGTGGACTGAAGATGTTATAACAGCGGAAAATTAAAAAAAAAAGTATTCAAGTAGTCGGGGCCTGATGAAATTTATCATAGAGTACTTAAAGAACTAGCTGAGAATCTTGGAACCATTAGCAATTATCTTTGAGAACTCATGGAGGACAATGGTCTGTCCCAAAGAACTGGAGAAAGGCAAACATAGTACCTATTTTTAAAAAGGGGGAACCAAGAGGACCTGGAGAATTACAGACCAGTCAGCCTATCTTCAACACCTGGAAAAATTATTTATTAATTATTAAACAATCCATTTGTAAGCATCTAGAGCAGGGGTTCTCAAACTTCACTGCACTGTGACCTCCTTTGGACAATAAAAATTACTCCACGACCCCAGGAGTGGGGACCGAAGCCTGAGCCAGCCCAAGCCCCCCTGTGGAAGGGGAGCTAAAGCTAAAGCCCAAGGGCTTCAGGCCCAGCCAGGGGACCTGTAACCTGAGTCCTGATGCTGAGGGCTGAAGCCCTCGGCCTTTGCTCCCGGGCCACAGAAAGTCTAATCCAGCTCTGGGGTCCCTATTAAAATTGGGTCGCAACCCACAGTTTGAGAACCGCTGACCTAGAGCATAATGCTATAAGAAATAGTGTCATAATAATAGAAATAATAATAATAATAATAGAATAAATATATAAATATTTAAATAATATTTAAATAAATATATAAATAAAAAATATAAATAATAGAATAAAAATAATAATAGAAATTTGTCAAGAACAAATCATGCCAAACCAATCATAACTTCTTTCTTTGACAGGGTTACTGGCCTAGTTGACTGGGAAAAGCAATAGACATGATGTATCTTGATTTCAGTAAGGCTTTTAACACAGTCTCACATAACACACTCATAAGCAAACTAGGGAAATGCGGTCTAGATGAAGTTACTATAAGGTGCATGCAGAACTGGGTGAACGATGAAGTGAGCTGTAGCTCACGAAAGCTTATGCTCTAATAAATTTGTTAGTCTCTAAGGCGCCACAAGTACTCCTTTTCTTTTAGTCAGAGAGTAGTTATCAATTGTTCACTGTGTAGTAACTATGGCCAGAGCACTAGCACCTGCTGCAGGTTTGAGTTATTGACATGTTATTAGGGCCTGCAGCTGTGATGCAGCAGCATGGAATGCTGACCTGGGAAGGGAACAGCTCATTGGAGAGTAGCTCAAACTGGGGAAGGGGCTTGGATGACTTCAGAAGGAGAGGCAGTTGGAAAACGCTGTTGGAGAAGACGATGACGAATCTAAATGCTGAGTTAGTGAATGAACTGGGGTTGGGGTACAAAGTGAGGTTAAAAAAACTGGACATGTTTAATTTTGAGAGTGAGGGGGGCCCTGCAGGTAGGACAAGAAGAAATGGGCTTAATCTGCAGCAAGGGAGATTTAGGGTAGATATGAGGAAAACCTAACTATAAGGGTAGTTAATTTCTGGAATAAGCTTCCAAGGGAAGCTCTGGAATCCCCATCAATGAAGGTTTTTAAGAACAGGATGAACAAACACTTGTCAGAGATGGTCTAGGTTTATTTAGTTGGTCCTGCCTCAGCACAGGGGGCTGGATTTACTGACTTCTTGAGGTCCCTTCCAGCACTACATTTCTATGAATCTATGAAAAAGCGGCTAAGAAAACATTGCTATAAATTGGTCTTTTAGATAAGTAATATTCTGAGACAACATTAGAGAAAGGTAAGGGTAGAGAAAGTGCCTATAGGCAATTCTTGTTACCATGGCTGAAAAACCCTAACACTTCTGAGGCAGCCTTTAATGTGGCAAGTGTTCTAAGGTGAATCAAGAATTCACAAGAATATACAAACACAAAAGTGCCTTTCAGACCACAGCCATCTCTTATACAGCATTTTAAAAATACATCTGTACAGGCTACTGAAGAACATACCTTGGGAATCGCTGCAGCTACTGGTCCTATGTAGGCTATTATAAGAGGAAGCAGCATTGAAAACAGACTGGAAGAGCTGAGCAATTCTGGAATGTCTTCAGCTAAACAAAGATAATTACAATAATTGGATATCATTCTTTATAATGAATGTATTATAGCTCCGACAAAATTAAATTCTTCTGTTTTGCCAACTGTATAGTAATGGTTTATAGAGTAAAAACTTATGTTTACATTGATGCATTTTCAGTATAAATTTTCATCATAAAGTACACCCTGTTTCAGAGTCAACTTAAGAGCCTGCAAAATTCGTTTTAAGGTAAAATCCCCATTTAAAACATTCACTTCATAAAAAGCTTCATTTGTTAGAGCAGAAATAAAGTATTCTGTCAATTACTACTACTAAAGGTATAAAAACTGTTAAATTCAAAATAAAATCTACAACAAATTTCTAAAACATGGTCTAATATATTAGAGTCAATTAATCCTTATTCTGAAGTAGTAGCCCAAACAACACTAATTATTTAAGACCAAATGATAATCTCCTAAAAATGGGGATTTATTGTGAAAATGCTCAAACACATTATCTTCAACAGTTTTGCTGATAAACACGGTAATTAAAAACATGCTGTAATGTATACAGGAGACAGTAGCACCAGAACGAAGGGAGGGTGGGAGGGGATCAGGGCCCTCCCACTTTTTGAAAGTGTGGGTCATGGCCCATCCATTTTTCAATGGGGCAGACCTTGCCCCCTTCCCCTCCTCTTCCCTGTGGGGCCCCACCCTCCAACCAGGTCAGCGTGGAGCCCAGCTGGGAAGCCTGGGCAGCTGTGGGGAACCGCAGCAGAATCTCAACCTGCCCTAGGCAGGGGACCCAGGGAACAGGGACATGGGCTGCGCAGCCCCAGTTGAGGGTCCACCACAGTTCCCTACAGCTGCCGGCCCGGCTCTTATCATGGCCAGGCTGTGGCTCTGCTGTTCCCCCAGGACAGAGTTGGGTTGGGGAGAGCAGTGCTAACAGCGGCGGGGAACGGATCCCTCCACTTGTCCTGGGGGGAGCTTTAGGGGGTGGGCAGAGGGCTGCTTTCGACCCCCCACTCCCTGGGAGCGAAGTGGATGGGCTCCCCAACCCTATTCTGGCTTGGCAGTGGAAAGGGTCTGGGGGGGGCCCAGTTTTGAGAAGGCTCCAGCACCCTTGACAGTAGATGAATATCCCTTGGGGGGCAGGAGGGGGAAGAATTTTATGTTAATACTATCTATACTGGAAAGACACTGATCTCTCTACCATTAATTCGTGTTGACAAAGAATAAAACTAAGTTTCCATTAGAAAAAAAGTCTTACCATCTACAGCAAGAGCCCTGTGTAACAGGTCTTTGGCAGCTCGTACCACAGCACTCACAACAGAAATAGCTCGGCTACAGTTTTTATCTTCTTCATTAGCTTTACTTAAAAGCTGTGACTGTAGATCTCCATCATACTCACTCCTGGATAGCAGATTAAGTTAAAGTGAGTTCATAACATCAAATTTTACCTTTAAAAGATATGATTACATATACTTGACTTTTAAAGCAAATCTTGACAGACGCTTATTTTAAATTGCACAAAGATAATCAATTCATTTATAAAACAAACAAAAAAAATAATAGTGCATGTAGTGAGAGACCATGGAAGAAATACTGAAAGTGACAGCTACATAAAAACCTTTCTGAATCAATTTATTTTGATTTGAAGAGAAAATGTATATCAAAGTTGAAATATATTCCTCTATTTAGATGCTTTCTTCAAATCTTCTATCACAGAAACATCCTAACTGCTATACTGGACTAGGTCAATTGTCCATCTAATCCAACAAAAGATTCTATCAGTTTCACTACAGCAACGTATAAAACTTCTATTATGGAAATTTTAGTGATAGCACTTCCTTAGGAAACGTCTTTCCCTCTTAACTGACGGAATAATTTTATGATGAACAGCCCTGGATGGGAAAATTTTCCTACAAGATAATTTTTTTTTCTTTGAAAAAGACGCTAGGACATAGTGTCTCCCTATGAATTAATGGAGCAGTACACAAAACCTTTCCAGTCATGCACATAAGGTGCTAGACAGCTCAGTAGACACTTTGAAAGCTGTCATATGATTTTTTTTAAACACACACTATTTTAAACCCAAACTGAAACTATATCCAGACTCTGAAAAGGGGGAGGGTCTCAACTGTCAAACTCGAAGAGAAGTCATCGGGTAAGGAAAATGTCCCATTCTCTCCTGGACTCTCTATGCTAGCCCAAAACACATGAGATTTTCCAAAGTATCAGTCTAGACCATTATGTGGGACTAGCATCCCAAAATGCACCACATATGATGCTCCTTCTGAATACTGCATTGGAAGAGGCCTGGGCATCCATTCAATAGCGTTTGAAAAAAGCATGGAGTGATGTCCAAGTGACTTCTTCACACTGGTAAAGAAAGATGTTTATGCCAATAATTCTGACAAGCAATTCTTGAGTGATTCTGGGACTTCCTTCCTGCTACTGATGTAACCCTCACTGGAGAGTTATTTTATCCAATAAGACAGGGTAGATTTGACTGTTGCTTTTTCCCTTCTTAAATTATTTTTTCCATGAAGAAAAGCCTCCTTGACCCCCTGAACTTCTGAGTTCTCTTGGGACATTCTTAATGTTCTGATCAATCACAAACTAACAGTACAATCCTTACTGTTCCTTGGATTAGGACACAAAGGAGGAATACTTATATTTGAGGTTAAAATAAAGAGAGACCCTTGAGCCAAATTTCTGGCACTATCCTAAGCACTTCCTCCTCCTGATGAAACACAATGAAAGAGGCTGAACTTTTGGCAACCAAGGACAGGAGTTTAAGTGAGAGTGGCCACAGAAAATTCCTTGTAATGGCTCAAATAGTAGTTTGGCAAGAGTGTTCAGGACCAAGTCTAGTTCCATGGTGTAACTGGTGACCTGAAAAGCAGCCTCAGATTCTTCAGAGTCTTATGGAAACATATGACCAGAACATGCCCTTAATGGCATTTTATCTAAAGGATCCTGTAAGGTTACAATTACTGCCAAGTGGATTTTCAGTGAACTGGAACTTATTCCTAAATCCAGACCACTCCCAAAAATATCCAGAACACTGGGGACTATAGCATTGAAGTAAATCCTTCAATTGTCACACCAAGTAGAGAATACTTGCCAAACCAACACATGATGCACTGTGGTACACTGTTCCAGAGAAATCATCAAAACTGAAATCACCATATCTTTTTCTGTAGTCATTGACAATGGAACCATCCGATGAAGTGAGCTGTAGCTCACAAAAGCTTATGCTCAAATAAATTTGTTAGTCTCTAAGGTGCCACAAGTACTCCTTTTCTTTTTTTGCAAATACAGACTAACATGGCTGCTACTCTGGAAACCTGTTATTAAGAGATGTGCTGTCAATGCATCCCAGAACTGAGGCTCTGCTGCCAGATTTACCATGTCTGCATACTGAGATGTTACAGCCTTCTATGCTATTTTTCAGTTTTCTACAAACAGTGCCAACTGATCGATCTTTCTATTCTTTTTCTGCCCACATCAAAAGCAAGTTCAACACCTCCTTAGCTATATCCTTGCTTCTTGGACTTATTGAGAATTTATGTACCAAACGATGATCATGTTGCCTGTCTGTACCTAACTGGTACTTAACCATTTATCCTGAGCTACCACATTTCAAAGATAGGCTTCCCTCCCTGATAGGCTCACAACCATAGACTCAACCATCGGGGTGACTCTTCTGCAGGTTCCTGCTTTCTAGCCACTACCTTCAAGTCATTTTGTCTGCAGAAGGCAGTTGGAAGTGCATCCCAAAGATTTTATGGACCACAGTCTTGGACCAGAAACAATGGTCCTTGAATACATGCTCAGAATTTTACTACAGTGCATCCAGGATGGCCTTGGGAGACGTCTGTACCTGAGGTTGAGCAGTTCCATGCTCCCTCTTTTTCTTAGGTTAGTCTCACTTCAATTTGTAGTCTTTGAAGTTAGAGCTTAAATCTGAAGTCAGAGTCTGAGTTGAACACCCTGCAACTGTTAGCAAGGTGCAGCTGCTAGGCTGTCTCCCTTTTAGGCAGACTGAAACCCTTCTTGGGAGGGGTGGGTTGACCAAGAGAAAAATGCTGCTAGGACAGAGGAGTATAGGCAGTCTACCCCTCAGAGGCAAGGGCTTCAGCTACAAGTGTCAAGAGCGTAGGTGCCATCAGCCAGAAAGCAATGCCTAGAGCTTTTCTGTGCCTTTGAAGAAAGGAAGAGAAAGGTAGTCTGATTCTTGAACGGGGAATTCACCTATCCCTAGTCCCTGGACCCAGGGTGAGATATGACAGAACTCCCCACATGCCCAATGTTTTCACTGACTAGCTCAGTAGAGCACTACCTGTGGCTTTTGTGAGAGGGGATGCTCCCCTGTCCTGTGCTCTCCTTGGATTTTTTAGCTGTTAAGAGGTTTCTGGTAGACAACATCTTGTCCTCTATTTTGCCTATTCTTTCCTAGGCCTGATCATCCAAGAGTCAGAAATCTTCAACAAACGGACCGCAAGCTGAGAAAGGCAAAACAAATGTTTTCAATAAGTTCCTGAGTACAGCCTAGGACAGCCACACAGTCCCGTCACGATTTTTGAGGTCCCCGACCCTTATTTTCTCTTCAATCCTTTGTAAGAGTCAGTGAAGTACTGAACTCATCACTTGCTGTAGACAGGAACAACTCAGCTTATAAGTCAGAAAGACTTCTATATGCATTGTCTCCATCTGCTTGAAAGGAGGAACCAAACAAGAGAGTCTGATCTGGCACAGAACATTGAAGAGAAAATATGTTTTCATTAAGTTTTCCACAGTGTCTGGGTTCTTTTTCTTAAGTGGTACAGTTAATTTAAAACTCATCAGTGTCTAGGAATAGGTTAAATTATTCCGTTTGTTTATAGAAGCTGTGTTGTTTTGTCCCTATATCATATAATATTCAGTTATGTATTAAAAAATTTTGCTTCAACCAATTTATATAGTACGGAAGTGAGGCTCAATTTTTAAATTACCAATATGAGTCAATATGGCTTATATAAAGGGCAATCAAGCCAATTTAGTAGAATTGCCAATTAGAATTTTTTGAGGAGGTCAACAAATACGTGGACAAGATGATACAGTGGATATAATGTACTTGGACTTTGAGAAAGCCTTTAACAAGGTCCCTCACCAAAGGCTCTTAAGCAAAGTAATCAGTCATGGGATAAGAGGGAAGGTCCCCTCATGTTTCAGTAACTGGTTAAAAGACAAGAAACAAAGGGTAGGAATAAATGGTCAGTTTTCAGAATAGAGAGAGGTAAATAGTGGTGTCCTACATTGATCTGTACTGGGATCAGTGCTGTTCAACATATTCATAACTATAACAGGGGTCACAAAAGAACTAGGTAAGTTCATGGAGAAGAGGTTCAACAATGGCTATTAGCCAAGATGGTCAGGGATGCAACCCCATGCTCTGGATGTCCCTAGCCTCTGATTGCTAGAAGCTGGAAGTGGACAACAGTGGATGGATCACTTGAAAATTGACCGTTCTGTTCATTCCTTCTGAAGCACCTGGAATGGCCACTGTCAGAAGACAGGATACTGGGCTGAGCCAGTATGGACATTCTTATGTAACATCACTTACTGACATTTAAAAATTAGATGCATTTTCTACCCTCCAATCTCTCAGTGTAGTAGCTGATCTTTAATAGAACTATAACATTTTGTTGGCAGCTTAGTTTCTTCATGCTCAGATCCTTCAAAATCTTGGATAAATATCTGTTTCTGGAGACGTGTTGCTATTTTATTTATCAGTTTGTTCCAGAACCACCTCTACCACCATTTTGATCATTGACAGTGTGTCATTTTTATTAATTGATAAGAAAACATGTCTCCCCACTGTATTTTCCACTGAATGCATCTGATGAAGTGAGCTGTAGCTCACGAAAGCTTATGCCCTAATAAATGCGTTAGTCTCTAAAGTGCTACAAGTCCTCCTTTTCTTTTTATGTCTAGACTAGGTATCTCCCCAGCATATTCTGTAGTGAACATTAACAAAGAAATTATTTAGCTTTGATACACAGTTCTTATCCTCAGCTTCTCCCTTTACTCCCTGAAAGTGCAGATCCATCAACTATCTCACAGGAGTCCTGATTCTGATTAAGAGAACTTAAAGTATTTCTTTATCACAGCAGAAATGAGAACAATTCCTATATTGACATGTTGTCAAAATCAGACCCTAGGTGCCTGAAGTTGGCCACCCAGAAAGTGAGAAACAGAGTTGTTAGCCACCTGCAACAAATTTAATTTTAGTGACTCTCTCAGTGTTACACAGAAGTCTGTGGCAGAGCCTTCTCTTGGGTGGCATTCAATGGACATAACCACTTTCTCTTCCTGTAGTTCCCTGCCTCATTCTCTACACACCTTTCAACTTCTAAATCAAATGAGGAAGAAGTTCTATAAACAGACTCATTTTTCTATACAATCCGATTCTTTGAGGGATGGGGGGAATACAGGATAGAGGAATAGTTCTCAAGGGGTGATCCCATTCCAGGAATGATCCCCTCAAAATGTGTAACCTGCATGAAAGATAGAGGGAAGAACAAATGTTACTTACTGATGCTCCAAAATCTGGCTTTAAAAGTCAGGATAACAATGGAGAAAGCAGGAGAGCTAAATTACCACAATGTTTTCCAGATTGGAGCACAGAATCTGAAGCGAGATTAGAAGAAGTGTAGCCTTGCACCAGAACCTCACGGAAAAGTCTAAACTGCCTCCAAGATTTGATGGCAGAGAGGCACAACCCAAATGTCCTGGATGAGAGGGACAGATCATGATCCAGAAAGCCAACTGTTTTCAATAAAACAAAGCTAAAAACAACATAATTGAGTTGGAAGAGCAAGATACTGTTCTAACCAAAGCTGCTATCTCTACAAAATTAACTTAGATTTGTTAGTTCCTGTGAATTCTCAAATGGATTTATGTTAAGTTTTTATGAAAATTTTTTTTTTAAATCAAGCATGAGAGCTCACAGACCTGTAATAAAGAATCTGTGGAATTTGTCCTCGTGTTTGGTTTGTGCCATTACTGCTCAGACTACATGTACTGAACGTAAATGTCACACCATCTGGACACTGGATTGTGGTCATTCCCCCATCTCCATTGGCAGTGCGGCTTCCATAGTTCCTCAGACGGACTGCATATTTCATATTTTCCTTCAAAACAAAAGCCAGAAACAGCAAACAACATTAGACTGGTACACAAAATTTGTTTCATAATAGTTTGTATTATTCATGTTGAAAGCACATTCCTACTTAATATAATTTGATTCAATTATATTAAAAACAGTACATGGCTGAAAAGTATTTTACACACACACTAGCTTTCAACTGAATTTTATTTTTAGAGTATTCCCTTAAGTGGAAAAAAAGTGTGGCATCTACTAAAAGTCAGAACTGTCTGCCCTCAAAGTTTTTGTTCACAGTGATGTAAACTGTATTATTTCTGTTTTTTTAAAAAATTAATTAAAAGATAACGTACCCCATTGACTAGAAACTCCACAAAATTAGCTGCCAATATATATACACATAGAAAAAATGTTGTGCATCTAAAAATATTTTAATTAGTATACAAAGTTACATTCTATTGAACACTGACACTCAAAAATAAGATTTCATTCATTTTAGATTTGAACTTGACACTTATTGGGCAGCTAATGAAATGACAATTTTTTCTAGATATGTTGTGTTTTTTATTTCTCAACAAAACAATATAAATTTAAATGAAGCATGTACTTGTCACATCTATAAAAGAAATAGAACCACAGCTATTTTTCAGCACCAATTTAACTCTAATATTTAATTTTTTTAAATAAAAAATCCACAGCATTTACTGACAATAAATGAGGAATTACACAGCTTTTCCTTTTATTTACCTTCAGAGGCACAACTTTGTCAAGTCTAATTTCAGATATGTCACTGGGGGAATCATCTGTGGTGTATGTTCCTTTAACTAACTCTAAGGATGTCCATCTATGGGAATGAGTTGAATCTCCAGCATGATCACTCTAGTTTGAGGAAATATAAAATCAATTTTTAATTTGTATAAAATGTAACCATTTATTTATGCACTTATTCTAATAATACTTTCAAAGTTACATTTTCCTGCAAAGAGATTGCACTATGTCAGAACTCTGTGTACCACAAATACCACTGTTTTTAAAGAGTTAAAAACCCTTCAGCAAATAAATAGCTCATTTACACCAAAAACTTAGGTAAACTTAGCTATGTCACTTAGGGCTATGAAAAATGTCACACCCTGTGCGACATAGTTAGGTCAACCTAATCTCCACTGTAGATGCAGCTAGGTCAGCAGAACAATTCCTCCATTCACCTAGCTACCACCTTTAAAGGGGGTGGATTTACTACAGTGACAGAAAAACCCCTTCTGTCACTGTAGCAAGTGTGTACACCACAGTGCTGCTGCAGCTCCATAGTTGTACTGCTGCAGTTTGTAATGTAGATGTAACCTAAGGCTCTCCTCATAAAAAGTAAAAAGAAAAGGAGTACTTGTGGCACCTTAGAGACTAACAAATTTATTAGAGCATAAGCTTTCATGAGGTACAGCCCACTTTATTGGATGCATACAATGGAAAAAAAAAGTGGGGAGATTTTATATACACAGAGAACATAAAACAATGGGTGTTACCATACAGACTGTAACGAGAGTGACCAGGAAAGGTGAGCTATGACCAGCAGGAGAGCGAGTGGGGGGAACCTTTTGTAGTGATAATCAAGGTGGGCCATTTCCAGCACTTTACAATAACGGTAGGAGGGAAAATAAACAAGGGGCAATAGTTTTACTTTGTACAATGACACTTAGGTCTATAATCGAGTGACCAGTTCTTGACGTCTGATTTGTGGCATTGCTGGCACATGATGGCATACATCACATTGGTAGATGCGCAGGTGAACAAGCCTCTGATAGTGTGGCATCATCATAGGGCCTAATCACATCAGCCATCATGTGCCAGCAATGCCACAAATCAGACGTCAAGAATTATAACGTTCAAAAACCAGTCGGAGAACACTTTGGCCTCTTTGGTCACTCGATTAGAGATCTAAAAGTGTCATTACACAAAGTAAAACTATTGCCTCTTGTTTATTTCCCCTCCTATCGTTCTTGTAAAGTGCTGGAAATGGCCCACCTTGATTATCATTACAAAAGGCCCCCCCCCCCCCCAAACCCCCACTCTCCTGCTGGTAATAGCTCACCATTCCTGGTCACTCTCGTTACAGTCTGTATGGTAACACCCATTGTTTCATGTTCTCTGTGTATATAAAATCTCCCCACTATATTTTCCACTGTACGCATCCAATGAAGTGAGCTGTAGCTCACGAAAGCTTATGCTCTAATAAATTTGTTAATCTCTAAGGTGCCACAAGTACTCCTTTTGTTTTTATGGATACAGACTAACACGGCTGCTACTCTGAAACCTCTCATAAAAAATGACTTCTAAAACGAGAATTTATTTTCCCACAACTGCATGCTCCTACCATTCAGAACCCAAGCACTGTGCCCAAAAGTGAACAACTAGGACTACAGGTGCACCAAATCATACCTTGTGTCTTCACTAGAATGAAGGTATCATCTAGATACTTCTATACAATATGTTGTATTGGGAGCAAAGCACTTGATTCCAGTTGCAAACAGATTTCTGCACAGCAGCCCTTTGAATTACCTCTGGCTGCAGTCTCTGGCTTTTCTTTTTGGTATGCACATTTTCTATGATAGATTGTTAGGTAAGCCCTCCACAGCATGCTGCACCTCAAACCAGACTCTCGTATATTTTTGCCTTTTTTTGGTCTATTTTCTATCTATGCTATTTTACTTCCTCCTTTGTTTTTTATCATCTGTATATATTGCTTTCAAAAGGATTTCCTTCTCTATCCCCATCCCTCATTTTTTGTTTCCCTTCTTCTGGGCGTTCCCTCTGGTTTCTCCTGTCCTACAGAACCCCAAACTCTCTAGGTGTTTTCCTCCCTTCTCTCACTCATCAGAAAGCTACATGCCATATGGAGTAGGAACTGATTTCTAAGGACAGATTCAGAGGCCAGAATACATAGAATCATAGAATGTCCAGGTTGGAAGGGACCTCAGGTGGTCATCTAGTCCAACCCCCTGCCCAAAGCAGGACCAATCCCCCATTTTTTGCCCCCCATCCCTAAATGACCCCCTCGAGGATTGAATTCACAACCCTGGGTTTAGCAGGCCAATGCTAAACAACTGAGTTATCCCTCCCCCAAATACATACGTGAATATATGAATACATGTGCTTTTGCACCTGAGATGAGTGCCATGAGAGCTAAGAACAAAAACTTGGGGCAATTTACTGATTAATTTTTTGTAGTACAGTAACACCTTGAGGCCATAACATATGGGAACATAACATAGGGAACAGATGGCCAGGATCCCCTGGGGGACTAACATGAAAGGGAAGGGAGTCCAGGAGAGCTGGCTGTATTTCAAGGAATCCCTGTTGAGGTTACAGGGACAAACCATCCCGATGAGTCGAAAGAATAGTAAATATGGCAGGCGACCAGCTTGGCTTAATGGTGAAATCCTAGCGGATCTTAAACATAAAAAAGAAGCTTACAAGAAGTGGAAGCTTGGACATATGACCAGGGAAGAGTATAAAAATATTGCTCGGGCATGTAGGAAAGATATCAGGAGGGCCAAATCGCACCTGGAGCTGCAGCTAGCAAGAGATGTCAAGAGTAACAAGAAGGGTTTCTTCAGGTATGTTGGCAACAAGAAGAAAGCCAAGGAAAGTGTGGGCCCCTTACTGAATGAGGGAGGCAAGCTAGTGACAGAGGATGTGGAAAAAGCTAATGTACTCAATGCTTTTTTTGCCTCTGTTTTCACTAACAAGGTCAGCTCCCAGACTGCTGTGCTGGGCAACACAAAATGGGGAAGAGATGGCCAGCCCTCTGTAGAGATAGAGGTGGTTAGGGACTATTTAGAAAAGCTGGACGTGCACAAGTCCATGGGGCCGGACGAATTGCATCCGAGAGTGCTGAAGGAATTGGCGGCTGTGATTGCAGAGCCCTTAGCCATTATCTTTGAAAACTCGTGGCGAACGGGGGAAGTCCCGGATGACTGGAAAAAGGCTAATGTAGTGCCCATCTTTAAAAAAGGGAAGAAGGAGGATCCTGGGAACTACAGGCCGGTCAGCCTCACCTCAGTCCCTGGAAAAATCATGGAGCAGGTCCTCAAAGAATCAATCCTGAAGCACTTAGAGGAGAGGAAAGTGATCAGGAACAGTCAGCATGGATTCACCAAGGGAAGGTCATGCCTGACTAATCTAATCGCCTTTTATGATGAGATTACTGGTTCTGTGGATGAAGGGAAAGCAGTGGATGTATTGTTTCTTGACTTTAGCAAAGCTTTTGACACGGTCTCCCACAGCATTCTTGTCAGCAAGTTAAGGAAGTATGGGCTGGATGAATGCACTATAAGGTGGGTAGAAAGCTGGCTAGATTGTCGGGCTCAACGGGTAGTGATCAATGGCTCCATGTCTAGTTGGCAGCCGGTGTCAAGTGGAGTGCCCCAGGGGTCGGTCCTGGGGCCCGTTTTGTTCAATATCTTCATAAATGATCTGGAGGATGGTGTGGATTGCACTCTCAGCAAATTTGCGGATGATACTAAACTGGGAGGAGTGGTAGATACGCTGGAGGGGAGGGATAGGATACAGAAGGACCTAGACAAATTGGAGGATTGGGCCAAAAGAAATCTAATGAGGTTCAATAAGGATAAATGCAGGGTCCTGCACTTAGGATGGAAGAATCCAATGCACCGCTACAGACTAGGGACCGAATGGCTCGGCAGCAGTTCTGCGGAAAAGGACCTAGGGGTGACAGTGGACGAGAAGCTGGATATGAGTCAGCAGTGTGCCCTTGTTGCCAAGAAGGCCAATGGCATTTTGGGTTGTATAAGTAGGGGCATAGCGAGCAGATCGAGGGACGTGATCGTTCCCCTCTATTCGACACTGGTGAGGCCTCATCTGGAGTACTGTGTCCAGTTTTGGGCCCCACACTACAGGAAGGATGTGGATAAATTGGAAAGAGTACAACGAAGGGCAACGAAAATGATTAGGGGTCTAGAGCACATGACTTATGAGGAGAGGCTGAGGGAGCTGGGATTGTTTAGTCTGCAGAAGAGAAGAATGAGGGGGGATTTGATAGCTGCTTTCAACTACCTGAAAGGGGGTTTCAAAGAGGATGGCTCTAGACTGTTCTCAATGGTAGCAGATGACAGAACGAGGAGTAATGGTCTCAAGTTGCAATGGGGGAGGTTTAGATTGGATATTAGGAAAAACTTTTTCACTAAGAGGGTGGTGAAACACTGGAATGCGTTACCTAGGGAGGTGGTAGAATCTCCTTCCTTAGAGGTTTTTAAGGTCAGGCTTGACAAAGCCCTAGCTGGGATGATTTAACTGGGACTTGGTCCTGCTTTGAGCAGGGGGTTGGACTAGATGACCTTCTGGGGTCCCTTCCAACCCTGATATTCTATGATTCTATGATTCTATGATATCAGGGACCCATTCTGCAATAAGCTAGTACAAACATATGGTAAGAGACAAGCCCTGTCCTGAACATCAAGAATCTAAACCAAAGGGTCAAAGAAATATTACCCCTCATTATGTAGATGGTGTTATAGTCACATAGAGATTAAGAGCCTGATCCAAAGCCTACTGAAATATATAATAGGACTTCCATTTATTTCAGTGGGCTTTGGATAAAGCTGTAAGTGACTTCCCAAGGTCACAAAGGAAGTCTGTCACAGATGGGAATTAACTCAAAACTTCTAAGTCCCAGTGCATCATTGCAATCAAAAAACCATCCTCTCTCTCAGGAAATACCCGACTCAAAATTATGCACACGTGAGCTTCTTCCAAGTATGGCTATATTAGGGTTCATTGAGAAAGCAGGGAAAGATGGAAGACAGGTTTCAGAAGCCAACTGCTGCTTTACTCATACTTAAAGCTGCACATTTGCAATGTGGAAGGGAAACAACTTTACTCTCACTACGATTCTGTTTCAGATTTCCCTCCGCCACACTTCCCATCCCCAAATAGGCTGGCATTCCCATCCCTCGGGGTGGGAAAGAACATATCTATATACTGATAAAACTCAGCTGAAAGGATATGAGCTCCCTTTACCACAGCTTCTCTCTTTAGTGCTATAATTGTATTTATTAAATCCGAAGACTTTAAAGATTTTATTTTGAATAATGCTACTAATATTAATACTAATATAAGTTCGTAACATACTGTATTGGTGCACTGATATCTTGGAGAGTAAAAATATACATGTCCTACTTTAACATGTATTATTTTTGTTTGGGTTTTATTTATTTATTTTTTTAAACTGCAATACTTACATCATCAACTAACACCTCCAGCTCATATTCATGAATTCCTCCTCCTCCATAAACAGAAAACCCTACAACAACTACACCAGGTTTGTCCACAGAGAAACAGATTGCATCAGGGGACCCATTACCAGTATTCCAACTTCTTCCCTGACTTGTTTTAGTGAATCGGTTTGTGCTGGATTTGACAGAATGAAGGGAGTTAAGTCCATCAACCTGTAAAGAAATAAATGTAAGCAACAACTAGAATATACTTTGTTTTAAATGGAAGAAAGCAAAATTATCCCAATTATATAAATATTTTTAACTTAGTAAATTTAGAAAGCAGTGTTAGAACATCAGAGATATCACAAAAGAGGACTTTATTGCAACTTTAGTTAAAAATAAAAAGATTTATATTAACTGCATCTCTTTCTCAATTTGTCTAAAATAAATGACTACATATTTTTAACAAAACTAGGTAGGAAATATTTTAGAAACTTTAAAATGGCAAGTTTAGCTTGAAATTTCTTTTTAAGGAAAGATCTACAATATGGTAATGTCATGTATCACTTCTGTCACTCTTAGCAGATCAAATGAATCACTTTACTCATTCTTAAGGCACCAAAAAGTTCAGCTGATTTTTGCAGTTTTTGTTTTAAGAATGGATATGGCAAAATTCTGGAATACTGTTGTACTACTAAATGGAAAATTACTTACCTATAATTGGAGTTTCTTTGAGCGTGTGGTCCCTATCTGTACTCCACACATGGTATGGATGCTCTCTATGTGCATGAAAAAGGAGAATTTGAAAGTAGTGTCTGTTGGTCTGCATCCATGCCCTGATGTTCCTCAGACTCAGTACCGAGGTTACAAGGGAACGTGCGGATCGACCACCTCCCCAGTTTCTTCTCTATTGTAAACTCAGATATAATCCCAAGCAGAGGGCAAGGAGGATGAGTAGTGGAATATAGATATGGACTACACATCTCAAAGACAGGTAAGTAACCTTTGTTTCCTCTTGAGTGCTGGTCCCTAGGTGTACTGCACACGTGGGTGACTGCTAAGCAGTATTCAACTAGGAGGGGGTACAAGAATGCGGCAGTATAGATGTATAATACTACTGCCCCGATGACTACATCTGCAGAAGAGGCTTGGACTAAAGCGTAATATTTCATGGAGTTGTGGATGGAGGCTACCTTACAAATGTCCAATATAAGTACTTCCTGAAGAGATGCTAATGAAGTTGCCTGTGCTCTAGTGGAATGGGATCTCACGGTGTCTGGAGAAGGAAAATGTGCTAACTCATACCAAAGGATGATACAGCCAGAGATCCACTTAGAGCCTTTGAGCACACAATGCTTGCCCCCATCACTCGCTATAGTGACAAACAGTCTAGACAACTTCCTAATTAATTTCATTCTTTGCAGGTAAACTGTTAAAAGCTCCTCAGAGATCAAGGGAACGAAGTCTCTTCTCACTGGAAGCACGAGGTTTTGAAGAATATTGGTAGGCAAATTCACATGAAACTTGGTGATTACCTTAGGGATGACTTTCAGGTGGAGGCAAAAGGAAACCTTTTCCTTATGAAACATGGTGTACTGCAGATCAGCTATGAGAGTTCTCAGTTCACTCACCCTCCTGCATGACACGATGGCAACAAGAAAGGTGATCTTCATAGAGAGATGGGACACTGAGCATGCAGCTAACAGTCCAAAGGATAATCTAAGTGCTGAGAATACAAGATTGAGGTCCCATTGGTATGTGGGCTTCACTACTGCTGGGAAGGTCCTAGTGAGGCCCTTTAGGAGTCTGGTTGTAAGCAGCTGAATAAAAACACAAACAGTCCTCCTCCAGAGGGTGAAAGGCACTGATTGCTGCTAAGTGGACCCACTGCAAAGACCTGATTGAAAAGACCTGATTGAAAAGTAGAAAGACCTGATTGTCTTGAGAGTGAGGAGGCAGTAAATACCAGGGATACTTGCACAGTCTTTGAAGAGAAAGATGATGTTGTGCCCAGCTAGAGAAATGCCTTGATTAAGCTAGATAACATTTTCTGGTGGAGTCTTTTCTGCTGTGGTTGAGAACAGTCCAACTGGACTCCGAAAATGAACACTGTAGGTCTGATGCCTATCCCAATACCAGACTGTGATGTGGAGATGTGAGAACCCAGACAATCTAATCCCACCATTCTCCTGATTCAGCAGATCTGGGAAGGGCTAGATGCTGATGGAAGGATTGGTGAACATTTGCAGGAGGTTCAGAAACCAGAACTGCCTGGGCCACCTGAGTGTTATCAGGATCGAGCAACTTCAGCTGAGACTGAGGATTAGCTAGGCCAGCCTCCAGGCTGATTAATGAGCTCAACTGAGTTGTGATAGGATTGCCATTTGATTGGCTGAAGAGAGCCAGGAGGCCTGCTTTTAAGATCAGCAGCATCTGGTCATCAACTACTCAATGCTTTTGCCCTCAGCTGTGACCACTCTTGCCTCTGCCTGCTATTATCTTTCTCCAGCCCTGATCCTATCCTGCTCCAGCCCCGCATTCCCTTCCCAGCTCCTGGCTCTGACCCTTGGACCCTGATGCCCTCAACCCAGTTCTAACTATTCATTAAGACTGCCAACACCTGCCCAACAGATGCAACGAAAATGAACTGTGAATCACCCATTTGTGGTCTATGGAGATGTGTCTGCTGAAATTATCTGCCAGAGAGTTTTGTGAATGAAGGAGGTACATCACTAAAAGGGTGGAGTAATTCCAGATACACCAGTTCCATAAGTGGACCACCTCTATACAGAAGTATTTTGCTCTTCCCTGTTTGTTTATATAGAATCATAGAATCATAGAATATCAGGGTTGGAAGGGACCCCAGAAGGTCATCTAGTCCAACCCCCTGCTCAAAGCAGGACCAAGTCCCAGTTAAATCATCCCAGCCAGGGCTTTGTCAAGCCTGACCTTAAAAACCTCTAAGAAAGGAGATTCTACCACCTCCCTAGGTAACGCATTCCAGTGTTTCACCACCCTCTTAGTGAAAAAGTTTTTCCTAATATCCAATCTAAACCTCCCCCATTGCAACTTGAGACCATTACTCCTCGTTCTGTCATCTGCTACCATTGAGAACAGTCTAGAGCCATCCTCTTTGAAACCCCCTTTCAGGTAGTTGAAAGCAGCTATCAAATCCCCCCTCATTCTTCTCTTCTGCAGACTAAACAATCCCAGCTCCCTCAGCCTCTCCTCATAAGTCATGTGCTCTAGACCCCTAATCATTTTTGTTGCCCTTCGCTGTACTCTTTCCAATTTATCCACATCCTTCTTGTAGTGTGGGGCCCAAAACTGGACACAGTACTCCAGATGAGGCCTCACCAGTGTCGAATAGAGGGGAACGATCACGTCCCTCGATCTGCTCGCTATGCCCCTACTTATACATCCCAAAATGCCATTGGCCTTCTTGGCAACAAGGGCACACTGCTGACTCATATCCAGCTTCTCGTCCACTGTCACCCCTAGGTCCTTTTCCGCAGAACTGCTGCCGAGACATTCGGTCCCTAGTCTGTAGCGGTGCATTGGATTCTTCCATCCTAAGTGCAGGACCCTGCACTTATCCTTATTGAACCTCATTAGATTTCTTTTGGCCCAATCTTCCAATTTGTCTAGGTCCTTCTGTATCCTATCCCTCCCCTCCAGCGTATCTACCACTCCTCCCAGTTTAGTATCATCCGCAAATTTGCTGAGAGTGCAATCCACACCATCCTCCAGATCATTTATGAAGATATTGAACAAAACGGGCCCCAGGACCGACCCCTGGGGCACTCCACTTGACACCAGCTGCCAACTAGACATGGAGCCATTGATCACTACCCGTTGAGCCCGACAATCTAGCCAGCTTTCTACCCACCTTATAGTGCATTCATCCAGCCCATACTTCCTTAACTTGCTGACAAGAATGCTGTGGGAGACCGTGTCAAAAGCTTTGCTAAAGTCAAGAAACAATACATCCACTGCTTTCCCTTCATCCACAGAACCAGTAATCACATCATAAAAGGCGATTAGATTAGTCAGGCATGACCTTCCCTTGGTGAATCCATGCTGACTGTTCCTGATCACTTTCCTCTCCTCTAAGTGCTTCAGGATTGATTCTTTGAGGACCTGCTCCATGATTTTTCCAGGGACTGAGGTGAGGCTGACCGGCCTGTAGTTCCCAGGATCCTCCTTCTTCCCTTTTTTAAAGATGGGCACTACATTAGCCTTTTTCCAGTCATCCGGGACTTCCCCCGTTCGCCACGAGTTTTCAAAGATAATGGCCAAGGGCTCTGCAATCACAGCCGCCAATTCCCTCAGCACTCTCGGATGCAATTCGTCCGGCCCCATGGACTTGTGCACGTCCAGCTTTTCTAAATAGTCCCTAACCACCTCTATCTCTACAGAGGGCTGGCCATCTCTTCCCCATTTTGTGATGCCCAGCACAGCAGTCTGGGAGCTGACCTTGTTAGTGAAAACAGAGGCAAAAAAAGCATTGAGTACATTAGCTTTTTCCACATCCTCTGTCACTAGCTTGCCTCCCTCATTCAGTAAGGGGCCCACACTTTCCTTGGCTTTCTTCTTGTTGCCAACATACCTGAAGAAACCCTTCTTGTTACTCTTGACATCTCTTGCTAGCTGCAGCTCCAGGTGCGATTTGGCCCTCCTGATATCTTTCCTACATGCCCGAGCAATATTTTTATACTCTTCCCTGGTCATATGTCCAACCTTCCACTTCTTGTAAGCTTCTTTTTTATGTTTAAGATCCGCTAGGATTTCACCATTAAGCCAAGCTGGTCGCCTGCCATATTTACTATTCTTTCGACTCATCGGGATGGTTTGTCCCTGTAACCTCAACAGGGATTCCTTGAAATACAGCCAGCTCTCCTGGACTCCCTTCCCTTTCATGTTAGTCCCCCAGGGGATCCTGGCCATCTGTTCCCTGAGGGAGTCAAAGTCTGCTTTCCTGAAGTCCAGGGTCCGTATCCTGCTGCTTACCTTTCTTCCCTGCGTCAGGATCCTGAACTCAACCAACTCATGGTCACTGCCTCCCAGATTCCCATCCACTTTTGCTTCCCCCACTAATTCTACCCGGTTTGTGAGCAGCAGGTCAAGAAAAGCGCTCCCCCTAGTTGGCTCCCCTAGCACTTGCACCAGGAGATTGTCCCCTACGCTTTCCAAAAACTTCCTGGATTGTCTATGCACCGCTGTATTGCTCTCCCAGCAGATATCAGGAAAATTAAAGTCACCCATGAGAATCAGGGCATGCGATCTAGTAGCTTCCGTGAGTTGCCGGAAGAAAGCCTCATCCACCTCATCCCCCTGGTCCGGTGGTCTATAGCAGACTCCCACCATGACATCACTCTTGTTGCACACACTTCTAAACTTAATCCAGAGACACTCAGGTTTTTCCACAGTTTCGTACCGGAGCTCTGAGCAGTCATACTGCTCCCTTACATACAGTGCTACTCCCCCACCTTTTCTGCCCTGCCTGTCCTTCCTGAACAGTTTATAACCATCCATGACTGTACTCCAGTCATGTGAGTTATCCCACCAAGTCTCTGTTATTCCAATCACGTCATAATTCCTTGACATCACCAGGACCTCCAGTTCTCCCTGCTTGTTTCCAAGGCTTTGTGCATTTGTATATAAGCACTTGAGATAACCTGTCATCATATTGTCTGACATTATTCAGACATGGCAGGACCATGTAAGTGGGAGGAAAGCACTGCAGGCCCTTCGTACTGCCCGTAGTTCTAGGAGATTGATATGGATCGTGCCTTAGCCTTCTGATCAGAAAATTTAGGTGGATCCAAGTCTTTAGGGCCCAAGCATGAGGACTCAGCTGATTTGGAGAGAGTCAGAGAGGGATCTCTTCTTTTGGGATCAGATCTACAAGGGGATCTGGTCCTGCATTTGTGAGAATGCCACTCTCATGAAAAGCTTGAGAGCTCACGCTTGGAGGGGCACTGCTTGCAGACTGAGGCCTGTATATGGAATGGGAGGGGGTCCTCCTGGTCTAGATCTGATTGGGGTCTCATGGCTTTTTTCCATGAGATGCTTCCTCTGTTGAAGCTCTGTTCCTTCTCAAGTTTGGAGTGGGAAGGAGTGGTAGATGCTGCACGTGGCAGAAACATGAGCCCCTGTAAGGCAGTAAAGGCAGTATTAGTGGTCACTGCTGACCAAGAAGGAGCAGGGGAGACAGTTCTTAAGCCTTGGAACTCTGTGCACAGTCCTTCTTCCAAGGGGAGAAAACATGGAGAAGGCAGGGGAATAATGCTCTATACAACTTAAAAGGTCTACTAGGGAAGCACTAAAAACTATAAACACTAAGAACCATTTACAATATATGTACACAGATAAGAAGACTGAAGCAGCTTTGGTGAGAGAAGAGTCTTCCGACTCAGGCCATGCAGTGGAAAGAAGGAATTGGAAAGGAAGTTAATCCACAGCTTCACTTATACCCTTGGGGTAGGCTATACTGCCATTCGAGACATGGCTGGGAGAAAAGTAGGTCGGTGACAGCTTAAAGATGTCAGTCAAGCTGCCCACTGGATGAACTTTATGGGCTGGAGCATGTGCAAATGGGACTCCTCCGGTGAGGAGCTGAAACAATGTTGCACTCATAAAAAGCTATACTGGATAATGATTGAAATGCCATATGTAGTAATGAAGTATTCAAAAGGCACTTGTTAACCCATCGTATCAATGGTTATCTGTATTATAGTTCATGTAAATGTTATCTGAGCCTTCCTTGATTAATAAGGTTCTACTATTAGTGGATATAATCTGTAAACTCATGACCATGAATTGGAGTTATCCGCTGGCCAGGTTGCTCCACTCTGAGGTCAAAGGGGCCCTGGATGGGTGGGTCTGTCAAAATGGAGGCACTTCTGGGTTTCCTCAACACTCATTATCAGATTGGGGTGAAATTGAACAGTTCCTTATGAATACTGTGTAGGATAGGAAGCAAAAGAAGGTTAGGGGAGTCCTTCTGCAAGTCATGATATTGGTAATTAGAAACTTAGTTTGAGGAAAAAAAATGCCCTTGTGGCAGAGGTGATTAAAAGACCAATTGGTAGAGGGCGTTGAAGGGAAGGAGAATGCATGCCTTAACAGCCAACAACAGCTATCTGCCTTGTGTTCAGGAGCAAGAAGAAACAGTGGTCTAATCGTCTTTTAAATGAGAACATTTAATTTTAACTCTTCCTGAACAGTATTATTTGTAAATTCTCAGAAAATTAATTCTGTACCCAAAGAGTAATTGCTGCAATTTTGGGGAAGGTGCACTGTATTCTTCAGCAATAACAAAATGGCTAATCGTGAACAGCACTTCAATAATAGAGAGTGATTACACAATTTAAAAAAATATTTTAGTGATTTGAAAGAGACTTCCTATACATATGAGGAACAGCAGTAAAACCAGTAAAAATTTTCACACAGGTAGAAAGTGCGACCACAGTAAATATTACACTCAATGTATAAATATTGTAACGTACTTATATCAAAGATATTTTACAGAATCCTCATTACCTCAGATCCCAGTGCAGAAGCTGTAAGTTCACTCACAATACTAGCAAGAAGGCCACAGGTATTGGAAACCAGGTGTGAAGAGAAGAGCTCATTTTCTCGTCTAAGACTGTTTCTGACTGGTAACACAACAATAACCAGCATTTTTTCTAGCACTTCCCGAAAGCTTGTCATCCCTGAGATATTTTCCTCATTCTGTGGTATGAAAAGAAAAATTAGAAATGACAAACAGTATCTCTATATACAAATCATCTTGTAATAAAATAAATTATCTATCTGTAATAATAATTGAGGCATCAGTGCCTTTTTAAATTAGAACTTCAGATCACTTTAAAATCAAACCTTACGAAAAAATCTGACGCTAAATTCACATTCCTACATTTTGCACGAGCTCCAAAGAGGATAAGCAGATTTATCCAGTAAAACTTCACATACATCAACGTATAAAATATCTTTTTATATCATTGCATTTTTTGCATTGATTCTGACATCTCAGAACCACAATGATGCAAGTTTTAAATTTTGATTCCTTAAAATTGCACCGATACTCTGCAATCCAAGGAAAACACCCACCTTCTACCCAAAAAACTCCAACTTTTATTTGAAACGTGGGTCTACTTTAACAGAAAAAACCCTAAATTTTTCTGAGAATAAGATTTACCAGTTCAACCACCAGTACCTCTACATAAAAGTAAACTTGTAATGAAATAATTTAATTATCTTGCAATAATAATTGAGGTATCAGTACCTTTTTAATTAGGTAACTTTTAAAAAAAATCAAGACTTAAGGAAAATGTTGACGCTAATTCATATTTAGTGTACAATTGTAGCAACTCAACAATTCATTCAGCCAGACATAGATTTATGTTTTTTCTTCTCAAATACAATAAAAACTAGGTTTCATTAAGAATATTATGCTATAACCTGAAAGACAATTCCTAGATAGGCTTGGGCATAGCCACGACGGTCATAATAGACCCTTATATTCCGTTACCTCATCAATAGCTATATCCCAGCAATGAAAGCTCTCCCTACTGGAGGAGATTGTCTCAGCTTTTTTCATATAGCATCAATCATGAATCATACAATGAAAGTCAATGCAGAGATTAAGCAGATATGTATCAGTCTGCATGTCTTATCTGTCCCAGAAGCTTCCGCTTTTCATAAAGGTATGTCTACATTGCATCGTAAACCCAGGCTCTGAGTCAGCTTTGCACCCAACCCCCCACACCATCCACCAGAGTGGATTTGATTTAAATCACTAGTCAGGAAGACTCCATTTAATCATGGATTTCTACATAAAAGTGCATTCTTGTTGGTGGATTTTTTTTTTTTAAATCATAGATTTTTATCCACCCTGCCATCCACACACAAAACCTTCTGAGAGGTGCCAGAAGCCTCTCAAGATGCAGGCCTGCTGACTAGCCCAGGGTACTAGTTCAGTATCCCACTGTGGCACAGGTCCAAGCCTGCTAGCTTTGTAGTGTGGATGTAGGCAAAGCCCAGGTCACCAGACTTGTGTTTGCTATCCCACAATCCCCTAGGCCTGTGTGTTCTGAACCTTCAATCCCCAAACTTTCCCACCTGACTTCCAGGAACTGGTAGCAACCTCCTAGTTAAAACACAAGTGCCTGGCATTTAACCCTTCCCTTTCATGTAAGCGCCTCAGCTAACCCTATCATACGTTAACTATGCCCACCACTAACAAGCAGACTAACACTCAATATACTGCTAGCTGGACAGAGGAACACAAAGATTCTGATGAATCTGTGGTGTGAGGAGAATAAGAGAGCCATGGTTTCAGCAAGAACTCAAGAAATGAGCACTGTTCACAAGCATCTTGGAGAGGCTGGCAGCACCTGTGCTCCACCAGCCCAGAGATCAATGGTGGGAGCAGGTTAAGACCTTCAGGAATGCCTACCACAAACCCAGGGACAGAAACCACACCTCAGGGAACTCCCGGTCTACCTGCCCCTTCTACAAGGAATTTGATCAAGTGCTGGAGACCACACCAAGAGGCCTGAGCAGGGATGGCATGCTTATAACCACAGAGGCAGAACCAGAGGAGTGCCTGCAGTTACTGGATCAACCCCTCAAAGTAACTCTGTGGCTGATACCAGTACCAGATCAGGCTATGCTGCCAAAGCAGTTGGAGCACATCCTGGGCCCATATTCAGAGGATCTGTTTGGGGACGGCCCTGGGAAGCAGCCCACAGCCAAAACAACAGCACAAACAAGCACGACAGTTGGAGCTTGGGAGATTTCAACTACCATTGGAGGGGCTGGGGGGAAGGAATTACTGCTAGTAAGAATGGGAGAGATTTCCAAGGTATACCAAATTACATTATGTTTACAAGCAAAAGGCTGGTAGCATGCTTCCTTTGGAGGTGGACTCCATACCATTTCCATAGCTGCCGCTCCCTCACCCTGGGGGATTCAAAGGGGATGGTAAAAAAACCTGGGAAATGGCAAAGAAGTTAAACAAGCAGTTAGCGTTAACTTTTTACTACCTACACTCTTATTGATAGGAAAATGAGTTGATGTATTAGATTTATGGAGTTGACGTTCCTTATTCCTTACAGCACTGTCTAACTTCATCACAGTGGACCATCCTCTTGGTTGAGCTGAAGTATCGTCAGTCCAAATGGTAGCAGTGAATGTATTTTGTCCTTGGCAGCCTATTTGGTCTATGCAAGAATGTAGAGTGGGTGTAAGGAGGCTATAATGCATCTCCATCCTAAACCAGAAGCTTATTGATTTTGTCACAATTTTTCACCCATTCCTGGCTGGTGATGCATGTGAACTTCTCACAGAGTATGTCTATACAGCTCCTGGTAGCAAGCCTCCCAGCTGGCACCAACAAACTCAGGCTTGCACTACAGTTAAACATACCTGTTGGTTGGGCTGGGGCTCAGACTCTGAAGCCTAGGGATGTGGGTAGGCTTCAGAGTCCAACTTTCAGCCCAAGCCAAAACTTCAAAGCCCTGCCTACACTGCTAGTTTTAGAGTACTAGCCCAAGTCCAGGAGGCTCACTGCCATGGCTGTGTAGACATACCCACAGAGTAGGAACTCTAGATGGTTGGTTAAATTCCAGGGCTGAGCATACTTATTATGGCTGCCTCTGTAGCTCAGAAGCCCTCTTCATTCATAGATGTGATCAGACACCAGATACCAAAAAATCTCCTTAGAATAGATGGATGGCGCTCCTCTGCTGGTCTGTAATAGAAGTTCTTGTTTCTACTCAGGCACTTCTAGGACAACAATGTCCTCCAGACTTTGTCTTGCCTGAAAGGACTGTAAAATCATAGCAACAGGGTCCTCTTCATAGGAAACCTCAGTATCAATGGAAAAAAATATGGAGTCTTGTTTATTATTTTAATTTATTTTGGTACATCAATTTATCATGTCTCTTGGCTTAAAGCATGGCTTGCAGGAGCTTCTAAACCGGCTGGTGAGTGATGAATAAAATAAAACCAATTTATATAAAATATCTCCTGTGACCTTGAAGTTCTGCAGCCCTGAAAAAGGGCAATAGTCTTTTCCCCACCCCACACCCGGGTCAAACAATGTGCTCTTATTTTCCTTATCAGATCCTTTCACCTCTGCTGCACAGACCCAAGGAACCAGGAGCCGAGGGAAGCAGATTCTCAACTAATATGCAAGAAGAGTCAGGAATGAAATGATGCACGAATTTTGGCCAGGGCTGATGAACAGCTTGATTACAAGAGAGAAGAGGAGGCTATAGACAGAGGAAGGCAACCTAGCTAGGAGGAGGAGAGACTGGTGGTGTAGTTCCTGCAACATGGCCAGAGATTGAGAAAGAAGGACAGGGTCCAGCACCAGGAGCTTTTTGAGAGGTTGCTCACTGTCAGGCTACAAGCTCTAGCTCCACACGCTGAGTCCCCCTCCATTCTACCATTTCCTGCAGCCTACGCAGTCAATGGACAATTCTGGGGTTGTCCGGTTCATGATTCAAGCAATAAACACTGCATGGGACAATAAAATGTATCCTGTACATGAGTCTGTACCTTTTCATCTGCAGCTTATGCATGCAAAGCATAGCAGAATGGCCAAGGAGAAAAGGAACATGGGAGAACTGATGTGGTGCCACTGTATATAGCTTGGCCATTTTTCATTTTTTCCCCCCCACTTTGTTTCTGACTGTTCTCCTTTACTGTCTTTCACCTTGAAGGCACCTGGTATGCCTGTAAGGTGTTAAAATTATTTACATGCTCGTTTCAAATAAAGTATTCTATTTGCAAATAAGAACATGTTTCAAGGTTCTATGACAAGGTTGCTTTTAATGAATTTATTAAAAATACAATAGTCCATAATCAGTGTGTGGAGATACACGAACAGTTGTATTAAATTCATAAAAATAAACTCGACTGCAGCAGTCCATAAACTGTAAGTGGAGGCACATGTGGGGGGTTACTTACCTGTATGGTAGCTAGAGTTCTTCAAAATTTGTGATCCCTATCTGTATTCCACTATGGGGGTACACATGTGCACCATGCGACTGAGACTGGAAGATTTTTGCTAGCAGCGTTCGTTGGTCTGTGCCTGCGTCGTTCAGACTGACAGCTTAAGGGGCAGTGCAGACCAACCACCCTCTCCAGTTCCTTCTCTAGCATGAATTAAGTCTGCAGCAGAGGGAGGAGAATGGATGACAGAATGCAGATAAGGACCACATATCTCAAAGAACTCCAGCCACAACACAGGTATGTAATCTCCCCATTTCTTCTTCGTGTATTCCATTCTGCATGATCGATGAGCAGCGTCTATTCTGGTGGTGGGTGTGAGGAACACTGGGACACTGCAGACGGGAGCACAGCGGTACCCAAGAAGTGTCAGCTTTCAAGGTTGGTACTAAGGCATATCATCTGGAGAAGGTATGCACTGACTTATAGATTACATTAGTAGGGACATCTCTCAAAAGCTATTGAAGCTGTCTGAGCTCTGGTAAAGTGGACTTTCAAATCTTGTAGTGGAGCAGTGTTAGTTCATAACACAATAGGATGCACCCTCAGATCTACTTGGGAAGTCTTTTCAGACAATATGGCTTCCCTGCCATTCATTCTGCAAATGATAAGAGCCTAGGCAATTTTCTAAATGGTTTTTATTCTTTGCTGATAGAATACCACTGCACTATGAACATCCAGAAAATGCCGACGTTTGTATTTGTTAGAAGTGTGAAGTTTCAGGAAAAAGTTAGGTGATGGGCTGATGGAGATGAAAATCTGAAATCAGATTTTTAGTAATAAACTTAGGATGCAGTCTCAGCACAATCTTAACTTTGTGAAAGATTGTATTGTGGGTTTGCCATAAAGTCTCCCACTTCATCCATCCAATGGAGTTGATGGCTTTTATGGAGAAATGATATAGGAAGTGAGACACCCATGATTCAAAAGGATGGCTTGCTAGTGCTGAGAGGACCAGATTGAAGTCCCAAGATGGAGGAGATTTGCTTACAGTTGAGAAAGTTCTCACTTAAGTCTTTCAAAAAATGAATTGTTACAGGATGAACAAAAATATAGCAGCCATCGATTAGAGGATGGCAGGCACTAATAGCTCCCAAGTGGACACCTACTGAGCTAAGTGAAAGACCCGAGATCTTCATGGAGAAAAGGCTGTTCAGGATAGTAGGGATATTGATTTCTCCTGGAATAATGTGACAATTATTGGCCCAGATGGAAAACTGTTACTACTTGGATGTGTAGTATTTTTTCATGGACTTTTTCCAACTGTTGAGAATAGCACGAACTGCCTCTGAACAAGCTTTTTCTAGGCTAAGTGCCCATCCAAAAACCAAGCTTCTATTCTCTTCACAGGGCTAGAAAGGCTGTTGGGAGGGAGACTAACTTGTTTATACTGTCTCTGTTTGGTGAGTAAACTGTGTGAAGCTAGTCATGTAGGTAACCATGTCTCACAAATGGGGTTACACAAATGCAGGATGCAGCATGACAGAGGGGCATGAAACGGGTGCAAACCTGTATCTGTGGGCTTAGACAGAGTTGTGCAGCAAGCTCTTCTGGAACCTGTCCTACTGAAGATACACTTTTGGCTACGATCAAGTCTAGACTCGCTTCTACAAACGCTATGGACTGGGTTGGTGTCAAGGTGGACTTGACAACCCAAAACATCAACACACATACTAGCACTCTACCCTTGCAGATGTTACAGAACACTCAGGAAACTGAGTATGAGTACTGCAGGACAATGCCTAACATCTTCTCTTCACTAAGACAAACTTAGGTGTAGCTTAGATATAGCAAAGAGATAATGAAGTGTAGATAGCTCCTCTTTGCTACACCTGACCCATGCTCAAACACTGAACCTACTCCACACAAACCACCCCAGACTTGCTAAATGTAAGTGGTAAATTAGATTAATCTGGTAGCTCCAGAGCGGTGTCATGGGTGAGCTAATCATCCATTTAGGGGAACATGTGAACTCCCAAATTGTGCAAGAAAACCACAACCATCACCCAGCATTTTGTGAAAACTGGGACTGATGCCAGCTTCAAAGCCCTGAAAATATCATAGAATCTCAGGGTTGGAAGGGACCTCAGGAGGTCATCTAGTCCAACCCCCTCTCAAAGCAGGATCAATCCCCAAGTAGTCATGATGTTCCTCCTACAATTAATCTAAAATACTGTGGTGATACTGAATTATCCCTATAGATAAGCATCAATAGCATCCAGGGCAGGAAAGAGAAGATGTGACCATCTTGAATTTTTCCTTGACCAAATACTGATTCAAGTCCATAGCACCAGAATGGGTTGGAGTCTGCGCGTCTTCCATTATCGGGAAGAAAATGGAGTAAACTGCTCTCTTTGCCAGAAGGAATTTACTTCCAACTGTGTCCCTTCTTGATAAGGCCATATCCAAGAATGTACCCAGAGGCCAGGGGCAATCTACAGAGGTTGGGTTTTTTTAAAAATTTCATCTTGCAGGTAAACCATAATAGTCAAGATCCACGTGTTCTAGGTAGCTAAGGACCACTAACTGGCATGGTAAAAGGCCCCAAACTCCCCCCAGTAAGGTGGTTTGGCAAGCTATAGCAAGTAGCTGACTGTCTAGATCAAGGGTGGGCAAACTTTTTGGCCCAAGGGCCACATCGGGATACAAAACTGTATGGAGTGCTGGATAGGGAAGGCTGTGTCCCGCAAACAGCTTGGCCCCCGCCTCCTAGCCATCCCCCCCACTTCCCATCCTGACTGCCCCCTCAGAACCTCCAACCTCCCCCCACCCCGCTCCCTGACCCCTATCCACACCCCCGCCCCGACAGGCCACCCCAGGATCCCATCCCCTATCCAAACCCGCTGCTCCCTGTCCTCGGACTGCCCCGCCCTCTATCCACACTCCTGCCCCCTGACAGGCCCCTCGGGACTCCCAAGCCCTATTCAACCCCCCGTTCCCTGACCCTCCGCCCCATACAATCTCCCCATTCCCTGTCTGCCCCCCGGGACCCCCTACCCAATGCCCTTCACTGCCACTGCAGCCGCCCCCTTACCATGCCGCTCAGAGCAGCAGGAGCTCACAGCCCCATTGCCTGGATGGAGCCAGACTCACTGCCCACACGGCTTCATCACTCCAAGGGAGGAGGAACAGCAGGGGGGCCGGGGGCTAGCATCCCTAGCCAGGAGCTCAAGGGCCAGGTAGGATGGTCCCGCGGGCCACAGTTTTTCCACCTCTGGTCTAGATGTTCTGGAACCCTTAAAAACCCTTCTTAGGTGCTTGTGGACAGGGGGTCTATAATCCTTTCATTTCTGCTGCTAGTGAGCTGATTTGTCTGTGTAGGGAGGTACTGGATACCTTGAAAGCCAATCATTAATGTAGAAAAACACTTCACCACCACCACCACCAATAGTGGTGAGGAAAGTGAAATACAGCCAGGCCCAACTCAAGTAAACATCTACTCTGCCTTAAGTGGAAACATTTCTGCTGTTCCCCAAAGCAGTTCTCCCCAGGGTAGGGTAGTTCTTCAGGTTTCTTCTTGAACTTTTGGTGGAACCCAGACTACCGCAGCGAAGCAGATCTTCAGGCTTCCAACTAAGAGCTGAGACAGCAGCTCTCTTAATCTTATCACCCATATGAAAAGCTTCTTATACAAGATTCTGGGCCTAGGCCAAGTCCAGGTCTTCATGAACAATCCTTCAAAACATCTATCATGTTGATTCATTAAAGTATGGTACTGGTTTTGAACATATACTATTATTGCTGCAGGATCCTGCTTCATTCACGGAGGCTGCGTGGCTTGTGGGTTTGTTTTTTTTTTTAATCCTTGCTCATGTGTGGTCCTCTAACTCATTCGCTGCAGACCTTCCAATCTCTGAATGAAGCTAGGATCTCCCAGGACCAGCCTCAATCACGGCTCACTCCTGCCTTATTTATGATCCAAAAGTAATATGAGATCATTCATTAAAGTCCATCAGTCTCTCTGATCATGGACACACATTAAAAAAAGCCTTACTCAGCTTATGTGGTCACATGTACTAAGTCAATAAAAAACTGAGATTATTAATGAAAAATATATAATAAAACTAATAGTAACAAAAGGGTATTTTCCCACAATGTACTCAAATGACTAAGCTACTTTTGATTAAACTTTCCAAAAATTAATTCTCTCTCCAGTTGAGAACAAACGTGGGAAGTTTCAGCTTACAAAATGAATCTTTGACAAAGTTGTAAGCATCTGAAATAGGCCACTTAGAATGGAAACATGTAGGCAACCTCAGCTACAATCCTATAAACCTGACTCAAATTACCTTTCCATTCTAGTGGTTTGCTGTCACAAAACAATTAAATAAATAGATTTCAGAAAATTTCCTAACCTGACTAAGTTTTTCCATGTGGGCTACCAAGAGAGGGAAACGGTGAGCCAGTGCAGAGTCATTCTCGGTGCTGACTTGTTTGACCATGGATCGCAGCAACACCTCTCCATCATAAGTAATGGGAAAGATAGAGGTCAGCTTTACAGAAGTGTGACACAGGGCTGACATTACAGCTGCAAGAAGCCGGCTACTTGATGTTTTGAAGTTTGCTTCCTGGATGTCCTTTACAAAAAAAAAAAAAAGAAAAAAAAAAGAAAATATCAATAGTAAGTGAAGTATAGGTTTTCAAATTCATACTACTATTTTGTGCACATTCTACCATATATATCTAAATGGCCTCCATCACCATAGTACCTGAGAACCTCACAACATCCCTGTGAAGTAGGGAAGTACTCTTATCCCCATTTTACAGACAGGAACCGAAGAGCAGAGAGACTAAGTAACTTGCCCAAGGTCACACAGGCTATATGTCAGGCAGAACTGAACCCAGACCTCTTGAGTTATAGTCTAGTTCTTTAAACAATGGACCATTCTTCTATTCTCACAGTAGTTTCCTCTCTCCTAGTAACATTCAGGTTACTGCGCCACTAAAACTAATATTAATTTTTGTGCAAGAAGCTTCTACATCACAGTGAAAGGCTTTTTCCAGTGGCACTTTAGTTATTAAAGCTATTTTGAAAATGTTTGCTGTAAGTAGCAAAGCATAAAAATGTCAATTCTCTTGTATATTTTACATTCACTCTTTGGCTCTCAAATAGGTTTTAGCTTACGTTTATTAACACATTATTTCTCTCAAATATTATTTTACTTCCCCAAATGTATGACATCAAATTACAATTTTTAAACTTGAAAATCATTATGTCCTCAGCTGAGCAATAAACTTAAGCATACGAATGATTTTAACCATAAAAGTTGGCCTTAGTAGGCTTAAAAAAAATCAGTTTCATTTACAGCTATTCATGTGTTGCACCACATTAGGTCACAGCTTCAGTAGGGACCTATTGGGACTGTGACACTCCCATTTATTTCCACAAGAGTTAGTCGCCTAATGAACTCTCACTGAAATAAATGGGAGCTAGGCACCTAACCTGCATAGGCACTTCTGAAAATCCCATTAGGTGCCTATCTGCATCTTTAGGAATCTAAACATCTCTGAAAATCCAGCCTCTGGTGACCAGAAACAAATCTGCCAATTCACTAACTACAGTTAATACTTCCTTTGTTTATTTAAGTTTTAAAAGCAAAGCTGATGCTTATTTTTTTCTTATGTATCCAGCACATTTAAGGTATTTTAATTTAACTAATTAAAATGTTTTGTGCATTTTCAACTAAATATTTCCATCCAAAGGCAAATCCCACAAACACTAATACCAAATAAAAAATGATCTAGTAAATAAATGCATCCTACACCATTTTCCAAAATATTGTGTCCAAAAGGTTATCTATAAAAGCCTTAAGAATTTGTTTGTCTTCCTCCTTTTCTATTACACCTTCTATCTGAGACTATACTTAGAATGTCATTGTCAATTCATAACATAAACCCCACCCAGAATACTGTACCTTAGATCATAAAACAGCAGTTAGAGGATTTATAGTATATTTATAGAAGTGAATAGCACAACTCAAATTGTAAAAGCAGGATAAAAATTAATCTAGCTAAAAAAAGTGAAAAAGAAAGTAGAATAGGAACCTTATTGTACCTTTAGAGCACTGCACAGCATTGAAAGAACTACTGTTCAGTGATGTTATTTAGTGTATACCTGATCTAAACAATTCAGCAAGTCACAGAGGCAAGCCCATTGTAGAGCTGGTGTTGGACAGAAAGAGTGAAAGCAGGCTGTGAAAGTGTTATGACATTCTTGAAGAACAGCTTCTAGAAGACTCAGGGGCTGACTGAGATATCCTTGGGGGTCATTGTCCAGCTTTACCATACAGTGATCAACTCCTTCAGATAGAATTTTTCTCAGCAAGGTTCTTGTTTTCCCAATGCAGTCTGCTAATTTGCTAGTTTCCTCTACAACAGCCTTAGTAGTAGCTAGAAGGTGACAAGAAGCAGTACATTAAATTTACAATTAACAAAATATCAGTGTATATTCTTGTCTATTAAAATGTAAATTATAGTCAGTAGTTAAACACAAAAGTTACACAGAAAGTTAAAAATAGTACTTCCGCATATTTTTAACAAGAGAAAACTTAAAAGCAGTTTAGTAATTGTATATACCAACACAAAGCACGACAAATCAAAATTAAGCAACATTAAATATACGTAAGAACTTGAATCTTTTCAGTCCTAGATCCTAATGAAACAAAACAAAGATATACAGATGCTACTTTACAGAGTAGCAGCCGTGTTAGTCTGTATCCGCAAAAAGAAAAGGAGTACTTGTGGCACCTTAGAGACTAAAATTTATTTGAGCATAAGCTTTCGTGAACTATAGCGAAGTGAGCTATAGTTCACGAAAGCTTATGCTCAAATAAATTTGTTAGTCTCTAAGGTGCCACAAGTACTCCTTTTCTTTTTACAGACGCTACTGAACTTTATTAAAGATGCACTTTGCTGTTTTCACACTTGCAAGCTAACACATTTGCTTTCAAATTTTAATGGATTATGGTTACTAGCAAAGCAAATACTATGCACAGAAACTGGTTAGCAAACCACAGGGTAGTCCTGAAGACAGTTATCTACTTAAGCATAAAAATATATTTCAATATAATTAGGAGGTTAATCAAACATGTGCAGTTACATGTTCCATTAGGCACATAATTGATAGTGCAAAAGTTTCCTATTTCTGAATGCATCAATCCCTACTCTCTTAAATTGCTCCAATAAAAATATTTCAAACTGTGCTACAGCTGCTAAAAATCAATTTGAAAATTTAGTTTATTACTCAGGTTATCTCTATATTGTATGTTACCTGTCTGCTGATAAATATGAATCACATGCATTAGACCAAACAATATTACCTGACATGGGGTATATCTCACATGTGTAGACCCTCAGCAACCTAAGACAACAAGTGCCCACAAAACGCAACCGCTCTAGATCGAGAAGGGTAGCTGTATACTGGAATCCTTTCAATCCCCGAAGCTCCTCAACTCCTAGCACTAAGGTTGTCCAACTCCAATGAAGAATGCTCAGCAATGACTCAAAGCATTCCTATTTCAGGAAAGGAAAAAAAAAAGTCAAGTTCAAATTTCTAAGGAAGATTACAAACTAATGGCAACTAACTCCATCTGTAATATAAAAAGAAAATCTTACATCAATACACACACACACACACACACACACAACCTTACTAACCACATTAAAGAGTGCTTTTAATTTGAGTATGAGAAAAAAAAGAAATGCAGGATGTACTTCAGTATTATAACACAGATACACACCCAGCAGCCTGCATTGTATACAACAATACCTTCTGAGTGGAAACTGAAAACTGAAGATAAGCCTCTCCATCATATATAAAATATTCAGGTGATCAACATAGCTGATAGCCCTAATTAATGTATAATTAATTAAAATAAGCTTTCAAAAATTGTTTTAGTTGTTGAATAAGAACCATGGACAATTTTCAAAAAAATACTTGTTTTCAACTGAGTGCATCCTTGCCATAATGAAAAAATCTATAACTACATGCCTGCTGCTGTCAATGTCAGAGCTTACAAGCTAACCAGGTTTAAAACTATGTCAGTACTTGGATGGGACACTGTCTAGGAACACCTAAGAGTTCTGGGGAAAAAAGTGTTGGTTATTTATATAGTGCAGAAACAGAAAAGAGAAAGCATGTCTCCATCCCAAATAGTTTACAATTCAGGTTAAGACATGATATGATATGAGAAGGGATGACAAAACATAGGTTTGGTGGAGAGTAATTGTTAGTTTGTTTTAATGCTATTATTAAAAGAAGGCAACAAGGGTTTTCTGGCCACATGGAAAGTTTTAAGGAGAAACTTAGAGGACAGCACGTAACAGACTGGGTAATTAAAGGAATTTCAAAACACAGATGGCCACATAAAAAAAGGACATTAAAAAAAAAGCTGGTGAATGTAACAGGGTGGGCTGCCTCCCTAGTACTCCTTATGGCCAGGCGCGCCCTGCCTCATTTTTCTCTTCACTCAGGCTTCTCAATAATTCCATAAAGACTTCTGCCCAATAAAACCTCCCCTTCTTAAGGTCCGGTTTATGAGCATAAAATAAACTCAAAATGAAGTCTCTTCAGTCTCAGTCTCACACTGGGCACAGCCACTCCTCCTTGAGGTCTGTCTGTCTTCCTTCAAGCATTCAAACGCTCTTCTGCTCCAGTTCGAACCTGGGCACAGCCCCTTCTCCTGATGGTCCGGCTTACTGCTCTCCCAGTACTTCTTGCCTGATCTTAGCTTTCTCTGCCTTTTCCAATGCCTTCTTCCCCATTGGTGCCTTCCTCTGCTGAATCAGGGCCCTGCAGGAGCCTTCTTCCTCTCTGCAGTGTTTCCAGGCATCTTCCAACACCAACCTACAGTCTCTTCTGTCTTTAGGCTCCCTCCTTATCTACCCCAGGACTGACCTGGGTCACCTGACCTCCACATTCTCCCCATCTAGGGAGGAGAGTTGGTCATGGCACAGATGGGGCTGGGCTCATCTCCCCTTAAAGGAGCCAGACACACTGTAACAGTGAAGAAAATTAAGATGTGGAAGTATACTCTTGGAGACAGAACCTTCAGAAGATTATTAGTTGCCAAGTGCTGACCGTATGGTTGGTGCTGTACAAGACAAGACGTAAAGTCATGTATAAAATTAAAAACTAAACTAATCACCATTTACAACCAATAAAGAAAAGGAGTGAAATGTCCATGATCCAACTCACTAATATTTGTTTATGTAAGGGTCTCCATGGAATGTCAACTGTTCTTTATTCTGTTTTAGCACTGGGCTGATATGCAGTGTTCAACAGATGGGGTCTTCAACTCCAGGGTTAGCTGCATTTCAGTGCCCTATGTATATTCCTCACCTCACAGTGTAATGAGGCTTAAGTAAGTGATTGGAGATGCACAAACAGCATATGCTCTGGAAGTGCAAAGTAATGTAAATTATTCAGTAGAAAAACTAAACTCACCAATAACTACTTTGGAATTAGTAATATTCTGAAGGGAGCACAAGACAATAGATCAGGGGTGCTCAACCTGAGCCTGAGAAGGAGCCAGAATTTACAGATTTACATTGTCAAAGAGCCACAGTAATATGTCAAAAGAAGAAAAGGAGTACTTGTGGCACCTTAGAGACTAACAATTATTTGAGCATAAGCTTTCGTAAGCTAACACTCACTTCATCGGATGCATTCAGTGGAAACTACATTGGGGAGATTTATATACACAGAGAACATGAAACAATGGGTGTTACCATACACACTGTAACGAGTGTGATCACTTAAGGTGAGCTATTACCAGTAGGAGAGCGGGGGGAAAAACCTTTTGCAGTGATAATCAAGGTGGGCCATTTCCAGCAGTTGACAAGAACATCTGAGGAACAGTGGGGGGAGGGGCGGAAGGGAAGGAATTAACATGAGAAAATAGTTTTACTTTGTGTAATGACCCATCCACTCCCAGTCTCTATTCAAGCCTAAGTTAATTGTATCCAGTTTGCAAATTAATTCCAATTCAGATGTCTCTCACTGGAGTCTGTTTTTGAAGTTTTTTTGTTGAAGGATAGCCACACTCAGGTCTGTAATCGAGTGACCAAAGAGATTGAAGTGTTCTCCAATTGGTTTTTGAACGTTATAATTCTTGACATCTGATTTGTGTCCATTTATTCTTTTACATAGAGACTGTCCAGTTTGACCAATGTACATGACAGAAGGGCATTGCTGGCACATGATGGCATATATCACATTGGTAGATGTGCAGGTGAACGAGCCTCTGATGATGTGGCTGATGTGATTAGGCCCTATGATGGTGTCCCCTGAATAGATATGTGGACACAGTTGGCAATGGGCTTTTTTGCAAGGATAGGTTCCTGGGTTAGTGGCTCTATTGTGTGGTGTGGGGTTGCTGGTGAGTATTTGCTTCAGGTTGGGGGGCTGTCTGTAAGCAAGGACTGGCCTGTCTCCCAAGATCTGTGAGAGTGATGGGTCGTCCTTCAGGATAGGTTGTAGATCCTTGAGAAGGAGTTGGAGAGGTTTTAGTTGGGGGCTGAAGGTAATGGCTAGTGGCATTCTGTTATTTCCTTTGTTGGGCCTGTCCTGTAGTAGGTGACTTCTGGGTACTCTTCTGGCTCCGTTAATCTGTTTCTTCACTTCAGCAGGTAGGTATTGTAGTTATAAGAATGCTTGGTAGAGATCTTGTAGGTGTTTGCCTGTCTGAGGGGTTGGAGCAAATGCGGTTGTATCTTAGAGCTTGGCTGTAGACAATGGATCGTGTGGTGTATCCTGGATGGAAGCTGGAGGCATGTAGGTAAGTATAGCGGGCAGTAGGTTTCCGGTGTAGGGTGGTGTTTATGTGACCATCACTTATTAGCATGGTAGTGTCCAGGAAGTGAAACCAGATATTATAGGGATAACAGAAACATGGTGGAATAGTAGTCATGACTGGACTACAGGTATTGAAGGGTATGTGCTGTTTAGGAAAGACAGAAACAAAGGTAAAGGGGGTGGAGTAGCATTGTATATCAATGATGAGGTAGAATGTAAAGAAATAAGAAGCGATGCAATGGATAAGAGTCTGTCTGGGCAAAAATTACATTGGGGAAGATAACTAGTAAAGCCTCTCCTACGATAGTGCTTGGGGTGTGCTATAGACCTCCGGGATCTAATTTGGATATGGATAGAGCCCTTTTTAATGTCTTTAATAAAGTAAATACTAATGGAAACTGCGTGATCTGCGTGGGAGACTAACTTCCCAGATATAGACTGGAAGACCAGTGCTAGTAATAATAATAGGGCTCAGATTTTCCTAGATGTGATAGCTGATGGATTCCTTCATCAAGTAGTTGCTGAACCGACTAGAGGGGATGCCATTTTAGATTTAATTTTGGTGAGTAGTGAGGACCTCATAGAAGAAATGGTTGTAGAGGATAATCTTGGCTCAAGTGATCATGAGCTAATTCAGTTCAAACGGAATGGAAGGATTAACAAAAATAAATCTGCAACTAGAGTTTTTGATATCAAAAGGGCTGACTTTCAAAAATTAAGGAAATTAGTTAGGGAAGTGGATTGGACTGAAGAATTTATGGATCTAAAGGTAGAAGAGGCCTGGGATTACTTTAAATCAAAGCTGCAGAAGCTATCGGAAGCCTGTATCCCAAGGAAGGGGAAAAAATTCATAGGAAGGAGTTGTAGACCAAGCTGGATGAGCAAGCATCTTAGAGAGGTGATTAAGAAGAAGCAGAAAGCATACAGGGAGTGGAAGATGGGAGGGATCAGCAAGGAAAGCTACCTAATTGAGGTCAGAAGTGTAGGGATAAAGTGAGACGGGCTAAAAGTTGAGTAGAGTTGGACCTTGCAAAGGGAATTAAACCAATAGTAAAAGATTCTATAGCTATATAAATAAGAAGAAAATTAAGAAAGAAGAAGTGGGGCCGCTTAACACTGAGGATGGAGTGGAGGTTAAAGATAATCTAGGCATGGCCCAATATCTAAACAAATACTTTGCCTCAGTCTTTAATAAGGCTAAAGAGGATCTTAGGGATAATGGTAGCATGACAAATGGGAATGAGGATATAGAGGTAGATATTACCATATCTGAGGTAGAAGCGAAACTGAAACAGCTTAATGGGACTAAATCGGGGGGCCCAGATAATCTTCATCCAAGAATATTAAAGGAATTGGCACCTGAAATTGCAAGACCATTAGCAAGAATTTTTAATACATCTGTAAACTCAGGAGTAATACCGAATGATTGGAGAATTGCTAATATAGTTCCTATTATTAAGAAAGGGAAAAAAAGTGATCCGGGTAACTACAGGCCAGTTAGTTTGACATCTGTAGTATGCAAGGTCCTGGAAAAAATTTTGAAGGAGAAATTAGTTAAGGACATTGAAGTCAATGGTAAATGGGACAAAATACAACATGGTTTTACAAAAGGTAGATCGTGCCAAACCAACCTAATCTCCTTTTTTGAAAAAGTAACAGATTTTTTAGATAAAGGAAATGCAGTGGATCTAATTTACCTAGATTTCAGTAAGGCATTTGATACCGTGCCACATGGGGAATTATTAGCTAAATTGGAAAAGATGGGGATCAATATGAACATCAAAAAGTGGATAAGGAATTGGTTAAAGGCGAGACTGCAACGGGTCCTACTGAAAGGCGAACTGTCAGGCTGGAGCGAGGTTACCAGTGGAGTTCCTCAGGGATCGGTTTTGGGACCAATCTTATTTAATTTTTTTATTACTGACCTTGGCACAAAAAGTGGGAGTGTGCTAATAAAGTTTGCAGACGATACAAAGCTGGGAGGTATTGCCAATTTGGAGAAGGATCGGGATATTATACAGGAGGATCTGGATTACCTTGTAAACTGGAGTAATAGTAACAGGATGAAATTTAAGAGTGAGAAGTGTAAGGTTATGCATTTAGGGATTAATAAGAAGAATTTTAGTTATAAGTTGGGGAGGCATCAATTAGAAGTAACGGAAGAGGAGAAGGACCTTGGAGTATTGGTTGATCATAGGATGACTATGAGCTGACAATGTGATATGGCTGTGAAAAAAGCTAATGCGGTTTTGGGATGCATCAGGAGAGGCATTTCCAGTAGGGATAAGGAGGTTTTAGTACCATTATACAAGGCACTGGTGAGACCTCACCTGGAATACTGTGTGCAGTTCTGGTCTCCGATGTTTAAAAAGGATGAATTCAAACTGGAGCAGGTACAGAGAAGGGCTACTAGGATGATCCGAGGAATGGAAAACTTGTCTTATGAAAGGAGACTCAAGGAGCTTGGCTTGTTTAGCCTAACTAAAAGAAGGTTGAGGGGAGATATGATTGCTCTCTCTAAATATATCAGAGGGATAAATACAGGAGAGGGAGAGAAATTATTTCAGCTCAGCACCAATGTGGACACAAGATCAAATGGGTATAAACTGGCCACCAGGAAGTTTAGACTTGAAATCAGACGAAGGTTTTTAACCATCAGAGGAGTGAAGTTTTGGAATAGCCTTCCAAGGGAAGCAGTGGGGGCAAAAGATCTATCTGGTTTTAAGATTCTACTCGATAAGTTTATGGAGGAGATGGTATGATGGGATAATGGGATTTTGGTAAATAATTTATCTTTAAATATTCAGGGTAAATAGGACTAATCCCCTGAGATGGGATATTAGATGGATGGGATCTGAGTTACCCAGGAAACAATTTTCTGTAGTATCTGGCTGGTGAATCTTGCCCATATACTCAGGGTTTAGCTGATTGCCATATTTGGGGTCGGGAAGGAATTTTCTTCCAGGGCACATTGGAGAGGCCCTGGAGGTTTTTCGCCTTCCTCTGTAGCATGGGGCATGGTTGACTTGAGGGAGGCTTCTCTGCTCCTTGAAGTCTTTAAACCATGATTTAAGGACTTCAATAGCTCAGACATGGGTGAGGTTTTTCATAGGAGTGGGTGGGTGAGATTCTGTGGCCTGCACTGTGCAGACTAGATGATCAGAATGGTCCCTTCTGACTTTAGTATCTATGAATCTATAAGTGGATCTCTTGTGTGGACTGGTCCAGGCTGAGGTTGATGGGGAGATGGAAATTGTTGAAATCATGGTGGAATTCCTCAAGGACTTCTTTTCCGTGAGTCCAGATGATGAAAATGTCATCAATGTAGCACAAGTAGAGTAGGGGCATTAGGGGACAAAAGCTGAGGAAGCGTTGTTCTAAGTCAGCCATAAAAATGTTGGCATACTGTGGGGCCATGCGGGTACCCATCGCAGTGCCGCTGATTTGAAGGTATACATTGTCCCCAAATGTGAAATAGTTATGGGTGAGGACAAAGTCACAAAGTTCAGCCACCAGGTTAGCTGTGACATTATCGGGGATACTGTTCCTGATGGCTTGTAGTCCATCTTTGTGTGGAATTTTGGTGTAGAGGGCTTCTACATCCATAGTGGCCAGGATGGTGTTTTCAGGAAGATCACCGATGGATTGTAGTTTCCTCAGGAAGTCAGTGGTGTCTCGAAGATAGCTGGGAGTACTGGTAGCGTAGGGCTTGAGGAGGGAATCTATATAGCCAGACAATCCTGCTGTCAGGGTGCCAATGCCTGAGATGATGGGGCATCCAGGATTTCCAGGTTTATGGATCTTGGGTAGCAGATAGAATACCCCAGGGGTGTGTCTGTGTGGATTTGTTCTTGTACTTTTTCAGGGAGTTTCTTGAACAAATGCTGTAGTTTCTTTTGGTAGTGGGATCAGAGGGTAATGGCTTGTAGAAAGTGGTGCTGGAGAGCTGCCTAGCAGCCTCTTGTTCACATTCTGACCTATTCATGACGACAACAGGACCTCCTTTGTCAGCCTTTTTGATTATGATGTCAGAGTTGTTTCTGAGGCTGTGGATGGCATTGTGTTCTGCACAGCTGAGGTTATGGGGCAAGTGATGCTGCTTTTCCACAATTTCAGCCCGTGCACGTCAGCAGAAGCACTCTATGTAGAAGTCCAGTCTCTTGTTTTGACCTTCAGGAGGAGTCCACCCAGAATCCTTTTTGTAGTCTTGGTAGGAAGGTCTCTGTGGGTTAGTATGTTGTTTAGAGGCGTGTTGGAAATATTTCTTGATTCAGAGACGTCGAAAATAGGATTCTAGGTCACCACAGAACCGTATCATGTTCGTGGGGGTCGAGGGGCAGAAGGAGAGGCCCCAAGGTAGGACAGATTCTTCTGCTGGGCTAAGAGTATAGTTGGATAGATTAACAATATTGCTGGGTGGTTTAAGGGAACCACTGTTGTGGCCCCTTGTGGCATGTAGTAGTTTAGATAGTTTAGTGTCCTTTTTCTTTTGTAGAGAAGCAAAGTGTGTGTTGTAAATGGCTAGTCTAGTTTTTGTAAAGTCCAGCCACGAGGAAGTTTGTGTGGAAAGTTGTTTTTTTTTTTTTATGAGAGTATCCAGTTTTGAGAGCTCATTTTTAATTCTTCCCTGTTTGCTGTAGAGGATATTGATCAGGTGGTTCCGCATTTTCTTTGAGAGCATGTGGCACAAGCTGTCAGCAGAGTCTGTGTAGTATGTGTGTGTGGTATGTGTACCCCTCAGCAGCTTCCCCTACCCGCTACCAGTGTTCCCCACCCACCAGCAGCCCTGCCAATCAGAGCCTCCACCTCCCGATCAGCTGCTTCGTGGTGTGCAAGAGGCTGGGAAGCGGGGGGGGGGGAATGGGGGAAGGAGAGGAGGAGCGAGGGCATGGCAGGTTCAGGGGAGGGGGCGGGAAGGCCTGTGGCAGAGCCAGGAGTTGAGCAGAGAGCACTGCCTGGCACATTAGAAAGTTGGTGCCTGTAGGTCCAGCCCCGAAGTTGGTGCCACATATTAAATTCTGAAGAGCCGCACGTGGCTTCGGAGCCACAGGTTGGCCACCCCTGCAATAGACAGTATTCGGTGCCTCAAAACTGCGTGGAATCATTAACAACTTATTAGCTGATGAAGACAATGATTTGTGATACTATCAATACATATGAATATTTATATATATCTAAAGTGTAGGCAATTTTCCAAACTAGCTTACTTAAAAGGTAAAAACATACTGCAATAAATATGCAGTTATATTATCTGGACAACCACAATGATAGTTAAAGTTTACTCGGACATGAGTTTGCATTTGAATGTTGACTGAGAAGTGAAAAAAACTGCCTTTAACACATGAATACATCTAGCTTCCTCTCAATGTATGTGAATTTTTATTAAGTTGTAGCTGAAAATACAGTAAAATTAAAAAAAATTTCCTTGAAATTCTTTAGATTTTGCAAATCAGAAATGAATACATAGAAAATGAAGATTGTAAGTGATACTCACCACTGAGACAGTTCTTGCAAAAGACCTCTTTAAAATATGAACAGGCTCGCTGGTTTGCTGTTTTCCTTTTGATGCACTGCCATCACTTGTTGGCAGCCTGAAAGCAGAAATTGAGAAATGAGATGATAAACCCTGACTGTGTTTTTAAGCATGTTTTGTTTTATTATACTGGTTAGCAAGGATGCAATACAGGGATATCCTAATGGGATTACCTAGAAATGTTACTTTAGAAATGAAGTGAAGTAAACAATCCTTCTCATAGGAATAGATCTGCCAATTTGGATTCTGCACTATTAGGAAGGAGGGCTGTCCTTCAAGCAAACACTGATGAGTAAGGCTACCTTTTAGTCATGGGTATTTTTAGTAAAATCATGGACAGGCAATGGGCAGTAAATAAAAATTCATGGCCTGTGACCTATCCATGACTTGTACTATACCCCGACTAAATCTTGGGAGTGCTGTGGGTGCTGGAGGCAGCGGCCCGGGAGGTGCTGCAGGTATTCAGAGGTGGGGGCATGGGGTGCAGCAAGTGTTTGGAGGGGTGCAGCTGCTGGGGAGGGGGTGGTCCAGGGGGGCTTGAGTCAAAAGCGGTGACATGTCCCTCCCTAAGCTTCTAGCTCCATGAGCTCCACAGCTCCCATTGGCTGGGAACCACTTCTGGGGAGACCGCCCCAGATAAGCACTACCCAGATCCCTCACCCCCTCCCATGCCCCAACCTCCAGCCCCACCCAAACTCCTCCTGCTGCTGGGGGTGTATGTGGCCTGAGACTGCCCCAGTAGCCACACCGGCGGCTGCAGAAGTCATGGAGTCCATGATTTCCAGAGACTTCAGTGATATTTTCTGCTCTGGGGATGGAACAGTCAGCAAGCAGCCCCACAGCTCTCAGCCACTTCTGGCGACAGGCCCCCAGCAGCTCCTAGCTGCCAGGCAGCAGGGGGACCACAGAGCTGTGGGTAGTGGACGCGCCTCCATCCTCATTTGTCATGGATATTTTTAGGAAAAATCACAGACAGATCATGGGCTTCCGTGAATTTTTTATTGTTCATGATCTGTCTGTGATTTTTACTAAAAATAGCCGGGACAAAATCTGAGCTTTACTAATGAGTTTTTCTATTTTCATTATTGCAAGTTTTCCTTCTGGCATTGAGAATACAGAAAAATACAGGACAAGGCACATGACCTCAGGAGAAATGTCCAAAGATTTGCTTAATTCAGGATTCTTTTATGATGAAACTGAATTAAGATGCAGAAATAGAGTGAACTATGGATTAGCAGGTACGCTGCTATGAAACCCAAATTACAGGTAGACTAATGTTGTCCCGTTCTCCAGCAGAGTGCATTTGATAATCCAGATTCAAGACTACTGAGACGCAGGCCCAAAGTAGTGTCACACAAAAGAAAGGAAGGAAACGAACACACACAGAGAGAAATTATAACTTAGGTAAGAAGTACCATCTGCAGGCCTTTATCACAAGGCTGCAGACTTGGACATCTAGATGGTAATCCCTCACAAAGGTGAAATAGTAAGGATTAGGTGGCAGGTTTGCAGAACTTGGATTCTGATCTGCTTACATATTAATTATATAACAAGATGAATCAACTCAAACAAACATTTAAACTGTCAACACAAAGGCCCTATGCTCTCTCTTCTAGCAGGTCATCCAAATTAATTGCATTTACGGAAGAGAGCCCTCCTAGACAGGAAATTCTCAGCGTCTGTGAAATAAAAAACAGAGCTTTTTGTACTAAGGCACAGTCATGTTAAGGCTACATCTTCACTGAAGTGAAAAGGGAAACTCATCCCAGAGAAAATAAGGAAAAGACTGTCAAGGCTATTATACTTAAGTGAGATTGCACTGAAAGGTAAGCCTTGACATGGGTTTAACATTAGAAATGGTCTTTAAGAAATGGAAAATATGAGGGTGCATCACAAGAGGACCCTGTCTCCCAGCAAATCCCAAAGTGAAGACTTGTCCATTAATTTCAATGACCTAAAGACCCTTCCCTTAAGCTGTAAAGCACTGTTTTTCAGAATATTTGGAGAAGATTAAATTATTTGTGCAAGTGAGGAAAAATGCACCTTCCTAGTGCTTCCTTTTCAGTTTCAGGTTTGTACCAGAAAGCCCAGTGAAGCATGTCCAAGGAGTGTGATAGATCTCCATCGCACAAGTGAAACTATCTAAAGAGGCCTCAGAAAAATGGCTTCTTGGTCAAGATGGGCAAATTAGAACCAGTATGTGGTAGTCCTTCACGGACTTCCTGAAAACACAAGGAGTCATAGAAGGAAAAAGGTGTGTATATATATAAGAAAGCAATTTTCCATGATTGACTGGAAAACAGGGTAAGAACTTCTGAAGTTTTGACAGGAGGGAAAGTCAAAGAAATGCTGTTGGGAAGTGGTATTTGATGACTCACCCAGTCTACAAAAAAGTGTTTTAGCCCCTACTATTTAGCTGAATCAAAGTTATGGGATTCTACATCGAAAATTATTTACAACGGCCTTGGCTTCCCCTCCTTCCCTGACCATGCTGCCAACATACAGCCACCCAGTTGTCTAACCCCGATCACGATGGAAAGCAAGGAAAAAGAAAATGGCAAATTTAAAGTTCAATGGCTTAGGGGGTCTAAAGGGCTGATTTGCTGACATGGTCAAGATGACGAAATTTAAGTCCGACGGGGGAGAGGTCAATCACAGCAGCCATCAATCCAAAAACTGTTTCCCATAGAGCCCTGTCTTTAGCAAGATACAGAGATGACGTTTCAAAGGCAACTGTTCTTAGTCATCCAATAGGACCCATGCTTCTATGCTGATGGAACAATGATAAGAATAGACAGAGCTGAATTTTGGCATCAGCTAGAAGCTTTCAAGCTGAAAGAATCCATGAGCTAACAGCACGCAACAAAGAAACCAGTGTATATCAGAGATGCCAGGGCTGTAATACAAATGATGGCTGTGAGACAAATTCCACACATTTGACGAATTGGCTCCTGAGTACTTAATGTAGGTTCTAAAAGGATTTGACAAAGCTAATTCTGTAATTAAAGTCTGACTGATATGACAACAATAACTCTGTGAAAAGTGAAGAAAGACAGCACCAGACAGGATCTAAAGTTAGATGGAAGAAATACCAGGTGATTGGTGGATTTCCTTTTTGCCTTCCACTGCCTGGCACATTAGAAAGTTGGTGCCTGTAGCTCCAGCCCCGAAGTTGGTGCCACATATTAACTTCTGAAGAGCCGCATGTGGCTCCGGAGCCACAGGTTGGCCACCCCTGAAATAGACAGTACTAGGTGCCTCAAAACTGCGTGGAAAGCTGAAAAAGTTTCTAAATGTGGCACCCAAAAAGCCGCCACTTGTAAAATTCCGCTGTGAATGTATGGTTCACAATGCACCTGAGAGTGCAGAACCACACCCAGCACAAACATTCCTCCTAGCTGGAGGCTTTCAATGGTGAAGTAGCAAAGTCCATCATCAGTAGAGGTTTTGAAGCCCAAGACTTGTACAGCATTCAAGAGGCAGTGAGCACAAGGATGTTTCTGCATCTTGTATGTGCCAATATGGTTCTTGGGTCTCTTGGTTTCGAATCTACAGTAATTAGATCAGATGGTACAGATGTTTTGATCCTTGCTGTTCACTACTTTCTAAAAATGGACTATACTGACAACCTGGATTGAAACAGGCATCATTACCAGCACAACTGAAATGCGTCACTTCATAACCCGCACATGCAATGTATAATACACTCACTCCTTACTTCTGCAACATACACAACAACAGGATGTTACTCTGTCATCCGCATTTGGTATTGGGAAAAACCTGTGTTTAACATTGTCAAAATAAAAGGAGCTTACTTCTTCAGAGATCCTGCCAAATTGGTAGAGTGATGGATAAGCCACAATTTCTGAGGCAAGGAAGTTGGATGTATGCTCTGACTGAGCTGTATGACCAGAGCAATTAAGAAAAGGAGACCCATAGACATCTGACTTGATTACACCTCAATCTAGCCATCTAAAAGAACAAGTTACTGGCCAAACTCCCCCACTGTGAAGATAGTTTTGAAGAGCATATCAGCAAACAAAGATTTGAATGTCTTTGCACATAGGTAAACCAGATATTGGATCATCCTTGCAATATGGATGGAAAAATGTGGATGATGAACTACTTCCTGTATCCTTCAAGGGCCCAACGATACCTTAGCTTCAAGATCCCCTTTGTACCTGGATCCTTAAGGACAATCAAGTGTGCCTGTAGTCACAACAATCCTCCCTGCACAGAACTGTGTACATGTGCAGACAATGAAGACTGTGGTAACCCATGCACTCTCGAAAGAATACATAAAAATGATATACAAGATGATAATGATATTGACTAGAAATGTCACCTTAATTTCTATGATACCTGTACAAATTCAGTATTAGATTTAGGTTTACTCTTTAGATTGTTATGATGCTTTGAGGTCACAAAGAAATCCAATTTTATGTCTTGAAATAATACAGTCATTAAACTAACAGAAACGAATGCAAATATTTTAACATGTTATGCTGTTGTTTATGTCCATTTCTATAGTAAAAGCACCACTTGACATTTCCAGATCACATCTCACCCTCACTGAAAACATAGTAAGTTTACAAATGATATGCATGTGTGCAGAGAGGATACATATGTCAACCAAATCAGTCGTGTGCCCCTCATCCATATTACCGTATTTTAAAAAGTTGCTTCAAAAGTGCCTAAGCACCTGGATAGGTGCTTTTTTATTTCTGTATTGTAAAGCAAAATACAGAATTAATTGACATTGGAAACACAACTGTCAATTTTACTCTCTTGAAATAGCCTATAGGTATCCATCTGAATCTGAAAAGGTCTCTCTTGAAACTACGCTGAAATTTCTCTTTCCTGTAAGGACAGAGAGCAAGCTTCTCCAATCTTGGCTTTCAGCCTTGCTATTTTTTTGTTGTTGTTTTATGCTTCCTAGACTTTTTTTTTTTTTTTTAAAAAAAGATAGATCAATGTGTCTGAGGCTTAGCCTTCGACTTTTTGCCTCAGAAGAGAGAGAGTATCTGAATTGGGGGTGCAGGGGCAGGGGGGAGTAAGTTTATTGAATGAATGGAATGAAATGGAAAAAAGCTTGGAAAGAGATGCAAGGCCTTCTGAAAGAGGAGATAAGCAGGAAAATAACAGGTTAACAAAAGCTCTCCTGACTAGCAAGTTCACTTAATGGAGCATTTCACGTAGCATTTCAAAAAGATAGTATTGGAGTAAGAAAATATGGAGAGGAGTAGACTGAGGAGTCTGAGGAGACTCGCAACAAGAGGGAAGGGAGATCTGGAGTCCCTGAGTTTGAGAAAGGGGTCTTGGAAACCTCCAAGGCTACGTGAAGGGCTGGGCCTCAAAAGAGAAAGCCCAAAATGATGCATTTAGGAAGAGGACAAAATATAACACAGGGAACACTTAAGAGAATATCAAAGAAACAAAATTATTCAGAGCTGCCTCAATATCTTTTTACAGGTTGACAGCCCTTCCCACCACTGTGAATCTAGAGTGGCAGCTGATCTCAGGGAACATATTACAGTCCTAAGAAAGTTAAACAAATGGAAAATTCTCTTTTGCAGGTGACAGTGCAGTGCATAGCTGATGAGACTAATTTTAAAAAAACCCTGTCTTTACTTCAGCGATATCTTTGTGAATTGCAAACTTTTCACTAGTTGCTAGTCTTAAATGAACTATCTGAACATATATGTAAACTGAATTGGTCACATTCATTTGACCTTTCAGAGAATGAGAGAGAGATTGGAATCAAAGTAAAACAGTAGGCAAGATTCACACAGCCACAAGAACCGTAAGGTTACTTCTACAGTACAGCTTATGTTGGCATGACTTATATCGTTCAGGGGTGTGAACAAACCTCCTCACAAGAAACACAAGTTATGCCAACATAAGTGATAGTGTGGCACAACACTATGCTTCTGCCTTTCACAGAGGTGGTTTTATTATGCCAATGGGAGACCTCTCTCCCATCAGCATAGAGTGTCTTCTCTAGATTCACTGCAGCAATGCAGCTGCGTCAGTGCAGTTGCACTGCTGTACATGTAGACATGCCCTAAGCAAGATTTTTGTAGTCCATGTTTCATTTTTTTTATCCCTACCACACTTTAAGGTGTCAATTCACTCACACCAAGGAAATCCCCAAACAACACTCTGATCTTAGCTAATGTTGTATGCACAAAGTGAAAAGCAACAGTCGATAAAACTCCCAATTAAGCAATATTTTCTGTCATGTATATTTACTGTTTGTTTAGTGGTAGCACTTAGAGGTACCAGTCTGAAAGACACTGAAAAAAATCCAGAGTGGTTTACTGTTTGTGAGAGTGGGATTTACTAACAACTCGTCATCTGGCCTTGGAATGTGTGCCAAGAAATGCAAGACTCTCAGAATCAAATGCAAAGTTTTATGATTGGGGCCTAAAATATTTATAAAAGGTAAGTACTTACAAGGGGTTCTGAAGCTGTGAACCACAGAACAAAATGGTGATAATACAATACAATGGTAATAATGATAATGGTGATAATACAATACAAAAATACATAGGTCAAGGCCTGTATAAGCACCACTTGAGTATTTTGTCTAAGAAACACTGCAGTATGAAATTCCGTATGGTAGTTTTTGAGCAATAGCCTACAGCAATAAGCCTGCCAAATCATTTAGGATCTTCAATCTGTCACAAAAATGAACTATTTTTGGGATAAGAACACCAATATTCACAAAACTAGCAGCTAAACTAAAGATGAAATATTGCGAACATCTTAATTCAAAATCTCAATACAAAACACACCACAACAAACTTTTAAAACCAGATGGAAATAACTTTTGGTATGACACATACTCTTCTTTGTATCTTTTCAGCTATAACTTAATTTTCCCACAAGTTTTCAAACAACAAACAGTTTCCTAACCCAGTAAAATAGCCCTATCATGCACGGTAGGTTTATCTTTACAGTACTTCCGTTCAAAAAAAACAACAAAAAAAGAACGATTCCACAACCTGACCCAAAAATGGATGAAAATATTACCTATATAGTAACTGAGGGATCTGTCCTGCATTAACATCTGTACCATTGTTTGATTTCTTGGAACTCTTAAACTGGAAAACAATGCTGAAAGAAAAAAAAACAACTTTCATTCAAATAATATTAGATACTCTACTTCATACAAATATATGAGACACAAAAAAATAAATTACCCGTCATCTGTTGTAATAGAGGCCTGTCCGTGAGATCCACAATCACTGCTAGGGCCTGACACTCGTGCCCAGGCTACATACCACCAGCCAGCTTGCAAGAGAACTGGTTCATCAAACATCATTGCGTATTTTTCTCTGAGAGAAGCAAAAAGTTTAAAGAAAAAAAGTCTGAATTAATTTGCAAATTAAATTGTACGAAATTCATCAAATAACTTGAAAAAAAGACAATCCAAAGTAAATATCCTAAACCCAAATGAACCAGAAGCATGATGACAATATGAATATCTACCTATTTCCACTCTCAACTTTACACTACTTTGCATTGTGCTGGCAGTGTGTGGAGTGTGGTTGTTTTGTTTCGTTTTTTTTTTTTTTTTTTTTTTCCCCCCCAGAAAGCCAGGACATCCAGTGATCCACTAAACTAAACTTGAAATTCTTCTTAAAACACAGATGTCCTGAAAATCAACTACAGGTTTAAAATGCTGGCTAGGCTAATGAATTCAGTTAGTTTAACAAAACACAGAGTATTAACATTATTTGCAGTAATACATAGTAAATAATATGGTCAACGCAAATTTTTACTACAGCTTTACAGCATTTCAGGGAAACGGGTCTTTTTATAAAGAATTTCAGGATATCACACAAATTCTACGGAATATGTTAATATAAATATACTCACATGAAAGGAAATAAACTTTACATGAAAGGGTGTCAAGATACACAAATAGAGAATACACAGAAAATATGTACAAAGTAAAATCCTGAAATTCTTTGTAAAGAAAGACCTGTTTCCCTGAAATGATTTCCCATCGATTCTGATGATGGGATTAATAGTGAATACAGGTTTCAGAGTAGCAGCCACATTTGTCTGTATTCGCAAAAAAGAAAAGAAGTACTTGTGGCACCTTAGAGACTAAAATTTATTTGAGCATAAGCTTTCGTGAGCTACAGCTCACTTCATCGGATTTCAATATACATACAGTGGACTTCAATAGGACTAGGATTTCACCAATAACTAACTTTTTTAAAGGCATCTTTCAACTTAGAAAGTAACCTTAGAGATGTGAATTAAATGTAGCCCTGATGCTGTGACAGGTGGCAAGAGAGAAGCGGATACAAATTTGGGCCTGTAAGAGGACCTTTTTTTACTCTACCTCAGTTCAGCAGGTGAGTGAGTGAAGAACCCCTACAATGACACCTGTTGAATCCTCCTACCTTATGCATATATTGACTAAGGAATGATGATCAGCAGTTCCTCCAGGCTTCCCACTCTCCTGGACCAAGACATGGTTGTTCTTAATCTCCTGGCTAGCTGAGGCCAGATCCAGAGTATTTTAGCAATGTGCAGCTTGGCAGTGGTACTGCTCTAAAGCTGCCAACTGCACTCACCCAGTTCTGCAAGTCTACTCACCAGAAACCAGATACCTTCTGTTCTCTCTGTGCCTTACCTGCCCCCTCCATAGATAAAGGAGAGGGACAGAACCCCCAGTCCCTCCACAATCTAGGGGATGGATGCAATGTTGCAAATGAAGCAGAGGTGAAAGGAAGAACTGAGACCTGACTGGGGAAAGACACAAAGGGGCAATCACGTACTATGAGGTGGCCCAACAATGTGCAAAGAGTTGAGACAGCTATACAACTTTAAAGAGACATGACTGTATGGGAACAGATTTAGTGGAGTGTGAAGAGAACTGATGAATTGGGTGAGGGGAAAGAGAAGGAAAACCAAACTGATAAATCTGATGATGGGGTTAATAGTGAGTGAATGAAGTTATGACTGAGTTAGGAATATTTTGGAATCAGTTCACGAACTGGTGATTGAGCAGGGATTGACTAAAGACAGCAGGTTGAAAAACGAATGGGGATGAGCCAGAGTACATGTGAATTAGTCATGAGGGTATGAAGTAATGAATGAATGGCAGGTTAGTGTTGCTGTCTGGATGTGCATGAGAAACAGGTGTGACGTATGCACATCTCCAAGAGGTATAGTCCCTACCTATATACCGTACGTGGGTATGCATGAGCGCCATGTGCCCATGTCCGGAAATTCTAACAAGCAATGTACTTTCGTCCGCACGTGCACAGTCGTTCTCCTAGTGCTCCAGCCTGAGAGCTGAAGAGGCAGCGTGGGTCGATGTCTCTCCAGTTCCTCTTCTTACCACAAATCCAATAGGATCTGAAGCAGAGGGAAAGGAATACGGGTAGTGGAATACTAGCAGGGACCACACGTCTCGACTAGTTACTGTAAGATAAGCAACCTCAATTTCTTCAAGTGCAGGTCCCTCTGTGTATGCAACCCATCAGACTGGAGGTGGGTGCAAGGATGTTGTCAACGAAGATGTTGGAAGTACTGCAGTTCCCACTGCAGCAGAGGCCTGAACTAGTATGTATAGCAGAAAGAGCCTGAAGCATGGGCCTGGTGCAAGGCCTGAGGCCTGAACCTAAGTCAGCATAAGTTATGCTATGAGCAACTGTCAGGCCCTGTCAAAAGCAGGTGCTTGCCTGCAAGCCAGTGTCCACTACACAAACTCGGCACCAGTATTGTTAGCATTGCTAAAACACACTGAATATGTAAACACATTCCAGCAGGGCAGCACAAAAACACACCAACCAACCACGCAATAAAATAGTTTGACAAAAATGATGAATACGGATATTTTATCTGAAACATCAAGAGAAAAGTACAAGGGGAGGTAACAAACAAGATGATACGTAAATTGCTTATCCCAGATTGTTTGTTTCAGTCTATAAATGTTAGGATACCTTGCTTTAACCCTTCATCTGGCCTATGGGGCAGTGGACAGTCCCGCCACTGACCGAGCTGGTCCACTGTCACAGGCATACATGTGTTAGTGTACCTGTAACCACTGAAATAATCTAACACAACTGGGATACCAGCAAACTCTGAGGAAGACTGTGCCCAGGTAGAGAAACATTTCAGTTTAGCTCCATAGCAACTACTCGTTGAATCTTTCCTTTTTTTTTTTTTTTTATTAAGAATGGCTTGGACAGCTGTCGAGCAAGTGCATTCTAGATCTGATGTCCATTCAAACACCAAACCATGACGTGAACTGGATCTCGATTGGGATGTTGGATTTTGATGCCTTCCTGAGTAAGGATATCTGGGAAGCGACGGATCCTGATACGAGGACTGACTGACATTCTCAGAAGGTCTGGGAATGAAAATGGCCTGGGCCGATTGGGTTCTAGGAGAATGACTCTGACCTTGTCTTGAAGGACCTTTCTCAAGACCTATGGTAGCAGGGAGTGGGCAGAAATGCGTATCTGAATTGGTCTGTTGTCTATTACAGCAGGAAAACATTGCCCTGAGAGTCATGGCTTATAGCTGCTCTGGAACAATAGAGAAGCAGTTTCTCCTTTGTTTTGGGTGTGAAGAAATCCCATTGAGGTGCTCCCCACTGACTGAATATCTCGCTCAGGACAGAGCTGTGTATTTCTCACTTGTGGTCTGCAGAAGTGTGTCTGCTCAGGTTGTCTGCTACAGAATTTTGAATACCTGGAAGGTACGTTGCTTAGATAGTAATGTGGTTTCTGATGCACCAATTCCAAAGCCTGAGTGCTTCTATGCAGAAGTGAAGGGTGTAGTTAGATGAGGCTAATATAAAGCAAAGTTAAATTGTGAGCAAAAGGCAGGCCCTGTTCACAGAAGCTGGCAAAGTCTTAACCATTACTTTAGTTCAGGCCTTAGGCCTCATACTGGACCTCTAATACAAGGGTTTATGTTTCAGGGCCTCATCTAACTAAAAAGGGATCTTGCTGTACCTCACTTGTTAATATAAAAAGCCTTGTTCTGACATTACTTGGACATGGAAAGAATGAATGAAAGGGAGAAGAACCCTATGTGCCATACAGACTGCTCTCAGTTCCAACAAGTTGATGTACTGTCTGGCCTTCTGTGGAGTCAGGTACCTCATACAGTGTAGTTATTCAGGTGAGCTCTCCAACCTTGGAGAGATGTGTATGGTAGCATTGCGTGTGGGAGCGCTGAAGAGGATACCTATTCTCACTTGATCCGGGTTCGATTACCAAGTAAAAGAGGCAATGACCCTGGTGGGAACAACAGTCACTCTGGTGCTCATGTGGTCCTTATCTGGTGAGATAGATAGAAGCCAGGCCTGTAGGCATTGTAGATGAAGCCTGGCGAATGGTGTCTCAAGTACGTGAGATCATGTGACTCGAGAGAAAGGCACACTGACCATAGTCTTTGACAGGTAATCCATGCTATTAGATTTCTTATTAAAACTGAAATCTTTCTGTGGGGAGGAAAGCTCTTGCTGAAAAGGAATCCAGCCTGGCTCTGGAGGTTAAAATGGACTTCTATTTGTTCACACAGATACCCATGGCTGCTAGAAGATGGAGTGGGAACAAAGTCACTGATCTATCCCCGTGGCCGGAACAACCTACTAGGACCCAGTTGTCCAATTAGACGAAAACTGTGCAACTTTGACATCTGATCTGGGCTGCCACCGAAGAGAAAACTTTAGTGAATACTCTGGGTGCTTTTGCGAATCCAAAAAGAAGGGCTTTCAACTGGAGGTGTTCCTGACCTATCATGAACCAAAAAAACTTTCTGGGGGACAGATTACTATCTACATGAAAACAGGTATCCTTCATATTGAGAGCCACAAACCATATTCCCTCCTGTAGGATTACTGATATTACTGTAACCACCCTGAATTTCAATTTTTGAATAAAGATGTTGCATTTATGAAGATCCCAAATGGGTCTCCATCCTGTGTCTTTTTGGGGGGGGATTAAGAAATAAGGGGAATAAAAGCCTCTCCCCCATGATACTGAGGTGGCACTCCCTCTATTGCCCTTTGTTGGAAGAGAGCGTCTGCCTCTTGTTGAAGAATCTCTTCATGAGAGTCGTCTCTGAAGAGGGGCCGGGAAGGAAGTTTGTGGGGAAGGGCAGAAGAGAAATTTAATGGCATAATCTTGACATATAATTTTCTAAAACCCAACTGTCTGTGGTGATAGAGTCCCAATTGTGGGGAAAAAAGTGAGAGGTGGCCCCCAAAGATAAGCAGGGACGAAGTGGGTGTCATCAGTAATGGCTGGCAGTTCTCAACAGAAGCATCCAAGTGTGTCCTGGGCAGGTGGCTAGTAATGGCAAACATCATGGCAGCAGAGGGAACTGAAAATTGAGACATCTGACTTCTCTGTCACTTATGAGGAGGCTCAACTGGACACTGAAAACAGAATGCTTGTGGAGGAGGCAGCCTGGTTCATACACCTGCCTGTATTTTTCTCTCTTCAGTGTCAGAGTACAAATTCCCAGGGAGTACAGTCTTTCAATGAGTGTAAGGCCTCATCCAACTTCTTGTTAAACAAATCTGACTCGTCAAAAGGTAGGTCACCATATGATGTTCTGGACTTCTGTGGGGAGCCCTGAAGAGTGAAGCCAAGACGTATGCTTCATAACTATGCCAGTGGCTATACTTCTAGATGATGTATCTGCTGCATACAGAGTAGCTTGTAAGGATATTTCTTGCATTGACTTGGCTTCCTTGATGAAGGATTGAAACTGAACTACCCTCAGGGGAAGCTTGTCCTTGAAGTCCACCAGCCTAGGAGTAACCTAAAATCGTATTTCGCTAATGAGGCCTGAAAAGGTAGCAATACAGAATTGTGAGCTTGCGGGGGGGGGGACCCCCTCTCTTCCCAAAAGGTCCAACCTCTTTGAGCCCTTGTCAGTTGGGGTGGTCTTCTGATATTGTGACCTTGGTCTCTTCATGAAGAATCCTATGCACTGCTACAGACTAGGGACTGAATGGCTAGGCAGCAGTTCTGCAGAAAAGGACCTGGGGGTTACAGTGGACGAGAAGCTGGATATGAGTCAACAGTGTGCCCTTGTTGTCAAAAAGGCTAGCGGCATTTTGGGCTGTATAAGTAGGAGCTCTGACAGCAGATCGAGGGATGTGATCATTCCTCTCTATTCGGCATTGTTGAGGCCTCATCTGGAGTACTGTGTCCAGTTTTGGGCCCCACACTACAAGAAGGATGTGGAAAAATTGGAAAATGTCCAGTGGAGGGCAACAAAAATGATTAGGGGACTGGAACACGACTTATGAGGAGAGGCTGAGCGAACTGGGATTGTTTAGTCTGTGGAAGAGAAGAATGAGGGGGGATTTGATAGCTGCTTTCAACTACCTGAAAGGGGGTTCCAAAGAGGATGGATCTAGACTGTTCTCAGTGGTAGCAGATGACAGAATGAGGAGTAATGGTCTCAAGTTGCAGTGGAGGAGGTTTAGGTTGGATATTAGGAAAAACTTTTTCACTAGGAGGGCGGTGAAACACTGAAATACGTTACCTAGGGAAGTGGTGGAATCTCCTTCCTTTGATGTTTTTAAGGTCAGGCTTTACACAGCCCTGGTTGGGATGATTTAGTTAGGGATTGGTCCTGCTTTGAGCCGGGGGTTGGACTAGATGACCTCCTGAAGTCCCTTCCAACCCTGATATTCTATGATTCTATGCCTGCTTATACCATCAAGGCTGGCTCCAGGATGGCCTCAGTAACAGGGCACATATAGGCTGCAAAGTTGGAGTTGGAGGTCCTGAACCTCCTCCCATGGGATCTCAGGTTCACTGGCTATCCTCTGCAGCAGCTCCTAGTACTGTCTATGGAGGAGTGGTGGAGACAGTGAGGATAGAGTAACTGCTTCATCCAAAAACAAGGATGAGATTCCAGTCAGTATCTGCAAAAAGAAAAGGAATACTTGTGGCACCTTAGAGACTAACAAATTTATTTGAGCATAAGCTTTCATGAGCTACAGCTCACTTCATCGGATGCATACTAACACGGCTGCTACTCTGATACCAGTCAGTATCTGTGGACTTGGATCAACATCTTCCACCTCGTACTCTGACAGATGCCAAGCAGGTGAGCTATGGCGTGACTCAAAGATGGATCCAGGGCATCTGCCATACAGGTCCCATGGGGGCCAGTAGGCTAAAGGAGAAGTTAATCGTCTCAGAAACACCATGGGGAAAGCATAATTGCAAGAAGGGAGTCTATATCTCCTTGATTGTGTCAGGACTGCAACTAGCTGGAACACATGATTTGTTCAAGTCTTAAAATTGCTCTCTCCCTACTGGAGGGGCAGCCAGTACCAGAGGGCAGACATCTGCCCAAGGGCTGGAGAAGAGATGTCTCCTGTATCATCAGTTTCATCCTCTGGTGTGAAATGGCCCTACGGAGGAGGGGCCAAGAAGTGAGGGGACTGAGAGTAAGGAAGGAAGATATCCTCCAGTGAAGTATAAATGTCCATATGTCTTGGTGTTTGGGGCATTCTGATGAATGGGACCAATGGTTCCAATATGTCCCAAGAATTCACAGTTGGGTGGTTCTTCAAAGGAAGTGCCTGGTACTGCACAGGAGTCAAGTCCTGGACTGATATGAGTATGTCTACACAGCAACTATACATCTTGCCAGCCAATTTAGGCTCGGGGGGCTCGGGCTGTTTTACTGCTGTGTAGACTTCCAGGCTCGGGATGGAGCCTGGGCTCTAGGACCCTGTCAGGTGGGAGGGTCCCAGAACTGGGCTTCAGCCTGAGCCCGGAAGTCTACATAGCAATGAAACTCCCCGTGGCCAGCCATAGGTTTTTCTTTGCTATGTAGACATATCCTTAGAGCCAGTGGATGTCAATGCCTGAGGGTTTTCAGAGGTCCCAAGCTCTTAAGATCCATGAGCAAAGGCTCACCCAACCTGGATGGGATCAAGAAGGGATGTTGTCTTTTATGAACAGACTTGGACAGGGATCTGTCCTTGTGATCATGAGAGTAAAGCCTACTCTCCAGGGAAGCCCTAAATCAGGAGTCCTTGGGCTTAGCAGCAATAGCCTCCACTCCCAAGCTTGTTCTTGAAGCGACACTACTTAACTGATTAGGGATATGGAGCTTGCATATGAGGAGAGATTAATAAGACTGGGACTTTTCAGCTTGGCGAAGAGATAACTGAGGGGGGATATGATAGAGGTCTATAAAATCATGACTGGTATGGAGAAAGTAAATAAGGAAGTGTTATTTACTCCTTCTCATAACACAAGAACTAGGGATCAGCAAATGAAATAGGCAGCAGGTTTAAAACAAACAAAAGGAAGTATTTCTTCACACAACGCACAGTCAACCTGTGGAACACTTTGCCAGAGGATGTTGTGAAGGCCAAGACTATAACAGGGTTCAAAAAAGAACTAGAAAAAATCATGGACAATAGGTCCATCAATGGCTATTAGCCAGGATAGGCAGGCCAGAATCTGAGAATGAGCGACAAGGAATGGGTCAGATGATGATTACCTGTTCTGTTCATTCTCTCTTATGCACCTGGCATTGGCCACTGTCGGAAGACAGGATACTGGGCTAGATGGACCACTGGTTTGACCCAGTATGGCTGTTCTTATGTTCTCAGGCATAGTCCCCGGTATGGGGAAAGAACTGTACCATAAAAGCTAACAAGACTTAGTAAAACTATTTACAACATCTATTTATCACATTATAGACAGAAATCTGTGAACATAGGGATTCTGATTCAGGCCATGCAGCATAAGAAGAAAGTGAGAGGCATCAGTCCCCCACTCCTCTTATGCCCTTGGTCTGGAGCACAAGAAGAACTACTGCGTATGTGTGGGCCAAGGGACACAGCTTGTTAGAATTTCCAGACTTGCACCCATGATGCGCATGCAAACCCACACCTGTAATACACAAGCCCCAGAGAAAAGCCTAGGAACCTTTTCACATTACATTTACGGGAAAAAACTTCACAATGGGCAGGAGGGTTGAGTGAAAAATATTGGCAGGATAACTGTTCATAGTAGGACAGTCACTACATTTGCAAAGTATTTAGGAATTAGTATCTCCCCTTTTATTTGAAGAATACAATGTAAGATTAATTATCTTTTAGACAGACAATCTCATTATCTTGATTTGATACTATTACTACCCAAAAAGAAAAGGAGTACTTGTGGCACCTTAGAGACTAAAATTTATTTGAGCATAAGCTTTCGTGAGCTACAGCTCACTTCATCGGATGCATTCAGTGAAAAATACAGTGGGGAGATTTATATACACACACAGAGAACAAGAAACAATGGGTTTCATCATACACACTGGGACAGTGATCACTTAAGATGAGCCATCACCTGCAAGAGGTGGGGGGGGGAGCAAAACCTTTTATGGTGACAAGTGTTCCTCAGATATTCTTGTTAACTGCTGGAAATGGCCCACCTTGCTTGTCACCATGAAAGGTTTTCCTCCCCCCCGCTGGTGATAGCTCATCTTAAGTGATCACTCTCCTTATAGTGTGTATGATAAAACCCATTGTTTCATGTTCTCTGTGTGTGTGTATATATAAATCTCCCCACTGTATTTTCCACCGAATGCATCCGATGAAGTAAGCTGTAGCTCACGAAAGCTTATGCTCAAATAAATTTGTTAGTCTCTAAGGTGCCACAAGTACTCCTTTTCTTTTTGCGAATACAGGCTAACACAGCTGCTACTCTGAAAGCTGTCATTATTACTTACCAGCGACTTTTGTTTTTTTAAAAAATGGGAAGTGGATTGTTTTAAATCCATTAAGTATTTCAATAACCCAATGACAAGCTTTAGCAAAGAATCTTGCCTATAGTCAGAAAGTTCATGAAAGGCCAAAGCAGCTGCAAATGAACTAAGTTGTTTTTCATTCACAAGGACAATAATTAAGGCAGTCAAAGCAGTTTTTTGTGGAGCACTTTCTATTTGCAAATTATATGCCCTCCTGGTTACACCCCTTTTCAGTATCTAAGTACAATTTCTGTTCAAAGGGAGGTTGAAGATATCACTAGGTAACAGAGCACTCAAGAATCCAGACTTCAAGGTACTTCAAGATTTGCTTTTTGGAAGGCGAGTTGAGTTGAGTTGAGTATCATTACAGAAATGTGTCATTCCTAGTTCCTTAGCATGTGTGTAAATTCATCCCGTCTCCCCCCATTAAAAAGTCTCCCAATTCCATCCATACTGATATTTCAGTGAAGAATGCTTCTTTTTTCCCGCCACTCCCAAAACGGATCAAAGCACAACAGAGTGTCCTTTCCTTTGGTAATGACAATGTTAGTCAGTTCTGAGAAATATATCAATACATTCCATATTTGGACCTTCTAGCATATATGTAAAAAAATGCCCTTCTGCTACAGCTGTCTCAAAGCTATTCTTTATCCTTTAATCAAATAGATACAAAATTTCATGTCTACATTCCCAGTGAAAAATAAAAGTAAATGTGCTGCGCTGGACAGGGAAGGCTTTCACTTTTCCATTTGATATCTCAGTATCCCTACAATATCTGAACTGGTTTTTTGTTTGCTCTTTTCACTCTGTTTCTTTTTGTGAAGATAATAAATGCAGCACAACATGTTAGAGAGTCTAACAACACAGATTACTTAGCATACCTTCAAAATATGTTTAAAATGCATACCAATACAAAACTAACAAGACAGTAAGCCTCTTTAGAGAAAGTAAATAAAATGGTTTACCTAGCAGCACAATCATATGCCAAGACATCAGTTTCAGCAAGAAGATCCCCATCAGTCTCATGATCTCCCCCATCTGGACCCAATTCAAACAACTGCAAAAATAAAGTAAAATATTTCCCCATCTTTACAAATTTAATTCTACCTTTCTCATTTGCTTGTCATTCTTTCTTGCCTCTCTCTATAGGAACACTATTGTACAGCGTACTACGATTAGTAAATATAAAAAAGAACAGGTATTTATTTTACAGTAACTGTACTCTGAGTCTGTCTGTGTGGATCCCACTTTAGGTGACTGGCAATCAGTTTCTCATCTAGAAAGTGGTATTGTGGAGTCTTATCAGCTAATAACTAATGACTTTAACACTGCCTTTCCAAACCTGGAAATCTAATCTTGCTGTCAAATCAACGGCATGGAGAAAATTACTCCAAAAGCAGCTGCTTTGCACATCTCAGGTATGGGGATATTTCTAAAACACACTCAAGAGGCAGCCTGAGCTCTCACTGAACAAACCTTAATGTTTGTTGGAAGGGATATGCCATCCATGTGAAAGATTCATATACACTGGAAAATGCATTTATTCTTTGAAAGCAAATGGCTTAATTCTTTAGCAGTGCTACTTAAACCAACAAAAAGATGGGAGGCCATGTAAAGGACACTATTTTAGTGACTATAACAAGGGCCTAGAAACATCTAAAGTATGGCCTTTTTTCCTCTCCTGGACAAAAATGGGATTTTAAAAAGAAATCTTTAGATTAATTGCTTGGTATAAGTTGAATTGTGAAACAACTCTGGGAATAAACTTAAAATGAGGTCTTAACACCACCTTTTGGATGAAACAATGTGATTAGCCATGAAGGCTTGGAGTTCACTGACACATCTGGCAGATGTAATACCCACCAAAAAGGCGATTTTGATAGTAAAGTGCTTAAGAGAACATTCAGAGAGGGAGTTCAAATTCAGATGCATGAGACCTGCGAGGACAATGTTGAAATCCCAAGAGGGAGGGGGCTCCCTAACTGGTGGGGTAACTATGATTCAACCCTTCTAAAAATCTAGAAACAGGAAGATGGGAGAATATAGAGCATGACTGAACCAGAATGTGGCATACTGAGATTGCTGCAAGGTGAACTTTGATTGAACTAATGGAGAGTCCAGACAGTTTCAGTTGCAGAAGGTAGTCAAGGATCTTGGGGGAAGGGGCCTTCAAAGGGTCACGGTCATCCTGGGCTGTCCAGATAGTTCTCCTCAAAGTGAAAAAAGATTTGCTAAGAAGATTTTTTATACCTGTAATGAACAGTCTCTTTAGTAGCTCTTCACCAGCCAACATCCAAGCTATTACGTGTAGTGATTGTACATCCATACCCAATCTGTCCACAGCTCTGTGATGTTATATTTGGACAGTCCTGAAGTGATACAAGGGCAGAGAGCCGACATTTGGAGAAAATCTGTTAGCCAGAATTGTCTCTGCCAATGAGCAGCTATCAGGATCAGTGTAGCTGCATCCTGATTTTCCCTATAACCCAGGGTGCCAAGGGCATTGACAGAAATGTATATAAGACCTCAACAGCATGGTATGAGAAACGCATCTTGAACAGATCTTAGGCTCCGGCACCCACAGAGCCACAGGTAAAACTTTGCATTCTCTTTGATGGCAAATAATTCTGTGATTATATTTTCCACTGCTGAAACATCAGTGAGAGGACATAGCTCTTTAGAGATCATTTATGATTGGTGACACATTGACTGATGAGAAAGACTGCTAACTTGTTGGTCCCTGGAAGACCATCAATTGGGGTTATCCCATTAAAGTGACACCAAGTTCATTTTCTGGTTGCCTCGTAGTGATGAATGGGCAGCCCTCTGCCTGTTTACATAATACATTGCAGATGTGTTGTATATAAGGATCTGTGTGACAGAATACTTTAAAGCTAGAGGAATGTTTTGCAGGCCAACCTAATTGCCTTATGTTCCAGGACGTTTATATGGAGTCTCACATTCTTCTTGGACCATATTTTATGCATTTAAAAAGAGGTGTAGAGTGACCCCCCCCATCTGTGACAGATGTCTTTATAGATGGATGGAGAACATTCTGGGTATACATCCACCAGTTTAGTGATAAAAAGATACGAGCTGGGACTACAACATGTGCATGCACTTGATGTTTTTAAAGTTGATACACAAAGCTCAGACAGTCCCACAACCGACGTAACAGATGTCTGAATAGTAGTATCACCTAAGTGAAAATCGACACATTGGCTAAAAGTTTGAGACTGGTTTGTACTGAGGTTGATTGAATAGAACGGAATTTCTCTTACAGAAGATGTGCATTTGCCAATGTGGAAGTGATTAAAACTCCTATGAATTCTACTGTCTGCAATGGTCGGAGTGACAATTTGTTGTAGTTTATCAGGCCCACCTCTTTGACCAGATTGAGGATGGTGTTCAGGGCTGTGGTGATATCCTGCTGCTTTAGATCAGCCAATCATCTAGATATAACTAGACCCAAGACTTTGTTTTCTTAGATATCAGCTACTGCAGCCAGACATTTAATACTCTCTGCGCTGTGGCCAGATCAAGTGGCTGTACTTTGTATTGATAATGACTGGGCTCTACCGTGAATCACAGATACTTCCTATGGGTCAGACAGATTGAAATGTGGAAATATGCTTCTTGGAGGTTCAAAGCTATGAACCAGTATTGTGCCAGTAGAGAAGGGATGATGAAAGGTAGCACTGCCATCCTGAATCTGAGACAGAATATATATTTGTTCAGTCCTCTGAGGTTGAAGATACGATGAAGACTCCCTTTCTTCTTCACAATAAGGAAATACAGGTACGTGAATTCCATAGGTACCTCCTCAATGACTCTTGGGCAAAGCCAGGAGACCACTTCTTTCAGCTGACTCTTGTGGGAAGAGGTTCCTGAAGAGGTTGAGGTAGGGACTGGAACTGCATCACACACCCACATAAAAGGACTTCCATTTGTTGGCTCAGGTGTGACTCTTGACCTTCAGGTCAAACCGGCTGTATCGAAGATGTTGCGGGGTGGATGGTGACTATGGCAGAAGGTGATTTCCTTCAAAGCTCTGGGTTTCTTCCTCAGAGAGCCCTCACCTCTATAACATGCTCTTGCTGAGAGTAGAAGGGTGCTCTCAGTCTGGTCTGATGATGGTACCTGGAGGGCTTCCACCTTGAGGTCAGGGTAAAAAAGCCTAGAGATCCAAAAGTAGCCCTAGAATCTTCTAATAATTGTAAAGTCTCAAAAGTGAGGTTACTAAACAAGTCAGTTCCTTCAAAGGGTAAATCTTCTATGATATGTGTACCTCTTCTGGGATTCCTGACACTCTCCTCACTCTACCAGCTATGGCCACGGACCCATCTGGAGTATCAGAACCATCCATAGCTGCTCATATAGAGGTTTTTATCACTTTCCACCCTTCAGAGATTACAGTCTTTAATTCCTCTCTGGGCTCTGGAGGAAGCTTGTTCATGAAGGGAGATACTTTGTCCCATGTGAAAAAATTATATTTAATGTACTACACTTAGAAATTCATTGTGTATAACAACACTTGGCAACTTACTGTGCGTAGTGGAGAAGCAAGCTTTCCTCTCAAAGACATCCAACTTTTAGGGGGTCTTTAGCTCTGGAAGTAGCCTCTGATGAGCCAAACTGTCAAGCTTTCTCCTGCACTGCAGAGAACATCAGAGATCCAAGGACTGGATGTGTGCAGAACTGTAAAGCCTTTCCGTAACACTTAATATCTCTTTCCCACTTGGTTGCTAGTTGGGAAAAAAATAGCAGGAGCCCTCCAGCAAGTTTTAGCTGGCTCTAAAATGCCTTTATTTTTAAGCGTTGCTAACCCACTAAGAACAGAGGATACCAAATAATTCAGGGGCCATCTCCTTGATCATTCAGGTCTCAATCTCAATAGCACACACAATTTTTGAGAAAGCAACTCCTGAAAGACTCTGAAATCATCCAGGGCTGGTAAAGAAACAGAAAAAACTATATCATTAGGAAGGATAATGATCTTTGGGAAAAGTTAAAGGTTACTGGTCTGGAGGCTGGGAACCTGACTCTTCTTCATCCATCTGTTCTTCATCACTAAGCCAAAAAGTTTCTGAAGGAGGTCTTGAAACTGAGGCCACAGGAGAATAAAACCGGCTACATTTTCATGATTATCAGGAAGGAGACCCAATTCTGGAGGGTGAGCTCTGGAAAGCCCATTATGGCCCAAATGGGAAGTTGCATGGTTCGCTTTGACCAGGTTGGGCCACTGCCATCCACGATGGATAAGATAGGGCTCTGAAATGAGTGTTCTAGTCTGGAACCATCTCCTGATCTTGGTGAATGGGGAAGTGAAGATTGCTGGTTGGAGAGAGGTGGGGTTGTTGATGTGGTGCAATTAGGAGAGTGACCAGAGTAGAAGATCTCTATTGGTGGTGGTGATCTCTGAGGTGATGTCAGTATGGGGAGCAGAGATCTTTAAATCGGTGCCAGATGAAGTGCCTTCAATAGAGAGGGTGATACTGGAGAGAAAGTAGCTTCCATCAGTAATAAATCATCAGGGAAAATTAGTGCCTTAACTGCCAATGCCAGCTCTGGTGTCGGTACTGAGATTTTCCGCACTGAGGCATCTATCCCAGTCCTAGGTTCTGGTGTAACCTTGAGGCCCTTTGATGCAGGGTCAGAGACTGAACAGCGTCACTTGCCCCTATAATATGAAAGGGCATGGTGCTCAGTAGAGCTAGGAGAAATATTTTTGAAAATTGTTTATTTGCTGGAAAATACAGCTTTTTTCAACTCTTAACTATTCAAAAATTTGACCCAAAATTGACCCAAATAGTTTTGGCCAATCTTTTTTGGGGTGATGGGAGGGGTAGATTCACAAGGGGACTTAAGCACTGTTCACAAAACGGCTGGAGGAGGAGGAGCCTCCTTTATAACCTTTACCCCAATGATTAGGGAAGTCACCTAGATGGGGGGTTCAAGTCCCTGGACCCTGAAAGGCAAAGGGTAGGACTTGAACCTGGGTCTTCCACATCCCAGGTGAGTGCTCCAATCCCAGGGCTAAAAGGTTGTAAGGAAGGCAAGCAGCAAAACCACCACCGCTACCTTCTCCTCCAGCCGTTTTGTGAATCTAGACATTGATTTTCTTTTGTCTTTATTTTAAAAATGCCCAGAAACTAAACATTTCATTTCAGCACAATCAAATTTAGTTTTTTGTTGACTTAAATTTGCTGAAATTTTTCAGAATTTTTAGTTTCAGTTCAACCTGAACTACAATTCCCCCCCCCCCCAGAACTGCCTGTGAATGAAAATAAAAAGATAAATAAAATCAGTTATTCACACAGCTCTAGTGCTCTTTTCTTGGGAAGAAACAGCTTTCCTTTTCTTTGGGGAAGGCCACTGCTGGGAACCCTGGTTAGTCCAGTGCTCTGATACCTTTCCACAGCATGGTTCCAGTCTTCAATGCCAGAGCAGCCATTAGTACTGAAGTGGTCCTTGGCTGCCGTTACTTACAGCTTGTGGGTGCTGGGTCAGATTTTTTACCAGTACCAGTCTTGGGAGTCACACCCAAGCTGACAGACTGGGACACAGAGGTTGATGCCAGTTCTTTTGGATGTGAACCTCCTCCCAAACTGCTCCAGAAGATGTAATTTCAGCCAAGTATCGCTGAATTTTCATGAGGTTGAGGAGAATGATGGACAGATGGAGCATCAGTTGGGTACATGGCTCTCACTGACAAAACAAAAAATGGCTATGATCGTCTGTAAGGGATTGAAACAATCACAAGACAAGCACAGGGCTTAAAGCACAAAGGTTTTGAATCCACCACTGAAGAGGTGTTGGCACAAAGCAAAAAGCTAACTGTTTTCCTTCTTCTTAAGGGGACTGAATTTAAGGAAAGGTTTTAAAAGAAAAAGAAATAAAGGGGGAACTTGCAGGAAAACAAAGCTATAGGAAATGTGCTAGGAAGTAGCAGGCAGAGTTCAGGCCCGCCTCACTGTCATGTACAGTAAGATGGAGCTGAGAGATGCTGGCAGGTGCTCTGCCCATTATGCTATCCGGTGAGGAGGCTCAGAAGCATGCAGGGCACAAATGCGACCCAAAAAACACTGTTGTTCAAAGATATCACATGAATGAGGCATATGCACACCTGGAGAGTGATCCACAGAGAGAAATGAAGAATCTTAGCTCTTACTGATCACTTGTAGTTCTGATTCTCTGCACCAATCCTAGTCATATGGCAATCCAATCTGTTTTTATGAGCACAGTTTCAGTTTTCCCCTCTAGAAATGTTATTGATAAACAGAGCCTGTAAATTTCCTTAAATAGAGCCTCTTAATAATCCCACTTGTTTGAAAGATGAAGAAGAGATCTCAGGCAGCATAACTAAGTAACTGATGACATCTGAATGACATGCTTTGAACCAGAAAAAGCAGGTTTTAAGTAAATTAGATAACCTAACTTGTTCCTCTCCTTTCAACATCCTCTGAGGCATTTCTAAAATCCCTATGAACAGGAATTAATAATTCATCAATATAAAAATCAATGAATGACAAAAAACCTTTATGGTAAGATTCGTTAACTCAGCAAAGTATGACCATCTTGAAACCTGGACTGTATGAAGTTACTTTTGAGTAAACCCATAATACTGAGTAATATTTTGAGTAACTCAATGAAGACCTACAAAGTGGAAAAACATGGTTTGTGCCTTTTTGCTTTTGTATAATGGGCAAGTTCTTTTAAACAGTTTTTTTCCTGTTTTTTTCCTTAAAAATATCAAGTCTTTTCTTCGTGATACATTAATTGAAATCAGCAATTTCAATACTGACACCAATGGGGCTACTCAGTGCGTAAAGGTAGTCACAAGCATGTTTCTAGGATCGGGGCCTAAGATTGTAATCTCTTTCCGGCACAGATGATATCGTCTCTGTGTGTTTGCATAGGGCCAGATCAACTTGTAGGTCAATGAAAACATTTTGATGACAGTGAGTTCTTCTATCATGACTAGGAAAGAAGATGGGACTTTTGGGAAGTTATCACATTATCTTTCTGGAAGCTTACTACTGCTGCTTTGATAGATGGATTCCAGAAAATTCTGGAAAGCTTTTTGGAGAACCTATGTTGTCTCCATTTTAAAAAATCAGGAAGAATTATCATTAGAAAAATCACTTGATTTTACTGCATAATTTAGCAAATGAATTGCAATTATTAAATGCATTATTTTAACCAAGTGTTGCCCTCAATTGCCTTCTTTTGGAATAGCCTAGTACTCAACAGAATTTTGTTTATAGTTTTTAGCATGTTTTAGTTAGATGGCAACCTGTATAACCAAACCTATTTAGATTTTAAGCTCTGAGGCGCCTGATGGCAGTATTTTCAACAACACTGCAAAGGGTTTTAGGGTAAAAAAAAAAACAATATAAGGGTCACCCATCCCCAGCTATAAGTATGACAGCATGCTCTTATTCAACATTAAAGTTTTTAGTAGCCCAAGCTGTAATGTCTAAGAAAAGAGTATCACCAAAATATCACCTCTTCAAAAATACGATATGAATTCTCCTTTCATATTGAATGATACAAAAAGCACTTCAATGAACAAAGTTTCTAATCACTTCACCCACCATCAATGAAGAGCTCCAAAAGTTAACAGAAATGCTACTTAGAAATTTAGGACAAAGTGGTAAAGCATTTAATTTAAATTTGGCCAGGACTTTAGTGCCAATCAATACCCCTGTTCTTGAAAAAGTTGCATAGGATTTTAAAGATGAGTGGCGAAGCTCTCAGTTTTATATCTCCCCTATACTACCATCATCATGAGGCACCGAATCAATACTGCCTCAGTGAGGAGTCTGATTCATATTCTTCTGTGGGTTTTTTTGTTTGTTTTTTGATGGATAGCTTTTACAATTGTACAGCAAGGCTCCTTCCACCCCATTAGTAAAATCATTAAAAAAAGTATCAATTCTAAATTACATTTCTAAACACATGATCTTAAAACAGTATGTTTTGAAAGAGATCATCTCTTACCTTTATTTTAGCAGTGTATTCACCCCTACCTCCAAAAAGGCCAAGACCACCAAGTAAAATGTCAGTATCGGCATAGAAACGGATAGCTTCCACTGAATGGGCTGAATAACCCCAACCTCCTCCATGACCTACAAGGAACAAATAATTATAGGTCTATACAGAACCTATAGATTTGTGGAATTAAAGTCTGTCTATTGAGCAAGATTATACTGAGTACATACTTTCAAATCTGTTAACCACACTATAATCTTCTTTGGAATAAACTTTCATTACTGCTTGAGTCTCCTCCTCTGTATTTGCTACACCCATTTTTAAGTCCTGCATAGCAGCCAATGTATCAAGACAACCTGAAAGAAAATAAAAAGAAATATTTAATTTCTGTAACTGGAAACCACAATTTGGTGGAACTATGATGAAAAGCTGAATGCTCCTAAAGAAAAGAAGGTATCAGCAGCATCATCTTGCCCCTCACCCACATAAACATACTGTAGCAGAAGAATAGAACTTTGCCTCCAATTATGCTTGAAGTCACTGTGGTAAAATATATAGCCTTACCACCGAAAAATCTTTTTACTAAGAATTTGCTCTCAATAAACTAAGAAATATGGCCAATGGCATAGAACCTTTCAACAACAGCCTTACATACACATTCCTCCTTTGGCCTCAGGTATGCTTTATATACACAAGTAAAATGAAGAGCTAAAGCAGAAGTTTCTCACCTGATTTTCAGTCTCTACATATTCTTATCAAATGGGTCAAGAATTAACAGTCATATCAGGATGGAGAAAACATGGGGAAAAAACAGATTAGCTGCAGGAACAGGCATCCTAGCTGAAGTTAAGTATAGCTCTATACACTTCTTAATCCATTTGAGAGAGTCTCTGCTTAGAAATAGAGCTGGTCAAAATTTTTCTGGCAAAATTAAGTTTCGTAGGAACATGCTGATGTGCTAAAGTGAAATATTCCAGGATCAACAGCTCCATGGCTGGAGTCTTGTCTCTGGGGCTGCTAAATCCCTTTCTCCATGGAAGACAGCCTCCCACCTCTCCAGGCAGGTCTCAGGCATAAAATGTCCATTTTTGACTATAATGCTTCAAGGTAGATGCCTTCATTGAGTGAAGGAGAATTATCAGCACTCTGTATACATAAAGAAGAGTCTATACGGATTAGGAAATTATCCTCCAGTCAGATTTAGATTCTGCAACTGACCTCCATTTTATTGGGAAAGAGGAAGCAGATAAGGAGTTTCCTTGGACAACTCTAGGAGTTCTAAATACTGTTGTTGATGTGGCCATGTGGCAAACTGAAAATATTTTCCCTAACTGGTGCAATATAAAGGAGTTGTTTATCCTCTTGCCACAAAGAGTTCTATCTTTGCATGGCCAATCAGTGAAACCTGTCCAAAGGAACAGAATGTATGTAGAAGTATGCATTCTTCAAATTCAGAGCTGTAAATCAGTCACCTTACAGCAATGAAGGAATGGAGATCCCCTAAAGTTGTCATCCTGAACTTCAAGTTCTTGATTATCTTATTTGTTCCTCAGGTATAGAATGGCTCTCTGACTTCCTACTTTCTTGGGGATGAGAAAACATCAGGTGTAAAATTCCTGTTCTTGGTATTTTAGTAGGACTTATTCTATGGTACCTTTGACAGAAGGAAGTCAAAATTCTTCCAGGAAGACCTTCTCATAAGAAGCGTTCCTGAAGAGGGAGGGGAAGACAGTTGTTAGGAGACCTGGTGCCAAACTGAATGGAATGTGGGTCAAAGACAGTCTCCCAGATCCAGCAACTGGAAATAATCACACATCAGGAGGTGTAAAAGACGGATAAATGAGGACTGAAAGGCGCGAACAGAATGGAATTAGATGGGGAAAATAAATGAGTGTGTCTATTGGGTGCACCAGCAAATCCACTTCTTACAAACAGATAAAGTGGTCTGGGTTGATGATCGTTGAGGATGCTGGCTCCTTTATTGCTGCTAAAGGCCTCCTATGATAGGTGGGTCTTGAAAGGGACTGGAATCTTCTCTGTGAAGAGAATCACTGCCAAATTAAGACTGTCCCATCGGTAGAACATGAAATTGGGTAAGGATAGTAGGTATCTCTAAAAAAGCGTCAAGGGCTAAGAAAGACTGCAAGATCTAGCAGTGACACTAGTGGATTTCATTTTCTCTAGCACCATGTTATCTGCACCACTGAAGAGGTCGTGGTCTATAGATAAGGCCTCAATGTTTCCCAGACCACATGAGGAATACCTTGCCATTATAGCCTGGCAACTTTCCATTCATGTCTAAGGAGCCTGAAAAATAAAACCTGCATCGAAAGTCATCCAAGTCTTCTGCCTTCCCCATCTTTGGGTGCTGAATAGAGAGATCTTGGCCCTTTTAATCCATCCTGGGCTACAGATACCACAAGGGAATTGGGGACAGGTGTTACCTCAAAAATGGAATTCCTCAAAGAGAACTGGGATACATACAGTGTGTTCTACTACAGACCTGTGAGACTGAAGCCGGTTTCAACCACAACTTATGGCTAATGGGTATCGTGTTTTTTGGTTTTCCCCCTTCAGCTTGGGTCTGTAAGATGCCAACAAGAGATCTGTTGGCTCCACTGTACAAGTACCTTTTTTCCAGATTTAGGCTCTTTATGTGAAGATGGCAAACTGTTTGAAAACATCAGATGATGACATGACAGTAAATCTTATGTTTTCATCAGGTGAGGTGATATCTACATTATATCCATCATCAGATTTGTCAGTGTCCTAAGGGACATCCTCTTCCAAAATATCCCATATCCTAGTCTTCCACTAGTGAACGTGTCAGGTCCCTGAAAGGGACAGCAAGCTGAAATGGTATAATTTGTAGGTATCAGAACTGTCAGTACTAGTGCCAGGTGTTGTGGTGTCTTCACCAGTGCCAAAGAAGTGGAGACATCTCTTCTAGAGTGCAAGTCAGATGGTGCCCAGGGTTTTAGCTTAGCTGCTTCAAAATGGGCCTAAATTGACTCTTGTATGAAAGGCCATGTAAGCAGCTATACGGGATCTTGAAGCATCTTCTTCCAAGAGACATCTGGGATAGGGTGAAAAATGGGCTGAAATGTACTGACACACAGAACATGGCATTGGGGACCCTTGAGCCTGCCCTAGAATGCACCAAGGCTGTTCCCTACTACTTCCATAAACTGGGAGAATCTGGTCAGAGGGCTGGGAAATGGGCTGTGACTTCAAAAAAAGGATACCAGGATGCATGCCAAAAGTACTAAGACATGGAGACAGTGTCCTGGATACTGGAAGAAGATCAAGATCCTCTGACATCAGTGCCAACTCATCCTACACAGATTGATTTGGCAGCAATGGCTCCCAAATTGGGATGCTTGGTGTAGAAAAGTGGGGATGTTCTTTTTTTCATATACAAGTTCTCTCATGCCAAAATATTTCCTCTTCTCCTTATTTTTGGAAGTTTTGTGGAGGTAGAAGTCAGTCGTAAGAAATAGGGTTGGACACTGGCACAGAAGCAGAGAGTGTACCTTTTCTGGGTGGTTCTGATACCAAGGCAGGAACAGGTGCCAGAATAGCTGGTGCCATCAAGGCTGCCATCAGTGCCAGTGTCAGGTCATGGGGGCTTCTCTTGGGCATGGTGCTGCTGAAAGATGCTGACATGAGATAGTGCCTCTGGCAGTTGGTAATGAAAATAAATCCAGATCCTGCAACCAACTCTGATACCAGCAAGAGTCTCATAGGCACAGAAGGCAAGGACCTCAGCAAAATATAGGGATATGCACAAGAGACTGTTCTGGGTATGCACAACAGACTGTTCTGAGGGCAGATATCTTGGCTTCAGAGGACTTATAAGCCTTTAGCCTCAAGTCCCTGCAGGTCTGAGGGGTGAATGTCTTCGAAATGACAAATTGGGCAAGAAAGTGAGACTCCTCCAAGCACATCAGATATGTGACATGTAAGTGTTACCATGGGGAAGAAAATCCAAAAGCATAAATACGGAATGGGGGATAATTGGCTTGGCAGCCGCACTGCTGAAAAGGATCTGGGAGACGTGATGGATCACAACTTCAGCATGAATCAACAATGCAATGCTGTTGCAAAAAAAAAGCAAATGCAATTTTGGGTTACATTAACAGAGACATAGCATGCAAGTCACAGAAGGTGATAGCACAGCTCTACTCAGTGCTGATTAGGCCTCAGCTGGAGTAGTGTGTCCAGTTTTGGTCACAGCTGTATAGAACGGATGCAGAGAAATTGGAAAGGATCTAGAGATGAGCAACAAAGATGATCAAAGAGATGGAATGCAAGCCATATGAGCAAAGGCTGAAGGAACCAGATATGGTTAGTTTGGAAAAGGGGAGATTAAGGCAGGACAGGTGTGCCCTGAGCCCAGTCAGAAGGCAGAAGCCACAAGCTCCCCTTCTCAGCCAGTGTGTTATGCGGAGAAGGGGTCGGGGACAGTGAGCCCTGGGAGCTGCACTTTTAACTGTAAAAGAGCTGTATGTGGCTTGCGAGCCGCAGTTTGGCCACCCTGTCATACAGTCCGACCTGCATAACACAAGCCACAGAATTTCACCCAGTAATTCCAGCATCATGCCCACATCTTGTGGTTGAGTTGGAGAATGTTTTTAGACAGACATCTGATCTTTATTTGAAAGTTTCAAGTGATAGAGAACAAAAAGATCCCTTGTTAAGTTGTTCAAATGGTTATCCTCATGGTTAAAAATGGTTATCTTCACTTTATTTTCAGTTTGAATGCGTCTAGCTGGACACTGTTATACCTTTTGTTCGCCAGATTACAGAGCCTTCTATTAAGGGGAAATTCTGTTTTACTTGTGAACTTTCATTCTAAGACCCTCCATATTAGACAATTGTCAGTCAGCATGCGCTATCTCATACAACCGATGTATAGAACACACACAGTTCGCATTTGTGTATATATAAAAAACAGAGCTCACTCTTCCTCTGGAATCTGCTACATCCTACAGAGCGTAACTTTTACGCTTGGGTCTTAAAGGTACTTCTGAAGAGCCATTTGCCAGGGGGGCGGGGGGTAGGGAGGAGGTTCCTCTCTTTGGAAGGTTGCAACAAAACATTTATTCTGTGTTTTGTAGATTGTTCAAAAAACATTTCCAAGACCATTTTGCATTTGCTACTCTAACCGTTTAAGCAGTTCACCCACAGCCTAAGCCCTGATAGCGTCGGCAGTAAGACTGAAAAGGGGGACAAACCCATTTGATTTGATTACCATTAATGTTTGGCAAAAGGGCTACAAATATTGGAAAAAAAGGAATCAAACGCAAAAACTTGGAAAGCCACCAGACTAAGTAATGGTTTCTTAATTGAGGTCTTCTATCCATAACTCTGTCTCCATAATAGTACTAAGACATAAAAGATAAATAAATAAGTGTTTTCCAACAGCCTGAAGGTTATAACTGAAGGGAAGGCTACTCACCCTGTGCAGTAAATGCAATTTGAGATTTGTGTGCCCATGGGTGCTCAACTTGAGATGTGCTTACACCCAATGTACCTTTGATCAAAATTTTTTGATAGTCCCCAGTTGACCTGCACATGCACCCTACGCTTCCTTGTACCTTGCACTGATGCTACAAAGGTCTGTACAGTCAAACTGCCCTCAGTTCCTTCTCCACTGCAAAGTCCCCAAAGGAAACTATGAAGAAGAGGAGAAGGAAGCACTGTAGCGGAGCATTCATGGTGACACACATCACAAAGAATCCCAGTTACCGCACAGGGAGAATAATCTCTCCCTATTTGAGTAGTGTCCCCATAGGTGCTTCATTTCAGGTGACTACCATGCAGCAATCACAACAGGAGAGGGGACTTTGGTATCACGTCCAAGACTGACAACATGGCTGTATTTCAAAAGGCAGCATCTGATCTTGAAGATTAGACTATTGCACAATTTCTAGAAAAGGTATGTACTGACATCCAAGTTATAGCCTTGCAAATGTCCAGAACCGGAACGTGTTTGAGCAGCACCACAGAGGTAGACAGAGACCACCTGGAATGGGCTATCATCTTAAGACGCTGAATGTCAGCAGATTTGTAGCACTATATAATACAATCAGAAATTCACCTGGAGAATCTTTGGGTGGAAACCGCTGAACCTTTAGACCTACCCACAATGGATACACACAGATTGGGCGAGCTTCTAAATTACTTTGTTCTGCCCAGATAAAAGGCTGATGCCTTCCTAACATCCAAGGTGGGAAAAGGACTGATGAGGTTTCAGGGAAAATATCAGAAGATGGATGACTGGGTTAATATGAAACTCAGACAACAACTCGAGTTAAAGTTTTGAATGTGGAAATAAAGAAACTGTGTCCTTGAAAAATACTGGAAATGGGGGTCCACCATTAGATCTCTTACTTCTTCAACCCTTTGAGCAGAGGTAATAGACACAAAAAGGCAGCTTTCATAGATAAACTAATGAGAGAAGAGGAAACAATTGGCTCAAAGAGAGGATTAATAAGGCATTTAAATACTTGATTTAAATCCCAAATTGGCAATGGGTTCCTTAACCTTGAGGGGGAAAATTGCCTAATCTTCTGAGAAACCTCAGTTGTGGGATGAGCAAAAAACTGAATCCCTCAATTGAGCAAAAAAAAGCTGTTATGGCTGTCAGGTATACCCTGATGGAACTTGAATAATCCTGTCTAACTCTAGAAAGTCATCCAAAACAGTCGAGAGAACGAGCGTGCAGGTGGAGAACATCTCTGATCACACCTAATGCTGTATCTTTCCCAGTCATGAAGGTAAGTGAATCTTGTGAACTCCTTTCTACTATTCATTAATACCTGTTGTACCACCTCAAAACAGGAAGTCTCTAGGTCTGTAATCCATCGAGGAGCCAAACTCAGAAATGAAGAATCCTCAGGTTGGGGTGAAACATTCATCCAGCATCTTGAGAAAGGAGATGAAGAATGGATGGAAGAGTGACTGCGTGACAAACAGCTGGGTGAATTAGGTAAGGATACCAGATCTGTCTGGGCCATGTGTGAACTATTAATATGATTTTAATCTTGTCATGCTTGATCTTGTTTATCACCCTCAGAATCAGGGGTGGTGGAGGAAATGCATACAGAAGGCGTCACATTCATGGAACAAAAAAAGGTGTCTCCCAACGAGTGAGGGCCTAATCACCCTCTCCCGCCCTGCAACAAAATCATTTGCATTTCTTGGAACAGTGGCAAAGAGGTCTATTTCCAGAACTCCCCAACTCAAATATTTGATTGAGCATTCAAGAGTCCAACTCCCATTCAGTCCTGGGAGAGGTGTCTTCTGAGGTAATAGGCCATCGTATTTCGTACCTGGGAAATAAGCAGAAGTTACTCACCTTATGCAGTAACAATGGTTCTTTGAGACGTGTCCTCTTATGGGTGCTCCACTGTAGGTGTGTTTGCGTCCCTATACTGATCGAAGAACTTCAGTAGCAGTGTCCGTTAAGCCTACATATTCACTGTCTCTCCTCATGCCCCACCACAAGGGTAGTTACCGTGCACAAGCTAACTCCACTCACTTCCTTCTCTACCACAGAATCATTACCAAGAACTCCAAAACAGAGGGGAGGAGGGTGGATTGTGGAGCAGCCAGAGAGAGACACATCTTGAAGAACCATCGTTACTGCAGAAGGTGAGTAACGTCTTCTTCAAGTAGGGTCCCTATAGGTGCTCCATTGTAGGTGACTCCCGAGCAGTATCCCCTCTGAAGGGCAGGGACTCCAAAGTCAAGTCAGTTACAGATGACAGCACTGTGGAACCAAAGATGGCAGCAGAAGCAGAGAGTTTCCAGTGATCATAGAATCATAGAATCATAGAATATCAGGGTTGGAAGGGACCCCAGAAGGTCATCTAGTCCAACCCCCTGCTCAAAGCAGGACCAAGTCCCAGTTAAATCATCCCAGCCAGGGCTTTGTCAAGCCTGACCTTAAAAACCTCTAAGGAAGGAGATTCTACCACCTCCCTAGGTAACGCATTCCAGTGTTTCACCACCCTCTTAGTGAAAAAGTTTTTCCTAATATCCAATCTAAACCTCCCCCATTGCAACTTGAGACCATTACTCCTCGTTCTGTCATCTGCTACCATTGAGAACAGTCTAGAGCCATCCTCTTTGAAACCCCCTTTCAGGTAGTTGAAAGCAGCTATCAAATCCCCCCTCATTCTTCTCTTCTGCAGACTAAACAATCCCAGCTCCCTCAGCCTCTCCTCATAAGTCATGTGCTCTAGACCCCTAATCATTTTTGTTGCCCTTCGTTGTACTCTTTCCAATTTATCCACATCCTTCCTGTAGTGTGGGGCCCAAAACTGGACACAGTACTCCAGATGAGGCCTCACCAGTGTCGAATAGAGGGGAACGATCACGTCCCTCGATCTGCTCGCTATGCCCCTACTTATACAACCCAAAATGCCATTGGCCTTCTTGGCAACAAGGGCACACTGCTGACTCATATCCAGCTTCTCGTCCACTGTCACCCCTAGGTCCTTTTCCGCAGAACTGCTGCCGAGCCATTCGGTCCCTAGTCTGTAGCGGTGCATTGGATTCTTCCATCCTAAGTGCAGGACCCTGCATTTATCCTTATTGAACCTCATTAGATTTCTTTTGGCCCAATCCTCCAATTTGTCTAGGTCCTTCTGTATCCTATCCCTCCCCTCCAGCGTATCTACCACTCCTCCCAGTTTAGTATCATCCGCAAATTTGCTGAGAGTGCAATCCACACCATCCTCCAGATCATTTATGATCACATAATGTTCGATGAAGGTGTGGACTCATGCCGCCGCTCTACAGAACTGAGACAGGGCCGTTCTTGAAGAAGGCAATGGATGAGAAAATTGACCTTGTGGAGCATGTATGAACGTTATCTGGGGGGGGGGTCATACTGCAAACTTGGTAACATTGTCTAATATAGTTCGGAAAGCCTTTGGGCTGATATTGCCCAGCCCATAATGGACAGGAAAAGTCTGGGGGACTTCCTGAAGGCCTTCATACTGCCCAGGTAGAAAGCTAGGGCTCTTCTGACATTTAGAGTATGTAATATAGCCTCTCTGTTGTCTCGGTGAGGCTCGAGATAGAAGGTGAATCAATTGGTTCAATTTAAGGCCATCATCCAAGAAAGGCAGCTAGCAGCAAAGACAATGCTATGGTCTGCCCTTGACAGATACTGCAGCCAGATCCATCTCAATGGCAGTAGTGATGTGACATACGTATCAACTCCACCTGTTGGGTTTCCCGAAGGAGGTGCAGGCAATCAAAGATCTTCCCTTTGAGGGCATTGAGCTCTTTGCAGAGAAACTGTTCACAATGCGACTTGGGCAGCTGCTCAGTAAAACTGTTCAGTTTCAAGTAATTCTCGAAATCATATTTTGCCATAAGTGCTTGGTAGCTGGTGATTTGAAACTGAAGCATGGCCGAGCAGTACATCTTCCTCCCAAGTAAGTCCAAACGGTAATCCCTATAGTAGGAAGTGGACCTCATGTGATGTTGACAGCCATGAGAATTGACAACATCCACAACAATAGAGTTGGATGGACGATGGGAGAAAAACTCTGTTTCTCTCACAAGGACATAGTATTTTTTGTCTTCTTGCTTGCAAATCTGTGCAACCGACGCAGGAGTCTGACATATGGTTCTCGCAGGGTCGAGAAGGACTTTATTGATAGGGAGGGACAATTTTGAAGAGGAAGATGAATGAAGGATGTCCAGGAGCTTGTGCATATTTTTGACTTCCTCCAAAGTTCTGGACACCGTAGCTAAGAAAGTCCATCTCAGGTGCTCACATGTGGGACTAGAATCCCAAGAGGCATCGGGGGTGGTATGCAGCCCAAGGGTCCCAGTATGGACACTGGGGTGGTGGTGCCTATGGATGGCCATAAGAGGATGGCAGCAGTGGACCATCTGAAGATATGCCCAGGGGCCCTGCTGGTATCGAACCCCGTAGAGGGTTTGGGGGGAGTACAGAGATATCCCCTCCTCTGGTTTGCTATCCGAGTCCGCACTGGAAAGCAGGGGAACATGGCAAGGCAGTAGGGGAGATTACTGGAAAGAGACTTGGTGCAGAAGTCCCAGTGCCGAGGAGAGGAAACTCGGCATATCAGTTACACGGAGATCCCTCGAGTGCTGGAATTCCAGCGGTGCTGACTGGCTCAGTGCCACAGTGGTGCTATGGGGACAGAAATCTTGTTCACATTGGCCATTCAGGTACAGAATGAGACGTCAGTACCAATGGGACATTGTGTACCAGTGGTGCCTTTGAGTGTTTGGTCCTGTCCTTCTCCTTAGGTGCCGTTGACTCTGTGCCCGTACCCACTGGGTCTGTGGGCACATCAACAGTGCCTGGCACCATAGTCTTCCTTGAGCCATGGGTACCAGGCTTGGCCTGTCTCGGTGCTGATGGTACCATAGTTATCAAGCACGTTGGTGATAATTTGCAGCAAGCTCGCAGCTCACTCTGGAGACTTCACACTCTTTTTTGACTTACGAGAGGTTGGCAGAAGATTTCTTTACCCAAAGGCCCTTGGATGTTGAGGGATGTGGGGAAGACTCATGTCTGTGTGGAGACTCTTGGCACAGGTCCAGAGAAGGTCTGAGTGCTGCCTTCATGAATATAATCCTCAGCCTCAGTTCTCTGCCCTTGGGAGACCGAGGTCTAAGCTGCTGACAGAAAGGGCACCTTTGAGGAATGTGTCCTTCCCCAAGACAACAAATGCACTGTGAATGCATGTCTGTGATGGGGATACCCTCATTGCAGGCGAGGCACTTATTGACACCCATAGAACTGAGCACAGGCCACTGGGGAAGGAAGGACCCCCAAAAAGAAGGATGGAAATAAATACATATATAATCCCTATGCGCTGACTAGCCTTGTGGCAGGGCATGAGGAGAGCGCGCATATGCAGGCATAATGGACAGTGCTACCGAAGTTCTCTGATCTGCAGCACAAGGATGCAAGCATAAACTACATTGTAGTACTGATAGGGACACTACTCGAAAAAGAAGCAGAGTTTAGTACACAGTTGTCTAAGTAGCAGTTCCTGAGTTTTATTGCTTCAGCACAAAGAGAAGGCGATCTGCACCTCCCCAGCAATTGATACAGAACATGCAGGCTATGTTGTCCGTCAAGAGCCTTATAGACTTGTTTCTGATTAAGGTTAGGAAACAGACAGAGGCATTCCTGACTGCCTCACCTTGAGGAGGTTGATGTGCAACAGTGCCTCTTGAGTTGACCATTTGGCCTGAGTGGTACAGGCCCTAGATGTGCTTCACAGTCTATCAATGATGCTTCTGTCATTATGGTGATGGAAGGAGGAGTTTGAATGAAAGAACACCTGCACAGAACCTGACTGGGACTTGCCACAAACTGAAACAATTCTGAGCCAGCCCTGGACATATCAAAGGTGTAGCCTACCCCAAAGCATCAAAAAGGTACATGCTGCCATGTGTCCGAGCAATTGCAGACAATTTTTTTGTTATGAGTATCGGTTGGTTTGAAGCTTTGAGATTAGACCTATTAACACCAGGAATCTGACTGTAGAAAGGTAAGGCCTGGATGATATTGCGTCTAAGGAGGCCCCTATTTGTTGTACTGTCCAAGTAGATTTCTCAACATTGAGCTGCAACCCTAGCTTGTGGAAAAGAGACCACAGAGACCACAGCGATAAGAATGGCAAACCTTGTTGTAAGATTGGCCCTTGTATAGCCAGTCATCAAGATATGGAAATAGCTTATTTCCAATGCCTGAGTATAATTCTGTGACCACTGCTAACACCTTCAAAAACATCCTTGGGGCAGAAGAGGCTGAATGGGAGCATTCAATACTATCAGTGACCCTGACCTATCAGAAACCAAAGGAATTGCTTGCAAAATGGAAGCATATGAAAATAGGTGTCCTGAAGTTCAGGAGCCAAAAACCAATCCCCTGGTTCCAAGGATGGAATTTTTGCTGCAACAGTCAACATCCTGAATTTTGGGGATTTCACAAAGTTGTTTAGGAGTCTTGAATCTAAAACTGATCTCCATCCTCCATTCTTTTTCAGGGCCAGGAAATCGTTGGAGTAGAAGCCTTTCCCACTGTGCTGAGCTGAAACATTTTTACAGCTCCTATGCAGAGACGAGAAACGACTTTCTGTCTTAAAGACTCATGAGAGGAGTCCCTGAAGAGGCGTGGCTAAGAGGAAAAAGGAGGTAAAAACAGATGGAATACCCCAGTCTTGCAATTGTCATTTGTCTGATGTAATCAACTCCCATGCAAACTGAAAACAAGAGAAGTGGTTTCCAAAAAAAGGAGGGAGGCGACAGAATGGTGCATATGCACCTCAGTTCTATGGGATTGTTTCAGGACCACGACCAACTTGTCATAATTGCCGTTTGTATGTTGATGGGACCTAAGTGGTCAACACTGAAGAAACAGACAGTTTCTTTTTGAGTGCTTCATAAGGTCTCTGAAAAGTTGAAAATTATGTGGGGTAGGATCTCTGTGCCATCTGGCATCTACTAAACCTTATTTTGTATGCAAGCGTGTAAATCTCAAGAGATCTCAAGGTGGCTCTGGAATGCTTTAGGGCAGGGGTTGGCAACCTTTGGCACATGGCCCATCAAGGTAATCCACTGGCGGGCCACAATGATGTGCTGGCCGCCACTTCTCACAAATCCCATTGGCCGGGAACTGAGAACTGTGGCCACTAGGAGCTGCGTGGGGCTATGCCTGTGGATGGTCAACGTAAACAAAATATCTCGTGGCCCGCTAGTGGATTACCCTGATGGGCCACGTGCTGAATGTTGCTGACCCCTGCTTTAGGGTATGCAAGTATTTGTCTTTGGATTCCACAAAAAGTTTGAAACCATTGAAGGGAAAGTCCTCAACAATGTTTTGGACCTCCCTTGGAAATTCCAAAAGCTGAAGCCAGGATGCTGTGCATATTACCACTGCTGCAGCATCCCAATGAGACCTGAAAAGACGTTCTGGCTAACAGTTGCCCCTAATTATAGCCTAAAACTGCTCACTCTGTTTAGTTGGTAAATGTTCAATAAAGGTGGAAAAATTGGTGTAATTTGAGTGGTTGTACATAGCCATCACAGCCAGACAATTCGCTATTCTAAACTGAAGTGTTGTGGATGAGTAGACCCTGCAGCCAAATCAATTAAGACATTATTGACCTTTATCGTACAAAATGGCTTTAGCATGGTATTGCCTGCCGCATTCAACCACTCCCTTCACAAACAGGGAGTTGGGTGCAAGATGGGTAAACAAGAATTCAGAGTCCTTCGTTGGGATGTAATATTTTTAGCAGCTCATTTATACATTGGTGGCATTGTTGCTGGTGTCTGACAGATGGTCTTGGCGGGATCCAGCACAACCTCACTAGTGGGAAGGCCAACATGGGCAGAAGGAGACTACTGAAGGATACCCAGGAGTTTATGCTGTGACTCTTTGACCTCCTCCAAGGGAATCTGTAAGGAGTATGCAATATGTTTCATTAACTCCTTGAAGTCTCAGAAATCATCAGTTGTAGAAGGTCGAGGAGGGAATAACTGCCTTACCTGTGGAGGAGGAAGAAATATTTGTCTAAGGCATAGCTTTCTTATCTCTTCTAGCTTCCTGTTTCTCAATGGATTCTTGACCTTAAGGGAACTAAGGAGGGATAAACAGGGTAGAAGGATTTATTCTTCCGTAGACCCCACAAGATAGACTATGAGCCTATGAAAATTACTGGCGATATACCATCCAACAATCCCAGTATGCCCATTGAGCAGATCCATACGACACTTGGGGAGGCATCCACTTGTGCTCGAAGAAGGTCATGGGTGTATGGGTCCGTGTTTTATGTAAGTCCTGCCTTTCCATCACACTCTGAAGATGTTGGAGAATTGAGCAGTACCAGGGAAAGGTCAAATTTCAATTACCATAGTTCCACCAGCACAGATAGTTTTTCAGTACCCATTAGTGAGCAAGACTCCGGTTTATCCGAAACAAGGAGATCTCTGGCATATCTGAATTCCTGTGGTACTAGATAAGTTTGAAGTACAGGGTCATATTCAACTGTCGATAACAAGGACATAAGCTATTCGAGCAGGTCAATACCCATAAGAATATCTTAAGGGACACCAAGATTGCATAAGATGCATGCCGTTCACCCAGTACTGAAGATGTCTTTGTTTTGGAGGGCAACATAGGTACAGATGGTACCAAAAGAATTCTAGGTATCACCTTTTATAGAAGAGGAGTGCTTAGACTCCTTTGCGACTGAGCTCTGCTTCTGTGGTACAGACTGACTCAGTACAGAAGCATTTTTGATGTGTCTGTTCTTAGAAGAGACCAGAGGCCCAGACATGAGGTCAGTACCAATAGTGCCTGGAGCCTCAACAGAACCCAGAGCAGGATGTAAGGTCTCTGAAACAGTCTTAGCTGGAGGAGACAGAGACTTCAGAATAAGCTCCTTCTGAGGAGAATGGGCTCTCCTTTTTTAGGTCTTCTCTGATTTACCTCCAACAGATCCAGGTGAATGTGCTGAAGTCAAAGTCAAAGGGTAAGATGTTCACTCCCAGGCCAATGTCTGAGGTGAGCAGATGGGCATCCTGGCCTAGATCTGAAGCTGGATAGGGAGAATGCGCCATTGTTAAGAGTCTAAGTCTTATCTCACGATTCTTCCTAGCCCTGCCCTTAAACCCAGAGCAGAACTTTTGAGACCAATTCCTCTGAAACAAAATAAATAGAAATGAGAGACAGAGGATAACAGATTGTTTTTGAATAGAAAGGCACACTAATACTCTGTCTCAGGCTGAGGCGGATGAGAAGGAACTGAGAGCAATTCTACATGCAGCCCTATATAGCCTCTGTGCAGGGCATGCACATGAAGATGCGTAGGGCATATTTGCAAGTCGAATGAGCACTAATACAAAAAAAAAAAACTCTGCTATCAGGTGTATGGGGTGTAAACACACCTGAAGTGGAAAACCCATGGGGACACTACTCAAAGACAACACACACACACGGAGCCGAGTGCATTTACTATTACTTTTCAGCTTTCTGATTCATCAACCATAAATTTATACCTAGAATGTGCAAAGCTGCATGAGACCTGGTGGTTAGAGCTTTGGATCCTGTCGGAAGAGCAAGTTCCGGGCTTAGAATACTACATCGGGATTGCATGTCTGGAGCTGAGGGAAGCCTGGAATCAGCAACAACGGCATTGTAACTCCACAGTTCTCTAGTATTTGGTCGAAACCTGACCCAAAAACACAAAGGTAAAAAAAAAGATTTCAATGTAGCAAAAAAATTAAATTTAACAAAAAATTAACTGAACCTATTTTAATATCTAAACTTTCTAAACTATTTTAATATCTACTGAAAACCACTTTATGATAGTTCTGACTAGTAGGGAATGTTAGGATTGCAATCTACTGTAGCAATGAAATTTATGTTATGCAAGATAACCACTATTTATTACAAAATGTAACAGTAGCCCCAAACATTCTTAATAACCTTAAATTCAAACTAATATTAGATTGTTTAAATTACAGAACAGCCAGAAAATGTTCTAAGCATATCTCAGAGCTAACAAGAGACATTAAAATGGTTGCTGACTTCAGGAGCTTAAAATCTAATAGATGTAATACAACAACAAGTGACAGTACCAAACAGCAGGGGATAAGGCAAAGAACAGCAAGAGTTTAAATGGAAAGTCATAAGGTTATACAGTTTTGACGCATGTAAATCATGGGGGTTGAGGTCAAAATATATTTTTGCCCTTCCCCCCCCTCCCCCAACAGACAGTACCTTCTTGTGGCTGACCCATATCAAGAGGTTTTTGATTTTTTTTGTTTTTTTTTTTTTAAAGGGGGAATGATCTGAACACAGTAACTTAGCAATGGATTACAAGAACCTTCTATGTGTAGGGACAGCATGGAATAAGATGCAGAAAGGGAATGAAATGAGTGAGAAGTATTTGTTATCAATGGTATCCCAATGATGACAGTTAAAATTGACACTGAAATTATTTCACTGCTCATCAAAGCATGTTAGTAAGGAAAGAACAATCATATTTTGAAGACATACAACATCTTTTTTCTCTTCATCCAATTCATAAAGATAAAAGGGTAGGTGGAAACAGACAAAGCCCTGAGAGTATATAAAAGCCACATGAAGAGAAAGTAGATCCCATAGATCCAAGCAGGTCATCTAAACAGATCCAACAGATTTGAGCAGGGCATCTAAGGCCCTGTGGAAAGGATACAGTCCTGCCCAGATGGCCATTCAAGCCCTGCCCCCTAATCAGACTGCATCCCTTCTAAACAAACACGGGATAACTGGCTTCCTCCCTGGCACTACAGTTGCTTGTCCTTCCAATAGATTTTTTGACTCAGGCAGAAATTTATGCAATACTTCCACTTGACTCATATTTTCAAGATTTTCTTCACAATCATGATGGCTAGAAACCTCTCTAAATGAAAGCTGAGATTCTGATGTCATCATAGAGCCTTAAGCATATACCTATTGTTTTAACTCATCTCTGCTTATAGGTGTATCTGAACTCTGATGAAGGTTCCTATCCTGAAGAGCCCATCAAAGCCCACATTATCATATTTTGAATATATAAAGGTTAGTTACCTGTAACCGAGGTTCTTCAATATGGACTCTGCATATTCACACTCATGGGATGCTCTGACTGGTGCAGCCCAAATGGTAAAATTCTACCAGCAATAGCTGTTGAAGGATCCATGCAGCTCCCTTGCACTCTCCTCTCCCTACCCCTACTGAACTCTTGAGTTCTAGGGCAAGAGTTTAAAAGGAATGTGATGACCCACTATCTCAGTTCATTCAACTGCAACCCCCAGCTCTCTGGTAAGTAGGACTCTGAGGTAGTGGGGAAAGGTGGGTGGGGAGTGTGACTATCCAGAGTTCATCTTGAAGAATCTCAGTTACAGGTAAGTAAACTCCATTTCTTCCTTTGAATGTCCTCTGCATATTCCTACTCATGGGATGCATTAACAAGTACTCTGACCCAAGAGGGTGGGACCTGGCATTCTAGTTAAACAAGGAGTGCATGACTGCCTTGCCAAACTTTGCACCAGGTCTAGATACCAAGTCTAAAGAACAATGATTAGTAAAAGTGTGAACACAACTATGGGTTGCTACTGTACATATCTTCACCAGAGAACTATATCTAGAGAAAGCCATGCACTCTGCCTTTGATTTAGCTGAATGAGTTCTGCTGCCTTGAGGAATGGATAATCCCTTCAATTTATATGCTTCATAAACACCAAATCTAACCCATCTAGAGAGATTCTGTATATAAACAGCTTTTCTCTTGTTTTTTGGTCAACAAGCTATGAACATCTTAGAAGACTGTCTAAATGCTGTAGTCCTGTCTAAATAAAAAAAGACAACACTTTGTTCACATATAACACGTGTAATTTAGCATCACCATCATGAGTACGGGGTTTGTGAAAGATGACTGGTAAAATTATAGATTGATTTATGTGAAAATCAGAATTTTTTTTGGTAAAAAATTAGAATGAGTGCAAAGGACGACTATCATAAAAAATGGTGAATGGTAGATCAGTCATTAATGCATGTAATTTACTTATGCATGTTGCAAAAGTGATTGCTATCAAACACTTTTTTTTTTTTTTTTTTTTTTTTTTTTACACAGACAAATGAAAAAACAGGTTCAAAGGAGATTCCATTAATTGTGTTGTAATACATTCAGATTCCAAGAGAGCACAGGAGTTCATACTGAAAGATACAATTAAGGCTTTTTCAAAACCTCTTAACTGCATCTCATTAGCAAAAACTGATTTTCCCTCTACAGGTACATGCTATGCTGATATGGCTGAGAGATTAAGCTTAATTGAAGATTAAAAAAAGACATGTTTTAAATACAATAAATATTCAAATACATAATTAATTGGTGCCATATAAGGACCATGTTATACATGGAAATCCACAATAAAAACCTCTTCCATTTAAGACTATAGCACTCGTGTGGATTCTTTTCTAGACTAAAACAGTATAATCTGTACTTCCAATGAAACCCTTTCTTCTAGCTTATCTAAAGATCTATTCCCCGTGGAGTCAGGTGAAGGGACCAAAGGTTCAGATACATAATTTCACAGATATAATGCTGTCATATAGTCTATTACTAACAGAATTGCTTTGTTTTTGAGCTGAGGTAGAAAATACATTCCAGCTGATTGTTCTCAGTTCTAAAATATTGGATGTGTAAGTTTCTTTGATGAACAATGATCTCTGATCAACAATTCACTGATCTGATGGGCTCCACATCCTAGGGTAGATGTATCCATGGTCAGCATTACTGATGATGTAAGAGATTGAAAAAGTACATCTTTCATTGCATTTTGGATTGTTTGTCCACCACATTAAATGATGATACACCTGATGTGGAAACACTGTCTAAACCTGGCTTGTAATTCTTTGCTAACTAGTGTTGAAGACCTCATCTGAAGACTGGCATAAGGAGTAACTGCTGTGGTTGACGCCAGCAGACCCAGCAACTGAAGGACGTAAAGAATCAATTGTCTCAGTAACCGGCAGAGGAAATACATACGTCTTTTTATGTTGATCTCTCTCCCCTCTGGGAGAACAGCACTCTTCACAGTTGAATCCACTATGGCTCCTAAACAAGGAACCCTTTAAAATAGGGTTTAGACATGGCTTTTCACAGTTTATCTGTAATCGCAGACTGACAAATAGTGAACATATTTAATTTACAAGATCTCTTCCCTGGATGACCTTTATTAGCAAATCGTCTAGGTACAGGTATACATACATCCCCTGCCTTCTTAGGTATACTGCCACAACAGACAGGCATTTTGTAAATGCCCTGGGTGCTGCAGATAACTCGAATGGGAGGGTCTTGTATTGAAAAATGGTCGTCTCCAACAACGAAACAGGAAAATTTCAGTGACATGGTTTACAGAAGTGTGGAAGTATGGGTCTTTTAAGATCAGAGCTGCAAAACAATCCTGGAGGGAAAGAGAAGGTGTTACAGACAACATGCAGTTCCTTTATATAAAAAAGTGTTTAATTTCCTTAAATCCAGATCCCTTCCCTCTGTGATCTCATGGAACTACCTCTACTGCAGCTAACTAAAGTAGAGATTGGAAATCCTTTTTTAGCAAATCAAGATGACTGACCTCTCCCCAAATATGAAGTGGGTGGATGGCTGGGGAGAGAGGTTCTGAACTGAATTGTGTAACCGTATAAAAAAGCTTCTAATATCTATCTGTCCAATGTTATTAACTCCTACTGCTAAAAAATGGGACAACTAATCCCCAAACCATGGATTAAATAATGCCCATACAGGCTGGCTTGAAGCTCTGTGCCATTATGTCAAATCTGATGCATCAGAGGCAATGGAGAAGACGAAAATGACAAAAAAAGTCTCCCTTTATTATTGCGAGGTTTAACTTTCTTCCTCTATTGATGTTGATGCTGCGAAGTATGTTTCAGATGAAAATGATATGCCCTTCTCTGGTACCTGTAATGATGTGAAGGAGACAAAAAGGTGGATATTGCCTTTGATACCTGTTTAATGAAGTAGAATATAATTTCTTCCCTATTTAAGGAAACCAAAAGATTTAGCATGTCTTACATTTTTCATGCTCTCAGGTACCTCTTTAGTCTGAATACTAAACAGACGTTCTCCTTCAAATGGAAGGTCTAAGAGCCTCATTTCTGGGAGTCCCACCAATCTTAACCAGGTGTGTCTCTTTAGTGAGACAGCCAAAGCTACTGATCTTTCTGAAATATCTGAAGATTCAAAGCCACAGTCAACTGTTGCTTAGCAACATTCAGTCCTTCAGTCAAAATAGCATTTGATAACCTTTGGTGTTCCTCTAGAAGCACATTAAAAAAAAAGGATATTTTGCTCCAGAAATGGTATTGGTCTCCTAGCCATGACGACTTCATAGTTGGATATGCATATACTGATTTACTTTGAAGAAAACATATTTCTTCCTAATACATCCAGCCTCTTCCCTTCATTATCCAATGGAGCAGTGAATTTGGGCACTTTCTGATCTGTGAAATGCCACTTTGACCACCAGTGAATTAGGGAGCACGCAAGTATGAAACATAGCAAGTCCTTCTTCAGTGAACTGATATATCAACTTGAGAGAAGCTGTGTGGTTGACATATTTCATAACAAGGGAAATATGATTAGTTATCTAACCACTGACCCCAAAATATCAGAGAGGATGTGATGATTCCTACTCAAAAATAGAAGGAATATCTAGCATCTTTGACATTCGAGATGCTAATTCTTGAAAGGCTATGCCATCTTCTGATGGTGATAATACTGAGATGTCCTCCACATTTCCATTTGGAGAAGACGCATCCCTTAATTCTGAATCAGAATCTACCAGCTCCAGCTTGTCCTCATATTTTACCAATTTCCTTAGGTGGCTTCTTCTGAGGAAGCTGTATTGGCTGGTCCTTATCCCTTGGATTCAACAACTGAATGTCCTCCTGATATAGTCTTGCTGAAAGTCTGTCCTCACACCTTCCTAATAAGGTGCCTGAAATGGCCAGTGAGACCATCTTACTAAAGGAGGTACCAAAAGTACCTCCTTTAGTAAGATGGTACTAAAGGAGAGGTACTAAAGTCTTACTACCACTCAGGCCAAAACCCCAATGGATAGATTGAGCTGGAAACATCTCTGTGCCTACAGATCCAGCAGGCCTGCACTGAACAGATTATATTTTTTTTTCCTGGTTCTAATCTGTGATTTGTATTTCTCTTCTAGCTCCAAATCACTAGAGGCTCAGATAGGACTTGAGACAATACCTCCTTGAAATGGAGAGCAGAGGAAAGTTCTTCTCCAAGGATCATGAAGGGATCTTGGTAGAATGCAGCAGCACAGTGCTCCTGATCCTTTCCTGTTCTTTGCTGACTCTCAGAAAAGCAGTCAGTGATTGCTTGCAGCAACCCAAGTGATGTGTCCTAAGCAGCAACACCAGGCTCAACTGTCAATGGAGCCACATATGGATCCATATGATGAACTACCGCTTTAACAGTATTGTGCTAGTTAACGAACCCTCATCAGTTCTTTTAACTGGATCCTTAGATCTCACCATGAGGACAGGCTCCTCCAGATGTGATATTGTCGGATCTATACAAGGACAATCCCAACTCTGAGCTGAGATTTTAAGTCAGATCCTGGCTCTATAATGAGATTGTGTCCTTGTAAATGCTACTCTCAGATTGGTTCTTTGTATTGAGGCCGATAAGGAGATCTGCACATTTTTTCTTGGTACTGCAACCGATTCTTTCTGAAATGGGAAGCTATGGTAACAGAGTTTATCACTGATCCAAAACTTTTCTTTTTTGGATCCTGAACTATGTCAGATTCTGCGTCTGACACAGAAGCTGAATCTGTTTTTATTCCCCAGCTGAACTGATTGGAACTACAACCACTCTCTGAGAATCTGCTGCCACGGTCAGTGCTTCCTGCAATAAAACTGACTGGAGCCTATTTCATCTCTCTCACTCTTAGTCCTTCATGCATGATTGGATATTCAGAGGGAGAATGATCTTCCCCCAAACATGCCAAGCATCTGATGTGCATCTGATGCTGAGAACCATCTTTTGAATCCAGACTTCTTGACCTTCTGATCCAACATATTATCTTTTAGCTACCGAGCTCTAACTAACAATATATAACTATATGCACTTAGGTAACAACTAACCAATACAAACTATCTAACTACTACTCCATAGGGATCACGCAGCAACAGTGTAACCACCCAGCTGATCACGGTTGAAGGAATTGAGGTGGTGGAACTCCATGCAACTTTTAAACCCTAAAACATCCGGCGGGGATGGGGGAGGGAAGCATGCAGAGGGACCAAGCCACATAGACACTCTAATGGTTACTGCTAGTAGAATCCTACCATTCAGGCTGCACTGGTTGGAGCATTCTATGAGTGGGAATATACAGAGAACACTCAAAGGAAGAGCTATAATCTATTTGGAACGTCCTCTAATTTTTATGTTCTTCTAAGCAGAGCTTAGAAGAATACCACTTCTTCCCCCTTCCTATCAGTTCAAACTTCAATCAGTGAGACTGCTGAGGAAGATCCTAGAGTAACTGAATTGAGTGATTAAGACATGAACAAGCGGTTTAACTGTTGGGCAAGGCAAGAAGATTCAGATACACGATACGTTGTGGAGGAACAAACAAAATCTGAATATGGCTTGGACACAATGAAAGGAAAACAGATGGAGGAATTTAAGATTACCGAATATTTTGAGCCTGGAGGAGCTGTTGAAAACAACAGAGACCAATGTGAAGAGAATTCAGGAGGAAAAAGAAGGAGCTCTGTTTAGGCCATGGAGGTTGAGCTTAAGTGGACAGCAAGCCATCGAAGAAGAAAAACAGAGATAGAGTGTCACAGAGTAGCTGGTTGCTGTGGATAGACTGAGACCAGTTCCCCTGAACTGGAGCAGGTAAGTCCAATTCAGTTAACTAAAAAGTGCTAGCCTACACCTGGACCTAAAAAGGGCTGCTAACAGGCAGCTGGAGGGAGGAAAGACAGATAGGCTGAGCCGTGGAGAGGAATGGACAGAGCGAGCTAAGCCCTGGGGAGGAAAAGCCACGCTGGAGTGCAGTTAGCTCCTATTGTGGGTCCCTAGAGCAAGGGGCCAAGAGGCTCAGGGAAGCAAACCTGTGGCTGCTGTTCCAGGATGGGAGCAGAGCTGATTAAGGCTGGGAAGCTGCCAGGAGCAGGTGTGCTAGAGACCTGTGGGAGGGTTGACCGTGAAGCCTGGGGCCAAGGACTGAGCTGAGACTGTTTTCTGTTTGTTTGATAACCTCTGTTTAAAGAAATAAACCTCCTCGAAAAGAGGGGCATGACAGTACTTGCTTTGGAGCCAGGGAGAAGCGACAGCCCTGGCAACAGATACAAAGGAGACTGAACAGATGTCTTCTTACGATAGGTAAGAGAAATGACAGTTGAACCTATGTGAACAGATGATGCTACCCAAAATTGTTCTAATAAATTCAATCTTATTTCTATACTGATGCCCCCTTTGTGACTACAAACCACACTTGCCTCCAAACAACATCATAAACAGGATCCAGACATACTCCAAACCCTTGAAGATCCTCCTGTTCAGAATCATTAAATGTCTTGCAACTTCCATCTACTTTATTTATCAGAAGACATTTAAACGGAGGCGGTTCTGACATAGAAGCAGGGACCAAACCTGGAAAAAATAGACAAACAGTTCATCTGTCACATGCTAGCCTCCATCTCTGAAGTAATACTACTACTATAAGGAAAGTTCACTCGTAGTACAATATTTCATAGGTGCGATGAGATTTTTTTTTAAATTGCACTGGAACATTAAAAATTTAAGAGTACTTTGGAGCATTTTTATTAATAATAAAATTACATTTGTAAGTCAATTAGGATACCACATACAATATAAATACCTTAAAAATAAAATGGAGTGTCAGAAGATAAGAGTTTACTCAATTTGAATTTTTTACTTATTACCTCCACTGCTTGCACTGTAATGTTTCAAGTCTTTTCACTAAATGTATGTTAAATGAACTAATTTACCATACTGTTGAAGAGATCTTACCTATTATATGCCTGCTTGCAAAGATCTCCGACGTGGCTAGAACATGAGAGTTAATGAGAGCTTCATCAATCCGAAGAAAAGTCTGATCTCCACTTGCTCCAATCCAAGTAGCTTTGCGACCATATTTAGATCCAATATTAGGCATGGGTGCTGGCTTTGCATTCCAGTATGGCATATCCAAAATTGGTCTGCCAAGCTGTCCCTTCTAAAGCAAGAATTCAGTAATTAGTAAATACTAGCAATAATAGTTTCAGATCGATAAAATAGCAGTTTCAATATACAAAATGGAGAATTGGAAAAAGATAACCCATTTAAAATTTACTTCATAATGCCATCACACTGTGGCATGTGGCCTCGGGGGAAGGGGAGAGCAAGGGGTGGGCCACAGGTCAGGCACCACTGCCCCTCCCCCCCCCACACACTTTTAAGGAGCTTCCAGCACTCCTCTGGTGTCAGGTTTTATCTTTTATTGGCCCAACATCAGTTAGAGAGGGACACATTTTTGAGTTTACACAGAGCTCTTCTTCAGGTCTGGGAAACTAACAAAATATGGTTGCTAAATGCAAGGTTGGAACAGATTGTTTAGCGTAAGTAATTAAATATTTCAAGGGACTATTCAAGGTGAAGTGGCTTGTTAACACCACACCAGTCATAGGGAGAGAACGAAGAGGAGAGGAAGCAGCTGGGGAGAGGGGAGCTTGTTGTTAGTGGGCTGCAGATTGTTGTAATGAGCCCTAAATCCAGAGCCTCTATTCAGCTGATGATTTTTAGTGTCTAGCAAAGTTATGAATGTGAGCTACATCCTACAATTTTTAACCTTAAGTGTTTGAATCAGCCCTACCATTGTTGTAAGGAACCTGAACGTACTGCCTCCCTAGCTGCCTCCCACAACTTCCCGTGCAGCCCAAGCAGAAGCTCTGATGTGAGCCAGGAGTGCTCTGAACAATATTAACCACCTTCTCACTGCATTATCTTCTCATGTAGAAGAAATATTCTACAGATGCCATGAAATCCCACCACATTAGTTAGAAGATAGTTTTGACATTAATGCCAATTAGAAGGAAAAAAAATAGTTCCCCTTGTAAACCATGTAAATTTGATATGGGACCCACTTACTAAAAAATAAGGAACAGCACGAGATTTTCAAAGTCATGCTTTTCTAACCAGATTTAAAATAAAGACATACAAACACTTAATGTACACAGGCATAAGTTAGGGATATGCAAATGTGTGCAACTGTGAAAAATCTTTCTAAAAACTATTTAGTGTAACTCTAAGTGTACAATATGTAGATAAAAAACTATTTCCAAAAGTCAAAAGAAATGTTTCCTTACAGAGAAACTTCCAAATGTGAAGACCTGTCCATCCATTAAGAGAATGGCTGTATGGTTGCTTCCCGCAGTAACTTGTATGCTAGGACCTGGTAATGCCTGCACCAGAGTGGGACACCCCCTATGTCAAAATAAAACCATACCAGTATCAGTGCATCTTCATGCAACATTTAACACATGCAATATTAATGTTAGTAACTGTGCAGTTGATCACAAAGTATTACTGTTATTGTCATTTGTTAGACACTATCTGGAATACTATTTGTATTACCATGCAACTGAACATTTGGCTAGTATTCCAGTCCCAAGCATGGCAGGCAATACTACTGAATGACACTCTACCCCAGTTGTCTAGGGAGGGGCAGAGGGGGAGAGAAGATCCTGGTTCTGCATCTCTCAAATGGAGAGAAAGGCATTAGACCATCCCTCTTTCCCCAAAAGTCCATAGATACTAGAAAGAATAATCTCACCAGAAGACCTGAAAAGTCTGTGTGCCTCCCAAATACAGATGTGTAAGGAAAACACCACAAAGTCGCTCTACCTGTCTCTCGGCAACTGGAGTGGAAGTAGTGAGTGTATTTAAGGGAAGTAGTACTTGGGGCACTTTAGAGACTAACAAGGTGCCACAAGTACTCCTTTTCTTTTTGCGAATACAGACTAACACAGCTGCTACTCTGAAACCTATCTGAGGGAGAAGACAGTAGTGGTGAGTGGGGGGAACCCTGAAGTGATAGATGAGAAAAGAAGCAGTGAGATTGAGAAGTGAGAAAGAAAAAAAACCCAAAACATTGAGGTGAGCAAGTTAAAGGCCTGACAAGTCAACACTGATTTCAATGGGCTTTGGATCATGGCCTAAGTGCTTGCCTACACTTGCAAATTTCAGATTAAGGTAGGGTCTAAATTTAAAGTGGACAGCTATTTCTGAATAACCCCATATTAAGTATTCTCACACCTTCTTGTCAACTGTCTAAATGGGCCATCTTAATTATCACTACAAAAGCTTTTTCTCCTGCTGATAACAGCTCATCTTAACTAATTATCCTCCCACAATTTGTACAGTAACTTCCAACTTGTGTATGTGTGTATGGGGGGGTGGGTTACTATATGTTCCATTCTATGCCTCCGATGAAGTGGGCTGTAGTCCAGGAAAGCTATGCTCTAATAAATTTGTTAGTCTCTAAGGTGCCACAAGTACTCCTGTTCTATTTGCAGATATAGACTAACACGGCTGCTACTTTGAAACCCATGTGTAGAAAATCCCTGATGACTAGAGGGAAGGACAATGGATAGATTAGGCATGAAAAAATGAGAGAAGAAGAGATAAAGAGAATACAAGGTAAGGAAGGACACTGAATACGACAGGAAAAATAAAGATACACAAAGATATACAATGAAGGAAAGAAAATCTGGAGCCAAGGGTAAAAGCAGTAATGTACAAGTGAAATGTACATTGGCACGTTATATTATTTAAGCTGCTGTAGAAAACTCAGTTCTTATTGGTCAGCAATATGCTCATTTGGACAGACATGGTTCCCTCTGCACAAAGATTATCATTCTAAAATAGTTAAAGTAGTAAAACACCAGATATTCTGATGATAATCCAAAACAAAAATGAGGGAAATTTAGTTTTATTATATAAATATAAAGCATTTAGTGAGTTAATGTGATGTTAAGGCTAGAATTTGAAACACTGAAAACAAGGGAAAAGTAAGTTAGGAGCTTATAGGAACATTATCTCTTCACAATCCTGTATATTTTATGGTATACATACAACAAAAACTAAATATATTAAATTACACATTTAGGGCTCGATCCTGAGGTTCTCTGCACCTTTCAGCACCAGGCACTTAAATATTGAAGGAGGAATAGAATATTATATACTTACACATTGACAGTATGGCAGATTTGGCATTACTATGAGAGCTTTGGGCTGGTCTACACTTAAAAATGTTACTGATAACTGTCAGAGATGTGACTTTTTTTGTTGAGCCCTAATTTAGACTAAGTTATGCTGGTATAATGCTGGTATAGCTTATTTCAGTTCTGGAACTGGTATAAACTGCACTGTTATAACTGCCTTTATGTTGGTATAACTGTGATCACACTGGGGAGAAGTGTGTAGGGGTGCCACAAGACTTTTACATGTAGACAAGTCCTTTGACTTTATTTCCAGACTTTTGTTTAAAATGATAACTTATATTACTTCACTTTTGCTGCTTAATCTTATTTGGCTCAGGAGGACTGGAATAAGCTATACCAGCAAAAGCCTAGTTTTGCCAGCATAAGCATCATCCACATTAGGAGCACTGGTATAATACAGTAACTCCTCACTTAAAGTCATCCCGGTTAATGCTGTTTTGTTATTATGTTGCTGATCAATTAGGGAACATGGTTGTTTAAAGTTGCACAATGCTCCCTTATAACATTGTTTGGCAGCCGCCTGCTTTGTCCATTGCTTGCAGGAAGAGCAGCCCGTTGGAGCTAGCTGGGGGGGCTTGGAACCAGGGTGCACTGGCAGCCCCCCCATCAACTCCCTGGTCCCTAAGTTCCCTGTGTGGCAGCTGCCCAGCAGGCTATCAATTGCCGGGCAGCTCAGCCATCCCACCCCCCACTGTTGGGTGCTGCTCCTGCCCTCTGCCTTGGAGCTGCTCCCAGGAGCCTCCTGCTTGCTGTGCAAGGGAGAGCGGGGAACAGGGGTGCTAATGTCAGGGTGTTCCCATCTCCCCCACTCCTGCACCCCATCTCCAAAGAGCAGGGGGGAGACACAACAGGGCTCAGGAGGAAGGGAGCTTCCTGGCAGGAGCTGCTGTCTCAACTGTATTTTCCACTGCATACATCCGATGAAGTGAGCTGTAGCTCTGGAAAGCTTATGCTCAAATAAATGTGTTAGTATCTAAGGTGCCACAAGTACTCCTTTTCTTTTCGCAGATACAGAATGCTACTCTGAAATCTGTCTCAACTTGCTGATCTACTTAAAAAAAACGTAGAGTGGGGTCACCATACTTAAAGAGGCAATGCACATCTCTCTCTCACACGTGGTGTGTGTGTCAGTCTCTCTCTGCCATGCTGTCTCCCCTCCCTCCATTCGTGCTGCCTTGTAGAGTGTGAGGCTACATTAACAACAATGCGTTAACTCTTGAGGGTTCAGCCAAGTGCTAATTCATCATTTAACAGTAAGGCATTCCCTGAAAATATCTCACCCTCTGACTTACCACCTCAACCAAGCTTCACAATCATCCTTGGTGTATACAGTATTAAATAGCTTATTTAAAATTTATAGTGTGTGTGTGTGTGTGTGTGTGTGTGTGTGTGTGTGTGTGTGTGTGTGTGTGTGTGTGTGTGTGTAATTATATATATTAGTCTGACAAAAAAAATTCCCTGGAACCTAACCCCCCCATTTACATTAATTCTTATGGGGAAATTGGATTCGCTTAACATCGTTTCACTTAAAGTAGCATTTTTCAGGAACATAACTATGTTAACCGAGGAGTTACTGTATACTGGCAAAGAACTTCAAGGATGTAGTCTCAATTATCTCTGATTTTAATATGTGCTTCCACAACCATACATACTCTTCTTACCCTCTTCCTCTCCTGTCCTGTCCCCCTCACCTAGCTTCCCTTCAAATGTTTTACATTTAGCTTATCATCTCATATGCCTATCCAAAAAACCGCAAACCATGAAGCATAACGTTTGCTGCCATCACATTGTTCACTTTGTTTGTGTGTTATATTTCTTCCCCCATGCTGTGTCTATCTTGCCTATTTTGATAGTATGCTCTTCAGGGCAAGGACCATCATCTACTACTCTGTGTTTGTACAGTGCCTAGCACAATGGGACCTCATTCTTGGTTGGTCTTTAGGAACTATTGTAAGAAACATAATAATATGTAGAAGTTTCTTTACTGAAGTTCTTAAGGACATAAGGATTTCAGCACATATATTTTTACCTTGTGGAACTCACAAGGTTGGCAGATTTTTTGGCACTGAAATCTTTATCATAGAATCATAGAATCTCAGGGTTGGAAGGGACCCCAGAAGGTCATCTAGTCCAACCCCCTGCTCAAAGCAGGACCAAGTCCCAGTTAAATCATCCTAGCCAGGGCTTTGTCAAGCCTGACCTTAAAAACCTCTAAGGAAGGAGATTCTACCACCTCCCTAGGTAACGCATTCCAGTGTTTCACCACCCTCTTAGTGAAAAAGTTTTTCCTAATATCCAATCTAAACCTCCCCCATTGCAACTTGAGACCATTACTCCTCGTTCTGTCATCTGCTACCATTGAGAACAGTCTAGAGCCATCCTCTTTGAAACCCCCTTTCAGGTAGTTGAAAGCAGCTATCAAATCCCCCCTCATTCTTCTCTTCTGCAGACTAAACAATCCCAGCTCCCTCAGCCTCTCCTCCTAAGTCATGTGCTCTAGACCCCTAATCATTTTTGTTGCCCTTCGCTGTACTCTTTCCAATTTATCCACATCCTTCTTGTAGTGTGGGGCCCAAAACTGGACACAGTACTCCAGATGAGGCCTCACCAGTGTCGAATAGAGGGGAACGATCACGTCCCTCGATCTGCTCGCTATGCCCCTACTTATACATCCCAAAATGCCATTGGCCTTCTTGGCAACAAGGGCACACTGCTGACTCATATCCAGCTTCTCGTCCACTGTCACCCCTAGGTCCTTTTCCGCAGAACTGCTGCCGAGCCATTCGGTCCCTAGTCTGTAGCGGTGCATTGGATTCTTCCATCCTAAGTGCAGGACCCTGCACTTATCCTTATTGAACCTCATTAGATTTCTTTTGGCCCAATCTTCCAATTTGTCTAGGTCCTTCTGTATCCTATCCCTCCCCTCCAGCGTATCTACCACTCCTCCCAGTTTAGTATCATCCGCAAATTTGCTGAGAGTGCAATCCACACCATCCTCCAGATCATTTATGAAGATATTGAACAAAACGGGCCCCAGGACCGACCCCTGGGGCACTCCACTTGACACCGGCTGCCAACTAGACATGGAGCCATTGATCACTACCCGTTGAGCCCGACAATCTAGCCAGCTTTCTACCCACCTTATAGTGCATTCATCCAGCCCATACTTCCTTAACTTGCTGACAAGAATGCTGTGGGAGACCGTGTCAAAAGCTTTGCTAAAGTCAAGAAACAATACATCCACTGCTTTCCCTTCATCCACAGAACCAGTAATCTCATCATAAAAGGCGATTAGATTAGTCAGGCATGACCTTCCCTTGGTGAATCCATGCTGACTGTTCCTGATCACTTTCCTCTCCTCTAAGTGCTTCAGGATTGATTCTTTGAGGACCTGCTCCATGATTTTTCCAGGGACTGAGGTGAGGCTGACCGGCCTGTAGTTCCCAGGATCCTCCTTCTTCCCTTTTTTAAAGATGGGCACTACATTAGCCTTTTTCCAGTCATCCGGGACTTCCCCCGTTCGCCACGAGTTTTCAAAGATAATGGCCAAGGGCTCTGCAATCACAGCCGCCAATTCCCTCAGCACTCTCGGATGCAATTCGTCCGGCCCCATGGACTTGTGCACGTCCAGCTTTTCTAAATAGTCCCTAACCACCTCTATCTCTACAGAGGGCTGGCCATCTCTTCCCCATTTTGTGATGCCCAGCACAGCAGTCTGGGAGCTGACCTTGTTAGTGAAAACAGAGGCAAAAAAAGCATTGAGTACATTAGCTTTTTCCACATCCTCTGTCACTAGCTTGCCTCCCTCATTCAGTAAGGGGCCCACACTTTCCTTGGCTTTCTTCTTGTTGCCAACATACCTGAAGAAACCCTTCTTGTTACTCTTGACATCTCTTGCTAGCTGCAGCTCCAGGTGCGATTTGGCCCTCCTGATATCTTTCCTACATGCCCGAGCAATATTTTTATACTCTTCCCTGGTCATATGTCCAACCTTCCACTTCTTGTAAGCTTCTTTTTTATGTTTAAGATCCGCTAGGATTTCACCATTAAGCCAAGCTGGTCGCCTGCCATATTTACTATTCTTTCGACTCATCGGGATGGTTTGTCCCTGTAACCTCAACAGGGATTCCTTGAAATACAGCCAGCTCTCCTGGACTCCCTTCCCTTTCATGTTAGTCCCCCAGGGGATCCTGGCCATCTGTTCCCTGAGGGAGTCAAAGTCTGCTTTCCTGAAGTCCAGGGTCCGTATCCTGCTGCTTACCTTTCTTCCCTGCGTCAGGATCCTGAACTCAACCAACTCATGGTCACTGCCTCCCAGATTCCCATCCACTTTTGCTTCCCCCACTAATTCTACCCGGTTTGTGAGCAGCAGGTCAAGAAAAGCGCTCCCCCTAGTTGGCTCCCCTAGCACTTGCACCAGGAAATTGTCCCCTACGCTTTCCAAAAACTTCCTGGATTGTCTATGCACCGCTGTATTGCTCTCCCAGCAGATATCAGGAAAATTAAAGTCACCCATGAGAATCAGGGCATGCGATCTAGTAGCTTCCGTGAGTTGCCGGAAGAAAGCCTCATCCACCTCATCCCCCTGGTCCGGTGGTCTATAGCAGACTCCCACCATGACATCACTCTTGTTGCACACACTTCTAAACTTAATCCAGAGACACTCAGGTTTTTCCACAGTTTCGTACCGGAGCTCTGAGCAGTCATACTGCTCCCTTACATACAGTGCTACTCCCCCACCTTTTCTGCCCTGCCTGTCCTTCCTGAACAGTTTATAACCATCCATGACTGTACTCCAGTCATGTGAGTTATCCCACCAAGTCTCTGTTATTCCAATCACGTCATAATTCCTTGACATCACCAGGATATCCACTGCAGTCTTAATATGTCTGGAAAACCACAATGCATGAAGTGAGTCTGCAATAACTTTCAAAAACATTTCCTCTTTGGGCCCAGACAATGTATACAAATTTTCAAACCAAAGAAAAAAGTTACACACTTTGAATTGTATGATAGTTTTTTTAAACTAAAGTTTCTGAAATACTTTGGGGACTGAAATTTTCCCTGGTTGCTATCTGCTAGAAGGCAGGCACTGTTTGTTCTTAAAAAGTCTGAGCAAACTCCCTTCCTGCTATTTTTTTTTTTTGAGCAACTGGTAATAGAGGGAACCACTTTTCCACAGATTAAAATTCCTGTGACCATTTAAAAAAAATAAAATAAAAAAAATAAAGACACAGCAACACAACATTTAGACCTTCATGTGAACAGTTCTTTGAAGACTAAATGCTTTTAGCTTATTCTGGAAGAAAATAAAGTTGAAAACAACTGACATTGATTTTGCATATGCTCAGGAGACATTTTCTAAAATTTGTAGCAGAGCTTAAGGAAGTCCTGCCCTATTTATGTCTCTCCTGAATATTCGCCCTAACACATCTAAGCAGGGAGAATATATCCATTATATGTAATCCAATTCATAGATATGGTATGAAATTCAATAGTACAAATGTGTTCTTTAACTTATTTACAACATACCTGGAATTAACGTCTCCATGTCCCAGCTGCCCATGCTGCCCATATCCAAATGTGTAAACATCACCATTCTCCATCAAAACCACTAAAAATAAAATGTTTTGTTTTCAGAATATTTTTTTCCTGACAATTTGAAGGACCTCACACATGCCTGGGTTTGATGTGTAGTTTATATTACTAAAAATATTTGTATAAGGTAATAATTTTACCCTCTTTGGCTTTAATTTATTAAGTTCTTGATCCTGCAGAGACTTGCATACAATTAATTTAAAACCTGAGAGTAGTCCCACTGAAGCCTTTCCCTGGTAAGAGAAAAGCTATTGCAATGTTTAACATTAATTACATTTTTCATCTGTTAATTTAAACAGATTACAGAACTATCTGTCTCAAACATATTTTGTTCAATGGTTTAATTACAAAAATCATCAAATTTTCATTCGAACAAAACAAAAAATAGCAATCAGAGCAAAATTAGTAAAAGTAACTGCTGGATTAAATTACCAGTTAAGTGACTGCCACAAGCATTTATTACATTTGTTTGCCTACTAAGAACCTGTGCAGACTGATTTTCATCTTTTGGCGGAAAATTATTATTATCCCACCATTAAAATCCACTTTTCAAAGCCACTAATTTCCCATTCATCTATTCCTCATATGTCTTGTTTCTGTGTGTTTACGTTTCTTTACAAGAGTTCTTTAGTACTGTACAACACACAATACAGTACCTGCCAAATCATATTGCCAGCATGAAACAATTTTCTTGACTAAAACGAGGATAATATTTTTGCACAGTCACTTTTGTGATCATAACTGTACTTTAAAACAATTTTTTCCATGCTAGAGATAATTTGGGAGCCTCCAATCAATTATAATGATGGATTATAATTTGTTCCAATGGCACTCCAAATTACACTTAACCCAAAAACTCACTAAAATTATTATAACAATAAATATTGCCTTGTGGTCAAATTTTGAACCTACTCTTTTTGGAATTG